>NC_084800.1:54312396-55512396 GCF_963169125.1 Humulus lupulus | reverse complement strand
ACTCGTATTTATAACTCGCTCGACAGAAAAGATAACGCTTAGCATTTTTAAGTAATTATCAATTAAAAATTAAAAAACAGGTCAGCATACTGTCAATATAGAAAGAAAAGAAGTAAGGTTCTTGGCTGGCTCTGAAAGAGATGGATAGATGACAGACTGGCAATAGCCAAGTCAAGAAGAACAAGACCCTCTTTATCCCTCTTCCTCTCTCTATATAAATATTTATATGATAAAATTGTAAGTATGTCGGTATATATTTTCTTTCTTTTTCTCCAACTTTGTGCCCTGTATTCTAGCTTCATCAGAATCTGATACAGAAAGAGACACAATGAGTCTATTTGGTCTGGGAAGCAGGTACTTTTCTTTTCTCTTTTTTTCCTTGGATATATATCCAATCCAACCTATATTTGTTCTAGTTTCAATTCAATTATCATCAGATAATTGGTTTTCCATGGATTCTGAGCTAACCTTCTCTGCAAATCTCTCTTCTTTATCTTTTTTTTTTATCGTTCTGTGTTTATTAGTAGCTATTGAACAATTTTGTAACATATTAGCTCTGCTTCTTACAGAAACCAGAAAACATTTCGTCCTAAAAAGAATTCTCAACCAGGGAGTAAGGTCAGCGTTATCATTAAGTAACAACTATGCGATTTTATATTTTTCTTTATTCTTATCATTGTGTTATGAACCATTAATGCAACACAGGACATGTTTGGTGAAAAATTACAGGGAGCTCAGCTTCAGAAGCACATTGAAACAACTTTGGGCAATGGGAATTTAAAGGAAGTCATAAGGCTTCCTCCTGGTGAAGATTGTAATGAATGGCTAGCTGTGAACAGTAAGATTTTACTCCTGTTTAGTAAAATAGGATTAAAAGAACTATTCGTAAGTTTGTTTTTTCAATTTAGTCCGTTTGTTGTTTATACTGTAGCTGTGGACTTTTTTAACCAAGTGAACATCCTCTATGGTACTCTCACTGAATTCTGCACTCCAACCAGTTGTCCAGTCATGAATGCTGGACCAGTGTAAGTACTCAACCAAGTAGATTCTTTTGGCTGTATTGTGTTTACAACTCGAATAGATCATTAGTCCTTATCTGTTTTCATTCTTGGCAGATACTCGTATAAGTGGGCTGATGGGGTTACCATAAAAGAACCAATAAAGGTCTCTGCTCCAAAATATGTTGAGTACTTAATGGATTGGATTGAAGTTCAGCTAGATGATGAGTCAATATTCCCTCAAAGATTGGGTTAGTAAAGTATCTAGTTGAAAGCTTGAAAGTGAAACTCTTTTTTTTCTTCTTCTTCATAATCTTAACTCAGGTTTTTCTTTCCAGGTGCTCCTTTTCCACCCAATTTCCCAGATGTGGTGAAGACAATCTTCAAGAGGCTGTTTCGTGTGTATGCACACATTTACCACAGTCATTTTGAGAAGATTTTGAGTTTGAAGGAAGAAGCTCATCTCAACACTTGCTTTAAGCATTTTGTTCTGTTTGTATGGGTAAGTGATACATTCTCATTATTCTTTCTGTTTTTTTTTTCTTCTTTTTAATAAATTGTTAAATAAGCTCCATTTTTTTTTTAATGCAGGAGTTCCAGTTGATTGACAAACGACAGCTCGATCCTCTTCACGACCTTGTTGAGAGCATTCTAAGGCAATAATAGATACCGGTCGTGAATTATCACCTCAAATTTTGTACTTTTTCTTTCCCATTGAAAGAATTTTTTTATTTAAAGTTTAGTTTTGCAATTTGGGAACATGAATTGTTTTAGGATTGTATGTGATTTTTTGTTGGAGTGGGAACATGAATTGTTTTAGGATTGTATGTGATTTTTTGTTGGAGTGGGAGGGAAATATTGCTTTCTTCCAGCACCAACAACTCATCACTTGCATTTTTTTTAAACACAACTTAGATATGATCGAAATAATTAATAAAACAAAGTCGCACAAGCTTTTAGTGTGAAGTGTGATGAATTCTAATATTTTGCTTATTCACGAGAGCCATGTTAGAAAAAAAAAACCGCCAATATAAGTCAACCAAACAACAACAATGACTTGTTGACCAACAAATTAATGAAATACGTGGCCATAGGTATAGTTAGTGCTAGTTCAAAGCTCCAAAATCAAATTCGAAAAAATTTAATGTCGAACGATAGCAACTTACCAAACTTTATCTAAGTTGAATATACTAAATTGTTATATACTGTTTATCAAAATTCGTTTGAATTTTTTTTTTTTTTTTATCAAAAGAAAAAATATATTGATCAAAAAAGTTTTTTTATTTATTTTCTTTTTGTTGAATTTTATTTGTAAGATGGCTAATTTGATATTTTACCCCTTTTATTAAAGTAATTGGTGATTTTTAAAAAATGTATATTACTTTATAAAATAATATATTTTTATAATTTCTTACAAAATAGTATTCAAAAAATATGTTAAGTGCATTAGAAATATCATTTACAAGTAATTACTACCAAAAAGAACTATCATGGGAAGTGACTAAACAAATTATTTTGCCAAATACTTATATTTTATTGTTGTTGTAAGTCATATAGCATTTATGCAAATAAATACCAACTTACATTTTATATGGTTTTAATAGTAGTAAACAAAAAATTTATGTTTTATCAAATAATACAAATTACTTCCTTCAACTTTTTTTTCATCAAAATTAATTTTAATAAGACAATAATAGTCTCTGTTTATTTATTTAGTATTTTTTAACATTCAATAAAAACCTTTGAAAATATTTTATTTAAACAAAATATAAAATATTTTTAAAAAAATATTCTTTTACTTGTTGAAATAATATTTTAATACAAACCGTTTAAAGAAATTAATTATTTTTAATTAAAAATTAAACAAAATTTTAATTTTTTTAAGAATACTTTTTCAAATAATTTATTCAAAATGCTTTTATAACAAGATTTTATTTCGAAAACAAAAATTATTTTTCAATACATATTTATATAAATAAATTGTTTTAAAGATTTTAATAAAATGTTTCAAAACGTACGAGTATATTACAAAAAATGAGCTCGTATGAGTATTTATACTCTTATAAAATACAAGTACGTATTTGGGTATTATTGTTTAAGTGAATATTTAGGTCAAACAGTATATGCCATTTATTTGGCATAATATTATTCTTTCTCTTTTAGTTTTTGTTTTATTATTTTTTTGTTAGTATTATATATAAAAATAGGTTGAATAGATACACATTTATACACACAATTTTATTTTTTAATAAATATTGTTGTGCTCATTTGATCTATTAGATGAAATTACAACACAATTTTAAAAATTAAATTAAAATGTTTACATGTATTTATCATTTGTAATGTGTTCTAATTTCAAACCAAATAAATATTTAAAAGTGAAAACCTTTTTCACTTCTAAATTTCGACATTCGACTGTTTTATACCTTTATTATCTTACAAATTTTGAAATTTATATTCATGTTTATTGCTATGATATCTTATAAATTTTCCATGTTAATTTTATTAACTTTAAGTATAGTTTTTTATATTTGTTATCCATATTTTCCACCTATGACACGTTGCACGGCCAAATAGGTCCATCAGAGCCCATTGAAGAGACCCAGGCCCAACCTGGATCCAGTGAACAACGAACAAGGAAACCCCGTCGGCCCGGACCATACCGAACCCAGTTACTATAGCAAGTAGTGCGAGCATAGCGAAGGGGCCAGAACTAAGGTGCAGGCCCGAATCACCTTCCTAAACATACTCAGTCTATATCCTTCAGGATGTAAATGATGATGGCAGACGATCTATTCCAGGAGACAGATCCCATCAAGTGGGATTCAGGAGAAGACACCGCCGTCAAGACATCCACCTTGGTAAATGAACCCGGGTGCTGGTAAGCGAACCTAGACTTATGTAAATGAACCTGGATCACCTAGATGGATAGAACAAGCTAGCCCTTCCTATAGCTGACGTGTCTCCGAGAAATCCGACAGTTGGTCTCCCTAACTAACCTACAGAATGGGGTACACACGGAACGTACACTGTTCCTAGGAAACGGTACTACCACTACTCTAATAAATCATGTCCCTAGGATCTCCTTGGTAGCCCACGCAAATCAGTCCATGCTAACGTACAAAGGACAGTTGTAAGGCTTCACCACGCCTAAGCCAGCCCAATGGGCCCAGATTAACAACCCTTAATTATGTTACATTTCATGTATTATGGCTCCACTATCGAGCAATTGTAATTATATCCTTATTGGGCTTAGACTATAGGATCAGTCGTGCACCGTAGCGAGAATCCCAAATTTTCTCTTGTAAACTAAGCGCTGCTGAACCTGCAGAAAACTTCCATTGTCAAAACTCTCTAAAGCCTAATACTAGTGATTTGTGAACTAAGACTTATTAACGCTCCAACCATGTAAAAACTGTGATCTTATTTATTTCTTAGTTTTTCTTTCTAGCTCTTATCTCTTAATATATTTATAGTTTTTGAAAAACTCATAAATAATATTCATTTGGGAAATGGTGAAGAGCAATGTTTTTTTATTTTATTTTTAAAATTTTTGTTCATTTTTCTGCTTCCTAATGGAAATGTCATTAAATGAACAAAGAAAAATTATGTACTAGACATTCTGAAAAACTTAATGTCTATATCGACACAAAATAAAAAAAATAGATAGTAATAATAATTTTTTATAACAATTTATTAATTGATGTTATATGTTAAAATTTCATTTTTAGCATGACTGTACGCTGAGTTTTGCGTTGTTTGGCAATTTAAAACATGAGAAATGACTTGACAATTAAGTCCTTAAATTTCAAATACAGTAGCAATTAAGTCCTTTTAGTTAATTTTAAAAATATTATAGATAATTTTGACATTTTTTTTAAATATAGTACATCTCCAAATATTTTTACACGCCATATTGTAAGAAAAAGAAAATCATTCAAAAACTAAGAATTTTATGAAAAAATAAACAATAAAGAATAAATTCCATTATTTATACAACTCAAAGATTTCTATTGCAAACTTTTTATTCTAGGGGTTGAATTGCCAAATAAGGTAGAACTCGGAGTGCTTATGCTTAAAAAATCCTTTAAAAATTGTGAGAATTGGAACACGTGCTTGCATTTGCATCATCGCTATATGATATATAGCGTAACCAAGTATAGTACTTTTGAAGGTGAAAAACAGTGGAAAATGTCTCCATTATCTACCTATGTTCTTTGGAGGTATCCTAAGAAGGCTACCAAGTACCAACAGGCGTTTCCCACCAATGTAGGACAATTCAACTTCTTCTTAATCGGGTCAACATATCTCTCTAAAAAAGGACTACTACAAATTCACTCAAGGGGTAGTAAAGTATAGTTAGTAGCATAGATGTACCATGATACCTTACAACTTTGACAGTAAAATTTTGATATTCCATTTTCATAAAGAGCATTCCGCAGTATTGTGGTCCTAGTAGTACAATACATTAGTATCACATCATCTGGTACTCCCATCAGTTATTTCAGATTCAATAAATTTGATTACATTCTATAATTCCTCTCCACAAAAATACAAAATAGAAGAAAAACAAAAGTAGACAATAAAAAAGATATGGTCATAATAAAAATGTGGGTTTAGTATAGAGAAGTGATTCTATTCTTGGTATAAATGTTTACTTAGGAGTCGTATCTATTGCGAATAAGATGTGATGACTTACAATTTTTGTTGCAATGTCTTCTAACTTTCTTGTATTAATTTCCACAGGCTTCAAGGTTTCTTTTTACCACAACCGTGCAGTGGCCTGAATTTGGGAAAAATTGCCATGCCCCTAGCCAATGTCTAAACCAATAGCAGTCATTGCTTGCAGCTCAAACTGGCACCATGAGAAAGAACTCTTAATTAATCATGCCCTGTTTCACAAATACATCCCGGTAGTGGATTTGCGTAAAAACTTTCCTCCAGCTTTGGAAACTCTCCAGGTTCTCTCAGATATGGAGATCCATCTCTGTCTTCATGAAGCTTCTTCACTTTTGAACTGAATTTCTTCCAAGATATCATTCCTTCATCCAATTGATCTACAAGTTTTACAAAATTCATCCTGCAGCAGCAACAAAATTCCAATTATTGTTTACAGCACATGAAAATAGAATACCAAACATATAACTAGAAATTCTCAAAGCGTTCAGATTTACTTGTCAGGATTAATAGTCTTCTTGAAATTCTCAAAGCGTCTGTGTCCTTGAACTGCCTTGGCCATATTCCCGTCGTAAGTATACACAAACACATCACTCTGAAGAGCAACCACATAGTCTATACCAGCCAACATATTCTGATGTTTTTCAAAAGGTCTCAGCTCATCTTCTGTAGCTAGGGTCGAATGAGAGAAGATGTTGGGGTAGTCATCCTTAAGATATTGCATGCTACCATTTCCATAAGATTCACCGGCTACCAAGTATATCCTAGTATTGGACGGAAAACCAAGCCCTCTGAGTAAAAGTGAAGTCTCCCTTGGGGTCAATGGGCAACCACCAAGTAACCTTCTCTCTGTCCCATTAATCTCCTTCTCTTTCCAATGGCTAACTTCATAACGCATTCTACGCAGTTCATCATCCTCTTCTTCTGTCAAATTATGACTGCACCCTGTAAATGCAAGCATATCCTTCTCATACCTCAAATGCAGAGCAAGATAGGGGCTTCCACTCTGTCTCATTCTAGAAACCAAGGTCGTCCCTAGTTCTTCTATTTGAGCCGAATATTTTAGTGCCTTGTAATTGACAAGACACCTCAACTTTTGTATGGAATCTCGAATCTCATTATTGGCAAGCCTAGAATCAGTATGAGTAAAATAGACTACTTTGTGCTGCTTCAACAAGGGAAGAACCTCTTTCTTATAATAATCAACCTGAACATAAGAACATGAATAAACTGATCGTAATCACACCAAGGGGAAGGTAAGAAAGGGTGTTTGAGGTGCATAGCATCATATGCCAGCTAGAACTTGAGTGACATCTAAGCACGAGTGCATTACCTTAGACCAAGATATTGGTGTTTTTAAGAAGGGCTCAACTCCAGCATAGGCAGGCGGTAGCAACTCAACTATGTGGACTTCATCCTTCAATGTCTCGATGAAGTGCTGCCAATCAAACAGATCTTTAAAGTCACTGCAAAATTTAATAAGAAATAGTTAGCTTATATAATACCACTAAAAAGGCTAAATTTAGCTGCGTAAAGAATTTGTGTTGCTTAGAGCAATGTATTGATGCATATTGAGTAGCGAAACCAAAACACTTAACAGCCTAAACACTTATCCACCAAGAAATACTAAACCAACCTCTCATCGGCCCAATAGGAGCTGTGATCTAGAGAAGGAAGGACAAGAGTTGCTTTCATGATCTTAGCAACAGCAACCATATCGCAAATCTGCACTCTAGAATAATTCATGAATCAGGCAACAGTAAAACTAAGATAGAATTAACCATTATCATCAACTAAAAACCAAAGAACAAAAAAACAATATCCAGACCCCAAATCTCATCTGATTCAAGCCACCGTTAGCATTTATGAGAAGATAACCATTGGTCTTTGCATCTAATTCTGCCAAAACATGTGTTAAACTTGAATCAAACACAGAACTCAAATCACTCACTTGGGCGATATATATATATATATATATATATAGAGAGAGAGAGAGAGAGAGAGAGAAAGAGAGATGCATTGCATACTTTTATGATTGTTTGACTGGTCAGTGCACTGAGTGAAATTCTCACTGTTGGGTTTAGACCAGATACCTGAGTACTGAAGCAGGAGTTAATTTTTCAAATGAAGTACGAAATAAGTGATAAGTCACCCAATCCTCTGTTTGTTTTTCAAGTTAAAAGAAAATTTGAGTGATTTCTTCTCTATTTGAAAAGCCAAACAGAGCATAGGTTGCATTGACTTTAAATGTAATTTAGAACTTACTTCCTCTTTGTCTTTCTGGCTATCTACAACACCAGTTGATACCATCATTAGAGTTCGCTCAACATCAGCTCCTTTTTCTCTAAATACGTAATCTTTAGAGCTTTGGTCCATCATAGATTCATGAGTGATGGACTCAGATGAATCCTAAGGAAGTGGATAGACTAAATTAGACAAGAGTATGAAAAATTAAATTAAAATGTTATGCAAAAAGTATACGGATAAAAAAGATTATCTATTCAAATGAACAATATCACAACTCAGTCACTAGTAGATGCTACCATTACCAGTAAAAAACGACACTCTACACTCTACACTCGCTGAGAGAAAATATAAATAATGCTGTGTATTCTCTACCCAATTAAATATGGGAAAAGAAATATTCTGGGATCAAATAACTGAGGAAGTACAATTTGGTCCAGAATTATTATATACCAAGATCCCTTCCCCAAGAAAAGCCTAAACAACTGAAGAGAATATATTCTATCATGGTTGAAGCTTGAAATAAGAAAACATTGAACTAAAGAGTTTTAATATATATTACAAAGTCAATTCTCGTAACTCGCTCTACCTAGCGTCTTTCAAAATTGGATTATAACGCTAATCGGTCCAAAACTTTAGACAATTAGAATCCAAAAGGTAACCATTTTTAGAAAGAAAAAACATGCGTTCAACAAAGCGTTCAAACAAATCAGTTTGTTCCTCTACTTGAAAGAAACGCAAACATAGTTCTTGTTTATTGACATGTACGTAAGTAAATATATTCAACCAACCTGATCGAAACCAGCTTTATCAATGACAGATCCAAACCACCCAGTTGCACAAATCTTCAAAACGCCAAGAAACAAGCACATACCGCAGAACACAAAGAACATCCAATGCCCAAGCTTCTTCCTTTCCTTCAACCCCAAATCCGCAACCACCGATCCAATGGGCTTCCTCAATAGTCCCCTAACACCCCCAACATGAAACCTCTGGTTCACATAGTGGGGCAGCCTCCTTTCCATAACCGAGTCAAGCCCATCTACAGAAACCGTGTTACTGCCGATTTCAGATCTGGGTGAGGTGAGTTGCAGCTCAATCTCGTGATGGGGACTTAACCCACTTCCGTTATTACCATGGCCGCCACCTCCAATGTTTCCGATGCTACTGCCGCCATTGTTGATGATGTTACTGTTCTGGGAGTTGTTAACGTTGCGCTTAAACGAGTGGGCTCGGCGAGTCATTGGGCCTGAGAATCTCGGGCTATTAACTCGCTGAGAAACGCCATCGCTGGTATTGTGCTGGTGATGGTGACCCATATCCTGCGTAATCATTAGTTATACTTTAGCCTCTTATGGAATCCGCCATTAACGAGAGAGATAAGAGAAAATCAGCTCAGAAAGACCTCAACTCAGTCGCTTTCTCTTCTCGACAAATCATATAATCTAGTAGGCTACAGCCTAACTCGCTTGTCTCTTTATCCGGTTCGGTCTCAAAAAATTGAAAATCCGACCCTTTTACACCTCTGAATCAACCGGAAGCTCTCTTCTTATTCTGTCTGGTTTTTTTTTTCTTCTGAAGCTTCTAATAATCTTATTATTTTATTAATAATAATAATAAGTGGGGTGTGGCTTGTTGAGAGATAGATACCGTGTATTTGCTCATATTCAGTGGAATGATAATGTGGGCACTCGGCGCTAAATGTCCCTAAAATGTTGGATCCTTCCCCGTTATTAAATAAAATATTTATTATGTTATCAAATTTAGAGTTTCTATATTATTTTTTATCTATAATAATATCAATTAATATTTAATAGGAGATATGTACAAGTAATTTCGAGTTGGTTTTCCTTTTCTATATTTTTTAATTTAGTTTCCCTATTCTTCTCTTTTTTTTTGGAATTTTGGAATTTTGTTTTTTGTTTTCTCTTGTTATAGTTTCTCTTTTTGGGTTTTATAAGTTATAAATGGTTAGGGGGTTGGTCAATATTATAAGATGTATTGGTCTTGAATCTTACCAAACAAACTTAAAATTATTTTCTAACATTATATTAATTATCTCTTACTATTAAAAAAACGTTTCTTGTCTTGTCATTTATGGTTTCTTTTAAAAAAAAAAATTTAAAAAGCTATGGTTTCATCTATTGAATCATAGTTTGGCAATTTTTTAATTTATTAGCTGGCTATATTTTGTTGGGGTTATTTTAAGAATTAAATTATCACGGGTGCATATATAACTTTTTTTATTATGAATGTATATTCCAAATCATACCCTACATATTCCCAAGTGACAAGTGATTAGGGTGTGACTCGGTCAAGTTGTAATTATTATTATTTTTTTTTTTTTTTAAAAAACATTGTTTCTTCCTATCCAGTTCACAACAAATGTTTTCATTCTTACGTTTTTTTGTTAGATATCAATTTCATTGCATGGGTGATAATGATCCGACGAATAAAGTTGTTTGTCACTGTTTTAAATATTTCAGAGCTCACACTACATATCCAAGATTTCATCTTAATTCTTGAGACTTGATTCTTGATACTTGTTTGAAAATAATTGTATAATTATTAGGTCGTATAATTATATTAATTTTTAAAATATAAATAATATTTAGATATTAAATCGTAATTATTTATAAATTTCTATTATTATATTTATTAAAATAATTATTAATTACAAAAAAAAATATCATATAATAAATACTATTTAAAATTAATAGTTTTAGAAATTACACTCAATTCTCATAGCAATGTAATTAAGATTCATCAATTACCCTTAATTACATAGCAATTACATAATTATAAAAACTTTATTCTAAATATATATAGGAAATTCTATATGAAACATTTTCATTTACATATATAAATAGAATTTTAACTGTTGTTAATCTGCTCTAGTTTTGACCATTAGATCATTTTTATTCAGTGGTGTAAAACTAGAGTAAAAAAAACTATGTAAAAATGTGTGTTAATAAAACCTATCATATATGAAATTATGTATTTTAATGTTTACCGAGTGATTAAATTAAATAACTTAAGATTGCATAATAGTGATTAAGTTGTTTTGACAGAATCAAAATCTAATCTAACAATTAAGACAATTCTTTGAACAAATTATTACAGAAATAAAAAAAAACGAGTATATAAAAAAAAAAAAAACACCTGAGATTTCTACGTAGTTAGGAAAACCTAGTTCACAAAGTTACACCCAAAGATAAAACTAATTAGTTAGGTATCACAAAATACAAATCACAATTGACTTATACATTGATAAACTCCATCTATACTTATGCGGCAAGCTTTTGTACACCCTTCAACAAATCCATTTTTTTGATGAGATACCAACACTCTTGAACTCCCTTCAAAAGTTGATGAGTGATTCCTTCCTCTCGAAGAAAAAGCTAAAGATTTGTGGCTGCTTCGTCATCTATTTATAGTTGAAATGATCTTTCAAAGCAATCCATAAAATTTGCAAACATAATGAATTGAACAAATTCTTTATTTTTTTTAAATTCTAACAATTTGCTAGATTTTATTGTAATAGATTGGGAAACTGACTCAACAGATAGTGTATTTTGATAGACTGACCGTTCAGATTCATTCCAATGATTTTATTTTATCAATTGAATTTCAAATCTTTTCTTAATTTTACTCGTGATATGTAATAAATTATTAGAATATCATAAAATATTATTTAAATTAAGAAAGTTGAAATATTTTCTTAATTACACAAAGTTTTATTTTCCAAATAAGGAAAATACATTTTTTAAAAATATTTATTTTCATAAGTAGCCATTAACACGAATTTTGTCAATAAAAATTATCACAAAATATGTTTTAATTAATTGACAAAAAGTATCAATCTAAAAAAAAATTATTTTATTTAAAAAAAAAAATCTTCTTATAAACAAAATAATATTTTTTCAATGAATATCAATATATATTGACAAAATATCAAGTAGAAAATTGCCCTAAACATATATGATGATTTTTAAATGATTAAGACTTCAGTAAACAAATCTGGAAAAATTAAATTATAGTGACTGATCATAAACTTGTTGGACAACTACTTCAAACTTGTAAAAAAAAAACAATTTTAAGTTATGAAATATATTATCTATTAGAACTTTACAATATATATAAATATAGGGCATTGCTCAAGTGGAGACTGTAAAAACGTCTCCACCGGTGGGGACGTTTATTTTGCACCCTTTGATCAAATAAAGGGCTGTGATTTTCCTAATATTTGGTCTATCTCTCTCATAACTATTCTCTCTCTCTTTCCCTCACAATCGAACCCATTCACATTCACAACTATTCTCTCTCTCTCTTCCGAATCTATTTACTTCAAACTAGTCCGGCCATTGATCTCTGCTGTATTGGGAATCCAAGTAATCCATCCGCTTGTGATTGCTTTTATTGAATCACTGTATATAAGGCCTGCAAACTATTACCTCGTATCGCCTAGGGAACACTATAGCTTTCAAACTTCCTTGCCTTATCCTATTGAAGTCCAATTATCATTTTCTTGCCATTAATTTAGCTTTCACGAACCTGCCCATCTCATAAGATCAGGTATATACAAAGTTTCTCTGTAGTCTGCAATTTGTATTATTTTTCATTGAATCTCTCCAAGCTTTGATATTTTCTTACCCACAGATACTTAAGGTGGGTTATGAAGATTTTGGCTTAAATTATTGTTAGCTAGACTATCTTTGCCTGTTTATGGATTGAACCCATTACTAATTCATTGATTCTCTCCAAGCTTTGATATCTCTTTGTAATGGAGGGACTAAATATATAGTTAATTGAACAACAAATAAAGATAAAATATAGTGAAGAAATTCACAGTTTCCACCTATTATACGAATGTAAATTAACGATATATGTGTTTGGCAGTGGGGCATTAGGCTGTGGTTGATTTCAGACTGGGTTTCAAAGCAAGGCTACTGGTGGTTTCTTATTTGTGGATTTAGGGGCTGCGGAGTTGGAGAGTGAAGTTTCTCTGTCTAAGCACCGAAGCTGGTTCGACTCTGTTATTTTGGGGTAATTTTTGTGTGGTCCGTAGTGATGTTAGATTTGTAGCAGGTGTGTACAATTAAGACCAGTAATAATAGTTGTTTTACAACTTAACTTAGCCATGACCTACTGTGTTTAGTGATTTTAGTTTGGCATTCTGTTTGCTTGTTATGTTTCAATGCGAGGGGTTTGCAGGAAAAAAAATGCTAAATTAAAGAAGAATGATGTTTATGCATGGAAGGTGTCATTTATGGTATTAGGTTGATGAAGAGGTACCGTTTATGTAGTTGAGTAGATTGAACTTTTGCTAAGGATTTGTTAAGTATTAAAGCATTTCTATTATTTTATATATATATACATGATTTCATGACTTCCCTTCGGTTTGTTGGTTTTTTCTGAAGTAGTCTGTGAAAACTTATTTGAAATATATTCCCATGAATTGGAAAAGGTTGTGGTGGTTATAGCTATGTATAATATTGTTATATATAAAACTAGGGACAACATATTCCAACATATTCCATATAAAACTAAAGTTTAACAATAGACTGCAATTCGTTTTGATTGGGAATTAAAGTCGTTTAAAATGAGTGTTTTTACTGTTGTTAATATATTACCCAATTTTGGGGGTTTCTCCAATATGTTAGGCGAAGCTGATATTTTGGTGAAGCAATTATTATTTTAATGTGACACCATTGATGATGTGTAAATGTCGATAACCAATTTAAATTATTATATAATAATTATAATTATGGAAAGAAATTCTTTGTTATTGTAGGCAACTATGGATAGGGAAAAGTTAGGGGACATCTTGTTGGCATTGAATTCACATGAGAGTGAAGTGAAGGAATTGAAGCAGGAAATTGCATCTCTTAGACATGGTGTTTCCCAGCTTCGTTTGTCTGAGGTTAGAGAAGGGGAAGAGGGCAATTCTTTTGAAGTTTTTTTGGAGAAGGCATCTTTGGTAATGAGTGAATGTAACATTGTGAGTGAGAAATTGAGTAAATTGGATGGTGCAAATGTAGATATGGTGGAGGTGGGTCGTTTGGAAGATAAATTTAGTGTAGGAACACCGTCGATGAATTTGGGAAAGGTTGAGTTATCTAAATCCAAAACATTACAAGTGGAATTGGAGTTGCGAAACTTGATCCCGTTGATGGGGGGGGTTAAAAATGTTCAACTTGAGTCAGAGGAGGTTCGTTTGGTTGACTTAAATGAGATAAGCGAAGTTGATAAGTTGCCTAGTGTGCTTGGTTGCGATGAGTTGGGTGTAGAAATTGGAGAGGGGCCTTCCAATATTGGTACTTTTACTGTAGAAATGAATGGTTTAGAGGCTGATGGTGTTGATGGTAATAGTTTGAATGATAAGATTTTATTTGATCCTGAAGTGGGTAGGGAGAAGAAGAGTGGTGTATCTAATCATAGTGAGAAAGTGTGGTCTAGTTGTGTAGAAGGGAATGATTTATGTATGGAACTGGAAAAATTTACAGATATTGTTAGTGAGAGCAAACATTGTGATAGGATTTCATTGTCGACGACTGAAGAAAAAATAAAATGGCACTTTGAGGATGAAAGGAAATTAGTTTTGAAATTTGGAGGTAGTGGTTTTGATTGTGATATGTATGACATTGAAGATAGCGAAGTTGATAAAATTGTTGGGAAGGTATTGTTGATTATATTTTTTTGATTTTGGTGTACTAAATCCAATACAAATACATGTAGTTAGAATGATCTTAGAATCTACTTAACTTGTGGTGTTTGAATTTAGTATACTTTGGATCGTTGTTGCATTAGTGGAGACCTCTTAAGCCGAACAAAGTGGTCAAATTTGGAGTTGTTGAACGATTCTGAGGAAAAGTTGTTGAACTATGTGATGGACTCGAAATTACCTCCGGAGTAAGCTTTTGAATGCTTTGTATTTAAATATTTGGCCATGTTATATTTAAACAGATGATATAATTATTTGAACTAATTTTTTCATTTACAAGGGAGATAGTTTTCTTGGGAGACAAAGTAGTTGGGCGGAGGTCTGATTTTTTGAGTTTGGGAGATAAAGAACTATGTAGCGCAAGAGTGAGGATGTTAAATAAATTTGTAATTTTGAGGTTGGTCAATGAAGACTTATACTCACATTAACTAATATGTGACAAGTTTTTTAATGTTGAAGGTTGTCAACTGTATGATTGATATTTTATCAGCGGTTGAAGTGGAAAAGAATGGGAAAAATATGAGATTCTGGTGGATCCCGACAGCTTTATCGGATTGTATTAGTTAAAAGAATTTTGTTGTACTTTTTGTATGCCATGTTGATGACAATATTGTTTGGTTTTTTTAATTTTCTTTTTGTAGCGGCCAGACAGTTTATGTTATAGTACTATAAGTAATAAAAAGACATGGTTTGAATGGTGTGGAGAGGTTGATCAGTTGGAAAAGGTTAAATTGATTACTTTTATGAATATAATTTATGGTTTCCTATTTTATTGTTATGAGATTTTAGTAATTCTTATTGATGAGTATCTGGCAGGTTTACGTGCCTGTGCTTGCTAAAAGACATTGGTTTCTAGCCGTAATCAATATGTTTGAGAAGAAAGTTAATGTGTTCGATAACTTCAGCATTCCTTCGTATTTATTATGTGGTGGCATAATTATGTCGATGGTTTGTATATATTGTGTAGTTTTTTTATTCACATTATAATTTTATTTTTTAGAAATGTTTCAAAATTTATGAACTATCATTTTTTTACACATTTTGAATATTTTTTGTGTCTTTTGTGAACAGCTATGCTCCATGGACAATGCATTCAGTGAACAATTCAAAAAAGTTTACGGATCCGATTTTTCTTTTACACAATTTAGTATAAGTGAACCTATTTCTCATCGATACAAATGCGTTGATTATGATTGCAGTGTGTATGTCACAAGAATGCTTCTACAAGAATATGTGAAGGGAGTGTTAGGTGATGAAGCAGATGATGTGGTTGATGACTATGTTCCTGGAATACCTATTCGAATAGGACCATTATATGTTAGTGTATCTGAATGTTTAAAAAAAATTGTGTGAAAATATAATTTTACTAATAATTAATGTTTGAATTGTATTAGGTACCGCGGGAGTTTGATTGGAAGGTTATAGGGGCACTAATTTTGACATCTTCACTAAACAAAAGAAGAGATTTTATAATAGAGAAAGCGTCCTGCGTTTGTTAACTTTGTTTTGTAATTTTGTGAGTGATGTGAATAGGCACAGAATTATGAAATGCAAGGATTGCATTAGTTAGAAAGCTACGCTAAGGAAGAAGAAAAAGAAGATATTGAAGTGTATTGGAATCAATGAATGTGTTGATTTAAGTTTTGTAATATATTGCAATTTATCAATGATTTTATAGTTAATATACCTTATTTTGGATTTCTTTGTCCAGTCTACAATCTTTGGAGTAGTTATTTTTTTTTAGAAATAATAGTGATTTCAATTGACAAAATTAGGGAAAATCTTGGTGTTGTTCAGGCTGTAAATTGTTGAAAAATAAAGATGTTTGAACTTAACCAATGAGCCACACCCGTGGCTGATATTTCAACCATGAAATTGTTAAACAACTATAGGAAGCAGTCACTAATTTTGGATGTTACTTGGATTCAAAAACTGGTTATTATACAAAACTTCAGCACAAGTGGTCCTATTAATTAATAATACAGAACTTGGGTAACAATAGTTGTTTTTAAAGTAGACATATAAATGTTCATTAATAAACAACAACCTGATTATTGTAATTATGTTCTAAAAGTGAAGGAAGAACAAGTATTAATTTAATTTTATTGTTGCTGCTGCCCCACGGGCCCAGTATATGAATTGTTGATGGAGTCCTTTTAATCTCCTTAGTTGTCCCTTTTGAAATCATTTTCGCTGTCTTCACCTGTCCATTGAACCTGCAATTTGATTAATTTCAATTAGTTTTGATTTAAATATAATTCCTATTCTTGTGGATTGTTATTTGATTTAAGGTACCATTTCCTCGTGGACATTTTCAAGTATGGACTTGTAATTATTCAAGGCAGTCGTTGTTGTAATCATTTGCTGCATTAACTCTCTTTGAACCGCATCTATTTTTCGTATAAGTGGTTTTGGTGTTGACTGTGTTACCTAATATAGAATTTGAAAAAAATATATAAGATTGCTCTAAGTATTCATAAAGAGTTTATGGAATGCTAGAATCAAGGATGCAGCTGAGACATAGATGTGTCTTTTTGTACTATAATTAAAATAAATAATGTTTGGAGTTCGTGGCATAGCGAGATAAAGTGAGATTAAATTTTTTTAATACAAAAATACACAGTTCACATACCAAGTGATTTATAATATTGAAGTTAACTTTCATCATCAAATTGAATAACATACATTGTGGTGTGTTATTGTACACAAAACTTCTCTTTTGTACTTTTCACAGTTCTCCTTTGTTTGTTCTTCCCAGAATTTTGATGCCGATTTACCAGACAAACACCACAGCTTTGTAATTATGACCAGTTTTTCTCGAACAAGCATTGACTTGGGTGGTAGTTGTGGTATTCGGTTGGGAACAATTCCACAACTTTGCATTGAAACTCGCTCCCCCAAATACCACTCTGCTCCGTTCGGGCCAACCAGTAAGATTCGACTGGAGTTGGCTACCTCACTTAGGGCAACATAGTAAGGTTGAATTTCTTCATCTCCCCATGGACAGAGGTCAACCTGGTTAAATTAGAAATTTAGTGAATTTTGGTTTCATAATTACAATCTATACGCTAGCATAGCGTACATTTTATTTTACCTCGTCCAATGTTAGATTTGTTAGTTTTTCCCTATAGTACTTCAACAGGGCCGCAATCCCCATTGTTTGTGGAGGGCAATTACTCCACAGAAGGCTTCGTGGAAAGACTTTTGATGATATCGATTGTGGTGTAACACGCACACATGGTAGGTATTCCCTTGCCCAAACCTGTTATAAGAAGAAAATTGTTTGTTAAGTTTCAATAATATATTAAAAATTAATGTTTTATACAGCATTCTATGATGACTAGAAAAATGGCAACACAAACATGCCTCATACAGAGATTTTGTATTACCTCCCATGCTTTCCAAAGGCCTCCCATGCAGTGTGTGTTGTGTCTACATAAGTCATCCATTTGCTGGTACATAAAAGCCAATGCAGCTCCCCCCCAATTGAAAGATCCTATATCTCCTATACTAGCCAAACACGGTAAGTAGTACAAGTGCACCATCTTATTAGAACGTGCAAACAAAGTGCACCCAAGTAGTGCGAGTATGAAGACCCTAGTTAAAATATCATGGTCTTCAATATATCTTAGTTGCATATTGCGATAAGCTGTGTATAGCCAACTCAATTTCACCCTTCTTCTGCCAATGGTTGCTAGTGGTTGTCCTACTAACTTTGTTAGTTGTTCTATATTTTTGTGGATGCGTCTATCCATTTTCAATGGGTTACCATGCACTGGTATTCCAGAAATTGAACTAAAATCCTTGGGGGTCAATGTCATCTCTCCTAATTTCTCGAATATGAACGTATGTGTTGTGTCCCACCACTTCTCCCCAAGTACTTGTAATAGTGCAACATCCATTTCTGATTGGTTTATGCCGTCCACTAAAGGTTGTAATCCTGTCACTCTAACTCTATCTTTTACTGAATTTGGGAGCTTAGCATACCATTCGATGATTAGTTCACAATCTCCTGCCCCGTCAATATCAATCTCTTTCTCCTGACATGGTATATTAATTAATTTTGTACTCATAATAATACAAATTTTCAATTTTAAGATAATTTAAATAACCCACACCGACCTTCCCAATACAAATGAGCAAAATTTATGTTGTATGCATAAAAATAGAAACAAGTAAAACCAAACGAGAGGTGTAAGGACTAGGAATGACTTTTAATAATACGTTGGAATAAGTGTTTGTACAGCTAAATGCCTATATGAAATTGGAGCTATATATACTTAAATTGAGTACCTCAAATGAAAGGTGGTCCATTGAATTTAATCGGATAGTGTCCACTGAATTCCTTGTCCTTAATTTGTTCGGTCTACGAATGCCATGCTGTCCTTGGTGTACAATGATGTCTGAGTTGTGGTTGGATTTCCCCACCATGAATTCCTTGGTGCCAGAGCTGGAGGAGGAAGAGATGGGGGTGTCCGACTTACATACACGCTTAGAGGCCAGTTTCATCTTCACCTCATCGGACATGGTCATTCCTCTTTTCATGTTCCGTGTTTTGATAAATTCGATTACCAAATTTAAGCTAGATTGAAGTGACAGTTAAAATTTTAATAAAAAACGCGATGAGACAAATTAAGGTAATAGTACAACAAAGAGTGCAAATAAATTTGTGATTCGTACATGGCCAAATATGTATTCCCCAATGTAAGACGAATTAAACATATTTTCTAACCCCACCTCAGGAGTGCAGTAAAGTTGTCATTTTTGATATATGGCTTTTACTTGAGGATGCCATTTGTGTCCCTGCCTATGTTTTCCTAAACTTTGTTGCATTAGTTTGGTGAAGATATATGCTTTATATATATATATCAGAGCGGATGGTTTTGGTCGGTTTCTCAGGTCCCTAATTTTCCTCCACCTACATTTTTAAACATAAATTTTCGTCTCTAACTTGAATGGATATTAAGTAAATAATAAATGGATGAAGTTAAAAAGGAAAGTGATTTATTTAAAGAACATACACCTTTTAACGGATCTCGAATTTCTGCTGCTTGCCGACGATTGGATTCGAAGGTTGTCGGCGGCTGCGATTTTTAATTCGGCGACCACCGCTGTCCACAGAATATTTTTGTACCCACCCAGCACCGCTGTTGAATCTCTTCGATGGTACAAGTATTCTACACAGACTTTGTGAAGGTTGGGAATGGAGTTTTGAGATCAGATTCACAGTAGTTAAGTACAGTGTCAAAAGATGTTAAAATCGTGAATGAAGAGAAATCTGTATATTTTATCCCACAAATTAATTGACAACCTACCCAACCCTAACAGGTATACGTGGCCTTTGTTAAAATAGGTGTAACGGTCCAAAATAGGCCAAAACCATTCAATTATAACTCTGGTTTTTAACTAACCATTTACACTGATAACCATGTGTAAATTGACATAACTACCCTCATACATTGTTTTATGGAGAATATTAGTGAAGCATGAGAAAGCATGAGAAGTACATATAAAAGATAAAATACTATTGTTTATAAAATACTATTGTTTATCGTGATTGAGTATACATAATATTTTTTTTTTAAGAGAGGTTTATTTTGAAATGGTGTGACAGGATAAAATTTAATTATATTGATAAATTAAAATTTTATAATATTACATTAATTAAATTCATAACAATTTATATTGCATTGTCATTAACTTTGATATTTTTTATAAATTAAAGTTATATTTTTTTTAGGGCATTAACTTTATTAGTTATATTTTTTTTAGGGCATCAATTAGTGATTTAAAAATTATATTTTGAAAAAGTATGATTCTGAAAAAAGATTCTACATTTAGTGTCTGAAGACTATTTTTGAATTCTATAAAAATGAATAATTTTTTGGTAGAAAATTTAAAAATTGAATATGTAACATATATTTTTTATTTTTGGTATAATAATAATTGAAGTGAAAATATTTTTTATATGATTTTATAATTAGAATTAAATTATATTGTTATATGATTTTATAATTAATTATTTTACTAAATTTATATGATAATAATTTTAAAAAGTAATTGACTTGTAAAAAGGACAGAAGAAAAAAAAATCAAGACTGTAAGAAAAATTAAAGAAAATTAGGAAGAAATTTTGTTTTTAAAAAAAAACTCAATTTACAATTTGTGGAGTTAGATAAATATTTTACTTTGTTATCGATAGAGATCGATAGAGATTGATGGGGACTCAATGATACAGACTTTGGGACTTTTATAGCATACCTCGATAGGCATTGATAGAGATCGATGGGGCCTCGATGGCACAGGCTTCTGGGTAGCTTAAGGAAATACCTCGATAGGCATCGATATAGATCGATGGGGCCTCGATGGCACAAGCTTTTGGGTAGCTTAGGGAATACCTCGATAGGCATCGATATAGATCGATGGGGCCTCGATGGCACAAGCTTCTGGGTAGTTCAGGGAATACCTCGATAGCTATTTTTATTTTATAATATTTAACTTTTAGTATAGAATTGAAATGATAAATTTATATTTATTTATTAATAGTAATTTTTTTTGTAATCTTTATTTTATAAAATATTTTATCATTACCTTAATTTTATTTAAAAATATATATTATAAATTAGAATCAATTGCATCCCTTTGTATAATTTTACAATGAAATATTTTAACAAATATAGTTATAAAGATGAATAAGAATTTAAAATTGAAGAAAATACCATTTTTATTAAAAAAAATAGAGTAAATAATTTAACACCAGAAGTGTAGAAAGAAAAAAAAATTGTCAGTAAAGAGAAATTATTGTACATAACATAGACCTTAAAAAAAATGTAAAAAGTCTATTAATATATAATGAGAACATAAGAAACAAGTAAGAAAACGTGAAAACATCATTTCCTGAATCCTTTGATAAATTAGAGTTTGTTTTTAAAAATTATTTTAAAAAATGTTAAACCAAACAAGATTTTTGTGTACGTCCACAACTTTTAAATTTTAAAAACATAAAATCTGATTGGAATTCTATACCAATCACACCCTTAATTATTTATTAAATTAAATAAAATCTGTTATATATAATAATAATTAATTAATATGTTGTGGGTATAAAATTTCAAACAAAGTTGTTATTATTTATACACATGTGTAAACAGCCCTAAAACAAACATACTCAGAATTGATGATGTAGAGGCACATTAACCTTAATAAACAGGAACCACAATACTAAAATTAAAAACTTAAGCCATTATCTATAGCAAAATCAGGTCTTTGCTTCCAACGCATAATTAGTACTGCAAGGGGCATGTCCAAAACAGATTGTGAAATAGTTCCAGGCAAAAGTCGTGTTTACTAACACAAACCATACAAAATATTGAGTCTGTTCCGTAACCCCAAACAAGTTCAAACGAAAATATAGTACTTAATCCTTAAAACTGCAGAAACCTCCCAACGATAATACATAACTATTTATCATTACCGTTGTTGATTCCAGTAGATGGACCTGTTGTGGGTGGAGTAGGTTTGGGACCAGCACCATTGAAGTAGGCAGCCATCTGAGAAGACAGGCGATCTATTTTCTTATTGCACTCTATTTGTCTGATTTCGATGTCATCGAGTTTGCTCATGGTATAGCGTTGGAAGAGTTGTGGATCTATCACCATCAATGACGGCGACGATGGTTGTGCATCCTCGGATGAATATGGGGAAGCACCGAAGTCGGTGTAGTCTGCACAGAAGCACCCATCGCTCTTATATCCATTGGCTTGAAAAGATTCCTCATAACGCCGAGGGTTAATAAATTAGGACAACATTTTTTAGTATATAACAACATTAATAGATTATATTCATCATGTGATTTGAAATAAAAACTATGTTAAACAAACTAAATTAAAAATAGATATAACTCATACTATGTTGGGCTGATTACCAAAAATTATAAATTACAAAGTTAAGAATGGGTAGAAAATGAATACCTTCCTCCCCGTCCCCACATTTCTTGCCTCCCATTCTTTGTTGTTCCTCCGCATCGCTGGTGTCAGAAGAGAGTTCATGCAAAACAATATTGGCTGACCTTTCTTGGATTTCAATGGACGGCGACATAGTGGGTGGAGGGTTTGGGTGAAAACCTTGGTCGTGGTTTACATTGACTTCAAAGTCGTCAGAGTAGTACGGAGTGCTGCCTGTAGAATAGTCGGACCAGTTGTTTGATTGAGCAAACTCCCTTCTGGAATGTGAAGATTTCCTACCATTTTTTTTTTTGGAAGCCATTGTTCTCTTGTATGAGCTACAATCTGAAGCGTAAACGTTAAAAGACACAGAAGGTCAAATATTAATAAATGAAATATATATTAACAGATTCACACGCAAGGCAATAAATGAAAAAATGATGGTTTCAGTTCTAATGGGACTGTCCAAACCGTGTCTACACGGTATTTATTATTTTTGCAGTGCCATCATTCCAAGAGTCTTTTTTTTTTCACCGTCAGATGAACCAATCTCAATCAACCAATATCTCTTTATTTATCCTTAGATTTTTGTTTTTTTGTTTTCTCTCAAACACATTTCCCTTTCACATGCAGGAAAATATTTGATTTCCATTTATTGGCCAAAACCACATGATGATATTTTTCCTTTATTATATAATAAAACTATCCTATTTAATTGATTTAAATAATGTATTAATAAGTATACCATATATGAAATGGTAAAAATTAAGTATAATATTATGGGCATGTATATTTAAAGTTTATGATGGTATTGGTACAAATAAAATATGAAATTTATTGTAAAAAATTATAAGTGACACTATTTTTTAATACACGATGATTAACTATTTACACGTTGGTTTCAAAATCAAGCGATTAATTAATGGTTATATGCAATAATATAAATTGTAAATCGATGGGAATTGATGAGGGACTCGATGACACAGGCTTTGGGAATTTATTAGAGCATACATCGATAGACATCGATAGGAATCGATGGGGGACTCGATGACACAGGCTTTGGGAATTTTAGAGCATACATCGATAGGAATCGATGGGGACTCGATGACACAGGCTTCGGGAATTTTAGAGCATACATCGATGGCACTCGATAAGAATCGATGGGGGACTCGATGACACATGCCTGTGGGAATTTGAGAGAATACCTCGATAGGCATCGATAGAGATCGATGGGCCTCGACGGTCCGTCTTTTGGGGTAGTTTAGGGAATACCTCGATAGGCATCGATAGAGATCGATGGGCCTCGATGGTCCGTCTTTTAGGGTAGCTTAGGGAATACCTCGATAGGCATCATAAGAGATCGATGGGCCTCGATGGTCCGTCTTTTTGGGTAGTTTAGGGAATACCTCGATAGGCATCGATATGACTCGATAAGGAGCCTCGATGGCACAGGCTTCTGGGTAGCTTAGGGAATACCTCGATAGGCATCGATAGAGATCGATGGGCCTCGATGGTCCGTCTTTTGGGGTAGTTTAGGGAATACCTTGATAGGCATCGATAAAGATCGATATGAATCGATGCGAAAATGTTTTGGGAATTTTAGAATAGTGTATTAATACGTATACCATGTATGAAATAAAATATGAAATTTATTGTAGACAATGATTAATTATTTACACGTTGTTATCTATTAATGGTTATTGATTTTTAAGCGGTTAATTAATGCTAAAATATAAATTGTAAACAATATATATATAAAGGCGTGTTTTATTGATTTTTAATGCATGTTTTTCTCAAACCCAGCTTCTTCGTCTTCCACGAACAACACCAAGCAGGGCAGCCAAAGGTCGGACTTGACGATCGGAGAAGGGGAAGGCCAACCGTCTAGAAAGCCAACCACATTTTCAGGAAACGTCGAGAAGGTGAGGGATTTCGTTTTATATCTATGTGCCTGGTTATTTTTGTTGGTTTTTATTGATAGGATAGATCGGGGTTGGCAATGAGAAATGTGTGTTTTTTTCGATATTTTTCATGAAACTCGATAGAAATCGATAGGTATCGATAGAGATCGATGGGGACTCGATGATACAGACTTTGGGACTTTTATAGCATAACTCGATAGGCATCGATAGAGATCGATGGGGCCTCGATGGCACAGGCTTCTGGGTAGCTTAGGGAATACCTCGATAGGCATCGATATAGATCGATGGGGCCTCGATGGCACAGGCTTCTGGGTAGCTTAGGGAATACCTCGATAGGCATCGATAGGGATCGATGGGCCTCGATGGTCCGTCTTTTTGGGTAGTTTAGGGAATACCTCGATAGGCATCGATAGAGATTGATGGGGCCTCGATGGCACAGGCTTCTGGGTAGCTTAGGGAATACCTCGATAGGCATCGATATAGATCGATGGGCCTCGATGGTCCGTCTTTTTTTTTTTAGCAATCCAAGGGTCCGATGCATTTGGGATCAAAGAGCTCACACATGGTCCGATCGGATCAAATTGCTAAAAAAAAAAAAAAAATCGGGGCCTTGCCCCGAACCCCACGAACTCAGTGGTGAGTTCGATCACCGAAATTATAATCCGATAGGCATCGAGATCGATGGTCCGTCTTTTAGGGTAGTTTAGGGAATACCTCGATAGGCAACGATAGAGATTGATGGGGCTCGATGGTCCGTCTTTTTGGGTAGTTTAGGGAATACCTCGATAGGCATCGATATGACTCGATAAGAGGCCTCGATGACACTCTCGGAATTTTAGAACATACCTCGATTGGAATCGATAGGACTCGATGATACAAGACTTTTTTAATTTGAGAACACACCTCGATAGGGACTTCATAAGACTCGAGCTTACATGGCTTTGGGATTTTTAGGACCCACATAGATAGGACTCGATATGACTAAACTTTGGTTTTTTGCCTTGCCTCGATAAGACTCGATAGAACTCGATTGTTTCTGCCTCGATAGTAACTGCCTTACCAGATTGTATATTTTGTTTTTTTAACATGTTTTTTGTTATTTTTTTTCAGATGCCTGAACTTATTGTGCCTTTGGAGAAGCATTTTCCTGGCCGTGTCACTTACAGGGGTAGTGCCTACTTGGATACCCTTGTAGAGCAATTTAAGAGGCACGGTCTAATTGAAAGGGCACAGGCATTCCCATTGGGGCAATTCTTTAAGTCAAAAGAATTTAGTTTTTCTGGGGTTCTGCTCCATCAGCTAATGTTGCGCAAGGTACAAAGTAAGAAGCCTGAAGAGGGTCAGTTCTACCTGGGCAACACTCTTTGTAGATTTGGTATTGCAGAGTTTGCCCTAGTTACTGGGCTAAATTTTGGGAAATCACCGTCCTCGAATGAATTGAAAGAGCATCTTTCAAGTGATCGGATTATCCAGGAATATTTTAATGGTCATCCGAAGGTTAGTTTTGGTCAGTTGGAAGATGCACTGAAGGCCTCCACAAACCCAGAAGATGCATTTAAGCTGGGTTTGTGCTATTTGATAGAGGGGGTACTAAATGCCCCAGAGAAGACAACAATGATATGGGGAGATTCCCTAAGGATGGTTGAGGATATTGATTACTTTTTCAAGTATCCTTGGGGGAAGTTGTCATTTAAGAAGGTTATCAAAGGCCTTCAAAAGGACATGAAGAAGCAATTGAAACACTACGAGGAGAAAACGAAAGAGGGGTCAAGCAAAAAACAGAAGGAGGCCAAGTATACTTTCAATTGCTATGCACCCGCGGTTCTTTACTGGGCTTTTGAGGCCATGCCTTCTTTCGGGAGTAAGTTCGGTGAGAATAGTGGGAATCAGATTCCTAGGATGCTCAGCTGGGCTACGAAGACTGATACACTATTTCGACAGCTCTGTTGGCTCCTATATTCGCCAATCGTCGAGTAAGTTCCATTTTCTCTTGTTAAATATCACAAATTAATTGATTAACGATTTACTTTATTAAAGTTTTTCTGATACATATTATTCAACTATGCAGTTAGTGGTATTTTCCATGCTGAAGCCACGTCCGAATGAGGTAGCCACTTCTACAGTAGTATAGTAATAGGGTCACTTGATTGAAACACTGTTACTGAAACAATATTATAACCGAATGTAACGAACACATATTATATAGTAAATATTTCTACCTCAATTAATATGTGAGTTATTTTATGAATTCGTTTTCAACTTTTCGAGTCAAAATGAGACTGAAATTATGATCATGGGGAATAGAAAATATCATAGGAATTAACTGTTAATGAAGACAAATGTCAAGACTGGGATAGTTTGATTTTAATGTAGATTTGCATATGAATATTTGGCTAAAAAATACCATTTAATTTCTAACTGTTGGAGAATTTTATGTTTCAAAGGTCCGAAACAGACATTATCGAAGAGAATGATTTGGATTGGTTTGGCTTACGCTTTTGTGAAGAATATGAGGAAGAAGAAGGTGGGGGAGATGACATGGGGAATACGGTTGATGAAGGTGATGGAGATGCCATGGAGAATATAGTTGATGAAGGTGGGACATCAAGTTTGGAAAAGACAAAAATGGCAACTGACGAAATGAATGATACCAACCAATTTTCTAAGTATGATTTAAACGAAAACCCATTGTTGTTGAGTAAAGATGGCATGGTTGGGCATGTTTTTCAATCACTGGACATGGCTGAAGAATTCATTCATGAATATGCAAGATTCATTGGGTTCAGCCTACGTAAAAGTATCATGCGAAAAAATACTACAGGTGATGTACGTCAACGTCAGTGGGTATGCTCCCGCGAGGGCTGGCGATCTGAAATGCATGTGGGAAGGCTTGATAGAACTAGGGAGCCTAAGCCAATTAGTCGAGTGGGATGCAAGGTTTGCTTTCGGGTGAACTTGGTGAAGGGTAGTACGCATTGGATATGCAAAGAATTCATCCCAATTCATTCTCACAACATTGTAGCAGACAACCATAAACAATTCCTTCGGTCCAATCGGATAATGACACAAGGAACCTTGACGACTGCACAAATAATGAAGGAGTCAGGCATAAGAACTTGCCACATCATGTCATACATGGCAAAGCAAATGGGTGGTTATGAGAAGATTCCATTCACACCAAAGGATCTTTACAATCGAATATCCCATGCTTCAAAAGTTGAGTTTATCGGTTCCAATGCAGGGCGGGCAATCGGATATTTAGAGCATAAAGCTGATGAAGACCCTAGTTTTTTTGGACAGTTTTCGTACAATGAGGATAATCGTCTTCTTAATCTATTTTGGGCAGATGGGAGATGTAGATCAGACTATGAGACATATGGCCATGCAGTAGCTTTTGATTCGACGTACAAGACTAATAGTTATGGGAAGCCGCTGCTGATATGGATAGGAATTAATAACCACTATACCACATGCATTTTGGGCTTTGCCATTCTTGACAATGAGTCTGCCAGCAGCTACAAGTGGGCGACAAGGGCTTTCCTGGAATGCATGGGAGGTGTTCTACCGAAAACAGTAGTGACAGATGGAGACGAAGCTATTGCTAACACGCTACAGGAGTTGATGCCTGATGTACCCCACCGATTGTGTTATTGGCATTTACACAACAAAGCTATTTTAAAAGTGAAAGATCCATCTTTTGCGAGTAGGTTTACCAAATTGGTATTTCGGTACTACACAAAGGACGAGTTTGAAGATAAATGGTGCGACTTAGTGAAAGATTTTGGGATACAAGGCACTGAATATGCTGCAAAGCTTTATGCAGACAAGGAGAAGTGGGCTGAAACATTTCTGAGAAGGAATTTCTTCTGTGGAATGACAACTACTCAACGAAGTGAAGGTATTAATGCGGTGTTGAAGAAAAAAGTGAATCAAAAGTTGAAGTTGTACGAGTTCGTCAGGGGGGTCAACATGACCTTATCTTTAATTAGACAACGTGAAGCAAAGGATGAGTACATTACACTTCACACTAGTCCCCAGCTCGGGAAGACAAATTTGCCACAGATAGAGGATGAATTAGCAAATCTTTACACACGGAACATGTTTTACAAGGTACGACACCAGATGTTGAAAGAAGGTAGGTACATGGTGAAAACCCTATTGGAGGAAGAGGATGCAATCATTTTGAAGCTTCACAAGTATGATGCTGAACAAGTGAAGAGGCATGTATATGTAACACCGGAGCGTGATCTCTTTGTTTGTGAATGCCAATATTTTTTCTCATATGGGATACCATGCCGGCATATATTTGCTTCAATAAAACGACTACACATTACTTCAATGCCTCGAGCACTAATACTATCTCGGTGGATGGTTGAGACTAAACAGACTCACAATTTTCCAATTGGCAATATGGACGCTACCTTAGACAAACAAGAGGTGGAGAGTGCAAGATTTGGTGCAATTAGTAGCCAGTTGGGTGAACTTGCGTATCTTGGATCGAGGAATCAGTCGACATACCATATTGCAAAAAGTGAGATTGACAGATTATGCGGTAAGCTTAAAGCAGTTGTGGACATGGGAGACAAGGAGATTAGCCATAACCTGCCTCTACACAGGGAGTTTCAATTCCCAGTGTTGGATCCATACTTCACAAAAAGTAAGGGTACAACAAAGGTACCTGGCTCGAAAAAAGGTACTCGCCGCAAGTGTAGTATCTGCCAGAAAAGTGGACATAACAAGTTGACTTGCCCGATAAAATGGAAGAAGGATCACCGGATTTGAGAGTCAGATGAATATGAAGATGCAGAAGAAGATGACCAATGCTATGGAATGGGATTGAATGATGAATGGGCTGGGCAAAACTCAATGGACTACACACAACATGAGAATGAGACAGAAAATGATGTTGTTGACGATTTAGGCAGTGAACTACAGAATGATAAAGTGAATAAAGTGGGAACACAAGTTGAGGAGGGAAGCAATTGGTGGAAAAGTCCTTTCTGATTTCATTATGATATTTTGTCTGGAGCTTTATTAAGTACTCTTCTATCTCATTTGGTTGCCAATTAAGTTATGAAAAAATGGCAAAGTTTAATGACACGACTAGTTCATTTCTCGAATCTTGTCTTGGATTGTCATCATGTACGAGGGAATGCTTGTAATTGCACTTACTCTTAATCGGGAGTAATGCCATTAATTTATAAATTTAAATTTATGCAAAAATGGTCATTAGTGTATAAAAGCTTTGCTCGAATATCATTGCATCACATTCATTAATTGCTCGTGCCTCTGGCTTGTGAAGTGGCATCACTCTTTGTTTGTGGTCATTGTTAATGGGTTCCATCCATACTTGTTATTATATACATGGTTGTTCTGTTTGAATGTTCTATATGATGTAAGATACAAGTTTCAGATGAATAAATCGTTATGGTACTTTCTGCGTTGGTTTGTCAGGTCACAACACATGTTATATCTGAGAATGAGTTATATATATCTTGTACAATGAAAACAATATTCTCTGTCACTTATGGGAAGGCTCAATAATTATAATTTTCATATGCTATGTCTCAGCACAATCTATAAAATTGCTTTGCTCCTATTTGATACCTTTAATGGTATGTAGAACAACTATAGTTTCCACCAAAATAATAAAAAACCTACATTATTTTGAAGACGTTACCTTCATATAGTTGCAGGTGTTATAAGGCAACTCCAACTAGTAATTAAAGTGGGACATCATATACCAAAATTTTCAGAACAACTAACAACCACCACTGCTGTACAAACAGCCACTGCTATGCTATACCATGATTCTTGTCTTCAGTATAAAAAATTGAAATAGGACAGGGTGGTGTTTATAAATGTTTATTCTTAATTAAAGTGGGACAAATATATGAAGCTCTATAATAGAAAATGCTTAATATGCCATGGTAGTTTTTATAATATATTTTATTTGTCTTCAATATATGCAAGTAGGGCTGATTCATCATTGTTCATTTATATAATACATCACACCACACCTATATACAAAGAATTCATCACCCCCACACAATAAACACCCTGACATTCACATATAGAAAGGGGCAACAAGATCAAATTAGAAGTATATCACAATACATAAATTAGCTCAAAAGGATATGCGGAGCACCCATGACAATAGACCCACACCCCATTAAACATATTTTTCATGAAACACCTCACTCACAATTACTAATCATCAAACCTATTTCCCCACACATGGAGTGGAATTCGTCTTTGTCCTCGCTGAAGCCATTATTTGATCCCTAACTTTGTTGTGTACTGATGTCACTAAACCAACAGCGACACGAGCCCTTTCATCATCCGAGTTATACTTTAACAAAAAATGTGAATTATGAAAGAAATAAAAAAACAAATTTCCATTACTTAATATAAACATTATTCAACTACTAAGAAACTCAATAGTTTTAAAAATTAATACAGTACAACATAAAAACTTACACCCTTCGGTTTGAAGTCAGAAGGGTTGCGTTGTGCCATCCAATTTATAACATGAATACCACAGTCATGTCCATTTGATTGTTGGACAACTTCATTATTAGTGAAAGCCTTGAAACATGTGAATGACTTCACAGGTCCCTTCCACCGTGATAACTCATCTCGGAGAACTAAATCAAGCTGTTGCAACTACAGTGTGTACAAAACAAGATAACATCAACTGTCATGATAGTCAAATACTACACCTTTAGTTTAGAAATAGAAAACCTTCTCTAGTTAATTAATAACCCACCTCAGTTTTACTCCCAACAATGAAAAAGGTTAAAACATCCCCAAAATATTTAAAAACTCACCACCACTGGAACAAGAGATTGTGATAATGATTCTTTGCGCCCTAGCAGCATCGAATCACATATTTCGACAACCCCATTACCTACATGAACTATAAAGAGAACCCAGTGTTGCATCTCCTCGTTGTGAACTGGAATCTTAATCTGCAAAATAATAAAATATTCAACTAATAAAATAAACCCAAAAATAAAAAAAATACTACACATAAATATACCTTCCCACATAAATTCAAATCTCCAATAAATAGTTTACGAGTTGAATCAGATCGACCACTTTGAGGAAACAAGTTCTGAATACTAATTCCAGTACACTGTCACTCAAAAATATTCACAATTAATTCCATATCTCTTATATTGAGTTGAATTTTGCTACCGGAACAATACTCACCGTCATTCTAGTATTCAAATACCATGACGAACGACTCTCTGTTGAAACTTGCTGCTCCCTACGTGTGTTCATCTCACACACTACATTCAACACCTGCGGTCAAAACAAGAAAACAACATTGGAAACCTACCCTTACCGTCCATGAATATTAGTTTAGATGGGGAAATATATATAAAGTGAATACTTCTAACTAAACAGCCCAACATTATCAATCCATACCTCTCCATTAATAAAAACCCCAGGACACAATGTTCGAACCAAACCACGCGTGAGATGATTAAACCCCGTGTCTACCAGTGTCTCACTGTGCCACAATTATAAAACAAATTTATAATAATATTGGGTATCGGATAGAAAATTTTTATTGTTAACTAATGGAAAAAAATATACTTACTCATGATTCAAACTATCATCAAATATGTATTCTATTAATTTTCCTATATCATCGTCCATTATGGGGGTGCGAATTTTAAAGGGCCCTATGCTTTGGCTCTGCCCAGTTGTAACATTAGAAACATAAACTCTACGTGGAGTTGTCTGTGATTTAGTCTTCACCTGATTAAATAAACTAGTAAATTATAAAACAAGGTACAATAACAAATAAATATAAAACGTACTCAATTACACATTTACCGTTTTTTTCCTCTGATCAACAGGCCCACCAATGCTACTAGACACTGACTGGCTTCCTACTTTTACATTCCACAACTTTGAACATTTTTGGTTAATCGTACAAACTCTAGGCTTCTACAATCTCAAAATTAACAACCAATTAGGTTCAACAAGTAAAATAAAAAATACCAAAAATAAAATAATAATCAACTTTTAACCTGCCAAAAGATACCATTACTTACTTTCATCGACATTTCACGCTGCAATAATGTTTCTCCAAATTGGGATGAAATCCTGAAAACAATATCATCAAAGTTCTCGAAGTTTCCCCCCAAACATTTATCCTCTTCATTACCAACACATGTCTTCCTTTTGCATTCTATATTAGTTGAGCTATCATCTAACCCCTGAATATCTCCTACACACTTATTCAACTCACTGTTACTTAAATCGTCCATTTTGCTTTCAACCCCACTACATTTAACGACACCATCTTTCTCTCTATCAAAATCATTTGCTTTGTCTTTACCTAAAGGATTTACAAAAGCAACATCTTCCTTCCTCCCAATTAATTTTTCAACCATTTTATGCTCAAATATTTTCGCCTCACTATGTCTATGTTTCCCATGTTCAGTTATTGCATGTAATTCATCTTTAATTACTCTCAAATCATCTTTCAACCCAGCATAATCATTACGCAGCCTCTGTATTGATTCCATTATAGAATTCTGCAATAAAACTTCCATCCTAAATCACCAGATCAACAGTAAGATAAAATGGGGAAATATATTAACAACCATACAATAATCATTTTACTACAAATTTCATTCCTTCTAGAAAAAAGAAACATGACATAAACACAAATATTTTTCCTCTAGCTAATAGTACAGAATAAATCAGCCTTCTGCAACATTAACAAAAAATATTAACAAAAAAACTGATCTCAATAAAATTAACAAAACTCAATACTATTGCAACTTTCAATACTAATGAAGTTATATATAGCTAGCCTAAGCCAACTCACACCATTTTGGAAAGAAAAAAATCTCATAATCATTCTTTTAATCATGAAGGGGGTATGAGTTTATTTATGTACAAAACATATATATATCATGTTAATCCCAGACGAAAAGCACATATATATATATGTATGCAGGATGTGTTATGGGTTAAATGGGTTTATGGTGTTTATCTAAAGGGTGTTTCAATATGGGAGTATGTTTAAAGCAGGCAGGATACTAGCTGGTATTGGAGGAGAATCATTAAGTTGAGCCATCTATGGTCTGGTTTTGAGTTGAATGCTGCGGTTAGGAATGGAAAAATCCATCTGGGCACCCTGTATTCGATTGTGTTTCCTGGTGAGCAGGTGCAGTATGTGCACCCAGTATGTGTATCATTTTCGTGTTACAACTCACATAGCAATTTCTATAATACTTTATACACATGGTGTAAATTAATCTAATCTTACTCATTAATACCCATATATTCAGATAGCATATTAACCCATATATACATCTTATCTTTCTCTATATTAATACCCATATATAGATGATATTATCTGATATCATACAGAGATGGGCAGGTTCATAAGCTAAATTAATGGCAAGAAAATGATAACTTATCTGATATCATACAGAGATGGGCAGGTTCATAAGATAAATTAATGGCAAGAAAATGATAACTTACCCGTCGATGAGAGCTTCGAAACAACCACAGACGAAGATGGAGAGAGAGACGATGGAGAGAAGCCGGTAGAGAAGATAAACTGAGATGGATTACAAACAGAGAACCCTGTTTCGGAAGAGAGAGAGAGAATAGTTCTCTGTTTGTAATTGTGAGAGAATAGTTCTCTGAATGGGTTGTGTCAATGGATTCGGAATTGTGAGGGAATGAGAGAGAGTTAGAACAAGGATAGATCACAGCCGTTAATTTGATCAAATGGTGGAAAAAAAAACGTCTCCATCGGTGCAGACGTTTTTACCGTCTCCACATAAGAAATTGCCTATAAATATATATATAATTAACTTATTTGATAATGGAAGGTTCTGTAGACACCTATTTCGACATCAATTTTTACACTGATTTTAAATCATTAGATTGATTAGATTGTTTAATTTATTTAACAGCCTTTAATAATTAATGAAAAATTATAATTATATTTGTTTCCAAAAATAATAATTGTAACTATGTTTATTTAATAGCCTATAGTATAAAATAATCTAATTTATTTAGTAACCTCATACAAAAATCTCATTTTATCTATTAAAATTAAAGTCTTTTTTTTGTGCAAGTCTTTAAGTTATTTTTAATTTTAACAAAAAATCAATATATTTTTAAAAGTCTTTTGCTAAATAAAAAATTAAATACTAAAATATTTATAACTTAAATCTTAGTTTGAAATAAACTATCATGTAATTTTTTTGTGACAAATTCTTTTTAAATAAAAAACTATCATGTATTTGTATTTATAGAACTTATCATTTATTTTTACTTAGTGAAATTTTTACACTGAACATAATTTGTTTATAAGATCATTGAATAAGTATCAATGTCCTCATATTTTATTTCTAAGAAAACTATCAAAGACTAGTAAAAAAACCAAATAGTATAAAATAGATTTCAAATTTTTGTGGAGAGTATAAAATTATATTTTTATCATAAATTTAAATATTTTATTTGTTCGCTCACTATTTTTATTTTTGGAAACAAATACTAGTTGATTTTTCTTTAATTACCAAATATTATTAAATAAACTAAGTAATCTAAACCATTAAATATTAATTAATTTAATGGTACAAATTCAATGTAAAAATTGATGTAGAAATGTTTCTATAGAACTTATCCGTGAATTTGCTGTATTGTATTAGCCTGTTATATTTGGTTGCACGTGCATTGAGTAATGGAGAAAATTTCACATTTACTGGCAAAGAGGATCGATTACTTAAAAGCGTTATTCACACACTTTCATCAAAGGTTGATAATGTGTGAAAAATGAGAAATTTGTAAATTTACGATACCTGACTAATATAAAATAGTATTTAAACAACGAATTAAATTAATTTGAGGTATAACTAAATTTTGTTACAGAAAAATATATATTTTTAGAAAATTTTACTAATAAAATTAATAATACTTCCTTTTTTTTTATTGAAATATCTATTTTTCCGAAAAGAATAATAATAAATTTCTTCTTTTATCTTTAGCAAAGAGAAAATTTTAAAATAAAATAGAAAATACTAAGAAAAATCAAGAGAATTGCCTTATATTAGGTCAAGTCCAAGGATAAAATTCATTTTGGTGTTGTTTCAACACTAAAATGGTGGAATTTTAGTATTATTTTTTTCATTACAATCACAACACCAAAAATTATACAAATTAATATTTACAATATTATTATATTATTTCAATAAATCAAAACCATTATTATATATATTTTAAAAACTATTAATATTAAAAGTCAAAAGTAAAAAAAAAATTAGCTTTGTTACACTGTCCTACTAAATATGGACACCGTAGCTCATCATCAAAATGAAGGATGAACTATATTTCAGTTAGTATGACATATGATGTAAAATTGGTACATTGTAGCTTTTTGCAGTCCATAGATTTGGCCTCAGGTATCTCCAACCTATTACTTCATTATGGTGTTGCACTAACACCAAAATTAAAGAATCTTAACACTATATTTTTTTTCCATTCCAATCACAACATCAAAAACTACACCAAAAAATATATTATTTATTATTATATTATTTTAATTATTTTTTGTATATTTAATCAATTTCAATGTTAATTTTATTTTCTTATAGTGTAGAGTAAGAATTTTCACACAAATTAAAATAAATTATATAAAAAATTAATTATGAAATATTTGAAATTTTATTTAAAAAATTAAATTATATGTGTATTTATAATTTAAAAAACCCACCATAAAATATAAACAAAAATAATACTCATATGTTTATATATATAAATATATATATATAAGATATAAATATATTTATCTTAATAAAAAAAAATTGCCGTGTGAACAGTGCACGGCATTTATGCCGTGGCACTGTTCATCAACGGGTAAATGCTGATAATTTTGGAGTTGGGTTGGAGATGAATTTGTGCTCTCCACGGCATATATTGCCGTAGTCCCGTCGGATTGGAGTTGGCCTAAGGCCATCTCCAATCCCACTCCATTACGGCAATATATGCCGTGGAGAGCACAAATCTCTCTCCAACCCAACTCCAAATGTATATGCATTTACCAGTTGATGAACAGTGACACGGCATATATGCCGTGCACTGTTCACACGGTATATATATATATTTTTTTTATTAAAATAAACATATTTATATCATATATATATATTTATATATATAAACATGTGAGTATTATTTGGGTTTATATTTTATGTTGGGTTTTTTAAATTATAAATACACATATAATTTAATTTTTTAAATAAAATTTCAAATATTTCATAATTAATTTTTTATATAATTTATTTTAATTTGTGTGAAAATTCTTACTCTACACTATAAGAAAATAAAATTAACATTGAAATTGATTAAATATACAAAAGATAATTAAAATATTTCAAACTTACATTCTAATATTAAAATCAAATACACCAAACATAAAATGGAAAACAATATAAATATATATATATAGAACACAAGACAAACTAAGACATACTTCTAATAATTTTAAAAATTATTCCCAGTTCCGCCAAGATAGTCATAATATTGACTATAATCTTGTGAAGGATTTTGAGATCGTTGATGTTCATCTTCAGCTCCTTCTCTGTGTTCTTCTTCATATTGAGATCTTTGGAACTGAGATGCTCGATATTGAGATCCCTGATATTGAGATCCTTCTCCTTGTTCTCCATGTTCGGATGTTTGTGCTCTTGATCTATAAATTTTTCTCCTTTCGCTTTGAATAAATTGGCGAAACTCTGGATCGGATATAGAATTCATATCCATAAATAAAATTTTATTCTCTTCTCTCATTCTAGCCACATCAACCTTTTGTCTCAGAAGTTCATTTCTTTCAAAGTTACCCTTTTCTATAACGTTAACAAGTTTTTGACTTTGTTCCATTAATTTCTTAAATTGTTCATCACTTTTTTGTTTTCCTTTTGCTTTTTTCACACCGATAGGTCTTTTAGATAAATTAATAGGAACTTCCTCCTCATTCATATTAAGATCAAATGAACTCATACCGGTGGGTGCTGATGTCGGTGATTCGAAGCCAGAAGAACAAGATTGGGGGGAATTGAAACTACGACGTTGTTGTTGGAATCTAGCTGGTGAATTGGTGTTGTCATTTGTAAATTTCTCACAATCTTTAAGAATAGACCACACATGAGCAAATTTGAACCCTCTTATGTACTTTGGATCTTGTGCTAATAGCATCTTCGCTTGATTTAACTATTGAATAATAAATAAATATTGTCAATAAAATTAAAAATAAGTTACTAACTAAAAATAAACTATAACAATATATACTCACAATATCTTCTTGAGAAGCACCACTTGGATTTTTATTTTCAATTTGGTTGACGCATCCCCTCAATTTTGAAATTGCCGCAAGAATGGTCGTCATTCGAGTTTGCAAAGATCTTCTCGGTCGAGGTTGACTACTAAACTGCCCAGAGTGATATGCTAATTCAACTCTTGCCCACATCTGATCTCTGGATTGGTTAATTCCTATGATTGGATTTTGAGAAATGTCAAGATACACATGACACAAGTGCACATCTTCTTCAATTGAGTATGAAGAAGTTCGAATTGAAGTCATTTTGAAAGAGAAAGAAGTTGGTTTAGAACTATGTTGAAGAGGTGTGGTCATCTTATGTGAAAAATATGTCATTATATAGGGATGTTGAAGGTAGATTTCTTAAGACAAAATAATTTGAAATCTGAAGACAAAATACGATGTGACAATACAATGCTACGGGTATCTTTTCTGAAGACAAAATATGATGTGACAATACAATGCTACGGGTATCTTTTCTTAAGACAAAATATGATGTGACAATACAATGCTACGGGTATCTTTTCTTAAGACAAAATAATTTGAAATCTGAAGACAAAATACGATGTGACAATACAATGCTACGAGTATCTTTTCTGAAGACAAAATATGATGTGACAATACAATGCTACGGGTATCTTTTCTGAAGACAAAATATGATGTGACAATACAATGCTACGGGTATCTTTTCTTAAGACAAAATAATTTGAAATCTGAAGACAAAATACGATGTGACAATACAATGCTACGGGTATCTTTTCTGAAGACAAAATATGATGTGACAATACAATGCTACGGGTATCTTTTCTTAAGACAAAATAATTTGAAATCTGAAGACAAAATATGATGTGACAATACAATGCTACGGGTATCTTTTCTTAAGACAAAATAATTTGAAATCTGAAGACAAAATATGATGTGACAATACAATGCTACGGGTATCTTTTCTTAAGACAAAATAATTTGAAATCTGAAGACAAAATACGATGTGACAATACAATGTTATGAGTATCTTTTCTTAAGACAAAATAATTTGAAATCTGAAGATAGTGAATATCTACACTATAAAACATTGGCTTAATGTAGACCAACTACACATACGACTAAAGATGAATTCTCATTATGGTAGTTCATCTTATTTGGCATCGTCTTCTTCTTCTTCAGATGATGATGATTATTATGATGATCTAGAAAAACAAGTGGTATGTCAAATTACTGCTAACAACAATTTTTGCATCGCTCAACATCAAAATAACGAAGGGTCACACAGGGGCTCAATTCCTGGTCATATAGTAGTCAACCGTGACCGAGAAAATGCTGATTGCAATCTCTTCAACGACTATTTTGCAGAGAACCCTCGATTTTCTGCCTCGATGTTTCGCCGAAGATTCCGAATGGGTCGTGCTTTATTCCTTCATATTTATGATGTTGTACAAAGGCATGACAATTACTTCGTCCAACGAAGAGATGGACTCGGTAAGCTTGGGTTATCGGGTCTACAAAAAGTAACAACCGTATTTCGAATGTTGGCATATGGTGTACCGGCAGATGCTACCGACGAGTACATCAAAATAGGAGAATCTACTGCTTTGGAAAGTTTGAAACGATTTTGTCGTGCTGTTGTCGAGGTCTTTGGAGCCCGCTATCTCCGATCACCTAACGCTGATGATGTTGCAAGGCTACTACACATTGGTGAAAGTCGAGGTTTTCCAGGAATGTTGGGTAGTTTAGATTGTATGCATTGGAAATGGAAAAATTGTCCTACGGCTTGGGGAGGACAATACGCTGGTCGTAGTGGATCTCCGACTATTATTCTTGAAGCTGTAGCTGACTATGATCTTTGGATATGGCATGCATATTTTGGTCTACCTGGATCTAACAATGATATTAACGTGTTGGAGGCGTCCCATCTTTTTGCTGATCTTGCTGGGGGTGTTTCTCCACCCGCTAATTATGTCATTAAAGGGAAAGAGTATAATATGGGTTATTATTTAGCTGACGGTATATATCCAAAATGGTCTACTATCGTTCAAACCATTCGTGAGCCACGTGACCCGAAGAAACAATTTTTTGCTCGAAAACAAGAAGCATGTAGAAAAGATGTAGAACGTGCGTTTGGAGTATTACAATCAAGATTTGCCATTGTGGCAGGACCATCGCGTCTATGGAATAAGAGGATATTACATGATATAATGACTTCATGTATTATTATGCATAATATGATAATAGAAGATGAACGTGACTTTAATGCACCCATTGAAGAACGGTTCGAAGTGCCAGATCCAGAAGTTGAGATGGTGGGTAATGACGATGCTCGATTTCAAGAATTTCTAGCTCGACATAGAAAAATCAAAGATAAGGATGCTCACATTGCACTTCGAAATGCATTAATTGAACACTTGTGGGACGAATATAGTATCGGAAAATTAGTTTAATTTAATTAATATTTCAAGAGTGTGTTATGTTTTAGGGTTAATTGAATATATTTTATTTTAGTAGTGTAATATTTAAATAGGAAAATGTAATGTGTTATTATAATTTTCAAGTTTTAATATTTATGAAATAAGTTTCATGTAATTAATAATGACATTTTTACTTAATTGATTAATTAAATAAATAAATGATAAAATAATAAAAAGAATATTCTATTTTTATTAAAAAATAATATAATAATAAATAATATATTTTTTGGTGTAATTTTTGGTGTTGTGATTGGAATGGAAAAAAAATATGGTGTTAAGATTCTTTAATTTTGGTGTTGGTGCAACACCATAATGGGGTAATGGGTTGGAGATGGCCTAAGGTGAAGTCTAATAGGACGGTAAAACTGCAAAATGGTGACAAATTCTCACTATATCACAATCCAACAGCGGCATAATTTTTTGTTTTTTCGTTTTTATATTAATATTGTATACATAGATATATATATGTGCATATTATTTTATTTATAAGATAAAATAATATAATAATATGGAATATATTTTTTTATGTAAATTTGGTTGTTGTAATTGGAATAAAAAATAAAAAAGGTGCTAAAATTTCATTATTTTGGCATTGATTTAATACTAAAATGGGTTTTATGGTTGGACTAGTTTTTAAATTGAGAATTTGAAGATAATAAAGCTTTTCAATACAGAATGGTCAAAATGAACGAAATAGAGGAAAAGGATAAAGAAAGAAAGACAATGACATAAGTAGTTAAATACCAAATGTTTAGTATGTTATATAATTATTTGAAAAAAAATGTAAAATATTTTTAAAAGAATCCAAACATAGCGAAGCTCGAGTCTTGCAAGTCAAAATCAAGGTTTTTATATAATTAATCATACAGCTGTGAGTCACTATTATTTATTTATTTTTTGTATATTTATTGATGTTGGCTAGTGAATTCTTATCTAGGTAAATAAATAAATAATAAAAAGGGGCTCTGGTGTTTAATTTATTTTTATATAAAATATATATCTCACAAAAGTGCCGAACGCCGTCTATAGGCGAAAACAACCATTTGTCCCATCTCAAGTTTCATTGTCATTTGGTTCCCATTGGTTTTGTTTTGGATTGGTAAAGTTTATGGGGAAAGTTTATTTGTTTATTAAAAAATTCTGCATCGAAATTGTATAAAAGGCCGTACTACACACAGTTGGCCGCCAATATGGACTCTCTGTAGAATTTTGGGAAGACAAAGGCACTATGATTGTCATTTATTACGACATCCTTAACATACGTGTCGATAATATGTAATAAATTTGATTAGAATTAAACTTTAATTTTGTCAAAAAAAAAAGCTTTAATTAAATAAAAATAAATTTGATTAATCAATTTTAATAAGTATTTATTAAAATTATAATAATTTGTATTACATAAAATTTGAGAATTATTATTGGATATTAATAGTGTCTAATACCACTTCATTTTGTATATGTGATTGATGTAATTTAATTTAAAATAAAATAAATGATACGTATTAAATAGTGTTGAGCATCATAGTACTTACATGTGGTAATATTTGCAAAATTTAGTATTTTTTTTAGATAGTAGAAAATTTTCAATGACTAATGTAAACTTACCAAGTTATTTACAATGGTTATAGTCAAATAATTATTAATTTCAATAATAACTAAAGACTTATAATCATTCAAAAAAAATTATTGTAAAATATACATCACTATTGAATACTTAAATTTAGTATTATTTTGTCAAAACTAACATATGTTACTTAGACCCTTTAATATTATATTTAGATTAAAAAAACTATTACACTAAAATATAATAATGTCACAAGATGGTCTTATGGTTGATTAAACAATTTTGGGTTTTGAAATAAGAAGAGAGATAGCTGTGATTAGTTGGGTAATGTGATCTCGGTTTTGACTAAAGTCTACGCTATGCGGCGAAGAAAAAGTGATTGCGAAGGATTTTCTTCTAAGAAAAGAAAAGCAAGAAAAATAATGGCAGCCTGTAAAGGTTTGAAAATTCAGATTAATGCATTGATAATAGGATGATTAATTTGTTACAATTTAAATTATATATTATTACAAGGATATTAGGTGTGAACACGATGTGATTATGTGGAGAATGTGATTGTGGTATTGTCTTAAAGTATGATGACCCACCCAAGAAAATTCTTGAAGCTCATAGGTTAGGCCTCCAAATAAATGATTGGACTCCATTACCAAAACTCAAAAACCCCCCACGTGATCTGAAAAGGACATATCTTCCTTCTTCTTTTCGGGTTTTAATACATCTAATATGAAGAGAAGTGTGTTTGTAGCGGCCAAGATTGGGCTAAGCCCAAAATTATTAGCCATTTAAAGCCATGGGCACAAGATCCATTCTCAAACCAATAGTCCAAAAGTTCGGAATAGTATTGGACCACAAAAGTCATACATATACCAGTAGAAGTACCATGCTGAAGAAAATAATTTCAACTCAGATATTTAAAAGAATTTTTTACATAATATACTAATTTTTATTAAAAAAAATTACATTTTTTCGGTCAAATATTTTTTTCTTTTCCGTTTACATTTTTAAGAAATTTTTTATATTTTTACAGTTTTGTCTTTTTTTTTTAGTTATTTTTACGTTATTTTTAGGTTTTTTTTTGTTGTTGTTTAGTTGTTATGATATATATTATTTTTGTTAATTTTTAGTGTTTTTTTTTTCTGTTGGTCCATAGTTGTTTTCAAATTTTTTTTAGTTGTTTTACCTAAAAACCGTATTTTCGTAATTATGAAATTGTGAAAATCATATTTTTGAAAACTTGAGTGTGTATTTTTGAAAATAAAATAAAAATTATAAAAAAGTTAAAAAAAAAACAAAAAAAATGTGTATTAAAGAAAAAATTTCTATTTAAAATAAATAAAGAAAATTTTATATCACTCTCCCAATCTATTAAAACTATTAGAAATGGATCCTTCGAAAGACATAACTCTACATTACAACAATAATTCCAGACTATTTTTGGTAGAGAAAAAAAAAGAGGGACGAAAGAAAAAAAAAATTGTTTGTTTAGAAAGAAAAATGGTGAAAGTAAAATATAAGAAAAAACAAAATTATTCATAAATATATTTTTTTTTATGATGTTTTTCTATTTATTCAGTTTTTTTTTTTTAAATAAGATTTTAAAAAAATAAAAAAAATACAGTTTGATTATGTGTTCGTCGCTTTGGTTTGCTTTGACACAAAATCAATCTAAACAACCAAACACACATAACAAAAGCAACTTAATCAACCAAGTCAAACTAAGAGACAAATAACAAAAAAAAACAACAATAAATCATATTTGATTTAGTTGAAAAGAATACACATAATAGATTCGATTATTTAGTAGGTTAATTTGGTTGTTTTACTAAGTTATAAAGTTGACACTTATTTAGGAGATTAATTTGGTTGTTTTATTAAGTTATATAGTTGATTTGATTATTACACCCAAATTTTGAGGACAAATAAATGAGTCTCGAAATGTAAGCTCTAAAAGCGTAAAGTCGAAAATAATAAGCATTGGTTGAATACTTGTATAAATAACTATGATTCTTGATTTGCTGTTGTTGGCGATCAAGCACAAGTTGAAAGACTCGAGATTAAGTTTCAAGCTCGAAAGAAATAATCTTTTCCGAGGCATGTGAGTATTATACGAGCCTTAGTTGCAGACTCGAAGGCGTTGGTCTCCGAAAAATCAGTTCGACGGAACCGCTAGGTGACTGGAATAACGAACTCGAAGTCTTGGTCGATCTCAAAAGTGCGTTAACCTTGCATTGGAGATCAACAACGCGTTTTGTACACAGCAGATGTTAGGAAATCCCTATTCCTTAGGTATTTGTTGTTATTAGATATTAAATCCCAATTATCATGGGATAATATGTAATTAATATATTTATTTACATTTATTTCAAATTTGAATGGTTGATTGTAACTTCCCATGATCAATCTTTGAGAGAGTGTCAAATCAATAATATTGACTTGTGGACTAGTCAAATTTTAACTATTGAACCACGTAAAAAACTATTGTGTTCTTCTAATTTTCTGAAATATTGTTTAGTATTTTTCGTAATTAAGTTGACAAAAAATAGCGTCAACAGTTTTGTGAGAATGCTACTTTGGTTGTTTTGACACAAAATCAACCTAAAGCAGCCTCATTAATTTTATTTATTTAAAACAAAATCTTAAAAAATAAGAATAATTAATTTAATTAAAACAACAACATAACTTAATTTGGATATTTTTTATTTTTCAATTTGTCATGTAACATTTTTACAATTATAAAAAAAAATTCTCTATAATATATTAATAGAATTGTTCAACTTCATCTTTGTTTTAAGTGACATTTACCATTATGAAAATGTGAAGATCAATGGTATAATACAAAATATACTTGTTTTTTTAGAGATGATTTTCCATGTGGTATTTTTTATTTTTAATCCTGTTGTAATCTCATTTTGCTTTATGAATTTTGTTGATTTGGATACTGTTTTGTTTCTAAAATTTATTTACCATTAAATAATACACTAATAGAAAAAAAGGTTTTTTTAGGGAACACCCCTCGCGAGTCATCTATTTGAGAGCCTTAAAAAGTGAGGTTTTTTAAGACTCGCAATAATATTTTTAGGACTCGCATTGCGAGCCCTAAAAGAATGGTCGGCATCGGAGGTGGAGCCACCACTCCACGGTGGTGGTTCGGGAGGAAAATGATTGGGCTTCGAAGCCCAAGTCTCGGGGAGCGTGGTGGTGGTGGTGGTTCTTCTTAGAACGGCTTAGAATGGTCGGATTTGCACTATGATTTCTCGGACCTCCATGGATTCTGACGAACGTTGACTTCCAATTCTGATGGCCGTTGAGTTCGATCATTTAGTGGGTTTCGACGCCCAAAGCGCAAGGAATGCAGTGGTGGTCGTCGTTTGGCTCAGGGTGGCTCGAGGCGGTTGGAAAACACCTGGAAGTGTTTGGGAAACTTAGCACCACTGCGACTTCGAACGATTCTAGGCTGCGGAGGACGGTGCGTGTGGGGCTGGGCTCACGGGGGCCGAAGGTCAACGACCTTCTACATCCACTGGTTCGGCGCGTGTCGACGGTGGACTGCATCAGGGCGGCAGTCAGGCCTCATATTGACGCAGGCGAGAAAGAGAGAGGGAACAAGGTGGCTGCTCCTTGTTTTCTTCTTCTCTAGAGTCCTAAAACCTCCAGAGAGATTTTTGAGGACTTACATTTAGGTGCATGTCCTCAAAATGTGACCCGTAAATGGTATTTTGTAGTAGTGTGCCCTAATATAGCCCCAATTCGAAAATGATAAGAAATTTTTGTCATTTTTTACTTAAAAGTTTTTAGGACACGTTTTGGGAGCCCTTAATACTTTTAGGACACCCAAAGTGAGCTCTTAAAAATCACCACTCATATTATACACTTAAATTTTCTATTCAGGTTTTTTAGGACCCACATATGTTTTTAGGACACTTATTGCGAGCCTATAATGTGTTTTTTTATGACTCTTAATGAGAGTCCTAAAAATTCCAGAGACATTTTTTAGGACTTATATTTAGATGTATGTCCTACAAAAGTGACCCGTAAAAGATATTTTGTAGTAGTGATATTTCATGTTAATATGTAAATTTCCAAATATATATAAGGTGTATTAAGAACATGGACGTCAGGAAAACATGGTAATATTTGTTTTCTCTCAACAGAAAACATGATTTACTGAAGCATATTCACCAAATCTCATGTGTTGTTTACATCTAATGAATCACAAATATTCCATTTGTTTCTCTATGTCATCACACATGTCTTGAGGTGTGTAAAACGGTTTGAAAGATTGTACTTTGAGTTCTTAACAAATTTTTTTTTAATTGGATGTACATTTATTAATACTAAAAGATAGCAAGTAATCTTGATAGTTTATCAACTGGTATGATTATCTTCTTGATGTATTATGATGAATGTATGTATATTAATAAATCCTTATTTAACATGTGTTTTAAATAATTTTTTTGAAATATTGGGCTTACCAATAATACTACTTTCAATGTGCATCTTGAAAATGTGTTTCCAATAGAAGGTACAATACATAACGTTTTTTAAGGGAAATACATAACGTATTAAGATATGTATTCCTTTTCTGTTTTAGAATTTACTGTACTATAAATGGCTTATTAATAATAGCTTAACGTTTTATATTGGGTTTAGACATTTTTTGACCCTTTGTTTTGACAAATTACTTTTTAGACCTTATGTTTTGTAAAATAGTTAAAATAGAACCCTAAACTCAATTTTGATGAAGAAAAAATTGAATATAACAACACAGTTTTTAAGCAGAATGATTTTATTTTTGTTCTGAATTGTTAGTTTGGTAAATTATTTGTGATTTTAGTTAAAAAAATATTGACCAAAATCGGGTTTAGGGTTCTATTTTAACCATTTTACAAAACATAGGATCCAAAAAGTAATTTGTCAAAACACAGGGTCCAAACAAGAAATGAAAAAAAATACAGAGTCCAAAAAAGTATAAACTCTTTTATATTTGTGATATATATAAATAATTAATACGATATTCAAAGTATGTGTTCTTTATATTTATGAGTATCTATCTATATCTTTTCTATATAATAAGTGTGTAGATAACATAAATTCTTAGTGTTATCCCAAAAATTTGAAAAGAATGACGTGGCAGTAAAATTGGCACATGGCATGAGTTAGTGAGGTGATCTAGCTTAGCAATGGCCCAATACATCAGTTAAGAAATTGGACAGATAGTCAAGCCAAATACACCCGACCGAATAGAATATTTGGTTTGGGGTTTGCTTGGCTCAGACCCCAGTTTGAAGACCCTAATAATTGATTTGAAGCCAAATCCAAGAAGATTGAAGGAGAGATTTGGATTTTGGTTCAAGGGATAAAAGCAATAGGTCCGATCGGACCTAAGCTTAGGGGACCTCTTGATATTTTGGCTCGAACGTGTCCAAAGAGTGACTAAGGCTTAAGTTTTAGTCAAGGGGAAGCCACATAATGGCCGATCGGGTATGCCATGGAAGAGGTAGGCTTGGGCTTGAACGAATTGAGGAGGAGGAAAGTAGGCTCGGACCACCTTGGTCCGAGGAGAAGAGTACAAGGTCCGATCGGACCTTGGTTGAAAGAGAGGCTCGGACCACCTTGGTCCGAGGAGAAGGGCAGCATGTCTGATCGGACATGCCCATGGGAGAGGAGCCTTTGGACCATTTTGGTCCGAGGAGATGGCATGAAGAGATGGCTCGGACCACCTTGGTCCGAGGAGGAGAGTACAAGGTCCGATCGGACCTTGATTGAAGGAAATGGGCTCGGGCTTGACCGAGGTGAGATGCCAAAGAAGGTGGTTCGAACCACCTTAAGCCAAGGAGAAAACCATTGTGTCCGATCGGACACAATGAAGGAGTATACCTCGGACTTGCCCGAGGTAAGGAGCAAAGGAAGTGGCCTCGGACCACCTTGGTCCGAGGAGAGCTAAACTTACATGACCTTTGGTCCGAAGAGAGCCATGCACATACCACCTTTGACCCACGAAAAGCTTGAAGGAGTAACCAACATGCATGTGAGACTACGTCAAACTTCCCGAAACGACTTCAGTGAGAATTGGTCTAAGCATCCGGGAATCTCTCACTCCTCACTCGAATTTAGGATCAGTTGTATTTCAAACATTTATTTTGTAATATAAATATAAGGTGAATAATAAAATATCCCTATCTAAAGGGGATATCAGTTAAGAATCTCAGGTCTATAAATAGAGGGTTGGGAGGATCGTAAAGGGACTTTTGGAAAATTGAGAGTTAATCTGTGTTCTAGAGAGAGAAAGTTTGTTTTTCCTGAGAGAACCCTTTTTTTTTGTATTCTAGAATATTTGCACTGAAGAAACTCAGTTGACACTGGTTCATCTGATCTTGAGTGTGAATACAGTAATAAAGTCTCTAAGTGGATTAGGCTATTACCGATTATCGGGGCTGAACCACTATAAAATCTCGTGTTATTTACTTTCATTGATAAAAACTGTCTGTTGTCGTTTATAATTCTCTTGAAGGCTTGTCGTATTTGACGTCCTTACGTCGTTGGCTAAAATCACAGTCAACACTTAGTTTTAAAGAATTTTTATTTTTTTTACTGTTAACTTTAACAGAATATTTTTATATTTAACGATAGTTTGTAAATACTTAAACTTAAATAAAATTAAAAATTTTAAAATATGATATTTTTGAGATATTTTACAATGATAATTATTTAAAAATAATAAATAATTACATAAATTAAAATATGATATTTTTTAGATATTTTATAATGATAATTATTTAAAAATAATAAAATCATATGTTTTATAACTTAAATAAAATTTAATTAAACTTAAACTCACTTATTAGAATAATATCAAATTAAACATATAATATAATCTACTGTGAATTAGTAACAAATTTTTTTTTAAAAAACTACCAAGAAACTTAAATTTAAAATCAACGTATAATATTTAATATTACATTAAATATATAATATATAATCTCTTGTTGTCACTCCCAAATTCAAAAACTAGAACAAACATAAACTTAAACAAAAATAAATAAATTATTTAATTAAAATATGATATTTATTTCAAAATTTATATGACATTAATATAAGTTTAATAAAAATAATTAATAAACTTTATAAATAAAACTAAGCAACCGTGCATATTGCACGTTGCTTGTATCTAGTATCTATATATTTATATAAAATAGAGCTCCAATAAAGTGATGTAACACTTTAAAACTGTTCCAAAGCACTATTACTATTTTCTCATATTTTAAAAAATTTCTTTTTCAAATTTATGATTAATAATAAATAATCAAAGAAAAAAAATACAAAAATATCTAATTATAAATTTATAATAGAAGTAAATTAATTTTAATCTATATCTATATATATTATATAAATGAGAGCTTCAGGGAGATGATGTGTCAATCTAAAATTGTTCTAAAACACTCTATCTATTTTCTCATTTAATTTAATTTTTTATTCATTTTATAAATTATAATAATATAGTATATAAGTGTTGACGTCGTTTTTCGTCAACAGTGAATATAGAGCACGTAAACAATAATTAGTTATGGCCAGTAAAATACAATAAGACAAACAGGATTTTTTACATAGTTCAGCAGTTAACTCTGCCTAGTCCACGAGTTTTTGTTATTAGAACTTAAGATGATTTCTAGAAATTCTTCAAGAATGAATTCTCCAGAGTTTCTCTCAAGATCACAAAATTTCGGTCATTTACAATGGTACATGACTTCTCTATTTATAGAGGAGATCTCATAATACTATCCCACACATTTTGGGAAGTTATTCTATATATGTAAATAAATTTAATGGCATTAAAAGCCTGTAACTCCTATATACAAGGAAACGTCTCCTGAAAACCAAGGGGCGTATAACTGAATAATAAATACCCCTTTATTATAGGGGATTTACAACAATAAATGTAGATTGCGTCTCTCCTAAATGACTCACTAAGATATTCAAAGTTATCAATCTACATCGTCAGTGCCGTGCCAACTCAGGTCCCTTAATGACTTTCGAGTTGTAGCATTTTTCCCGAAATCATGTAGCTTCGAGCTCATACATGTGTCAGGCTCGGAACCCCTGATCCGAGGTCATCCGAGAATAGACGTACTTCGATGTCTATCTTTCGAGCTTGTGAGGATTTCGAGGCTACCATCTTCGTGGTTGCCCCTGCTTTGCAGGTTCGGTGCCTAGGTTGCAGACACGTGTTCTAGACATTACGAGCCTATACCTGACGAGTCCAGCTTTCGAGATCACAATTCTTAAGGCTCGAAATCTGGGTGTAACATTTTGCCCCCTCAAAAGTATTTGTTCGAATCCTATGAGAAGGAAACTTTTGAACTACTTTCTTCTGGAACTGCACCGTCACACATACTTGAGGGTGGACACGTGTCGGTTGGGTATTGCTCATCCAAGGTACTCGAGTACCTTGGAAATCCGCCCATGATCGTTCGCCTGCCACCTTTTCGGTGCCATCTTGTCATTTGTCCCTGGCCGTCGGATTTTATAAGGATTCTGGCCAATGGCTCAGATTAATCCCTTTTTACCACTTTTTACTATATATATATAAGGCCCTGGACATCTTCTTCCTCTTATTTTACACTCATCAGAGAAAAAAGAAAAGAGACAAAACCAGAAGCCATCCCAGAGAGCTTTTTGCTTTTGCATGTTCTCCCAGCCAAAGAAACAAAGGACCGCCAGCTTGTTCGAGACTGTAAGGTTATACCTGCAGCCTCTCCTTCAATCAACGATTTCTCTACAATTGCCATCATTGTGTAAGTATCTGATGATCTTTTTGTTTTCCTTTATGCCAGTTTCTGTCTGTGTTGTTCTTTTATTTTTGGGAATGTACTGGTTTATTTTTTAGTTTGACATGCCAGGAAGCTCTGGCCGATAGGCATTTAAGTTTAAGTTTCCACGCTAGGTTTAAGTCACTGGTTCCAAATCCAGTTTTGGTGTAGAACAAGCTCAAACAAGGTCTCTTTTTCTGAGTTTTCAAAATTTAAAAGACGTATCTTGCACACCAAGATATCGGGTACAAAATCTTGGTTTTAAAGAATGCACGATTCCCAAGACTACCATTTCTGAATAACCGTCACCTTTTTCCCTGATATTTCGGGATTCTCAAAATTTAGATCCACTCCCCTCCTTTTTCTTGTAGAATACACGTTCTGACCCTTAATCGGGTTTCCAGGATCGAGCTCGTATCGTACCCAAGCATTTTCCGAGCTTGTCTTGCCAAGCTCTTAATTCTTGAATCCTTGCATGCATGGCCCTCACCATTTTTTCTTTCACGCTAGATGTCACAAAATCTGGAAAGACGGTGGGGGTCGCTGCTGGCAATTCCGTATTCGCCAAAAACTCCGAGCCCAGAATCGTTGTTTGCTCGGAACCAACGTCTGATTCGTGAATACGATCTCCCGCGCGAACAGGAAGAAACCCGAGCTCACTATCGCCGCCAAATCGTCGAGGTCATAGAAAAGAAGAGGAGAATCCTTCGAGAGGCTCTTTATCCGGAAACTGATTCAGGGCCCAGGCTGATCCCCCTCGACCCCAGGCTAAAAGTGACCATCGCGTACAACCCATGAGAGCTTCAATTCTCACTAATGGGGGAGCCCTCTACCTCGCAGCCAAGGAGGGAGTTCTTCGAGGCCGAGCACTACTGGAGCTCGGTTACCTCGCTAGGTCAGATAAATGATATCCTGGCCTTCCATGGTCTCAGACTGTCCGGTTCCTTGAGGTGTCGAGCTCCTACCTCCCAAGAGTGAAGATGTCGCACCCCAAGAGATGGAAATCCTGATAACAAGCTGAGGTATGCGGCTTGGAGCCAGGAGCATATGAAGGCAGGAGCGTTACTGCCTTTGAAGTCTTTCTTCAAGGACTTCAATGACTTCGTTGGGCTAGCTCCATTTCAGCTCAACACCAATTCGTATAGGGTTCTATCTGCCCTGAAGTCGATTTACAACGAGCTGAAGTGGGAAAGACCCACACCAGAAGAGATCTTGTATCTCTTTTGTTTGAAAAGTAATCCCTCCCGAGCTCGGGGAGGAGATGGCTTCTATTACCTCTCGAGTTACCCAAAGGAGGCCTCCTGATTTTAAGAAGGCCTTCTTCTGGACGGATGGCCTGTCTCCGTCACGATGCTATTCGTTCAGACGAATTCGTAAGTGTCCCACCTCCTTTATCTCTGTGCTCAAACATTTATCTATAGGCTTATACTTAGTTGAAATGTGTTTTATTTTCCAGCCAACTATCATCGCCCCACTCCTTCTGACGAGATGAAGGGGCGTAGGGAGACCCTGCTTCAACTACCTTATGGCAGGAGATCACTCTCATACCTTTTGCATGAAGGTAAACTTCGAGCTTGCGGGCTCTTGGAAGATGGCCAGTCCACCTCGGACTGGTCTAACAAAAAATACGACCGCTGGGATCTCGTGCCCTTGCCAACAGGTGCCTTTCCCCCGAGAAGTGAGGTGAGGCCCCCGCCTCCAATTCGCCGGAGGAGCCCACAATCAGGGAATGAGGCCAACGATGAAGCCTCGAGCTCAGGCTCGGATGATCAAGGTACAGTCATCCTAAGCTCGAAAATGTGGTCCCCCACCTTACTAAAACACAAACCCGATAGGTTAGTGTTGTGACAGGACGACAGGAACCACTTCTATGTGTGGACTTGGGTAGACGAACAGGTTCATAGGTTCGATAGCTGGCTCGGGCAATACGATACTATGTATAGCCTGAACGAGGTATGGAACGGAATAGTCGTCCAATGCGGAACCAATGATTATAGGGACCTTTCGAGGTTGACATCCACATATAGGGAAGGTACTCCCCCCGCCTCTTCTGAAGATGGGGGAATTTCATGGTCTCCGAGCTCAAGCTCGGGGGAGAATTCCAGTTAGGTCTTTCTCTACTTGGTTTTTTTTTTTTTTATATCTTCAAGGTTTGTTAGCACTATGCTTAACCTCGATTGGAACTGTACAGGTGGGATGGACTCTGATCTCGATAGTATTCTCGAGAGTGGCGGGGCCAAGAGGAGCAAGCGCCCCAGGGGATCGCGAAAAATAGACCGACCTGCCAAGGTCCTTAAAAGGACTGAAAAGACGCCACCTCCCCCACCAGCTCCACCCGCCACGAGCTCCGCTGTAGAACAGACTTCGCAGGTTGGGACATCCACTATGGTCGAGATCCCTCCTCCCATCCTTGTTCACTTGACGCTCGGTCCTCCTCCCAAAAAACCCTCTGTTTCCCAAACCCACAAGTTGTCAGTTTCTACTCACGTCGAGGAGTATGTAGTTGACAACGCTGCTGGGTCCCATGGGGCCACACTGGGCTCGGATGTTTTGTCCCAAGTGGGCCAGAGCTTTAGCGGTTTTGATGCTTCTCACTGGAAATTTATGACCGAGGCCCGAGACAGCAACACACTCTACGAGAAGAGTGTCGAGCTCATCGCCGCGGTAACTTTTCTTTCTTCGCTGCTGGTTATATTTATAGATGGTCCGTATGCTAATGTTGATTTCTCTGTATGTCAGGCTCTTGCTGTCTCTGCTCAGCTCAACTATAATTTGAACAACGAGGTTCATTCGAGCAGATCCTACGCTTAGGAGGCCAAGGATCATCAGCTCAAACTGAGTGATGAACTGAAGGTGACAAGGCAAAAGTTGAGACAGAAGCTGAGGAGCTTAAAGCCAAGACATCTGAACTCGAGAAGCAGAACGCTAAGCTCGCGGAGCTTGAGAAGGAGAACGCCCGGCTCAAGGAGGCCAATAAAAAGCTCGAAGAAGACAAGGCCGCCACTTTTGATATAATCGAGAGTGAAAAGGCTCGCCTCCTTGCCGAGTACAAAGAGAAAAAAGACCAGGAAGTTGATTTGGCCATGTACAGAATGTGGGCCAATAATGAAGACCTCGATACCAGCTTCCTAGGTCCTCTTGAGAGAAAGCTCCTTGATAAGTGGAATGCTCGGCTTGAGGCGGAGGAGGCTGCTCGTGAGGCTGCTCAGAAGGATAGTCATGCTATTCGTCCTGGGGAGTCTAGCGCTGCTGGTGCCGAGAAGGCTAAGGAGACTGCTCCTTCTTGAATCCCACCTTGGGGCTGCGTCCCCTTATTTTTGTAATTGTTTTAATTTATGCCCGTAGGGCTGATACAATTTTTTCTTTTCTTTTCTTTTAATATGCATGCTTTACATTTCTTGGTTTGAAATATTTTGCACATTTTATATTAAAGAATCGCGTATGTTTATTTATTCGTACAAACATAGTTTGGATTTAGGCTCGAGGCTCAATGCATTCATGCACCGTTTGCTCGAATTATCCGCTTCCGATCTCGTTATTCATCAAGGTCGGATATTACTTTAACCATGAACCCGAAAGTACTTGTATGGTGTGTAATGCAAACGGTTTAGTTATATCTTATTGTTTAGTTACTTTTTCTCATCCTCGGTTATCTCTCCGAGGTTATGAGTTCGAAACTATTTTTTATAAGATACTCCAGCCTCGATCTCGACTTATCTCGAAGTAGGTTTATGTTCCAACTTATCGTCGATTAGTTTTAGTTGGTTTGCTCCAAACCTTTTAAGGTTGTGATTGGTTTGTAATCCATACACTTATATGTTTTTGATAATTTGGTTTTATCCAAACTACCTTAGCTCGCGCATTTGGTTACATCCAAACACTTGTGTTTTTAATAATTTGGTTATATCCAAATTGTCTTAGCCCACGTATTTGGTTATATCCAAACACTTATGTTTTTCGTATATCTTAATTTATTTTTCAAGCTGGTGGTATTTATATATATACCGATGATGCCCCCTTAATATCCTATGAATGTGACCATAGGTTATTAGATTAAGAGAGATTGCAAAAATAAATTATATCAGACGAAATAACTCTTTATTTGACAGAATCCAAAAGTAGGCAAAACAGTACAGATAAACAAGCATGGTTACAGGCAACATCCTTCCTACACTATTGATAGTAAGGTCTTAGGTGTTCGCCATTCCATGCTCGCGGTACCAGGCTCCCATCCAATCTCGCTAGCTTGTAGACACTGGGGCGAATGGCTGACTCTATCTGGTAGGGTCCTTCCCAATTTGGCCCGAGCACGCCAGCTGCTGGATCTCGTGTTGCCAAAAATACACGCCTTAGCACCAGATCTCCCACACCGAACTTTCGATCTCGAACCCTCTTGCTGAAGTACCTGGTAGCTCGTTGCTGGTAGGCAGCATTCCTCAGCTGAGCTTTGTTTCTTCTTTCTTCGATCAAGTCTAAGGTTTCTTCGAGCTGAGTATGGTTCGAGCTCTGGTCATAAATGTGAGTTCGAATTGTAGGAATTTCGACCTCGATAGGCAACATAGCTTCACAACCGTATGCTAGAGAGAACAAGGTATGTCCCGTTGATGTTCGAGCTGTAGTCCTATATCCCCATAGGAGTTGGGGCAATTCTTCGGGCCATCGTCCCTTTGCTTCCTCCAACTTTTTCTTTAGCGAACTCTTGAGAGTTTTGTTTACAGCTTCGACCTGGCCATTCGCCTGAGGATGAGGTACTGACAAAAAACTCTTTATTATTCCATTCTTCTTGCAAAAGTTGGTGAACAAGTCGCTATCGAACTGGGTTCCGTTGTCAGATACAATTTTCCTCGGCATCCCATATAGGCATATGATGTTCTTCACCACGAAGTCAATGGCCTTTTTGGAAGTTATCGTTGCCAACGGTTCAGCCTCTGTCCACTTTGTGAAGTAATCTACGGCAACTACAGCATACTTCACACCGCCCTTGCCAGTTGGGAGAGAGCCTATGAGGTATATTCCCCATACCGCAAATGGCAATGGGGAAGTCATCATGGTCAGCTCGGATGGTGGAGCTCGAGGAATCGTGGCGAACCTCTGGCATTTATCGCATTTCTTTACGTACTCGAAAGAATCCGATTTAATGGTAGGCCAGAAATAACCTTGGCGTATGATTTTCTTGGACAGGCTATGCCCCCTAGTATGGTCTCCACAGAACCCTTCATGAATTTCTTCAATGATCTTCTTGGCTTCGGGTGGAGTCACGCATCGAAGTAATGGCATGGAATATCCCCTCCTATACAACTTTCCATCCAAAATGGTGTAACGGGGAAGTTGATACATTAACTTTCGATCCTGGTTCCGATCTTTTGGAAGGACTCCGGTCCCGAGATATTCGACTATCGGGGTCATCTAGGTAGGCTCGGACTCAATCATACACACGTCTTCCTCCTCCGGCTCGTTAATGCTAGGTGTCGAGAGGTGTTCTATTGGCACAACGTTTAGTTCATCATTCTCGACGGAAGTAGTGAGCCGAGCTAAGGCATCTGCATTAGAATTTTTCTCTCGGGGAACCTGTTCGATCGCATAAAACTCAAAATGTTCCAATCCGGATTTTTCCTTCTCTAAGTAAGCTACTATTTTTGTGCCGCGAGCCTGGTATTCTCCCAAGATTTGGTTAACCACAAGCTGGGAGTCGCTGTAGCAATGTATTGCTTTAGCTTTGAGCTCCTTGGCTATACGAAGTCCCGCCAGTAAAGCCTCGTATTCGGCCTCGTTATTTGATGCATTGAAGTCGAATCTTAAGGCAGAATGAAATCTGCTCCCTGCGGGAGTAATCAAAATGACTGCTGCCCCCGATCCATTTTCATTAGATGACCCATCGACGTCAAGTTTCCACAGCTCGTGGGCCGGGGTTATAACTTCATCGTTGGTCATGCCAGTACACTCCACTATAAAGTCTGCCAATGCCTGTGCCCTAATGGTCGTCCTTGGGTGGTAGGTGATCTCGAATTGTCCGAGTTCAACCGCCCATTTAAGAAGTCGGCCCGAAGCTTCCGGTTTAGACAGGACTTGCCTAAGTGGTTGATCAGTCAATACATGGACGGGGTGCGCCTGAAAGTAAGGTCGAAGTTTACGAGATGAATGAATTAAGGTGAGAGCTAGCTTCTCCATCAAGGGGTATCTCGACTCTGCCCCCAGTAATCTTTTGCTGATGTAATATACTGGCCTCTATACCTTTTCTTCTTCTCGCACGAGCACTGCGCTTATTGCGTGTTCGGTAGTGGAAAGATATAAGTACAGTACTTCTCCCGTAATAGGTTTTGATAAGATGAGGGGTTCTGCGAGGTGCCTTTTAAGCTCCTGGAAGGCCAGCTCGCACTCTTCCGTCCATTCAAATTTCTTGCCTCCCTTCAAAAGGTTGAAAAATGGAAGACAACGGTCTGTAGATTTCGAAATAAACCTACTTAGTGCCGCCATCCTGCCGGTCAAACTTTGGACATCTTTGTGTCTTCGAGGTGAGGGCATGTCGATCAGGGCCTGGATCTTGTCTGGGCTGGCTTCTATTCCACGAGCGTTTACAATAAAGCCCAAGAATTTTCCTGATGACACCCCGAAGGAGCACTTCTGAGGATTTAGTTTCATATTATACTTCCGGAGCATGCCAAAGCACTCTTCGAGGTCGTCAACATGGTTATTGTTAAGTTGAGATTTGACTAACATGTCATCAACATAAACTTCCATGTTGTTCCCTATTTCTCCGAAAACATCATATTCACGAGCCGCTGGTATGTGGCCCCAGCATTTTTGAGCCCGAATGGCATGACATTATAGCAGTATAGCCCCTTATCCGTTATGAAGCTCGTATGTTCCTGGTCGGGGGCATGCATGGGAATCTGGTTATATCCAGAATAGGCATCCGTGAACGACATCAGTCCATGCCCCGCCGTGGCATCCACGAGCTGGTCAATCCTTGGTAAAGGAAAACATTCCTTCAGGCAAGCTTTGTTGAGGTCCGAATAGTCAATACAGGTTCGCCACGTCCCATTAGGTTTTGGGACCAACACCGGATTGGCTACCCAGTCAGGGTAAAAAGCATCCCTATTGAATCGGTTTGCTTTTAACTTGTCGACCTCCTCCTTCAGTGCCTTCTTCCTGTCGTCATCCAGCTGTCTTCGCTTTTGTTGCTTCAGAGGGAAGCTTTTATCAATGTTTAGTGCATGGCTCGTTATGTTCGGACTTATTCCTACCATGTCCGAATGTGACCATGCGAAGACATCCTGTGTAATGACCCAAAATTACTAATAAGGCTTAAGGGCCTTGGTTAGTGTGCCGGGAGGGCATAATTGGAGGTTAAGAGAATTAATGGTAAGAAAGCATGAATATGGGTATTGGATAAGTAATACGGGCCCTGTTTGGATGGTAAGGGTGTTATTGTAATTTTGGCCCGTTAGGGCATAAATGTGAATGTGTGTGATAAATCGTTGGGACCACATTATTATGTGGATAGATAGATAAATGTTTATGTGTGTACAGGTGTGTGCATTTGTAACTATCGGCACGAGGCGATCCTAGGGAGCAGGTAGCGGGAAAAGTCACAACGGGGCTTAATAGTTGGCTTTGGATAAGTCAGGGATATTATAGGTATCGGGTAGTTATTTAGACTATCGGGTTATGAAAATAAATATATGGAGATAAATTTGAGGTTAGAAAGTCTAGGTGGGAATATTGGGGAATTTTACTGTTTTGGCCTCGGGGGCGGTTCCGGCACCCCGAGCCTTGGGAATTAACTTAGCAGATAAGATAAACTTAAGGAAACCCCTAGAGGAAAATAAACTGACTCTTTCTCAGCTCTATACTCTACTCTCTCTTAAGGAAAAACAAGGCAAAAGGAACACTAAAATCTAAAGGGAAACAAGCTGGGAATTTCTGAAAATTGAGGCTAGATCTTTGGGGCTTAGCTCAAGAACCATCCAAGGAATAGAATCAACACTAAGGTAAGCATTGGATCTTCTTTTCTGTGATTATAAATTCTGGGCTTTGGTTTGGTTTTGGGGTAAACATGGTTTTGATGTTTAAAGACAGAATTAAGGAGGAAAGCTTGGTCTTGGCTTGGTGAAGTGGTTCAGCAGAAGAGGTAAGTTTCAATTCATGGTTTAATGGTTTTAATCTGAGTTTAAATGGTTAGTTTGAGTGTTTGAGGTTCTTGAGTTTCAGAAGTTGGAGATGGGGTTCTAGTAGGTTGTTGGGCTATAATTCTGTTGAATTATGCTGTTTAAATTATGCTAAGAGTGTTGGGAATGATTGATAATGAAATAGAGAGCTTTGGGATGATTTTGGGTAAGGTTAAGAGGTTGGAAATGGTGGAAATTATGGGCTCGAAGGGAAGGGTCGCGGCTCTGTTCTAGAGCGCTGCGGCCCTAGGTTGAAGATAAGCCAGGAGGGCTCGGCCAAGGGGGAGCGCCGCGGCGCCCAAGGCAAGGGCTGCGGCACGTGTCTTCTTTCAGGGAGGGCCTTGGTTCTGTTTAAGGGCAGGGCCGCGACTAAGCTTTAGGGGCCGTAGCCCTTAGACACATTTGTAACGCCCTGGCTACCCCAGAACAGTTACGGTGAACGGTGGACCGGAAATTTGACTCGTTACCTGAGTCCTTTGGTCAAAAACGTGCTCTAAGTGTAATTAACGGGTTAAGGTATAAAACCAATAAAAAGGAAATTGAGATTTTATTACAAACTGCTCTGCAGAGCTAAACAAAACATTTACAAGTGGTTCTCAGTACAAAATGGTCACTATGGTTGTAAAGTTACAATCCCGCCGACCTAAGCGGAAAAAATAGGGTAAACCCCCTAGTTCCTCTGAGAACTCATTGGCCGTGGTGGTCAAGCGGCCGCATATGTACACAACACCACATCAGCTCTCCACTCAAGGCTAGGTGAGCTTTTCTTTCCCTTTACCTGCACCACATAGCACCCATGAGCCATAGCCCAGCAAGAAAACATAATACTTTTCATAAACATTATCAAATGATTATCATTATAATCACACTGAACATAAAGCTTTCAAACAAGCAAATGAACAACACATGACTTTAGCGGGAGAGTGGCTGTTAAGTAAGCCACTAGCCTCCAAGCTCTGTTTTCTAGCGGGAGAGTGGCTGCTAGGTAAGCCACTAGCCTCCAAGCTCTCTTTTTAGCGGGAGAGTGGCTGCTAGGTAAGCCATTAGCCTCCAAGCTCTCTTTTTAGCGGGAGAGTGGCTGCTAGGTAAGCCACTAGCCTCCAAGCTCTGTTTTATTCATCAACCCTCAGGGTCGGTCAGGCATTAATGCTCCTTGAGTCATTCAATGCTAGTAGTCGATTAGATCTAATCTTTGTTGGCTTGCGTGATTCACGCTAAGGCCGTTCTGACAGATAAGTCAGCGCTACCTGACCTGTGTCCAGTATCACTGCCGAACCTGACAAATAAGTCACAGCTTCACAGCTGATACTAACACTTTTGTCGATTCTGTATTCAATCCATGTCCATATTTTTACAATAAACATGCCTCACAAATATCCATGCCTGTCACACTTTGGGTGCAGTTTTCTTACCTCTGCTTCGAGCTAGAATGAGCAAAAGAACAACCTTTGAGAACGGTTTAGCTTTTAGTCCTTTAGCGGTTACCTAATCACAACACATTTGGAATACCATCAATAATCAAGACAATCAAGGGTCTCAAACCATTATCTAGCCTCCAAGAGATCAATCCAAACTAATCCAAGTAGTAAGGACACTCCCAAGGCCTAAAACTAGGTTCCTGGGGTCAAAACGAGCAAACGGGGCGAAAACAGGGCAAGGGCTGCGGCCCTAGCACCTTGGGCCACGGCCCCCAGGGTTCTCTGAGGCTAGGGCTGCGGCCCAGGCCGCGGCGCCCAGCAAGGCCAATTTCCTGACACCTGCTTCTTCGAACTAGGGCCACGGCGCTCAAGAACAGGGTCGCGGCCCCCAACCCTGGGCCATTCCCAACCGCGTTTTTAACACTCCAAAGCCTCCAAAATCATACCTAAACATTCCCCAATCATCAAATCAAAGTTCCCAAGCTTCCCCACGCATCAAAACCCTCAAAACCCAAGGTTCAAGCGAATTGGAAACTCAACAATTCACGAAATCAATTCAAAGCTTAGAAACTCGGAAAAACTAAAAACTTAAAATTCGATTACCTTCAATTGGGTTGTTTTCCATCGAATCCTTCGGTCAAGAAGCTTCTAATATTCCCTAGGATCGCTATGCCTTGATCCTCACTCGATTCCGACTCCTAGAACTCAAGATTTCGTCAAATATGCTCCGGGTGGCGAAAATGAACTAACGAAGGGAAACGAGAGGTTTTCTATCGTATGTTCTATCTGATACGCTACTTCAACCTTAAGAAACCTCAAATAAAACCTAATGCTCGGGGTCTCGAAAACACCCCCGGGGACATTATAGTCAAAACCTCCAGAATTTCACCCTGATCTCAAATATTCCCAATCTATCATCAAATGAACGTTTCTATTACCCCAAAATTGACCTCGTTATGGTAAAACCACTAATCCACTAAAAATAACCGTCTCATGTTGCTTAGCTCGAATATATCTCCATAATAATGGAATCTCATTCACAAATCAAGTTATGCACCCAAATACACAAATTACCCTCAACGGGCCAAATTATCATCACACCCCTGTAATTGTAAATATGGACTCTTATGCATGCATTTCACATCATATCATAATATAATCAACATATACATGCATTTAATCAATTAATAACATAACTAAGCAAGTATGGCCCTCCCAGCCTACTATTCACGTCGTTAAACACATCGGAGAATTCGGGGCATTACAACATTCTTGAGCGTTCAAAGTTTAAAGGTGCGGGGATCGAGCCTAGGATGCTCGGGATCAATTCCACCACTGTGCTTGGTGGGATTCGATTTCCCGGAAGCTAGTTTTGTACATGAAAACCTATATGTGAATATTAATGGAATCCATTATCTTGGTTGTGACTAGGTGATAAGCTAGGGCTCGGGAATGGATCGTGCTCGGGGGTCGTCCTCTCTAATTAAAGCACTTGGAATCAGGGTAAGAAAACTGCACCTGTGTATGTGGATAGGATGGGACTAAGTGTTCCCTATAATTGAATGTATTATTATGTGATCATAGTAAACCATGTGAATATGTTGGGACTAAGAGTTCCCTATAATCGTATGAATGTCATAAGGTGGCATTATGCCACGGGGACATGTGGTAACGGCCTAAGGGTGCCGAAATCCACACTTGCGCATATGGCGCGGCTCGGACACTGGTATCTGAGGACAGCTTATTATTCACTGAGCTCGGTTAAGCTGGCCGGAGTCAGTGGGCATGTCACTGGAGTTGGCCTAAGCGAGCCAAAGGCAGTGAGTTAAACAGAGGGTGCGACCTGCGGGCGTTAACCCTAGTTTTTGCTTGATATATGTTTATTGTGGATTAGCGTCTGTGACTTAATGAGTATCTGGAGCTGGATTAATGGTTATTGACCAGTGTGTTGCTATGAATGAATTTTATGGCTTGATGGAACCGAATAGTATTTTGTGGTTATTGGACTATGCTCTGTGAACTGTTAGCTGTTAATACTGTTATGTTATGATATTATGTTTTCTTGCTGGGCTTCGGCTCACGGGTGCTACATGGTGCAGGTAAGGCAAGTTGACCATGGGTTGGAGAGCTCTGGGGGCGAGGTGTACATTGTCAGCTGCTCGGCCACCACGGTCGAGGATTTGTACAGGAACGGGAACCTAAAACGTATATTTTGCCATTAGAGTGGCTCGGTTATTTACTTGTAATTAAGAATTTTGTATTTACGTTATTTAAACCCTGATTTGGGATCTCATGTATTAAACATCTGTTTTTAATAAAGTTTAATCGTTTATAACCAAAATTCTTTTAAACCTAATCTGCTTGTGTCATTAGAAACACATTTTGAATTAAATGACTTGATTAGCAAGTCTTGCACTATTCCAAACACACGGTGTAACGGTCTTGGTTATCCAGGGCGTTACATCCTGGTTTCTCTTCAGAAAGCGAATTAGTTGCTATTTGGTTTCTTCTTGTAGGTGTTTCCCAACCTTTACCTTTTTCGAGGGATCGGACTCTTCGAGCTGGATCTCTTCGAGCTCTTCTAACGGTTCAAGATCAACTTTCTCCTCAACCCTCAGATCGATTTCTTCATCAATTTCTAAGACCGTCCCATCTTTATTTTGAACAATGACGAGTGCCTGTGCGCTTGTCTGTTTCTTTCCTCTTAAGGAAATGTTGTAGCATTCCCTTCCAGCCAACTGGTCTCCCTTCAATGTCCCGATGCCACTGAGGGTCGGGAACTTAACGGCTAGATGCCTTACAGACGAGACTGCCCCCAGCCCAACCAGGGCGGGTCTTCCGAGCAGCACTTTGTAAGCCGAAGGTAGGTCTACTACTACGAACTCCATCATCTTGGTTGTTGAGACTGGGTAGTCTCCCAAGGTTATGGGGAGTTCGATGGATCCCATGCAAGCTGTCCCTTCTCCTGAAAAGCCGTACAATGTTGTTGCACATGCTTTCAGGTCGCGAAGAGTGAGCCCCATTTTCTCCAAGGTGGCTTTGTAAAGAATGTTAACCGAGCTCCCATTGTCTATGAGAACCTGGTGAACTCTCTTATTTGCGAGCTGGAGAGTGATGATCAGTGGGTCATGGTGAGGGAACTGGACATGAGACGCGTCGTCCTCAGTGAAGTTTATTGGCTGAGATTCGATTTTTTGATTTTTTGGAGCACTAGGTTCAAGTTCATAAGGAGACTCGTCCCCAGTTTTTAGCTCGTTCACATATCTTTTTTGGGCATTTCTGCCCATGCCTGCGGGATGAGGCCCTCTCGAGATGGTTATCACATCTTCTCCATCAATTGGAGGGGGCCTATCTTCTTCCCTAGCTCGGGAATTGTTGTTAAGTGTGGGCTGTGGCGCAGCTGCTCTCTGGCTCGCGGATGCTTGATTAGTATTATGGTTTTTGACGTATTGTCTTAAATAACCTCTCGAGATCAATCACTCGATCTCATCTTTCAGTTGTCGACATTCATCAGTAATATGCCCGGTGTCTCTGTGAAATCGGCAATATTTGTTGGAGTCCCTCTTGGACTTCTGATTTCTCATTGGGTCTGGACGCCTGAAGGGGACCTGGTTTTCATTAGCCAGGTATATTTTCTCCCGAGACTCGTTGAGCTCGGTGTACACTCTGTACATAGAGAAATATCTCTCCCCCTTCTTTTTCTTTCCTCCCTTGGCCTCGGGGTTACTCCCTTCGTTCTTTTTTCTCTTGGAAGGGTTTTCCGCAGCAGGCTTTGAAGCTGGTGGGTCCCTCAAGGTTGAGGCAGAGTTTACGTTTATCGTTGTAGTTACGGGCTGGGAAGTCACATTAAGTGTCGACCTCGCTTACATTGACAAACCTTTGTGCTCGTTTGTTAAACTCGGTTAGGGACCTCACCGGTTTTCTCTGCATGTCGTCCCAGAGAGCACTTCCTGGCATTACTCTAGCTTGGACAGCCATTAGATGACCGCTGTCATCCACATTACGAGCTCGGGCAACTTCCAAGTTAAACCTTGTAAGGTAATTTTTCAATGTCTCACCTGGCTGCTGCCGAACGTTAGTCAGAGTTGATGCCTCAGGTCTAACCCCCATCATGGCTCTGAACTGCTTATTGAAATCTTTAGACAGCTGATCCCAAGAAGTTATTAAGTGTCTTCTATATTTTTCGAACCAGCTTTTGGCTGGTCCTGTCAGTGATGCTGTAAATAACATGCATCTGAGCTCGTAACCCACGTTACTTGCTCTCATTATGGTATTGAATGTACTCAAATGGCTGTACGGGTCGGACTTTCCCTCAAACGTTGGGACGTGAGGGATCCGAAATCCTTGGGGGAACTGAGTGTTGGAAATATGGGGAGCAAACGGTTCAAGCTCCTCGTCAGAATCTTCATATCGACTCTGACCTTGCTCATTTTTCAAGAGCCTGAAGGCCTTTTCTAACTGGTCAATTCTTTCCTGGATCGGGTTCGCGAGGGGCCTTGTCTGGAATTGGTTGTCGTCGATCACAATTCCAGGTTCGTGCCTCTGCAGGGGGTCTTTACGCCTATTTAAGCGATCCCTCAGGTCCTGGTTCGTCGGATTAGCATTACCCCGATTCTGATTCAAGTGCTCCCGCAAGTCAGAGCGATTCCTGTGGCTCCCAGTATTCTTTCGACCTCGATCATGCATACTGACTGATCTAGTATCTCCAGAGTCGTCACTAGTAAGACTTGTCGCATGATTATTTTGAGATGGGTCTCTTTCATGCCGCCTCGTCTCTGCAGTGCGAGACCGGGACGTTTGACTTTTTTCAAATAGAGCGCCCCTCCGCTCCCGGAAAGCTTCCCTGTTCCCTTGTCTCTTCCTCGCACGTCTTTCGTCCTCATCTCGCACTGGTTGAGCATTCCTGAGAGGAGGTGAAGGATATCTTATAGGAGATGGAGGGAACTGTATGGGTGATGGTGGCTGCCACCCATTTCGCGGCCTGGACGGTCTGGAGTTTGCCCGAGATAGGTTGGTTGCATTCTGCGTGTTCCCAGGGACCTGAGTCCGAGCCTCTACAGGGGCTCTTTTGTTCTCAGTTCCCGCTGGTACCTCCGCAGGTGGATTAACCGGGGCCCTAGCTCGGGTACTTCTCTAGGGTCTCGAGGGAGCGGATGGCTCTGCTGGTGCCGGAGGTTGTTCCGGCCTTCTTGTGGCAACATTCTTTCGTGGGCGCCCACGAGGCCTGCGGGGAGGAACATGCACGTCCCTCGGAGGAGGAGCTTGGTTTTCACGCGGAGGCGGGGGCTGAGCCGCCTGCGCCTCTGCAGCTATCCTTGCTAACTCCTCATTCCGCTTGTTGGCCTCTGCCAACTGCTGTTTCAGCTGCCGGTTTTCAAGTTCCACAATGGGAACGTACCGCTCAGGATTGTAATACATATCCTCATCCCTTGGAGGTGTGGGTGGTCCCCGAGAATCGGAGGACTTGCTTCTCTCTTCAGCATTCGGGTTCACCATTGGCTGTTTCCCAGGGCGTCTCGGATAGTTTTCTTCAGGAACGTTAGCGGCCATAACTTGTTCAGGGACTGAATGCTTAAGGCTCTCAATGAAAGCACCAAACTGTTGACGCCGTTTTTCGTGAACAGTGAATATAGAGCATGTAAACAATAATTAGTTATGGTCAGTAAAATACAATAAGACAAACAAGGTTTTTTACGTGGTTCAGCAGTTAACTCTGCCTAGTCCACGAGTCTTTGTTATTAGAACTTAAGATGATTTCTGGAAATTCTTCAAGAATGAATTCTCCAGAGTTTCTCTCAAGATCACAAAATTTCGGTCCTTTACAATGGGACATGACTTCTCTATTTATAGAGGAGATCTCATAATACTATCCCACACATTTCGAGAAGTTATTCTGTATATGTAAATAAATTTAATGGCATTAAAAGTGTGTAACTCCTATATACAAGGAAACGTCCCTTGAAGACCAGGGGGCGTATAACTGAATAATAAATACCCCTTTATTATATGGGATTTACAACAATAAATGTAGATTGCGTCTCTCCTAAATGACTCACTAAGATATTCAAAGTTATCAATCTACATCGTCAGTGTCGTGCCAACTCAGGTCCCTTAATGACTTTCAAGTTGTAGCATTTTCCCCGAAATCATGTAGCTTCGAGCTCATACTTATGTCAGGCTCGGAACCCCTGATCCGAGGTCATCCGAGAATAGACGTACTTCGATGTCTGTCTTTCGAGCTTGTGAGGATTTCGAGGCTACCATCTTCGAGGTTGCCCCTGCTTTGCAGGTTCGGTGCCTAGGTTGCGGACACGTGTTCTAGACATTACGAACCTATACCTGACGAGTCCAGCTTTCGAGATCACAATTCTTAAGGCTCGAAATCTGGGTGTAACAATAAGATATTTACAAGATATTATTATTTACTCTATCTATTTTACACATTTAAAAAATTAAAAATTGGTCCAAATCACTTTATCTATTTTCTCATTTAATCTAATTTTTTTATTCATTTTATATATTATAATAATATAGTAATTTTAAAAAAATGTAAGTAGTTATGTATTTTTTAAATTTAAATAAGATATTTACAAGATATTATTATTTACTCTATCTATCTTACACGATTAAAAATAAAAAAACATAACTACTAACTACGCTTATATATAAATTAATACATTCAAAAAATATATTTTATAAATTAATGTATTTTACGTAATTGTTGTTTTATTTTAGATATATGTATTTAAAAAAATGTAGTTTAAAAAGAGCAATTATCTATAAATAACAAAATATATAAACATCTATTAATTAATACATAAATATTTAACTTTAAAAAAAATAAAAAACAGAAAGGTAAAAAATTTCAAATTTCAAACTAAAATATCTTAACAATTAAAAATATAAATATATGTACACATCAATATATATACACGTAATATTAATTTGATTAAAATTTTATTTAAAAAGCTATTAAAGCATAAAAAATTTCAAATTCAAAACCAAAATATCTTAATAATTAAAAATATCAATATATATATACACATAATATTAATTTGATTAATAATTTATTTAGCTTCATGGCTTGGCTCTCAATTACTCAATAATTCAAGTTTTAATGTATTCAATCTCTCTCTCTATATATATATGAATATATGTGTATATATAAAAATTGTATATCTAAAATTGTTAGTTTGTGTATATCCTATTAGTATCATTTCCAAGTGTACCAACATTTCCTTAAGTTTTTGTATATCATAATTTATTTAGCTTCATGGTTTGGCTCTCAAAATAGTAGTAATCAATAATTCCAGTTTCAAGGTAAAAATCTCTCTATATATATACATGAATATATATGTGTATATATATAGAGATTGTATATCTAAAATTGTTGGTTTTTGTATATCCTATGAGTATCATTTCCAAGTGTACCAACATTTCCTTAAGTTTTTCGTGTATCATACACACTTACATGACTTTCAATGTATACCATGCATATTTCCACACACACATGAATATCAAACTATGTTGACACTGCAATATATCTCAAAAAATATTTTCAAGTAAGTTTTGTGCACCTGACAAATGTAGAGAAAAATCCCCGATTGAGAACTCGCCAATTGTGCAATATATGTATATTTATTTATGGTTGAATTATAGATTTTGGTATTTTTCTTACGTTTTTTGAAGGAGAATAAATTGAACGTGGATCATGGTGCTATGATATTGTTTACTATATGTACTCAAAAAGTATATTTGTGTCTTCCAATTTAATTAGCTAACCAAATATTGATATTAGTATTGTTTGAATTTTAGTTCTCTATATATCTATTTTCTTATTATAATATAATTATGTTTTTTCTTCAAAAGTGAATAGTTGAACAAAATATTATAATTATTATCATCAATTATCAATATTAATAATTGTATTTTCTCTCATTTGATATTTTCTCAAATTTGTGACAAAAACGATATTACTAATGGTATTATTTAGATTTGTGATTTGTTTTCACTATAGTAAATAAATGTTTTCTAGATTGTAATTTAGTGGACATTCCAACAACAACAAAAGATGTGAAAGTTGATGTGTAGCACAAAAAATATTTTTTAGAAACAAGGAACATATTATGAATTATAAAGTATATAATTATGACAATTAATGTTAATATTATTTGTTAGCTTAATTCTTTTTCACTTTTCTTACTTTTCAAATGCTATTATACATTTGATTAATTTCTTGAAAGGAGAGTGAAACAAATAATTGATTAATTAGATACTTTTAATATAATTTTACTATTAGAGCATAACTTAAAAAAAATGGAGGAATTACAAAAGGTATAAATTTCTTACTCACATTATACAAATTATAAAATTAATCAAACTAATATAGAATTACGTTAAATATATATAATTGAATTACAAAATGTATAAATTTAAATTATAATATTTATCAAACAAATATAAATTTACCTTAAATATATATTTAAAATTATTATAAAAAAAAATTACGCAAATATGGGTATATTTTCTAATATATTTATATGACATGATATTCTAAAATTGCTCCAAAACACCATTTCTATTTTCTTATTTTTTCACATTTTTTTATTTGAATTCAAATTTAATTAGATATTTAATTACGACAACTGTTTAATTAAATTATAAATATAAATAACCGTTAATTTTTCTCATTTTTTATTTTACTTTTCTAATTTATGGATATTAATTAAATAAGAAAAAAACTCTATCTATTTTCTCTTTTTTCTCATTTTTGTTTTAATAATAATAATAATAATAATAATAGATGTCAATTAAAAATATCTATATATAATAATAATAAATAAATAAATAATCTATCTATTTGTATTTTTAACCTTTTGACAAAACAAGAGATCCAAATATTAATTTTTAACAATAAAGGATCCAAACGGGTAATCAACATTTTGACAAAACACAATGTCCACAAGTTAATTTTAAAAAATAAAGGGTCCAAACGGGTAGTCGGCTAAAATACAAAGTTCAAAATGGTGTAAGCCCTTATAAAAAATATAAATTATATAGATAATTATATATATTTATATAATTTAATTTTTTTAAAGAAATTTAACACTTTGAATAAATACATTGTCCAAAGGTTAATTTTTAAAAATAAAGAGTCAAAACGAGTAATCGGCCAAAATATAGTGTTCAAATAACCGATCTATCTATTCTTACTTTTAATCTTTTGACAAAACTTGAGGTCCACAAATTAATTTTTAAAAATAAAGGTCCTAACAGGTAATCGGCTAAAATACAAGGTTCAAAATAGTGTGAACCTGTGACGCCCCACGTCATTATGGCTGTTTCCTAGAATGATGGCTGACCCTGCAAACCAACACGAATCTTTCTAGCATGCTTTGTCCTCACTCGCACGCTTCTTGGGAAAACTTCCTAGGAGGTCACCCATCATGATACTACTCCAGGTCAAACACGCTTAACTTTGGAGTTCTCAAGTGATAGGCTACCAAAAAGAAGATGCATCTTGTTGGCATAGGTAGTACCTATCAATCCATTTAAACCTTCTTTAATGGTGTAGTCCCATACCTACACAGTCTTAAAATCATCACAATTGACCTTCCCCAGGCGATGTGGGATTGCACAGCTTTTACCTGGTCTTTTCCCTGCGGATCACGGAATTCTAACTGTCACAAAATCCTTACAGAAAACATAAATTATATATATAATTTACTTTTTATAAAGAATTTTGAACCTTTTTAATAAATTCATGGTCCAAAGGTTAATTTTTAAAATTAAAGGGTCAAAACAGATAATCGGTCAAGATACAATGTTCAAATAATCGATCTATCAATTCCTATATTTAACTTTTTGATCAAACATGATGTCTAAAAGTTAATTTTTAAAAATAAAGGGTTCAAACGGGTAATCGGGCAAAATAAGTCTTACACAAAACATAAATTTTCTTATACATAATTTAGAATTTTTATAAAAAAAAATCACGCAAAGTGTATATAATGATAATAATAATAAAAATTAAAAGCACACATACTACAAGTTTTTTTAACTTTGTTTTCATCACTTTAATTATTCATAATTTTTCAAAAACCTACAAGAGGTTTGCTATACAATGAACACTATTATGAAAAAAAATTGTGGTCAATCCGCCCTCACATGTTCATATAAAGAACATGTTGTACGAGTAGGGTGAAAACGAATCTCTACCCTACAATCTTCCAAAAAATATTTTAAAATATGTATATTTTTTAATAATTACAAAAGACTGCGCGAAAAGCGGTTATGTTTTCTAGTTATATTTATATAAAAAGAAAGCCTCAATGAGGTGATGTGTCACTCTAAAATTGCTTCAAAACACTATTTATATTTTATCATTTTTTCACATTTTTTAATTTTTCCTTTTCAAATTTATGATTATTAATTAATAATGAAAGAAAAAAAACTAAAATATCTAATTATTAAACTTATAACAGAAGTAAATTAATTTTAATACTAATAACTATATAATAATAATTTATTTATTTATTTAAATAAAACCGTATTATTATTAATAAAAAAAACTTTATTTCATTTTAGTTTTTATATTAATTACTAATAATAATAATGATTCAATATGTGTGTAAGAATCAATTTTTAAATTAATTAAAAATATTAATAACTATATATACGCCATGAAAATCAGCATGTACCTTTTTAGGCAGCTCGGGTACAGTTGGCTAACAAAAGGTTATAATCGATGTTCCACGTGCTCACTTTCCATCCAGGGGAATTTAGCACGATTCCCTAGACAAATAGCTCGAGCTGGTGAGTCCAAAGCAACATACTGCCTGGAACCATTTGCGGAGTATAGCATCAAAAGGCACGAGCTGACGTTACGCTAGCTCGTGGTATGCCAGGGGTCTGATATGCCCCAGGATCTTTATAAAGTTGACCACGCAATATAAATGTGCGTAAAGAGACATCACGTGTCTATTTACTCCTGAATTCCCGAATACGCAATATAAACGTGCATGATCAGACATCACACGCCTGATTTAGGCCATGCGGTCCATGATCCATTTTACCTAATGATTAGACCACACTTCAATATAAAATGTAAATGTTAATCATTAGTGTCACAAAGATGATGTGAGGGATCACGGGATGACCCCAACATCTACCCAGGGATCATTCTCCTATAAATACCAAGACCTTGGATAGAAAAGGGGTTGGGTTTTCTCTATGTAATGCATATATCCTGTCAAAATAGAGAGATACATACAGTAATAATATTGACTCGTGGACTAGGGGATTTTAACCTCCGAACCATGTAAAAAGGAACGAGTGTTCTTACTATATCATTCTAAGTAGCTTGAAGAGTGATTATTCTCCTTACGGTTTACCCTTGAGCACTAGTTTATTCCAGCTAATTTCCGTAATACACTGTTGGTGAAAAACCACGTCAACAGTTTGGTGCTTTCATTGAGAGCTGCGAATTAGTGCCATTGAAAAGGATTCAGGAAAAAGTTCATCATGGTGGTCACTTGTTCAAGGCACGGTAACGAAACGGATCAGCATGGTGGGCAGGAGGCTCACCATACCACTGCTTCTGACGAACAAGGCCCGGAGAACCAGCACCGATCGGGAAAACAACCGATGGGTCACGGCGACACCGGAAGTTTAGCACCTTTATCGCCGAATCCAAACCCAGATTACTTGACTGCGGTAGAGATGGAGAACATGTAGTTGAGGAGCCATCTAGCCAAGGAAAATAAGCAAATCGAGGAAGTCTTGGCTCGGATACCCCCTCTTGCAACCGACATTAACGTCGGAAAGAGGCAAGGCGGGACTCGTAAGTCCCACCGGGAAAGTCGACTCAGGCCAAATCGATCGGTTAGAATCTCAACTCCAAGTTCTACTCCCGTGTCGCCCAATCACCAAGAAACCCCGTTTGGTGGCTTTCCCAGGGATCACCAACGAGTCAGCCAGTCCGTTAGAACCTCGACTCTGAGTTCAACGCCACCGTCGAATGCCCATGGCAACCCACTGCGACGGTCAAGGACAAACTTGCAAAGATGGCATGTCCCAACCGACTTCCCTATACCGCGATCAGATCGCCATGCACAGGGAACCAGAAATGGTGGAGCAGGGCAACCGCGGGCTAGTTTGATCCAACCTGATGGAATGAGAATTACTTCACTAATCAGACAACCTCCGTCGTCGATCAGGCATCCGTCCCCACCTCGTTCTGCTCGAGACGTCCCTGCCTACGGAAACAGCAGGAGGAATCCTCCTGCTGCTGCCCTTGCTCATATCCCATGAGCACGCCGGAACGCTCCAGATCCTCATCCTCGAGCACAAGCTCTGAGCTTCTCTAATGGAAGTTATTGGATGGAGGATCGTCGAAGTGGTAGCACCAGCATAGATTTGAGGAATCAGCTGAGCTCAGCTCAAAACCCTCGGGTTGATCCACATACCGATCTGCGAGATCGCCTAAACTCACAAAGGATCAATCCGGCTCGCGATGGACTCAGCAGCACTCACCACGAGGGAAGTCCTTCCGAAGTACGCGACAACGGGAATGCCCCACCAAACCAAGCTCGAACTTGGAGGGACAATAACCCGTCAAATGCGTACGGATGCAATCAATAGATAAAAAAGCAAATTAACTAAAACATTTATAAAATCATAATTGAAAAGCAAAACTGACTGAAAATAACTGAAGATTGAATACCTATGTCACTGTTGGATTCTTGCAAGTGACTCTTGAATGACCTGTTTGCTTACAGTTGCTGCAATGATTTGGTTGAATAAACCTTCTTTTTTTGGTTGCATTGGTGTCATCTTCATTGGGTGCCTTTTTCTTTGTCTTCTTTGGTCTCCTAGGCTAGTTTGATTCAGTTGGGGGGTAAATTGGATTCAAACCAGGATCTGGCCACTTATCAGGACTTGGCATTGGTCCAATGACAGCAGCATATTGTACTTAAAAGTCTTCTTTTTGTAGGCATCAATTATAAAATCATAAACATCAGGTTAGAACTCCATATACAGGCCAGTGCATTCCCACATGGTACCCAACTCAATTAAAAAGCTCTACAAGTGCATGTCCGAGTAGCTAGGTTGCATGATAAGCTCTCACTACCAAGATAAGTAACCTGAACCATGTTTGCATCTGCTCTAATACATGAACATTGCCTGGCCACTTGCTTGTTCTTCTCTATGATATTTAGAATTTTCTTCCCCAGAGGTTGCAACCACTTTGCCACATTTTCCCTTTTCTTACATAATATAGACATCAACCATAACTGAGTTTTCTCCAACAAAGTTATGATGGGTTTGTCCCTTGCATCCAATATGGCAGAGTTGGAACTCTCACACAGATTATTCAAGAGCATGTCACATTTGACATGCAATCTAAATTGTGACTTGCTCCATTCAGTTGGAGCCTTCTTCATTAACCAATCATATGCCTTCTCATTCACCTCCTTCATTTCAGCCATCCTCTTCTTGAATTCTTCTAGTGTTGTGGCTTTTGCACAAGCCCACAACTTTTGTTTTAGTAAAAAACCTAGAAACTCCTTTTTAAAGTTGGCATGTAAATTCCTTACACAAAATCTTATCTCAGCACCATCGAACAGAGAACCTAAATCATTTTCTAACCTCTTTAGTCTATCACTAATCATTGTATATCTTCTAGTGTCAATAACCTCCAAAGCATCCTTCAACAATTTTAAAAACCAGTTACATGTGTCCGTATTTTCCTTTTTGCGAATAGCATATGCAATTGGAAACATGCAATTATTTGCATCAATACCCACAACAGCCAACAACATACCTTTGTTGTAATGTCCCAAATTCCCTAATGTGGTTTAAGCTTGGATTAGGGGGCCAGGAGGGTCATAATTGATTTATTATGCCATTATGTGATTAAATGCATTATTATGTGAAATATATGATGATAATTGCATGTCTGTATATTTATGTGCATGTCTATGATTTATGGATGAGACCACATTATAATGTCGATTTGTTCGAGCTATTCGGTATGAGACGATCTTAGAATGTAAATTAGTGGTTTGGTCATAATGGGATTAATTTCCGAGCTCGGGGTGAGGCTAGAGGTAATTTGATGCTTAGTACATTACTGGGAATGAACAGGTAATGGGATATGATTTAATTATTATTTGAGAATATTAGGAATAACGGGAATTGGAGGACGTTAATTATAATATGCGGGATAAGTGGGAAATGACTGTTTTGCCCTTGGGTGATTGAATAGGAATTAAATGGGCTTAGGGGCATTTTGGTCTTTTGACCATGGGATAGACTTAAGTGGCTAGTTGTAGAAGATTTCAGCAGCCGAAGCAGAGACTTTTTCCTTCTACCTCTCGATCATCTCTCTTTCTCTCCTTTCATTTGGAATTTTGAAACTTAACCTAAGGATTCAAGCTAGGAGATCAAAGTTTGGAGACTTAGGACCTTAGTTCAACCATTGAAGGGGGTTCAATTATGAGTTTAAGGCAAGATTTCAATTCAATTTTATGGTTTTTGCTCTGTTTTTTAGTTGGTTTTTAGTTGATATTTTGGATTGAGTAGTTGGGAATTTGATGAGATTTTAAGTGTTATAAAGCTTAGGTTTTGTTGGTTGAATGATGGGTATGTTGTGGTGATGCTTGGGTGTGATTTTGGGATTTAATTGGTGAAGATTTTGGCTGGTTTGGATTGAGAAAATGGGCAAGGGAGCTGGGTTTGCTGGGTCAAGTCGTGACCAAGTTCATGCAAGTCGCGACTTGGACCCAAGCCAGAGCCTCCCCTGGGCTCTATTAAGCAGGCGCGTCGCGACCCACTAGGCCAAGTCGCGGCCCGCCCCTGGTACCCTTGATAGATTGCTCTCTGTTTTGGGGGCGCATCGCGACTCACTAGGCCAAGTTGTGGCCCGCACCTTCCTTTTGTGCCAAGGAGGAGTTTTTCAAGGGCTTAGGCTCGGGGTTCCATTTCCTAAGGCTCAGGACCGAATCTACTAACCGTTTTAGTACGATTTGAGGTCCTGGGAGCGAGGTTTTAGACCTTTTATTATTTATTTTTATTAATGGAATTCCATATTTGGTTATGACTAGGTGACCGCTAAGGAACTTAAGGACTGATCGTTCTCAAAGGTCGTTCTTTTATTATTTCTCTCTCGAACTAAAGGTAAGAAAATTGCACCCAGTATGTGACATACATGGTTATTGATAAAGCATGTTGAGTGCTCTATATATTGACATTGATTGCATAGTAAATGCATAGCAGCTTTGCTTATCTGTGTGTGGTACTGATTTATGAGTCAGAGAACGACAATGATGTTTAGTATTGATCCTGAAGCTGTGACTTATCAGCCAAGTTTAGCGGTGATATGAGCACTGGTCGTATGGTATTGACTTAAGAGTCAAGAACGACATTAATGTGTTTAACACAGGCCGAAATGATTAGATCTAATCACTATGAACATGAAATGCTTGACCGACCCCAAGTTCGATGAAAACTAAAATTGCTTGTCTAGTCTAAAGGCTAGTTACATAGAGCTAGAGCCAAAAGGCTCAGATGGCTGAATGTCACATGGCTTAGGGTGCAGAGCCCTAGAGATAGACTTATTAGTCATCTATTAAGAGTACAACTTAATAGTTACTTATCATATTAGAGTGCAGAGCCCAAAGTGTGACTCACTATTTGATTAGGGCTGCAAGCCCCAAAATGATTACTATAATCATTTATTGATATTACATACATGCAGTAATAAGTTTTCTTGCTGAGCCTTGGCTCATGGGTGTTATGTGGTGCAGGTAAAGGGAAAGAAAAGCTCACCCAGCCTTGAGTGGAGAGCTTAGGTGGTGATGTGTACATATGCAGCCGCTTGACCACCACGGCCAAGATGTTTCTCAGAGGAACTAAGGGTTAACCCCATTTTTGCCGCTTAGGTCGGCGGGTTGCAGTTTTTACGCTGTAATGACCATTTTGGATTGTAAATAACTTTGTAAACACTTTTATGGGCCCATGTACAGTTTTATATTTTAAATAAAATATATCAATTCATTTTGATAAAAAAAAATTCACCTTAGCCTATTGATAACACCTAGATGCACGTTTATAACCAAATGACTCGTTTAACGAGTTAAGCACTGTTTAAAGTCCACAATAACGATCTTGAAGTAACCAGGGTATTACAACTTGGTATCAGATCGTGCCAAGGATTAGGGTTCTTGTAGACTGGCTGGGCATGTACACTAGCGTGCCAAGGTTTAGAGTTCTTGTTGTCAAATAAAATGCCACAGTTATGCACATCCACCAGTGTATTGACTCTTAATGTTGTGTTGTCTTTTGTCTGCACCCTAGCATACAATGTCCAGCCACAACCTTTACCTTTACAAACTACCCTTATCTTCACAGAATTATTGGTCACATGAGTGAACTCCCTATCAGTGCTTATGAAATGCTCAGTCAGAGCCTCCCTAAGTTGCTCCTTACTAGCAAACTCCAACCCAAGTGTAAACTTGAAATCCTTCCAGTCAGTCCTTGGATGGAACTCTTTTTTTACCTCTCTTAACCCCACCTTCTTCTTCATCACAGTTCAAACTCCTCAGATCATTAGACTTATATTCACTATCAGACCCTCCTATGTCTTCTTGGTTGCAGGTATCGGTCACTGAACTCCACCAGCTGCTAGGGTGTACAACATTATCCCCAAAATGCCTATCCTCATCCTCATCTAGGGCATACTCTTCTTCGACAAAGTCTAGATCAGGTTGTGTCTCATTAGGCCCTTCACTTCGGCCTAACTCAGGTTATGGTTCTGTCTCAATAGGCCTTCCACTTTTGTAATGCCCTACTTCCTTGAGCCATTACTAAGTGAGTTAAAAATGTGCCATTAGCTCGCTAATCAAGATTTTAGGTTAAAAGTGTAACTAAACTGAAGTTAAACTTGTTTAAAGACATTAAGTATAAAACATTTGGTTATTCGTTGAAATCTTAGAAAGTTTTACAATTGGGATCCCAAAATACGGTTTATAAAATACGGTTTATAAAATACATTATAGATCAAAATATACATATGGTCGACTTAGGCAACAAAACAACTATTACAGTACATTTTCTCAAAAATAACCCTGGCCGTGGCAGCCAAGCAGGCCGAACATGTACCCATCACTCCATGCTCTCCATACTCATGGTTAGTCGACCTTTCCCTTGCCCTTACCTGCAACATAGAGCACCCATGAGCCGAAGCCTAGCAAGAAAACTCAACACAAAACATATAACATATACATAACTATCCACAACATACAATAAAACAGCCAACAAACTAAACACATAGCCCCAACGCCGTCCCAGGAGCTTTACCAGGCCCTGGGTTTGCGTTTTTCCTCAAGAGGGTGGCTCCAGCACCCTAGGAGGGTCTCTCTCTATGGCCTGTACTCAGCATGCTCAATGTCGATCCCAACCCCTTGCCGTACTCAGCTTCTTGCCGTTCTCGGCCTTCGTCATTCCCGACCTTTGTCATTCCCAGCCTTGGCCGTTGTCTCACAACATGCAACACATAGCATAATTTACACAAATATTTAAACGCATATTAAATTTAAGCATTAGGTCCATGTCCTACAATACATGCAATAAGGCTACGCCCTGCAATACTAACAATAGGGCTACGCCCTGTAATACAATTAGTAGGGCCATGCCCTGCTCTACGGGTACAACAATTTTCTTACTTGTGTCCCGAGCTTTCTAAATACCGCAATCCTGAGCACAGTCCTCTATCCTGAGCCTCATTGAAAACCTAGTCACAACACATTCATAATAATCATCCATCAAGTTCTAAACCAATAAATAACTTCAAAAAATTAAACTAGCCTCTGGGACCTTGGATTCTACCAAACCGGGTAGTAAAATCCTTCCCGAGCCTTAACATTTGAGTTCTCGAGCTAAAAACCTTAACTTCCCTTATATTCCCATTTAGGGTCGTGGCCCGCTACCTAGTTAGAGGTCAAGGCCCTCTCTGCTGGAGGACACGAGCCGCGGCATGCTCCCCCATGCCGCAGCGGCTGAGCGAACCAGAGGCTTCTCCAACCTCCTTAAGCACGCGGGCCGCGACACATGAAGAATAGGGCCGCGGCTTGGGCCTCCGAAACCCATAAAACATCATTTCTCTGCATATTTTCCCTGAACCTAAACAATACATTCTCACTCCTAACACCAATTCAACCCAGAATTAAGCTTAGATTCCTTATCCTTATAACCTAAACATCATTACCACCTAAAAGCAACTCCCTAATCCTTACCTACCCTTAAATCAAATCAAAACTCAACTCTCATGCAAGCTTCCCAACCATGGTAGAATTCAACAGTAAAATTCAGTATAGGAGCTTACCTCTGCACTTAATTCAACCCTGAATCACTTCCCAGCATTGCAAGACTTCAGTTCCTCACTTCCTCAGCCTAAAATAGGGATGTAAACAGATTGATGGGTACTACCTATGCCAACAAGATGCATCTTCTTTTCGGTAGCCCATCACTTGAGAACTCCAAAGTTAAGCGTGCTTGACCTGGAGCAATCTGATGATGGGTGACCTCCTGGGAAGTTTCCCCAAGAAGCGTGCGAGTGAGGACAAAGCACGCTGGAAAGACTCGTGTTGGTTTGTAGGGCCAGTCGTCATTCCAGGAAGCAATCCAATGTGACGTGGGGCTTTACATGGTTTACGAAACGACGACATTCCGTATGGCATAATCGTCGTCTTCCCTCTCTTCGAAAATGGAAATGCAAAACTAGTTCTTCATTTTCGCAGCAAATGGTCGCTAGGTTTGGGGATTTATTTGGGTTTGGTTTTCGAAATGGGGTATTGTCTGGGTTTGGTCTTCCACAGTCGTTCATGGAGTTTTTCAGTTTTGATTTTGTTTTGTTTTTAATTTTTAGAGTTTGTTTTTATTTGGTTTTTAAATAAAACATTTTTTTATTTCAAATTTTGGTTTTTAAAAAACTAAATGGTGAATTAATCTCCACTGTACAGATGGACAAAATAAGACAGAATTAGACTGGGTACCGACGGATACCAACGGAAGTGGACAATGGCTACTATTCCCACAAAAAAAAGAAGAAAAAGATTGGGTACTAAATCACTAGTTTCTTAGAACATGGGGTACTTTTGACGCTATTTCCCCTAAAAAAAATAGACGACTAATTAAAAAAAAAACGAAAAATTTATACTAATTATTTTCTTTCTAATTAAATTTCTTATTCCTCTATTATTTATACAATGTTTAATTTATTAATATATACTTATTATGGTGGATGACTCTACTTTTTCTTTTGACTTTGGGCTTTTCAAAAGTTGTTTTACAAGAAGCTATTATTTGTTACTTTTAAGAAATAAATATTTTAAGGAAAAAACTAATTTTCTAGGTAAATGTTATTATTTATAGAAGATAAATATTATTCTAATTTTTTTATGTAGTTACATAGTCATACTATTTATACGCACATGACACCTATATATAATGTATTTATAACGTTTGTTGTTATTACATATAAATATATATTTAGTTTAAGTTACATTAAATAATTAAAAAACATGTTTTCTTTATAAATATAAATAATAATTTTTTCAATAAAAATTATTATGTATTATATATTATTATAATAATGATATTTTATAATATTTGAATTTGTATTAATATAATTAATAAATATCTATTTTTAATAACTTTTAAAAGTATATATCCTATTAAATATTTGTAATAACCGCTAACATTAAGAATTTTCTTTAAATACGAATTTTTATATAAAAGAGATATATAATATATATATGTTTACCCAAAAACGGCTGCTGATGACGTGACAAGGATTTCTCACACGTAGTTGACACGTGGCAGAGTCGAAATAAGGTGATGTTGTTCGATTATCGACCAGCTACACCTTGCTTCGTCAAACTTCACGATTAGATACGACTAGCCTGGTCGTATGATTCAGTTTATTTCCTTAAAAGATTGTAATCTTGTAATAACTACGTTGATTATTTCCTTTTTATTACCTTGATACACAGATATTAAGGAGAGTTAAGGCTCATTGGTCCATGTAACCCCCCTTGAGCCTATAAATATGCATGAGAGAGCTTAATGTTGGGACTTTTTGACTTTTGAATCCCTTCTCTGAATACTGAGAGAAGTAACATACAATGCGATTATCCATCGTCTTATTGTAACTCTCCAAAGGTTTGTGAAACTCAAGAACCCTAGTTCTTTGATCACGACATTGGAATTCAATTTTAATAATAGCACTAAGTGGACGTAGGTCATCACCATCAATTGGGGTCGAACCACTATAAATCGTTTGCGTTTGTTATTTATCATTAGATTCCATTATTGATTATCATCTCATTTCTTGTCGTATTTTTGACTCTGTGTCGTTGGCCAAATCGAGTGTCAACAATATATATATATAACTCTTGTAATATATTTTTCTATTTTTTAAAATATTTTTTTATTAACAATCAATGCGTCATATCATTTTGTTCAAATTTGTAGACAATTTTATCACTGCATATAAAATAAATAAATAAAGAAATAAATAAATATGCTCCATTATTATATGAAAAGGGAATAAACGCTTGTCCATATGAAACACACGGTGACACTGAGTGATAGTTGAGAGAGAGCCAGAGTGGGTTGTGTTGGGGTGCGGGTGAGAGACTAAGAATGAGAGAATTAATGATCGTGGGATTTGAGACAAACTGAGAGAATGAGATTATGAGAAATAAAATGGCATGGTGGGAGAGGCACGACGGTGAGAGACTTTGGAATCTTTTTTTTTACCCGAAACCCTAAAGGTACTATATGCACCCAATTTGAAAATGTATTCCAATTGAGTGGGTTTCACCTAAATTGCTTCAGGTTGGAGCGAGTTTCAGGTGAATGGGTGCTAGTATGTAGGGGTGCACATCGGGCGAGTTTTTCAGATTTTGAGTTTTTAGATTCGGAATTTACGGGTTTCAGATTTAAGAAAGCACCTCCAAAACCCGTCCAAACTACATTAAGGTTTTGTCGAGTTCAGATTTCAGATTTCGGACGAGTTCAGATTTAGATTTAGATTCATAGGGCCTTGTAATAGGCTTTTTTTTAAAACTTGCACTTTTAGCCAAATTTACCAACTTTTACTTGAATAATGTAATTTTTACCATTTTTTATGTTAATAATATATTTTTTAAAGTATCATTTTTAGAGGCATTATAGATTAGATGAAAGGTTTTGGACCTTGAAATACATTGTTTGGTTCAAAAATCTCATTTTTAAGCATTTTTTATTTTTATTAAAAACAAGTCTCATTTTTGGAGTTAGAGAGATTTGTTTACTAAAAAATATTAATTAATAAAATTTTGAGGCATTGGACCTCCATATTCTTTTTAACTCTATTTTATCTTATTAATAATAATTTAAAAAATAATTTTTTATATACATTAATACAACAATAAAAATAACAAATCTAAATAAAATTCACCACTTTGACCTAGAAAAAACAAAAACTCCAAAATCAATATTACACAATACACAAAATCTTAAGAAACAATCACTATAAAAAATAAATCTTGCTAAAAGAATGTATTAAGATCACACACAAAAACACACAAACATATATATAGTTATATGCACATGCATACATGTATGAACACAAACATACATATATATATATATATACTAGGGGTGCACGGGAGGTGGGTTGAGCGAGTTTTTGGCAGTTTGTGCAGTTTTTTTATTTGATGGTTTGAGAAAAATGCAACCCATAACTACCCAATAAGTGTGCGATTTGAGCGGTTTTTATGGGCGAATTTATGCAGTTTTATGGACTAGTTGAGTTGATTTAAATGTCAAAATTATCAACTTATGATATTTAAAAATTAAAAATATAGACTATAAAGTTCAAACTTATACCATCTTTACTCATCAATGTCTTCATGAATAATCATTTGATAAAATATTATAGTATCTCAAATTTGAATATAAAACTTTACAAAAAAAAAATTATAATAATTATCTAAATTATACAAATTATAAAGAGATTTTTTCTTAAATACACATTTTTTTTTTACTTTTTTACGATTCATTTTTTTTCTTCAAAAATACGCACTCAAGTTTTCAAAAATACGATTTTCAAAGTTTCATAATTATGAAAATGTGGTTTTTAGGAAAAAACAACTAAAAAGCAACTTGAAAGCAACTTGGAAACAACTCACTGGACCAACAAAGCATCAACCCAAAAAAACCTAAAAACAACGTAAAACACAAAAAAAAAAAACATAAAAACAACGTGAAAAAAAAAAAGACAAAACCATAAAAATTTCCTTAAAAGCGTAAAATTGAAAAAAAATGTTTGACTGTAAAAACGTAATTTTTGAGCGAAAATTAGTATTTTATGTAATTTTTCCAATTATAAATGATATTGAACTCATCAATCTACACATTAATAATTTCAACAGTTTGAGTTTTGTTATGAAAAATTTCACTAATATTAAACCATCAATACAAGTAGCACTATTTATTTTTTCATCTATTTTTTCTAAACAAATTTTTATATACAATTCCTGAGTTACCACCATTAATCTCATAGCAACGACTTTCATTAAAAAAAGTTAAATCTTTGGACTACCATAAATATATATGTATAAATATAAAGAATACAACGATTCATATCCAAAAATCCAATATCTTTATCAAACATATTAAAAGGGTCACAAACTTTATAATTTTTAATGAGTCATTTATGGTTTGTATTTTTAGATTTAGATTATTACTAAAAATGTATATACACAAAAATAAAGTAGTGAGTGCGAGTTAAACCCTCCTTATATTATTACAACCCGTACCCAACTCATCTTGTGGCGGGTTGAGTATTCCGGTAAGGAATAGCCAGTTCAGATTGTGACATAAGTAATGAGGTTCTGTTACACAGAAAGTACCTTGGGTTATGGTAAGGCTATAGTGATAGTGAGGTCGAGGAAGCGACCCAGGGCAAGGAAATTTATATCTAGTGAGTGGAATTCTGGTTCCGAGCTGTTGAGTAAATTTCGAGGACGAAATTTCTGTAAGGAGGGGATAGTTGTAATGCTCCAAATTTCCTAATGAGGTTTAGGACCTTGATTAGGAGGCCGGGAGGGCCATAATTGATTTATTATGATATTTAATGATCATATGCGTGTTAATGTGAATTATATTATTATATGATGGTGAATGCATGCATATGTGAGTATTTATTATTATAAGGGTATTTTGGTAATTTGGCCACTGTGAGCGTAAATGTATATTTTGGGTGCATACTGTAATTTGTGAACGAGATTTCATTATTATGGAGATATATTCGAGCTATTCGGCATGAGACGGTCATATATATGGATTAGCGGTTTTGTCATAACGGGGTCAATTTCGGGGTAATAGAAATGTTTATTTGGTGATAGATTGGGAGTATTTGAGATCAGGATGGAATTCTGGAAGTTTTGACTATAGTGTCCCCGGGGGTGTTTTCGGGACCCCGAGCACTAGGTTTTATTTGAGGTTACTTAAGCTTGAAGTAGCTTGTCAGATAAGAACGTACGTTAGGAAACCTCTCGTTCTCTCTCTTGACGGTCCGTTTTACCGTTTGAGCGTTTTCGAAGATATCTTGAGTTCTGGGAGTCGGAATCAAGCGAGGGTCGAGGCACAGCGATCCTAGGAAAGAATAGAAGCTTCTTAACCGAAGGATTTGACGGAAAACAACCCAATCAAAGGTACTTGAAGTTTAAGTTTTGAGTTATTCCGAGTTTCTAAGCTTTGAATTGATTTTGTGAATCGTTGAGTTTTCGGTTCGTTTGAACCTTGGGTTTTGAGGTATTGGGAAGCTTGGGAACTTTGTTTTGATGGTTGGGGAATGTTTAGGTGTGTTTTTGGGGACTTTGAAGTGTTGAAAACACGTTGGAGAATGGTTCTGGGTTGGGCGCCGCGGCCCTGTTCTTGGGTGCCGCGGCCCTAGCTCGAGTTAGCAGGTGGCCTTTCTGTCTTGCTGGGCGTCGCGACCCTTGTGTGGGGCGCCGCGGCGCTTGCCTCTGGAAATTCTGGGGGCCGCGGCCCAGGGTGCTAGGGCCGCAGCCCTTGCCCTGTTTTCACCCCGTTTGCTCGTTTTGACCCCAGGAACTTAGCTATGGGCCTCGGGAGTGTCCCTACTACTTGGATTAGGTTGGATTGATCTCTTGGGGGCTAGATATTGGTGTGGAACCTTTGATTATCATGTTATTGATGGTGTTCCATATTTGGTTATGATTAGGTGACCGCTAAGGGCTTAAAAGTTGACCGTTCTCAAGGGTCGTTCTTATATTGGTTCTAGCTCGAATCTGAGATAAGAAAACTGCACCCTGTGTATATGTGACATGCATGGCTATTATGATGCATGTTGGTTGATTACTGAGTATGACATGCGTGGTTATTATTGATGCATGTCGGTTGATTATTATGTATGACATGCATGGCTATTCTTGATGCGTGTTGGTTGACTATTAAACGTGACATGCATGGCTGTTATTGGTGCATGTTGGATTGTGGGATATATTGCATATGATGCATGAGAAACATGTGATTAGGGCATGCTTTGTATACTGGGTGTGATATCGTTCAGAGCTTGAGCTTCTGTGTTAATGCATAGTCCTAATTGTACTAGTATTTGTTGAGTAAGCATGCTGAATACCTTGTTATTGGATATTGGACATGTGGTATATGTTTGGTGGCATGGCTTACCTGTGTATGGCGCTGACTTATTAGTCAGAATCGACAATGGTGTCAGATCCGTCTGTGAAGCTGTGAATTATTAGTTAAGTTCACCACGGGCTGAGCGCTGGTCGTGTTTTACCGACCCAAGGGTCAGAGGTGGCAGTGCGTTGCAAACGCCGGGCCAAATAAAGATTAGATCTAATCGAGGTCGGCATTGAATGACTCATATGGGGTATTAGTGCTGGACCGACCGAAAGGTCAATGAGAACTATAAGCGCTTGCCTGGTCTACGACCAGATGACTATAGCCAAGGTATATGACCCCGGTGACAGTTTGTCACATGGCTAAGGGACGTTGTCCATAGTTTCGACTCTAGAGTCGTGAGGAAGGTTATGTTGGTGACTAATCACCTTGCACCTGTCCTAATCAAACTTAAGAAAGAATCACTTATCAGTTAAGCCCTGGTGACCCTATCGTCACATGGCTAGAGGGAGCGATGCTCATTATTGTGACTTTTGGCTATTGTCACCTATTTTCTTGGACTGATAGTCCTGAATGGTTACTATGGTTATTGTTGATATTATATCATGTTATTCTGCGTTTTCTTGCTGGGCTTTGGCTCACGGGTGCTACGTGGTGCAGGTAAAGGCAAGAGGAAGCTGAACCATCCTTGAGTTGGAAAGCTTAGGTGATGACGTGTACATATGCAGCTGCTCGTCCGCCACGGCCGATGTTTAAAGTGGAACTAGGGTTGAACCCTGTTTTGCCGCTTAGAACGGCCTGTTTGTAAATATTTTCTGTAATAAACTCTGAAATTATATTTTCGGGATCCCAATGTATACATTAAACGTTCTAGTGAAACGTTACATCTTAACCAAAATGTTTAATCCCTAAACCGCTAATCATACTTAGTTACACGTTTTGGCCAAATGACTCGATTAGCGAGTTTAGCACTGTTTACAAGGCACATCGTAACGGTCTCTGGAGTTGGGGCGTTACAAAAGCTATCAACCTTACTAGTTTAATCAAACTAAAATCTTGAAGTAGTATTGAACCTAAATGAATTAACTGGTTTAAAGTTATGTAGTATTGAAAATGAGTTGTTGCCTCTATTTCATTCATTTTCAAAAATCTAAAATGAAAATAAGAGAGAAGGAGGAGAATAGATATATATCTTCAATGTTTTATTCTCTAATTAGGTGTGAAAATATATAGAAGAAGACTAATAATTAGCCAATAAAAAAATAAAAAATATATTTTTTAACATATATAAAGAAATATAAATAATTTTCAATATATATTATATGTAATTGGATTGTATCAATTTTTAATTGTATTTTCACAGTGTCATTCCATCCGATCTAATCCAATCATTCAAATCTATTCCAATTCAATTGTAATTTGATATTTGATTTTTTGTAATTGAATTGGTTCGGTGTAATTTGATTAATTTAGATATTAATAACTAAATGAGAATAATAATTGAATTTACTATTTTTGGATTAAAGAAAACAAATAAAAGTTGCTTAAAAAAGTAAAAATCCTCCAAAGAATGAACAATAATTGATTTTAATGTAATTCTCGCGAAAGAAAATAAAGAAAAAGGGAGAAAGAAAAATAACATAATTTATTTTGAAAAGGAAAAAAAAGTTAGGATTATCATATGGCGGGAAAAATATAAGCGTACCGCGCAAGCTTTTTATTTTTATTTATTTTTATTTAATTAACAAAGCCGAAACGGGGCGCAAAACCTAACCGTAGTCTCTTCCAACTCTCCGTCGCATTCGCCTATCGCTATAATATTTGATTCGCGAGTCAACTCACTTTCTCGCTCCATAAATTTCTTTACTTTCTCTCTCTTACTCTTTCGGATAATCCAACCCAATGAGGGTTTTAAGGTCTCGGGAAATCGTTTCAGTTGAAACGACACCCAAAACCAAAACCAAAACCCAAAAGACTAGACAAAAGCACAGTTTGGAGCCTTCTACTCCAGCCCAGAACAAAGAACCTTCTGCGCTTTCTTCCTCTCGCTCCCCGAACACTGACCCACCTTCGAATTCTCCCGCAGTTTCCATGGGGTCAGGACCCGATTCGGCGTCTCTATCTGGGTCAATGCGGAGACGTAGCCTCCGACTCGCTTCCAAGACGGCGGAGCCCGATGAAGTTTTGGGTCAGAATCCGGCCGAGGGCGGTCCTCGTAGGAGTGGTGACTCAGGTGAGGATGTCCAGGTTTCGAAAGGAAACGAGGAGGCAGTTGATGACGGGGTTTTGGGTATAGCAGTAAATAATGAGAGGGATTTTACGTTGTTTGGTAAGAAGTTTAGGGTTTTTGAGAATGGAGATGAAGATAGAGGACCCGGTGAGAGTTTGGATGAACATGGGTTGGGTTCGGGTTCGGGAAATTCTGGGAAGAGAAAGTTGGGTATTGATATTAATTCTATGCCTTCGGAATGTGCAGAAGACGGTGAAGGAAGAAAAGGTTTCTTGAACTTGCGGTCAGGTAAGAAAGTTGCGAAGAAAGGTGTAGAAGGAGTTGATAAAGAGAGGGAAGTTATAGATTTGGGAGATTTTGGGGAAGACTCACCCGAAAGAGGAGAAAAACAAAAGGGAGAGTTGGCCAATCATGGTGTTTTGTCGAATTGCGTTGATTTAGATGTGTTGGATTTGGAACGTGATATAGGGAGTTTTGATGTGAACGTTGTTGAGGGTGGTAGTGCCGAGTCTATCAATGAAAGGGAAATGGTCGGAGGAAATAGGAAGGGCAAGAGAAAGATGAGTTTTGGATGTGAAGAGGGTGGTAATGTCATTGAAAATCTGGAGGAAGCCCCTATTGCCATTGGCAATGATACTCATCACGGGAGAAGGAGATTCAGCAGTAAGGAGAAAGGGAAGGGAAAGTTGGTTGAAGATCCAATGGTAGCTAATATCAATAGTGATGATAAAATGGGATTGGAATTGGGATTAGGCTTGGGATTGGAAGTGGAAATGGAGTCTGAAGTTAAGATTTCAGTGAACAGTGTGGTCTCAAATGCTATTTCGACAGAGGAGAATGTGGTCTCAGATGCTATTTTACCAGTGGACAATGTGGAGGTCTCAAATGCTATTTCATTCCTGGCCAATGTAGCAATAGCTGAAGGGGAGGCTAGGAACTCTAATACAAGAGTGATTAATAATTCAACTAGGTACATGGAACGGTTTAGAGATATAGCCAAGCAAAATGCTACTCGGTTTGCTCTTTTTGATCGTGAAGAGGAAGAAAATGATGAAATCCCTGCTGAAGATGTTGATGAAACGGATTTTGAAGATTGGCCTGGTCCGTTTTCCACTGCCCTGAAGATTATTAAAGATCGAGAAAGAAGAAATCTGCCAGCAGGTAGTTCTTTGTCGGTTGGTAGCAAACCTGCTCAGCTGGTATGGACACCTAAGAAAAGTGAAGAACGTGAGCTTTTGAAGCGTCGGGTTCCTTCCCTTACTGAATTATCCTCAATGTGTCTTGCCAAAAATGCTGATTCAATTGTTTCACTTGAAATTATCCCGGACTGGTTGAAGCACCGGATGAGTAAGTTGCTATGTGATTCTCGAAGGATGGATGGTCAGTTTTTTAGACTTCTGGTTCAAGGGTCGCCAATGGAGGTTCGCTTAAGGGATTGTTCCTGGCTAACAGAGGAAGAGTTCACAAAATCTTTGGAGAACTTTGATCCGAGCAATTTAGTAGTATGTTCTCTGATTTGTTTTCAATCTACCAAGTTACTTCTCTTATACTTCACTGGTCATGTGCCCTTACAAAATTAATAATTAACAATTGTCAACAGTCTTCACATGGGTTAAATAAATAGAATGTGAGCCTATTTTGCTCTCACACATTATGGCTCTTCTCCTCTACACAGGAGGATCAACATTGCATGATTCATGTCTTATTATGGTTCTTTTGATCATTATGCTGGTTTAACTTCTCTAGTTTTTGAGGCACGTACTAGTGAAGATAAATAATTGGTCGGTAGCTCACTCAAGTGACAAAGTGATTTTTGAAACTGAACATGACTGAATGAACTATATAATCATAATTGCATGTGTAGTACATATATTGAAGTCATGTTTTTTGTAGTTGATTCTCTTGCAAAAGACTTGTGGTAGGTTTTTCAATGAGTTTGATCTGTTTTGGGTTGTAGGTGATTTAGTTTACTGCCCGCTCTTATGCTAAAATAGTAGCACAATTTTACTTTAATACTGAAACTGGGGAGAGTACACTTATTTGAGTAATGGCACTTGTTTGGAATTCCTACTAATATCTGTTATGTTTGCCTTTACCTACAATGTATATTGGTTTGTTCTTTATGCTGTATATCCAATCCTGCAAAGAATTGTTCATGGAACTACTTTCGAGATTCTTTGGGCTATAGTTTCTAGAATCATCCTGATGTTGAAATTTATTGTTTTTATATATTTTTTTTAATGCACAGTAAACGTGATATTGTTTATGGTGTATGGACTATAGGCCTGCAGCTTGTCTCATTTATTATTGTTTTTTTTTTCTTGAATCAGGTGCTACAACTTGATCAGTGTGGACGCTGTCTGCCAGATTATATTTTGGTTTCTACCTTAGCTCAGTCAGCAAACAATTTGCCTGCACTAATTACTTTATCACTTCGTGGTGCATGCCGGCTTTCAGATGTTGGACTAAAATCTCTTGTTTCCTCTGCACCGGCACTTCGATCTCTTAATATCAGCCAGTGCTCCCTTCTCACCTCTTCTAGTATTGACACTTTAGCTAACTCATTGGGTTCGATTTTGAGGGAACTGTATCTCGATGATTGCCAGGGCATTGACGCTATGCTTATGCTGCCAGCACTGAAGAAGCTTGAACAATTAGAGGTTTTATCTTTAGCAGGCGTTGAAAATGTTTGTGATAAGTTTATCTTGGAATTTATTGGCAGTCGGGGTTATAATATGAAAGAGCTCATTTTAACTGATTGTGTGTAAGTTACTTTACATTTTCTTTTATGATACTCGTAAAAAATTTCATTTCAAGTTTTCTTTTGGTTATGATGTTCTTGATTTGGTGCAGAAAGGTGACAGATTCTTCATTGAAGATCATTGCTGAAACATGCTCTGGGTTACTTTCAATCGACCTGAGGAACTTGTGCAAACTGACAGATTCTTCATTAGTGTATCTTGCAAATGGTTGTCGAACAATTCAAAGATTGAGACTTTGCCGCAATTCTTTCAGGTTGTTAGTAAGTTTAAATAATTATACCAATTTATTTAGAATTTTGTAGCTAATTAACTTTTAAGCTGCCCTTGACAAACTGTAAGCTAATTGATAACTGAGAAACTGCAGTCCAATTGTATGTTTCTGAACATTTCCTAAAATTTTGAGGACCTATACAATTTATCCAGTTCGCCCACACATTAAGATTTAGAGGAAAAATTGTGGCATTCAATGTAAAAATGAATCCATTGAACTGTTGTATATTGTATGAAAGTGTGATTGAAGTCTTCGATATTATCTCCCAAAACTTGTATTTCTTCTCATGTTTACAAAATCTTAACTCATTGTAAGCAAATATCAGTCGCCGAACCCTGTTGATCTCCTCTTTCTAACAGACTAATAAAAATTATTTTTTAAATGAAAACAGTGATAAAAGTATAGCTGCATTCCTAGAATCGTCTGGAGAGTGTCTGGAGGAACTGTCTTTGAATAACATCAAGAAGGTATTTATCCATTTTTTTCTCTGCTCACGCATTCACACATACATGCATGGGTTATCTCTCTCTCTATACAAAATATATATAAATATATATTGCATGAATCAAATTCATGGCTGCTCGTGACAGGGGTCTGGCATTACTAAAACTTTTGGTTTTTGCTTTAAGTTTTGTTCAAGGTTCTTGAATTAATCTACATTTTGTGTATATGTGAAAACTTAAAATTCGCTGAATTCTTGAATGCACATTTAGGTTGGCTGCCACACTGCCTTATCAATTGGCCGGCGTTTAAGAAAGTTGAATAGTCTGGATTTGTCATGGTGCCGGAATTTGACAGATAATGAATTGGGTTTCATTGTGGATAGCTGCCTATCACTGAGGGTGCTTAAACTCTTTGGATGTACTCAGGTAAACCAATGAAACAGAAGTACATGTTATATGCTCATGGACCAGTTTTTTCCACCCATATTTGCTCTTCAACAGAGTGAGATAATTCTGGATTAAAGCTATTAGTTGGGTAATATTACTCACAAATATTGCGCTGCAAAATTATTTACTGGATCAATACGTTTTCTTTTCTATGTAGATTACAGATGTTTTTCTCGATGGCCACTCAAATCCAGATGTACAGATCATTGGCTTGAGAATGTCTCCAGTGCTTGATAATGATTTGTGGGCAAATCCATATGCTGCTCCACTGCGTTATTCTAGTGTACCTTCATTTTATCTCTAACTGGATGCTTAGGGGTATGATGTCAGTGACTTACTTAGGAAGATGGAAATCAACTGAAAATAGTTTAATCAGATAAGCTAGGTAAATCTTTTTCTTGGTTTTACTTATACGGATACCCTGCACAAATAGAATACACTGTCGAACGTTAATCTTTTACAAGAACTCGAAATATCTGATGTTTTTGGTGGAAATGAAAAGAATAGCAAATTTTTGGGTTTTTACCGTTTGCAATTTTTTACATTTCTCAATTCTTCTTGTGTTTTACACCATATTAACTTCAAGTTCTTTCTTTATTGTGTGACGGATAAATACTTGCCCATGTATATTTTTGTGGGGTTTCCAGTTCAATTTAGTTTTCATATAAAGTAAAATGAATGATCTAATTGGTGGCCCATGACTGTAAATATTTAAATTAAATTTGTTTTTGAAGGGACATTTTAAAAAAAAAATTATTATTGTAATTTTTTAAATTTGCACTCTTTAAAGGACAAATCTTTACAGATTAGTTCCCAAGTAAATTTTTGAAAGAGTTGTATGAAAATCTTTTGTACTCTCTTTTCCTTCTCTCTCTACACATTTGTTTGAGAGATGATCCAAATGATTAAGTGCGTGTTTGAGATAACTTTTAGAAAAGTTATTTTATGAAAAAGCTGTGTAGAATTTATGCTGAATCTACAAGGGAAATTTGATTTTTAATGCAATAAGTGACATTCTGTTAGAAAAATACTCTATACTTATAAGTCTCTCATTTTGGTCCTATTAATACCGTTACTACCCAAAATACCCTTGGCATAATTTTTTCAAACTCTCTGTATTCTCTTCCAAAATACCCGAACCAAGCAAACTTTGAAATTGATAGGACTCGATTGAATTTGTAGAACCCAACCTTCATTGTCTTCCACGAACACGAACAAGGGCTCCCAAAGGTCGGACTTGACGATTGGAGAAGGGGAAGGAGAAAACGTCGAGCAAGGCAACAAAATTTTTAGGAAACAACCTCAAAGAAAGCGAAGGTGAGGGTTTTCTTTTTTAATCTGCAATATGTGTATGTGACTGGTTTTTTTTGTGATTTTTGTTCATAGGATAGATCGGGGTTGGCAATAAAGAAATCTGGGTTTTTTCTCTCGATATTTTCATGAAACTCGATAGAAATCGATAGGACTCGATAGTATAGGATGAGGAATGGATTAGACTGTGCCTCGATAGGAGTCGACAGGAATCGATAGGACTCGATGATACACGACTTTGGGAATTTTTAGAACCTACCTCGATAGGACTCGATGATACACGGTTTTGGGAATTTTAGAACCTACCTCGATAGGAATCGATAGGACTCGATGATACACGGCCTTTGGAATTTTTAGAACCTACCTCGATAGGAATCGATAGGACTCGATAAGACTCGATGATACACTGCTTTAGGATTTTTAGGACCCTTCTCGATAGGAATCGATAGGCCTCGATAGGACTCGATGATACACTGCTTTGAGATTTTTAGGACTCTTCTCGATAGGAATCGATAGGCCTCGATAGGACTCGATATGACTAGACTTTGGTTTTTTTGCTTTACCTTGATAGGCCTCGATAAGACTCGATAGTAACCCGATTATATTATTCTTTGTGATTTTGGAATCCACCTCGATAGGCATCGATAAGACTCGATATAACTCGATTGTTTCTGCTTCGATAGTAACTGACTTACCAGATTGTTTTACATTTTTAACATTTTTTTTTTAACATTTTTAACATTTTTTTGTTTTTTTTTTTTCCAGATGCCTGAACTTATTGTGTCGTTGGAGAAACACTTTCCTGGCCGTGTCACTTATAGGGGTAGTGCTTACTTGGATACCCTTATAGAGCAGTTTAAGAGGCATGGTCTTATTGAAAGGGCACAGGCATGCCCGTTGGGACAGTTCTTTAAGGCAAAACCGTTTAGTTTTTCTGGGGTTCTGCTGCATCAGCTAATGTTGCGTAAGGTAGAAAGTAAGAAGCCTAAAGAGGGTCAGTTCTACCTGGGCAACACTCTGTGTAGATTTGGTATTGCAGAGTTTGCCCTAGTTACCGGGCTAAATTTTGGGAAATCACCGTCCCCAGATGAATTGAAAGAGCATCTTTCAAGTGATCGGATCATCCAAGAATATTTTAATGGTGATTCGAAGGTTAGTTTTGGTCAGTTGGAAGATGCATTGAAGGCCTCCACAAACCCAGAAGATGCATTTAAGCTGGGTTTGTGCTATTTGATAGAGGAGGTACTGAATGCCCTAGAGAAGACAACAACGATATGGGGAGATTCCCTGAGGATGGTTGAGGATATTGATTACTTTTTCAAGTATCCTTGGGGGAAGTTGTCATTTAAGAAGGTTAGCAAAGGCCTTCAAAAGGACATGAAGAAGCAATTGAAACACTATGAGGAGAAGAAGAAAGAGGGGTCAAGCAAAAAACAGAAGGAGGCGAAGTATAGTTTCACTTGCTATGCACCCGCGCTTATTTACTGGGCTTTTGAGGCCATGCCTTCTCTCGGGAGTAAGTTCGGTGAGAACAGTGGGAATTAGATTCCCAGGATGCTCAGCTGGGCTACAGAGACTGATATCACTATTTCGACAGCTCTGTTGGCTCCTATATTCGCCAATCGTCGAGTAAGTTCCATTTTATCTTGTTAAATGTCACAAATTAATGCTTTAACGATTTATTTTATTAAAGTTTTTCTGACACATGTTATTCAACTATGTAGTTAGTGGTATTTTCCATGCTGAAGCCACGTCCCAGTGAGGTAGTCTACTACAATAGCCTCCCAGAAGTTGATTCCAGGTTATTCCCTGAGTTGGAGGCTGGGACTGCAGTGGATGAAGTAGTGGTACCTGAGAAGGAGGTAGAGAAGCTAGCAGAAGTTGCAAAGGAAGCCTCCATTTTTTATGAGGATGTCCCGAGGGTTGATGAGGGCACTTCACAGGCCTGTGCAGCTTCATCTAGTCAGGTTGCCCAGCCTGATTATGAGCAACTTCTGCAGAGGCTCAAGAGGGTTGAGGAGGGCCAAGCAACCTTACTATAGAATCAGACCACGATCATGGCTCAGTTGGCGCAGCTGCTTTCACTGGTCTCAGGTCGATCCACCGACGTAAAATCAGATACAGAGTCTGATATCTTGCCTGCAGACTACGAGCGCGGTGATCAACCCTCCACTCCACAGGCCCAGACATTTGTAGCTCCCAGTGATGCTGACAGTCCCAGTGTACGAGTATTGCAACTCGAGGAGGCAGCTGGCCTTGAAGTTGTCAGGAAGAAACGCAGGCCCAAGCGTTTTGATGACTTCACCGACCTAACAAAGAAGATCAGACTAGATAAACAGGGGCTAGTTGCTGAACCACTGAGGAAGTGTGGCCCGCAGCAGGAGAAGAGCTTCCATAGGTGGATCGTCGGGAAGATTGACAATAAGAGAGACCGCAACGTGTATACTGGGACGCACGGTGTGGCATGGTTCTTACAGTTGCACACAGTCCAGACTTGGCTTTGGGATTCGGTATGTAAATTACATTCATGTTTTCAATTCAATCTTAAAATATATTGATGGTACTAACGAATTTTTATGTTTTTTTAGCATATTGATGCCGCTTTGCACATGCTACGCCGCCGGCACCACTTTTACCATGCTGCATTTCGGCAGGATGCTACGATCATGAACACCACCTTCCCCCAGGTGTGCCTAGGTCGTTGGAATCATTTCAGAGAGACCGACACTAAGTATACATGGGACGACGATGTGCTGAGAATGTTGAAGGGCGATGATAATCAATTCCTTGTAACATGGCAAAATGAGAGTGAAGTATATTTTGCCTTGCACGTCGAGAAAGCCACACATTGGATCACCATTGAAGTCTCCATTCCAACGTGGTGCATCAACGTTTATGATTCCAACCATAGCGTGCTCAGTCCCGTTCTGATGGAGGAAGCGATCAAGCCTTGGTGCTTATTGTTGCTTTCGTTGTTATGGTGTTCTGGCATGTTTGACGACCACGAGGACCTCCAGGTATATCCTGAGCAGAATGCAAAGCCTTTCTCATATTGTTGTATTCCTCCAGAGGAGTGTCCTCAGACTAAGACAATGTATTCCCCTATTTAATTAGTGGATTTTGAAATTGGAAAATTAAAGTTATTTTTATCTTCTATTGACACAAAATCGATTATATGCAGTGGGGATTGTGGTAAGTTTGCCATCAAACATATCAAGCATCTGGTTGCCAGGCTACCACTTGATACTGTTATCGATGAGAACATCCAGCAATTCAGGACCAAGTGGTGTGTGGACCTGTTCTATCAGAATTTAGTCCCATGATGCTCTTTACATTTTTGTCTTACACATCTTGTATAGTATACCATATCGTTAGTTTTGTATATTATTTTTTTTCCAAAACAATATTTTTTGAAAAAGTTATTAAATAAAAAAATATTAAATTCACATAATGTGTCTGCCTCGACATCCAAACACACAAAGTATTAGACGAAGTATTCCATATGATAAATGCAACAAAATTAATTAAATAATTACATAACACAATATTTTAAATCCTACCCTTACATGACTTCCTATTGTGTCCACTACCACCACATCTGCTACACTTACGTGGCTTGACAATCTTTTCCCCGCGTGAAGCATAACGATTTTTCTTTCACCTACCCACTTTCTGTTTCCTGGGCCTTCCTACAGGGGTTTTCTCAGCGGGGACACCGACAACCGTATCTCTGATGTGATCAGGGATTACCCATTTATCCTTGTTCCCAACAGGGTAAATAGTATCTTTATAAGTGTCCTTCAATGCCTCGATTCTATAGTAAGGGGAACACAATGAGTAAATGTTATGCTTCTTTTTCTGGCTGCAGCAAAAGCATGTACATAGGGTATCCCAATGGTTTGGAACATGCCACAAGAGCATGATTTTGTGGCCAAGTTCACCTCACCTTCACCATTACCATTGACCATAAGAAATTCGTGATGACCAAGGACTTGGACATCTAAAAAGATTGCTTTATCACCTATTTGCTTCAAATCCTTTTCCATCTCAGGTGATAACACAGTTGTTGCTTTTGCAGCTCTTTCACGTCTATCTGCAAACCAAGACTGAAGAGTGAATCTTATGAATTCAAGAAAAGTGGCGACTGGAAAGCTCCTTGCTTCCTTGGTCTTATTGTTAAAGCTTTCTGCGTAGTTACTCGTCATGATATTGTATCGGTTACTAGGAAAATAAGCACTACTCCACCTTTCAAAGCCAATTCCCTCTAGATATTGAGCAATGGGCGGATCAATTACCTTAATCTTGTCAAAGAACTTGTGAAATTCCGTTCTTCGAAATGCGTACGCTACACACCCCATGATGTCTTGCATGTGGTCAGTTTTGAATTTTGCCACAACATTCATACAGATATGATGGTAACATGCACCGTGATACGCATCTGGGAACACAAGCTCCAAAGCATGATTAATGCTTTTATGCCTGTCCGATACAAAAGCAAGGTTCTTAACGTCCCTTATGTCTTCCTTCAATTTTCTCATGAAATAAGTCCAAGAGTTATGGTTCTCACTGTCCACCAATGCAAACGCAATTGGAAACAACTGGTTGTTTGCATCCAACGCAACAGCACAGAGCATGTGGCCACCATACTTATTCTTCAAGAATGTTCCATCCACACAAATTACAGGACGACAGTACTGGAAACCACACCTAGAAACACCGAGGGAAAAGAAGCAATACACGAAATGACCATCTTCTGCTACAAAATCAGTAATTGTACCTGGGTTCTTATGCTCCAACTGACACAGGTATCCAGGTAACTTGGAGTATGATTCCTCAGGTGTCCCTCTGACATACATAAGAGCCTTTTCTCTGCATCTCCATGCCTTCTCATAGCTCATTTCAACCCCAAAATGGTGCTTCATGTCCTCCCTTATGTTGTTTGCCATGTACCGAGTACCATTGGTAGCAAATTTCCTCTTGATTAGGTGCCCAACAACCCACGGTGATGCTTGACGGTGGTCCTTATCTCGAATTTCTTGCGAGCAAGTGTGTACTTCGTTGTATACAGTAATCTTGAACATTTCAGATCGCATTTTTTTCTTACCCCTCAATCTCCAACCACAATCAAGATCCTTGCAGGTAATGTACCACACATCAGTCCCAGATTTCTTCACCATAAACTCAAAATTATTCTTCATCGCAAATATGGATGCTTTGGTTTTCAATTCAAGCTTGTTCTGAAAGAACTTCCCAAGGTGCAATTCTCCTAAAGATTTGCTGGTTGAGGAATGATGTTGATGTGAGGCCTCTATATCCTCTTTGGTGAACATGGGAGCACTCCATGTTCTACGATCTTCACCTAAGTCCAATGGAGAACTCCATCTAAAACTATCATCGGTTTTACTTGGACCTGGACGACTACTACTGGTCCCAGGTGTTTGCCGGTCTTCTATTCTGCGCTCCTCATCTACCATAACATCTGAACTCTGTGTTGGAAAATCTGCCCTAACATCTGGCCCACCAAGATCTGTTGCATCAGCAACAGGATCGTCGTTGACATAAGGTTCGTAGCCATAGGGATCGTACTCCTCCGTGTCATGCACATATGAAGGATCTCTAACCGGGATATCATCATGGACTATGACATCTGGATTTGTCTCGGGAACACATGTTCCAACATCACCTTGAGTTCCTTTGAAACCATGACATGGAGGAGAAATGTTCTCTTCAAATCGAACTTCTTTATTAATGTTGGCAGAAGCCGATGCATTTCTTACACCTCCCTTCTTAATCAATGTGACACATAGAGGAATGAGCTTCTCTACAGATTTCGATGCTAACCCAATGAATGCACGCACATGCCTATCATTTTTTATAACGGTAGGTTTGACGGATTATGATAGGCATGTTTACGGGACCTCAATTTTCAAGTCATGCACACATTTATCCACTTCAAGCTCATCGTACAGCATGTCAAGCAATTGCTCATATGTCACACCCTTCTCCACGGGTAGAACTTGATTTTCAGCATCTCTGAAAATCCAATCCCTATTTTCGTGTTCCCAAACACCATTGAATACAAAAAATACGAAAACAGTCGAATCTGCAAAAAAAAAAAAAAAAAAAAAAGGACAAAAAGTTAAACTACAACATAAAACAGAAAATATCAATTTCTATCGATATATGTCGAGTCCTATCGAGGTCACACATATCGAGTTTTATCGAGTACAGTCGAGGACTATCGAGGCAATCAATCCAATTAAACTCTTATACACCTATCGAGTACAATCGAGGCAAACAATCCAATTAAACTCTTATACACCTATCGAGTTTTATCGAGTACAATTGATTACAATCGAGTTATTAAATCCAATTAAACTCTTATACACCTATCGAGTTTTTTCGAGTACAATCGAGTATCATCGAGTTATTAAGTCCAATTAAACTCTTATACACGTATCGAGTACCATCGAGGTACTAACATCCTAACACTATTGAGGCACGTCAATGTCCATCGAGAACCATCAAGCCAGCATGCATGCAACACATCGAGACCTATCGAGTTTCATCGAAACTCATTGAGGCAGGAAAAAAATCCAGAAAAAAACGCACGAAGTATCCAAAATTCATTCCGACAGTGAAAAATTGCAATAAAACATGAAGGCATACACATATCTGTTCGAAATAAGACAAGTAATGTAACCAGACAAGTTTCCTTACTACATATAACAAATATATACTTACCCATACGATTTTTTCTCCTAGATCCGAAATCCAAAATGAAGTTTCTTGACTTGAAAGGACTCACAACTTGCCCCTAGATCCGAAATGCAAATTAATGGTGGCTGGCTTTTTTTGTGTGTACGAGAGTTTGAGAGATAGAGAGGGAAATAAGAGATAGAGAGTGAAGACTGAGAAAAAGAGAGGAAAAATTATGCCAGGGGTATTTTGGGTAGTAACGGCATTAGTAGGACCAAAACGAGAGACTTATAGGAATAAGGTATTTTTGAAACGGAGGGTCATTTATTGCATTAAAAATCAAATTTCCCATCTACAATTAATAGTTAAACCTAGCGCAATCTGACCTTTAGCGTTTTTTAAAAGCAATTTTTTTGAAATTTTTTTATAGTAAATATTTTTTTTATCTAAATATATTTACTAATGTTTTACTCAAAATAAAAATATTTAAAATAAATTAATATGATAATAAAATAAAAGATATTTAAGTTATTTTCTTCAAAAAGATATATTTATAGTTTATGAAAGAAATTTTTTTTAACATGTTTAAATAAATAAAGTATTTATATTGAAATCTAGTGAGTATATTTAATATTGTGAATTTGTTTTAATAAAATAAATATGACATCTATTTTAGGCTTTTAATATTTAACAACACTATATATATAATTTATACAACTTTTTGGACTTACAACACTTTAAAATCTGTAATTTACCAAATACTCAGCAGTTTTTCCTCACAACACCGTTGTAGCTGCTTTTTCCCACAACACAACTATACCAAACTGGCTCTAAGTGCATGTAGCATAAGTGAAATATCCCAAATTTGCTAATCAGGCTTAGTGCCTGGATTAGTGTGCCAGGAGGGCATAAATAGATATTATGTGCATGTTTATGATTATATACATGATTATGTGAGTTATATTATGATATGACTATTATAGCATGTTTATGTGTATTAAGCATGCATGTGGGCCCGTTTCTTATTAGAAGAGTATTTTTGTAATTTTGGCCCATTGAGAGTGTAACATCCCAAATTTATTAATCAGGCTTAGTGCATTGATTAGTATGCCGAAAGGGCATAAATGGATATTATGTGCATGTTTATGATTATATGCATGATTATGTGAATTATGTGAGTTATATTATGATATGACTATGTTTGCATGTCTAAGTATATTAAATATGTATGTGAGGCTGTTTCTTATTAGAAGGGTGTTATCCCCATTTCCTGCATGGGCTCGGGGCCTTCGTCCAGGCCCATTGCCAGGGGCCATGAAAGCATGCGGGCCCGGCCCAAGGCCTCGTGGTATGGAGCGTCCAAGGGGAAGGGTATGGACCAGAGAGGCATGTCGGGGCCCATTGGCAAATGTCCGGGATGTCCATCCGGGCCCGTCCTCCGCGAAGGTGATCCAGGCGATGTACAGAGCGCTCGGACAATCGCGACCTACGCGTCCAGGTCCCGGACCTTGATATGGTCCAGGCCTGTGGTAAATGAAGCGGGACAACGGTAAACGCACCTGGATCACCTCACCCCCGGTTGAAGGGGCCAAGCGTCCAGGACCCTGAAGCCGCCTCACTCCACGTGGGCGTTGTCCCCACTTTTCACCTGCAGAAAAGGTCATCTTGGGATTGCATACCGATGTGTCAGGCCTGCGCAGCCAAGTACTCTGACTGGTCTTGTCTCCTGAATCTGCCTCGTGACTCGAAGTGGCCAGACCAAAAGCGCTGTTTTGTCGGGCGAAATGTAGCTCTAAGGTCAACCTGTTGGGCCTTAGCTGGCTGGGGATTTATGTATTTTGTATCTTTTGTATTGGGCCTCCACTAGAAATGCCACTTATATCCATTTCTCCGATGGGCCTGGGTCGGACCCGGCCTAGACCCAGTGTTCCCACAAGCCTATAAATATAAGCTACAGAACACTGTAAAAGGGGTGGGTCACGAAAAAGACAGGAACCCTGTCAAAGTATAGAGATAAAACTCCATTGTAAAAGCTTCTTCAAGTTCTAATAATATAGACTCGTGGACTAAGGCTAGTTAACGCCCCAACCACGTAAAAACCCCGTGCTGATCTTCTGCTTTCATTATTATTATTAGTAAATCTTACTTATTAATAGAGTTGCCGAAAATCTCGGTTAACAGTTTGGTGCTTTCATTGAGAGCTGAAGGAAGCTAGTGCTAACGTCAGGCCTTTACTACGATGGTGAACACACGACACACCACCTTCGACCCTACCAATCCAGAGCAGGGCAACGGAGACCTGCTGCCTTCACAACATGTTCCTCAGGACCTGCCCGAGGACGTACCTCCTCAAATATCTCACCAAGACGAGTCGCAGGACTACGAGGGTGGGACAGAATACGAAGTGGAAAACGAGGAGGAGTATTATGAGGAGGAAGATGAGGGGGAATACCACGACGAAGCTGCAGATCCCAGGACCCCCCGCGACGATCAGCAGGACTTGGAGGTGACCAGACTAAGGCAGCAAGTCCTGGATTAGGAGGCCAGGATCGCTGAGCAGGCAGAGGCGCACCGCCGGATGCAAGAGTCTCTCCAAGCCCTGCAGGCGCTCATGATCGCGCAGGGTCAGGAAGCCAACTCCACAGCTAGCCCACTTCCAGAAACGCAGCAACCCGCTCCCCGAGAGCAAACCGGGGTCCCCAGAGGTGCTAGCCCGGTCCGTCACCCGGAACCTTTCTCCGAACCGGCTCCAGGAGGCCCGGGCGGGGAGCGACGGAAGGCCTGGGAGAAGACCACCCCCGTCGAGAAAGCTGGGGCACGTTCACGGCCGCTACCTAGGAAAGAGAGGGTGCGCCCCGTCCTAGGACGAGGCCACCCGATCGATCTGCAGGGGACGCGGCCACGAAATGCACAGCCCCGGCACGCCTCAAGGCCAAACGGGCGGGAAAGGTCTTTGCTCCCAAGTGCCTCGGTCAACAAGAACCGTCGAGAACGGTCTCGCCGCGAGGAACGTCACGCCCTTAGTTCCGGGGACGACACTTCCCAGATAGATTTACGCGATGGGCTGAACGCTCGGAAAGAGCGGGCCCGCAAGGAAAAAATACTCCCTCGAGACGACGACCTCAGGAACAACATCAACGACAGGAGGAACGAGAGAATCCCCTTGGAGGATGGCACAGCCAAGCTGTTCATGGAGCAGATGACCGCATTAAAAAAGGTCACTGATCGCCTGGTCCGCAAGCAGGAAGGCGCAGACACCGACTCCGACGAAGAGGATAAAGAGCCATGTGCGAGGCACATCCTGGACGTCGTACTACCCAAGGGGTTCAAGATGCCGAGCCTCACTGCCTATACTGGAAATACCGATCCCAGGGACCATCTGTCCCGGTACAACTGGCTCATGACAGTGGCCCATATCAGCGACGACGGCAAATGCCTCTGCTTCTCGATCACTCTGGGCGGTCCCACCGAAGAGTGGTGGAAAAGGCTTAAACCGGGGTCCATCCAATCCTGGTCCGGGTTGCAGTCAGTATTTCGAAAACAGTTCGTGGCCGCCATGAGGATGGATATGCAAATCAGTGCTCTCGCCAATATTAAGCAAATCCCCACGGAGACATTGAGAGCCTACATCCAGCGCTTTACAGAAGAAGCCTCCAAGACGAAAGTCGACGACGGACAGCGCCTGGTGGCACTGCAGTCCAGGATCCGGGCCGGGTCCCCCCTTTGGGATGACATGCAGCGCAACAAGGCCGCCACCTTGGAAGAATTCATTAGAAGGGCCCAAGGATTCATCAACTGGGAGGAAGCTTAGATCCAGGCCTTCGGGTGGCCCCCGGCTCCTCATCCCATCTCCCAGACGACTCCGGGATATACGGGTGGCCCCCGGCTCCTCATCCCATCTCCCAGCATAATCCTACGCCACGCCCCCCATTGCCCCGGGATCGGCCGTCGCGCCCAGGGTCAGTTACACTTCTACGGTTTACGGCCCTGCCACTTCGGGATACGCCCCGGCCCAGTCAACCCACTTCTCCGGTTATGGCATCGTGCCGGCAGGACATAGCATGGTCCCCGTCGTGGCCCAGCAGTCACAAACGGGAGTGACTGAGGCAAGCGTGAATCCTTCCCGGGGGAAGCGATCAGGCAAAGGCCAGAACCGGCCCGAGCCGGCCAAAAAGGGGAAGAGGGGCTACGAGCCCCAATATTCGAAATACACCAACTTGGTGGACACCCGGGAAAACATCTATCTGGCGACAGAGAGGGCGGTCCACTACCGGAAGACTAGCCCCATGTTTAAGGGGGGAAGGAATCCGAGAGACACCTGCAAAAGGTGCGCCAATCACAAGGACGTGGGCCACACTACCGATGAGTGCCGGCAGCTCAAAGACGAGATTGAAAACCTCATCAAGCTGGGGCACCTCCACCAGTGGGTAAGGATGCCCGTGGGGGTCCCGGGCGTGTCGGCAAGCCCTGGGAACGACTCGGGCATACCCCCCTCGCCGGGAGGATATGCACACGGACCTCCAGCGCAGGCCCCTCAGGGGGCCCTCGCCGCGCAAGGTCCCGGCCCCGGAATACCCTATCACTCCGGGGCAGCACCCCCTCGGGTTGACGGGGATGTGGCAACCATCTCGGGCGGACCTCACCTGGGAGGGCCTTCAAGGAATGACCAAAAGCGCTATCTGAGCGAGTTGGACCACGACCAGGAAGTTTGCGCCCTTGTCCAGGCTCCGGCTCAGCGCCCTAAATTGATGAACCTCCCCATCACCTTCACAGAGGACGACGCCCACAACGTCCATTTTCCGCACCATGACCCGCTGGTCATAGATGCCCAAATCGCCAACAAATTGGTGTCCCGCGTGTTGGTGGATGACGGAAGCTCCGTCAACTTGTTGTTCAAACCCGCCTTCACCGCCATTGGCCTAACGGAAGCGGATCTGGCGTCCTGCCCGACTCAAATCTACGGCTTCAACGGAGATGCGCTTCTCCCCATGGGAAAGATACAGCTGCCGGTCACGCTGGGGGGTGAATTGCAACACTCGTTCAAGTTTTGCACCTTTGTTGTGGTGGATTGCCCCACCGCTTACAACGTCATCTTTGGCCGGCCCGCGCTGGTCGAGTTCGGGGCCATCACCTCCATCTGCCATCTTTGCATGAAGTTCCCATGCGACAACGGAGGGGTAGGGACTGTCCGGGGAGACCAAAAGAGCGCCCGGAAGTGTTACCATGTCTCCACCCGGCCCATATACATGGTCCGGGAGGAGCCCGTCGAACCAGCCCCCCTCCCTCCTGCTGAGCGAGCGGTCCCAGAAGAGGATGATCTTGACCCGCGGATAGGGGACGATCGCGTCCTGGAGCCAATGGACGAAATAGAAGAGGTGTGCATCAGCGAAACCGATCCGGCCAGGATCATCCAAGTAGGAAAGAGCCTGCCGGCAGACATTCGGGCTGCCATCATCGCCCAAGTCCAGAGAAACCAGGGCCTTCTGGCCTGGTCCCACTCTGACATGACCGGGATCGACCGCAATATCATCTTCCACGCGTTAAGTATTGACCCAAACGCGATCCCGGTCCGCCAGAAGCGTAGGCCTTTGGGGACGGAGAGGGCCGAGGCCCTTAAGCTGGAGGTGGAGAAGCTGTCTTCCATTAACTTCATACGCGAGGCTGTGTATCCCGTGTGGTTGGCCAATCCCGTCCTGGTGCCGAAACCGAACGAGACCTAGAGAACATGCATTGAATTTACGGACCTCAACAAAGCATGTCCGAAGGACTGTTTCCCGCTCCCCCGAATCGACCAAATGGTGGATGCCACGTCTGGATACGAGATCTTGAGCTTCATGGATGCTTACTCCGGCTACAATAAGATCTCTATGCACGTGGCGGATCAGGAGCATACCAGTTTCCAAACCGACAAGGGCATTTATTGCTACATAGTAATGCCTTTCGGACTTAAGAATGCCAGAGCAACGTACCAAAGGCTCGTCAATCAGATGTTTCGGGCCCAGCTAGGACGAAACATGGAGGTATACATCGATGATATGCTGGTCAAGTCTAGGACATCCCGGAACCATTCAGACGACTTAGCGGAGGCATTCGCAGTTATCCAGAGGTACGGGATGAAGCTGAACCCTAAGAAGTGCACTTTCGGCGTGGCTTCCGGGAAGTTCCTGGGCTTCATAGTGAGCTTCCAAGGAATAGAAGCCAATCCGGACAAGATCAAGGCATTGGTCGACATGGCCTCTCCCCGGAAGCACAAGGACGTGCAAAGCCTGACAGGGCGAGTGGCCGCCCTGAGCCATTTCTGTAACGCCCCAAACTCCAGGGACCGTTACGGTGTGCTTTGTAAACAGTGCTAAACTCGCTAACCGAGTCATTTGGCCAAAATCGTGAACTAAGTATGATTAGCGGTTTAGGGGTTAAAATCTTTGGTTAAGATGTAACGTCTCACTAGAACGTTTAATATATACATTGGGATCCCGAAAATATAATTTCAGAGTTTATTACAGAAAATATTTACAACAAGCCGTTCTAAGCGGCAAAACAGGGTTTAACCCTAGTTCCACTTTAAACCTCGGCCGTGGCGGACGAGCAGCTGCATATGTACACGTCATCACCTAAGCTCTCCAACTCAAGGATGGTCCAGCTTCCTCTTGCCTTTACCTGCACCACGTAGCACCCGTGAGCCGAAGCCCAGCAAGAAAACCCAATAAAGCTTGATATAATATCAACAGCGATCATAATAATCATTCAGGACTATCAGTCCAAGCAAATAGGTGACAATAGCCAAAAGTCACAATAATGAGCATCGCTCCTTCTAGCCATGTGACGATAGGGTCACCAGGGCTTAATTGATAAATGATCCTTTCATAAGTTCGATTAGGACAGGTGCGAGGTGATTAGTCACCAACATAATCTTCCTCACGACTCTAGAGTCGAAACTATGGACAACGTCCCTTAGCCATGTGAAAAACGGTCACCGGGGTCATATACCTTGGCTATAAACATCTGGTCATAGACCAGGCAAGCACTTATAAGTTCTTCGACCCTAGCGTCGGTCTAGCATTAATGCCGTAGAGCCATTCAATGTGTGATTCTCGACTTTAGAGTCGGTCCCTGACTAGTCAGTGTCATTCACAAGTAAGACATGCCACCATTCATATATATCATGTTCCATATCGATAAACGAGGCATTTAGCATGCTTACTAAACAGGTATTAGTGCTATTAGGACCATGCATAAACACAGAGGCTCAAGCTCTGAAAAATATCATACTCAGTATATAAAGCATGTCCCAATCACATGTTTCTCATGCATCATATGCAATATATCCAGCAATCCAACATGCGCCAATAACAGCCATACATGTCACGTTTAATAGTCACCTACATGCACCAATAACAGCCATGCATGTCACGTTTCTTAGTCTACCAACATGCATCAAGTATAGCCATGCATGTCATACATAATAATCAACCGACATGCATTAATAATAACCCCGCATGTCATACTCAATAATCAACCAACATGCATCATAATAGCCATGCATGTCATACATAATAATCAACCGACATACACCAATAATAGCCATGCATGTCTCATATACACAGGGTGCAGTTTTCTTACCTCAAAGTCGAGCTAGAACGATTAAAAGAACAACCCTTGAGAACGATCAACTTTTAGTCCTTTAGCGGTCACCTAGTCATAACCAAATATAAGGTATCATCAATAAAAATGATCAACTTAAGTTCCCAAATCAATATCTAGCCTCCGGGACATCAATCCCAACTTAACCGGGTACTAGGACCAACCCCGAGGCCTATGGTAGACATCCCTAGGCTAAAAACACAATTTTGGTCAAATCTGCCCTGATGGGCCGCGGCTCACCACAGCCATGCCGCGGCTTACCCTCCTGACAGAGCCATTTTCACCTTTAGAGCCAACACAGGCCGCGGCACACCATAGACAGGCCGCGGCTCATTTCGCCTATCAGCCAAGAAACCAGCACGCACCAGCTAACTCTCCCCTGCGTTTTCCCTTGGAACCAAGCCTTCAAACCAGTTCCAAACCTTCTCCAAACACACAATTAAACCTCTAAACATCACCCATAACTCCCCCTCATCAAAACCCAACCAAACATACACAAAAAATCCCCTTGATTCCCACTTTCCACATCAAAAACCTTAAGTTGAAAACCAAAAGGAAAACAGAGCATAACCTGAATTCAATGGCTAGAACTCACCTTAAAAACGATTTTGAATCCCCTTAAATGTTTGAATCAAGTTCCCTAGCTCCCACCTTTGATCTCCTAGCTCAACTCCTCAATTTGGGCTCTCAAAACTCAAAGAAAAGTGAAGGGAGAAGCTTGTACGGGAAGAGAGGGAGAAAGAGGAAGATAGGCTCAGTTTTATTTTCATTCCACAACCTTCTAAAATTCCCTTTGGCTGATATAAATCCTTAAGGTCAAAAGACCATAATGCCCTTAAGCCAAATAAACCCCTTTAAAGGCTTCCAAGGGTAAAACCGTCCTTTCCCGCCTATCTCGTTAATTATAATTAACGCTCTCCAATTCCCGCTATTCTCAATATTCCCAAATACCAATAAATCATATCCCATTACCCTTTAATTCCCGGTAATGCTCTAATCATTAATTTCACCCCGAGACTCACCCCGAGCCCCGAACTTAAACCCGTTATGACTAGACCGAACACTTACATCACATGATCGTCTCATGTCGATTAGCTCGAACCAATCCACCTTATAATGTGGCTATATTAATTAATCACAACCATGCACCCAAAATATACAATTACGCCCACAGTGGCCAAATTACCAAATTACCCTCATAATTAACATATGAGCCCATATGCATGCATTCACCATCATATAATAATATAATTCACGTAAACATGCATATAATCATTAAATACTATAATAAATCAATTATGGCCCTCCCGGCCTCCTAATCAAGGTCTTAAACCTTATTAGGAAATTTGGGGCATTACAGTTTCGTTTCCAAAGCCACAGATAAGTGCGTCCCTTTCTTCAGCGTCCTGCGTGGAAGCCAGCGTTTCGAGTGGTCGCCCGAGTGCGAAGAGGCTTTCCGGAAGCTGAAAGAACACCTGGCCAAAGCCCCTATCCTGGCGAAACCAGTACAAGGAGAGCCACTGTATCTATACCTGGCCGTGACCGAGCACGCGATCAGCACCGCGTTGGTACGAGAGGAAGAAAGGACACAACTCCCGGTATACTATGTGAGCAAGCGGTTATTAGACGCCGAGTCTCGATACCCATTGATCAAAAAGCTGACTTTCTGCCTGTTGATGGCGTCCCGGAAGCTTCGACCTTACTTTCAGGCTCATGCCATAAAGGTCTTGACCAACCATCCCCTGCGACAGGTGTTGCAAAAACCCGAGTCATCGGGAAGACTCCTGAAGTGGGAAAGGGAGCTGAGCTAGTTCGATATATCTTACGTGCCCCGAGTGTCCATCAAGGGACAGGTCCTGGCCGATTTCATCGTCTAGTATTCCGGGATTTCCCCAGAAGAAAGAATTCTCGAAGCCCCCGCGGCGCCCGTGTGGAAAGTTTTCGTGGATGGAGCATTGAACGAGAATGGGGCCGGGGCCGGGATAATCTTGGTATCATCGCAGGGGCACCAGCTAAAAAACGCCCTTCGTTTCCAGTTCAAAGCATCGAACAACGAGGTGGAGCATGAAGCTGTCCTAGTCGGTCTGCGCCTGGCCCGGGAAGTAGGGGCAGCAAACCTGGAAATTTAAAGCGATTCCCAGCTAGTCGTTAGACAAATCTCGGGGGAGTATCAAACCAAGGGAGAGAGAATGGCGGCATACGTGACTCAAGCAAGGGACATGCTCCAAACGTTCGCAGCGCATTCCATCCGCCAGATCCCGCGGGAGCAAAATGTCTTCGCGGATACACTAGCGAAGCTGGCCACCGACGCAGAGGCCGAGCTAGCCGGATTGGTTCCCGTCAACCATCTCCCCGTCCCGAGCATTAGGGCCCCCGCCGTCCACTCCGTCGACCACTCCGCTTCCTGGATGGGACCGCTGATCTGCTACCTGTCCACCGGGGAAGTTCCAAACGACCGGACCGCAGCCAGGAAACTCCTGTACCAGGCCCACCAGTACGTCATGATGGACGGAAAACTCTATCGCCGGGGGCTATCCATGCCTTACCTCAAGTGCGTGTCTGGGACTGAGCTGAGTGCCATCATGCATGAAGTGCATGAGGGTTTTCGCAGATATCACACGGCCGGACCCAGTCTGTCCAAAAAGATCCTGCGCCAAGGATACTTCTGGCCCACCATGAAGAAAGACTGTATAGACTACGTCCGCAAGTGCGAACAGTGCTAGAGGTACGCGAAGATCCCACGGGCCCCCCCGACAGAGATAACCTTGATGAATAGCCCCTGGCCCTTCGCAGTGTGGGGGATCGATCTCGTTCGATCCCTCCCGACCGGGAAAGGAGGGGTTAAGTATGCCATTGTGGCTGTGGACTATTACACAAAATGGGTTGAGGCAGAGCCCATGAACACAATCACTTCCAAAAAGGCCTTGGATTTCTTCATCAAAAACATAGTGTGTCGGTATGGCCTCCCCTACAAAATCGTGTCTGACAACGGGAAGCAGTTCGACAACGCCCACTTCACGGATTTTTGCGAAAGGCACGGTATAGTGAAGAGCTTCTCCGCGGTTGCCAGACCTTAGGCAAACGAGCAGGCAGAAGCCGTGAATAAAATCTTAAAGGGGACACTGAAGAAAAAGCTCCAGGCCTGTAAGAGCCCCGCGTACTGTGGGCCTACCAGACGACCGAGATGACGTCAACCGGGCACACCCCCTACTCTATGGTCTATGGATGCGAGGCCGTCATCCCAGTCGAAACGACCGTCCCGTCCCACCGACGCAACACGTATGATCCCTCCCAGAACCACGCCTTACTCCAGGAGTCACTAGATCTCATCGAAGAGATCCGGGAAGAGTCGCAAGTGCAGCTGAAGATGTACCAGGGAAAAATCGTGCGGCACTTCAACTCCAGAGTCAAGAGCCGTAAATTTGGAACTGGCGACCTAGTCCTGCGAAGAGTCTTCCCTGCTACTCAAGATCCGGGAGTGGGGGTTTCGGGCCCTAATTGGGAGGGGCCATATGAGATCCAACACGAGGTATGCCCTGGAACGTATTGCTTAAAGCGGCTCAATGACTCGGAAGTCCCGCGAGCCTGGAATGCGGAGCATCTCCGAAAATACTATCAATAGTCCGGGAGCTTTTCCCAGTTTAATATTTTCGTTGTAAACAATGTACGCCTCAGGGCGAGTGTCTTTTAAACATTGGAAATGACGTGTGCAAAACGTCATAAAGGGCTATTGTCAAAACTATGCAAAACTATTCTCAAGTGACCCCAGACCTGTCTCCGCTCACTTGCGGGGGGTACCATCCCAGGTATAAGCAAACACCTGGCGGGGCGCAAGCTCAGGCTAGTCCTGGCTCGGACTACAGTCCGGGAAATCCGAGGACCGAGCCCAAGGTCGGTCCCACCCCAGACGAGCGACGTCCGGGGATATAAAAAAAGGGCCATGCCTAAGGCTGGTCCCGCCCCGGACGAACGATGTCCGAGGGTATAAAATAAAGAGGACCGAGCCCAAGGCCGGTCCCACCCCGGACGAGCGACGTCCGGGGGTATAAAAAAGGGGCCACGCCTAAGGCTGGTCCTGCCCCGGACGAACGATGTCTGAGGGTATAAAATAAAGAGGACCGAGCCCAAGGCCGGTCCCACCCCGGATGAGCGACGTCCGGGGGTATAAAAAAAGGGGCCATGCCTAAGGCTGGTCCCGCCCCGGACGAACGATGTCCGGGGGTATAAAATAAAGAGGACCGAGCCCATGGCCGGTCCCATCTCGGACGAGCGACGTCCAGGGGTATAAAAAAGGGGCCACGCCTAAGGCTGGTCCCGCCCCGGACAAACGATGTCCGAGGGTATAAAATAAAGAGGACCGAGCCCAAGGCCGGTCCCACCCCGGACGAGCGACGTCCGGGGGTATAAAAAAAGGGGCCATGCCTAAGGCTGTTCCCGCCTCGGACGAACGATGTCCGGGGGTATAAAATAAAGAGGACTGAGCCCAAGGCCGGTCCCACCTCGGACGAGCGACGTCCGAGGGTATAAAAAAAGGGGGCCACGCCTAAGGCTGGTCCCGCCCCAGACGAACGATGTCCGGGGGTATAAAATAAAGAGGACCGAGCCCAAGGTCGGTCCCATCCTGGACGAGCGACGTCCAGGGGTATAAAAAAAGGGGCCACGCCTAAGGCTGGTCCCGCCCCGGACGAACGATGTCCGAGGGTATAAAATAAAGAGGACCGAGCCCAAGGCCGGTCCCACCCCGGACGAGCGACGTCCGGGGGTATAAAAAAAGGGGCCATGCCTAAGGCTGGTCCCACCCCAGACGAACGATGTCCGGGGGTATAAAATAAAGAGGACTGAGCCCAAGGCCGGTCCCATCCCGGACGAGCGACGTCCGGGGGTATAAAAAAAGGGGCCACGCCTAAGGCTGGTCCCGCCCCAGACGAACGATGTTCGGGGGTATAAAATAAAGAGGACCGAGCCCAAGGCCGGTCCCACCCCGGACGAGCGACGTCCGGGGGTATAAATAAAGGGGCCACGCCTATGGCTGGTCCCGTCCCGGACGAACGATGTCCGAGGGTATAAAATAAAGAGGACCGAGCCCAAGGCCGGTCCCACCCCGGACGAGCGACGTTCGGGGGTATAAAAAAAAAGGGGCCATGCCTAAGGTTGTTCCCGCCCCGAACGAACGATGTTTGGGGATATAAAATAAAGAGGACCGAGCCCAAGGCCTGTCCCACCCCGGACGAGCGACATCCAAGGGTATAAAAAAAGGGGCCATGCCTAAGGCTGGTCTCGCCCCGGACGAACGATGTCCGGGGGTATAAAATAAAGAGGACTGAGCCCAAGGCCGGTCCCATCCCGGACGAGTGACGTCCGGGGATATAAAAAAGGAGCCACGCCTAAGGCTGGTCTCGCCCCGGACGAACGATGTCCGGGGGTATAAAATAAAGAAGACCGAGCCCAAGGCCGGTCCCACCCCGGACGAGCGACGTCCGGGGATATAAAAAAGGCGCCATGCCTAAGGCTGGTCCCGCCCCGGACGAATGATGTCCGGGGGTATAAAATAAAGACGGGGCTCAAGGCTCGTCTGATCCGGACAATTGATGCTCGGGATATAAAAGCATCCGGTTTGCCCCAGGGTAAAGCCAGGGCCTAAAACTGATAAAAGGAGAACAAAACTCCAAGTTAAGCCAAGCCCTGAGGGCCCTAGACTGGGTGCCAGGATTAGTGACTTGGAAAGTTAAGCCGTTTGGTCTAGTCCAGGCCGTTGGAACCGGAACTAAACCCCTGCAATCAGTTAGTCGCGGCAACAAAATGAAATTTCTACTGAACATTGGAAAGAAGCCTTCGTAAAAACCAAAGAAAGTAGCAGTGTTTTGAATTTAATTACAAGCCAAAAACACTAATAAAAGTACAAGGCCGGGGTTCAGGCCTACAGCGCATCCGCCCGGAGGTCCGCATCCTCCGTCTCCTTGGCCTCGTACTCGGCCCGCTTTGACTCAGGATCAGGAAAGACAAGGAGGTTCATACTCTTGTCCTTGCACCATGCCATGTAGATGGCCTCGTCAAAGGTGACATCCAGTAGGCCCTTGGCCTCCTCCTTTTCATGACGGGTCATTTCATGCGCCGCTTTCTCCTGAAGTAGAGAGTCGCCCAGTTCGCAGACTCGGGCTTTCAAGGCCAGGATCTCCTCCTTATCCAGGGCGGATTGCGCCGCGGCCGTCTCCAAGAGCGTCGCCCGTTCGTCGGCCTCCTTTTTCTTCCGGGACAGCTCCTCTTCCAACCCGACCTTGGCGCGGCCGAGCTCCTCGCGCTCTGCCTGCACACGGGCCACCTCTGCCTGGAGGCGGGCCGTCTCCCAGCCAAGGGTCTCCTTGGCAGCCTCCCTTTGATTCATGGTCGCCTCCAACTCTAGCTTGGCTGTCTCCATCTTTATGGCAAGCTCGGCCACCAGGTCGGCACTCTGTTTGGACAACAGATCAACCTCGAGCAAAGAAAAGTTAGAAAACAAAACCACCATCAACAAGTGAGGTAAGGAGTTTGAGAGAAGTAAAAGTTACCGCGGTGGCCTGGTGGTGGAGAGCCTGGGAGATAAATAGCACGTCCGAGTTGGCTATCGTGGCGTACCTCTTCAGCTGAAGGTTGGACATAGTTCTCCCAACCTAGTCCAGAAGATCAGCCGCCAGGGGGGCTGTGTCCTGGCCGAGCTTAAGGCGGAAGCCCGCTTCGGCGACTAGCCGGTCCACGATCGACTGGGGAGCGCTGAACTCGGCAGGGCGGTCCGAGAACTCGACCTGCCGACGGATCGTCAGGGCCTTATAAGTGTCGTCCCTCCAGCACGGGCCGTTTTCCCAAGTCCGGTTGATCAACCGGGACTGCTCATCCCGCAGGGCTGACTCCCCCTCCTCGAGAAGAGTTGGGCGAAGGGGAAGAACTGGCGGTGCGGGGATTTCCTTCGCGGTCAGTCGACTCTCCCCGTATGATTCTTCAGTCGAGCCTGCCCGCGTCGTCTGGGGCCTCTTACCGATGTTGCCTTCTCCAGCGTCAGCTTCCGGGCCCCTCTTCCCGGAGTTCCGGCTGACGGCCGTGCCCGCCTCCAAATCAATCACAGGGGACTGGTCAGAAGCGAAGTCTGCAGCAGGCTCCACGGCCTGGAAGGGAACCACGGCCAGAGCCTCTCCACCTTGACGGAGCTCGGTCCCGGGCGTTTCCCTGGTAAGGTGGGGCTCCGGGCCCGTCATCTCATTTCCTTTCCTGGCTGCCTTCTTGGCCGCCCTGTCCTTGATGAGTCTCCTCATTTTGCTGGCCGGGTTCGACATGTCAGAGTCCTCTGCAAAAGTACAAAAAAAGGAGTTAGGACAGTAAACCAAACAGATGAAAACACACAAAGCAGTTTAAAACGACCCAGGACGAACCCTCATCTAGGCCCCGGGCGAGACTCAATTCCCTTAAAGCGAATGAATGGACCCGATCCCCTATGTCGTCCGGGTTCAGGAAGCCCCCGTACTGGAGTAACCCGGATAAGAACATTAGGACCTCTGAGCCTACAGGGACGGGAGCTGAAGGCCTTATCTCCCCATCGGCCCCAAACGCGGGGCCCGGGGGTACTAGCCTATCCCTAGCTAAGTCCCCAACTCGGGGAGCCGTTAATATTAAAGGGGAGTTACCTCGCCCCGATACGCTAGCCCCGGGCGTCTCCGCGTTTGGTTGGGCATCTTCGAAGAGCTCCTCCAACTCTTCCGAGGTGGCCGCCTCCGCCGGGGCCTGGTCCTTCTTGCGCATGGCCGCATCGACCCGCGCCGCTCTTACCACGGTGGCAATGTGGTCCAGGGCCAACTATTCCCGGACGTCGACGTTCTTTTCGCAGGGGATGCCCCGAAGGTTCGGGATAACAATGGTCTGGGTGGCCGCGAGCATCCCAACCAGTCGGAGATTGGCGTCCGTGACGTAGCCCCCTACGTTCAGATCCTCCGCGGTCAACTTAGAATAAAGTCTCCTCCTTTCCAGAATGCACTCGGTAAGGGGAGTTTGAGCGAAGGGCCCTGCCACCTGGAAGATATGATAAGAGACGAGTAGAAAAGATGGATAAAAGAAAGGTCCAGGGAAACACTTACCCACTCGCTAGAAGTCCTGCAACAGTGTGGGGTTCTTGTCCACGAGGAACCAGGACGTCATGAACCAATAATGTCTGACGTCTGGGGGGTGCCTCCAGGAGCTGGTAGGAGCGGGATAGCTGCTCCGCGGCTTCAGCCTGTAAAAGCCGTCCAGGGTCTTGTCCTTGACCTTAACCTGCGGCTCTAGCTTGTAGAAGTATAAGACTTCCGCAGGAGTGGGCTCTGCGATCTCCTTCGCGGCGCAAAACACCTTCCACCCAGCGAGTAGACGGTACGCTTGTGGCAAAAGCTGGAACGGTGTGATTCCAACGTACGTCAAGAACCGCACGAAATAGTCATGAAGCGGAAGCGGAAGCGTCGCTCCCGTGCTGATATGGACAACACTCCAGGCTCCAAATCCTTCCACGGACGTATGCGCCCGCTCCTCGAGCCTTGCCAGGCGATTGTGGAAGAGGCCCGGAGTTGATTCGATGCCCAGACGCTGCTCCAGGTGCAGCATCATCTGGTAATTTCGGAATGAGTTGGCCGTCACGTCCATTTCCCATCTGTTGCCCTTGGGCGTCCGGGATCCAGGAACGGCGATATGGGCCCTATTGACCTCCTCTTCAGAATGGAGCGTAACGCCTGTTGCCATAGCTGGTGATCTGGGAACAAAGCAAGAAAGCCAAGAAATCAGTACCTGAACCCAAGAAAGTCGGTCAAGGTACGGGGGGTCTCCTAGGGACTGCTTGGAGCCCCTTCGGACCAGGCCCGGGACTCCGAAGAGCCACAAGATCCTGATCGGGAAAAGAGGAGACTGCTAAGGCCCGCCCTCTGTCCGGGAAGCGTCTAGATACAGAGCAACCCAGACCGGGCGGCCTTCCAAACAACTTCTAAGCATAGTCTAAACGCACGCATCAAGAGAACATAAGTTCACAAAGTTTCCATGGGAGTTAAAAAAGACTTACGGTATGGTGTCGACCGTTGAAGATGATGGTTGTCCGACTGTGAGGATGGCAGAACCTTGTTCTTGAAGTGGCGCAGCCGGTGTAGTAGTTCGTCGACGGGACAAACCCGAGAAGCGTCGTCAGGTAGAAGAACAGAAGTTGGGGTTCTGGGAAACAGGCAGCGGCGCAGAACTAGCAGGTGGCAGTGTATGTCGTCGGCGATGTCGGACATGCAAAGCTCGAGTAGTGTTTGCGTTTTCTTAAGCTGGTTCGAAGAGGTAAAAGTGCCAAATGTGGATTTCATGGGGTATTTATAGTGGCCTTAAGCCCTGATCCACGATCCAACGGACGGGTGTCTCTCCATCGGACGGTCAAGAATCGCGCAGGGACATTCATGAGTCCTGACAGGTTGGATCCTCGCCATTTTAGATTTGACGGCCCAAGAGTAACGGATGCCAAAGGTCGCCCCATCCTATGGTCCACCTCGTCCCAGAGGCATTAATGATGGCCCCCCCGTGCGGATGGGACGCTTCGAGACGTGCGCTGACACCCTAGCCTAAGCGTAGCAACCCTTGGGAGGGCTAGGCAACCTTTCAAGACTCGTGCAGCAATCACTTGGCGACACGTGTATCCTTGCCGTAAAGCGGGACAAAGGTAAATGCCCCCGGACCGTGGTAAACGATCTGGGTCAAGCATCCAACCAATGCCGCGGCCCTCTGTCCCGGACCCCCGAGTTCGGGCAGGAACTAGGAAGGCAACCAAGCAAGCGTCCTGGGGACGATGTAACCCTCCTCCTTGCAGACCTAGGCGAAGGCTTGGGGGGTAAATGTTATCCCCATTTCCTGCATGGGCTTGGGGCCTTCGTCCAGGCCCATTTCCAGGGGCCATGAAAGCATGCGGGCCCGGCCCAAGGCCTCGTGGTATGGAGCGTCCAAGGGGAATGGTATGGACCGGAGAGGCATGTCGGGGCCCATTGGAAAATTTCCGGGATGTCCATCCGGACCCGTCCTCCGCGAAGGTGATCCAGGCGATGTACGGAGCGCTCGGACAATCACGGCCTACGCGTCCAGGTCCCGGACCCTAATATGGTCCAGGCCTGTGGTAAATGAAGCGGGACAACGGTAAACGCACCTGGATCACCTCACCCCCGGTTGAAGGGGCCAAACGTCCAGGACCCTGAAGCCGCCTCACTCCACGTGGGCGTTGTCCCCACTTTTCACCTGCAGAAAAGTTCATCTCGGGATTGCACGCCGATGTGTCAGGCCTGCGCAGCCAAGTACTCTGACTGGTCTTGTCTCCTGAATCTGCCTCGTGACTCGAAGTGGCCAGACCAAAAGCGCCGTTTTGTCGGGCGAAATGTAGCTCTAAGGTCAACCTGTTGGGCCTTAGCTGGCTGGGGATTTATGTTTTTTGTATCTTTTGTATTGGGCCTCCACTAGAAAGGCCACTTATATCCATTTCTCCGATGGGCCTGGGTCGGACCCGGCCCAGACCCGGTGTTCCCACAAGCCTATAAATATAAGCTATAGAACACTGTAAAAAGGGTGGGTCACGAAAAAGACAGGAACCCTGTCAAAGTATAGAGAGAAAACTCCATTGTAAAAGCTTCTTCAAGTTCTAATAATATAGACTCGTGGACTAAGGCTAGTTAACGCCCCAACCACGTAAAAACCCCGTGTTGATCTTCTGCTTTCATTATTATTATTAGTAAATCTTACTTATTAATAGAGTTGCTGAAAATCTCGGTTAACAAAGGGTATTTTCGTAATTTTGACTCGTTGATGGTATATTTGTAAATATATGTGTTTTATGATTGAGACTACATTATTATGTGGATATATTTGAGTTATTCGGCACGATGCGATCCTAGTAAGCAAGTTAGCAGTTTAGTTACAACGAGGTCAAATACCCAGCTCGGGGTGAGCCTAGGAGTATTTTGGTAATTTAGTACATTACCAGGATTTATCGAGCAATGAGAAGTTATTTGGTGACTACTTTGGAAATTATGAGGTGTTAATTGAGATTGGCAGGAAATGGTGGCAAAAGACCATTTTGCCTTTGAGGGACGTTTTGGTCTTTTCCAAGCCTTAGGATAAGTTTAGTAAGATACGGAGAAGCTTTCAGAAACTAATAAACACCAAAACAATTATCATTTTCTCTCTCATTATCTCTTTTCCTCTCTTGAGGTAATGTTGGGTTCTTTGAGTTTTGAGAAGAATTCTTGAATTTGAGGGCTTGGAAGTGACCATAGAGTTGGGAATTGAGGAAGTACAACTAATGGCCAATTTATCCAGCTGAGGTAATGATTTTCTTCCTCTAAACTTACTGAGTTTTCATTTGTTTTTACTGTTGTTGAGCTTTGAGGCTCAAAGTGATGATTTTGAGTTTTAAGAGGGATTTGGTTAAAGCTGTGGTGTTATTGTATTGTTTGAGGTATGCTAAACTAGTTTTGGGATTCAATTTTGGCCTTAGTTCACGTTTGGGGTGAATTTTGAGGAATTTGGCTCAGGAAAACGTTGGAAAAATCTACGTTCGCGGGGTTGCATTGCGGTATTGTTCTTAGAGCATCGCGGCCCGTATGAACCCAGGGACTAGGGCGGTTCCCTGAATCTCGCCTTGGCGCCTGGTGGGTTGCGCCGCGACGTGTGTTTAGGGAAAATAGGCTGGGGGCTCTCTGACTTGAGGCGCGTTGCAATCCTTCAGGGGTGCGCCACGACGCTAGTTGGGAAAGTTAGCCAAAATGGGTTTTTGAGTGCGAGGACTCATACCTAAGGGCTCGGGAAAAGTTCTACTACCCGGTTTAGTAGAATTCAAGGCCCCAGAGGCTAAGACTCAGCTCGAAAGCCTTTACTTACTCGATATTGATGGATATCCTCTATTATGGTTGTGACTAGGGTACTGCTAGGGTTCGAAAGGGGATTATGCTCGAGGGTCATTTTTATTTAGCCAGTGCTTGGACCATAGGTAATAAAACTGCACCCTGGGTTATGATTAGGGCTTGGGCCCCTATGAATGAGCATGATTATGATTATGATTATGCTTGTGATTATTTGATTAAGCATGCTTGAATGCTCTGTATCTGGATAATTGTTAAATGATTTATGATTGTCTGTATTATCTGATTTAAAAGGATTGACTTATAAGTCAAGGGTAGCAATAACACTGAGCGCTAACCGAAAGGCTTGACTTATAAGTCAAGGGCGGCAATAACACACTAAGCGCCGGCCAAAAGGCTTGACTTATATGTAAAGGGCGACAATAGCGCACTGAGCGCTAGCCGATATGGTTAGGCCTATTTAGGAGTGTGGTATACGCTTGACCGACCCTATGGTCACTTGGAAAATAAAGCGAGAGGTACGCTTGGCGAGCCCTAAGGCTGGTTATATAGAGGATAGGGCTACGTGCCCCTGTAACGCCCTACTACCTTAGAGTTGTTACTACGTGAGTTATAAATGTGCCATTAGCTCGCTAATCGAGGTTTTAGGTTAAAAGTGTGACTAAATTGAAATAAAACTCGTTTAAAAACGTAAATTATAAAGATTTGGACATTCATTGAAATCATAAGAAGTTATACAGCTGGGATCCCAAAATACTATTTAGAAATTATATTACAACTCAAAAATATAGTTACGGTCAACCTAATAGACAAAGCAATTCATTACAGTACATTTCCCAAAATAACCTTGGCTGTGGCAGCCAAGTAGGCCGAACATGTACCCGTCGCTCCACACTCTCTGTACTCATGGTTGGTCAACATTCCCTTTGCCCTTACCTGCACCATAGAGCATCCATGAGCTGAAGCCTAGTAAGAAAACTCAACATATAACATATCACATATTAACCCAACAGTATACAACAAAATAGTCAATAGAATAAACACATAGCGGCCTATGCCGACCCAGGTGCTTTACCAGGCCCTGGGTTCGCGGTCTTCACCAAGCGGGTGGATACAACACCCTAGGAGGGTCTCGCCCTAGCGGCCTACACTCAGCGTGCTCAACGCCGATCCTGACCCCTTGCCGTACCCGACTTCTTGCCATTCTCGACCTTCGTTGTTCATTCATAACTAGACATAATACAACATAACATTCACAGATATTCACACATATATTAAACATAAACATTAGGGTCCCGCCTTAAAATACAAACAATAGGGCCATGCCCTGATCTACGGGTACAACAGTTTTCTTACTTGTGTCCCGAGCTGTCTGAGTACCGCGATCCCGAGCACAGTCCTCTAACCAGAGCCTTATTGAAAACCAAGCCACAAGGTATTCATAATAACCATCCATCAATCCATAAACCAAATAATAGCTTCAGAATATTAATCTAGCCTCCGAGACCTTGGATTTTACTAAACTGGGTAGTAAAATCCTTCCCGAGCCTCAACATTTGAGTTCCCGAGCTTAAAACCCTCAAACAACCCTTATTTCACATTTGAGCCGCAGCCCAGTCCTTAAGGATCGCAGCGCTCTCAAGTCAGAGGGAAAATCCCTCACTGCTGAAGGACATGGGCCGCAGTGCGCTATACCCTACGTCGCAACACCTGGGCCAATTTTCGAGGCCCCCAGGCCTAAATGTTCAAATGGATCGCGGCGCTTGATGAACAGGGCCGCAGCTCGAGCCCCAAAACCCAGAATTCCCCATGCATTTTACAAGTTAAACTCCTTGAAATTCACCAATTTCAAGCCTTAATCCTAGAATTATGCCTATGATTCATATCCAAACAACAGAACTAATACAAGCATCCAAAAACAACAAAAACCTCATCACAACCTAAGCTCAACACTTAAATTCAACAAAACTTGATTCTAGGCCATCATACGAAAAATTACAGCAAAATACTTAGATAATTCAATACAGTATTCTTACATCTGTAATGAATTCGACCCTGAGTCATTTCCCAACACTTCTAGCTTTAATCCTTAACAAATTCTAGCCTTGAATCCTCAATTTCTGGATAATTTTCTTCAAAACTCTCAAAACCCTTCCAAAGACCGAGAAAGAGAGAGCGAAATGTGAATGAGAGAGATAGAGCTGAGTGATTGAGTTTCTGGTTAGTTCTAGGTTACCTAAGGTTAACCTACTCACCAAAAGATCAATATGCCCCTAGATAATTGCCCAGCCCTTATAACCCACCAAGGGCAATTCTGTCATTCGCACCATTCCCGCTAATTCATCGAATACTCCTATAAATCCTCAATTAATCCCGACATGCCCAAATAATCGCTATATTACTTCCCGCTACCTGGTAAATCTCAAACACCAACTATGTTCCCAAAATACCCCTAGGCTCCTCCCGAGCCTGGTATTCGATCCCGTTGTGACTGTTTAGCTAATCTGCTCCCTAGGACCGTCTCGGATCACACATTATGAATATATCACCACACCCTTGTGGTATCAATCACAATACACACATATATATATATCACATGTATACCCTTAATGGGTCAAAACTACAAATATGCCCCTAGTAACCAAATGGGGCCCACATGCATATTTAATTCACCTAAACATCCATTTCTAATCACATAGTCATTTAATTCACAAATTAGCATAATTAAATCAATTATTGCCCTCCCGACACACTAATCAAGGCCCTAAGCCTTATTAGCAAATTGGGGACATACAACCCCGGTGTGACCCCATAGCACTTATTTGAATTGAATGCATTCATGCGTAGAGTTATTACTGCTAGGTATGATAATTATGATTATGTAATATATGTTATTAGCTACTTATGAGCATGTTTAAGTTTTCTTGCTGAGCCTTGGCTCATGGCTGCTATGTGGTGTAGGTAAAGGAAAATGGAAGCTGGACTAGCCATGAGTTGGAGAGCTTCGGTAGCGGTGTGTACATATGCAACTTGTTCGACCACCATGGCCGGGGATGCACAGAGGAACTAGGGTTAAACCCTAATTTTTCCACTTAGGCTAGCTCGTGTTGTAATTGCCCTTTTTGAGCTGTAAATGACTATCTAAATGTTTATTTTGGGATCCCATGTACGAACTTAAACATTTTAATGAAATGATCATTCCTTTTGACCAAATTTTTTAACCCTAATCCATTACTCACTTTTAGTTACACGTTTATGGCCAAATGACTTGATTAGCGAGTCTAGCACTATTTAAGTACACAGTGTAACGGTCTTGGCTATCCAGGATGTTACAGATGGTATATTGTAAATAAATGTGTTTCACGATTGAGACCACATTATTATGTGGATATATTTGAGTCATTCGGCACGAGGCGATCCTAGCGAGTAAGTTAGCGATTTAGTCACAACGGTAAGAAAACTACACCTTGGGTTATGATTAGGGCTTGGGCCCCATTGAATGAGCATGGTTATGATTATGCCTATGATTTTTTGGTTAAGCATGCTTGAATGCTCTGTATCTGGATAAGTGTTAAATGATTTATGCTTGTCTGTATTATCTGATTGAAAGGCTTGACTTATAAGTCAAGGGCGACTGTAGCATGTTGAGCGTTGGCCGTAAGGCTTGACTTTTAAAGTCAAGGGCGACAATAGCGCGCTGAGCACTGGCCGATATGGTTAGTGTAATGCCCTGGTTAGCCAAGACTGTTACACTGTGTATTTTAAATAGTGCTTAACTCGCTAAATGAGTCATTAAGCCATAAACGTGCATCTAAATGTGATTATCAGTCCAAGGTTAAAAACGTTGGTTAAAAGGAATGGATGTTTTATTAAAACATTAAACTGCACATGAGATCCCATGATAAACATTTACAAAGTTGTTTACAGTTCCAAAATTGTCATTACAACTCAAAGGTTACAATCCGTCGACCTAAGCGGCAAAGATAGGGTTTAACCCTAGTTCCTCTAAGAAACCTTGGCCGTGGTGGTCAAATGGCCGCATATGTACACATCACCACCTAAGCTCTCTAACTCATGGCTGGTCCAACTTTTCTTTTTCTTTACCTGCACCACATAGCACTCGTGAGCCAAGGCCCAGCAAGAAAACTTAATACAAGTACATGAACAATATATAAAGATTCAGATGTATATTTAGCATGCCTAACAGTAATAACCTACTCATGCATGCATACAAGTACCAATAAACGATAATTGAATTATTCTGGGGCTCGCAACCCTAATCAGATGATCATAGAGTCAACATGGGGCCTTTTTGCCCTGAATAAATGACCATAGAGTCATATTGGGGCCTTTTTCGCTAGCTATGTGACCATAAAGTCACCCTGGGCCCTTTGCCCTAGCTCTGAGTAACAAGCCATGGAGATAGTCAAGTGCTTTAGTTTTCTACAACCATTAGGTCAAACGAGCGTGTATTGCTCTCCTGATTAGATCTAATCATATCGACCAGCGCTCGATGCGCTATTATCGCCCTTGACTCATAACTCAATGTTTTACGACCAGCGCTCAACGCTATTACCATCCTTGACTAATAAGTCAATGCTTTTCTCAAGTATATAATGCAACCAAGAATTCACCATATAACAAATATCCATATATAGAGAATTCACCATGCTTCATCAATAATCATAGGCATAATCATAATCATGCACATTTATAAGGGCCAACGCCCAATCAAAACTTTATTCAACATTCAGGCCAAGCCCTAATCATGTATATCACATAATGGGTGTAGTTTTCTTACCTCAAGTCCGAGCATAATGTAAAATAAGAACGACCCTCAAATATGATCCTGTTTTCGAGCCCCTAGTGATAACCTAGTCAAAACTATAATATAGAATCCCGTCAATAATGAGTAAATAAAGGCTTCCGAACCAAGTCCTAGCCTCCGGGATGATGAATCCTACCAAACCGGGTAGTAGGATTGATCCCGAGCCATTAAGTTTAAGTTCCAATCACTAAAAACCCATTTTGGCCATTTTTCCCCTTTTGGGCCGCGACCCCAAACACCCGACCTGCGACCTGCTCTAGTCAGGATCTCAGCCCTTTCTTTGTCTGCGCGGAACGCCTACTAGGCGCTGTGACCCTAAATGCCCAACAGCTAAGAGCCTCCTCCTTCATCAAGCCTGGGCCATGACGCCCAAGAACAGGGCCGCGACCCGACCTCGAACCCAGCCAAAAACCTTCATTTTCCTCATTTTAAAACCTTCCATAAACCTATCCAAACATATCCAAATCCCAAAAACAAAGTTCCCAATCATCTCAATGACCCAAAACCATTAAAACCCAAGCTTCAAACCATTCAAAAACTCCTCAAAATATAGAATCCAAATTCAATACTTAAGAAACTTTAGGAAACAGAAACTCGGAAATTGAAAGCTTAAATTACCTCTGATTATGTCGTTTCTCGCTAAATCCTCCGGCTAATAAACTTCTAATCTTTCCTAGAATTGATATGACTCTATCCTTCCTTGAATCCGAGTCCTAAAAATCGAGTTTCCTTCGAAAATGCAACTAACGGTAATAATGGATAACGGGAGAGAGAGAAAAAGTGTTTTGAACGTAAATCTGTTATGTCAGGTCACTTTTGTAACGACCCAAAATTACTAATAAGGCTTAAGGGCCTTGATTAGTGTGCCGGGAGGGCATAATTGGTATTTATGTGAATAAATGATTAAATGCATGATCCTATGATTATATGGATATGTGAAATGCATGTTTATGAGTATTAAATATGCATGTGGGCCCTGTTTAACTTGTAAGGGCGTATTTGTAATTTTGGCCCGTTGAGGGCATAAATGTAATTATATGTGATAAATTGTTGAGACCACATTATTAAGTGGATATATATTTGCAGCATATGGCTCGAGACGGTCCTAGTGAGCGGATGGGTGAAATAGTCACGGCGGGGATTTATATGCGACTCGGGGGAGCCTGGGGGTATTTTTGGGAACTTAGTAATTATTTATGGGATTATTAGATATTGGGTAAATAATTGGTGATTAATTGGATGACAAGATTTAATTGGTAAATATTAGGAACACTTGAGGAAATAGCGGGAATTGAGGGTAAATGACTATTTTGACCCTTAGATTAAATAAAGGATTAGTGGGTATGTGGAGGGGCACAGTGATCTTTTCCATAGAAGGGATATACACTGATTATTTAGGAAGAAAACATAAGAGAGTAGAACCCCCCTGCCTCTTCATACCACTCTCATGTATCACTCTCTTGATGACTGAAACTTTTGGAGCTGTTGAAGGAAGTTTAAGGCTTGAAAGCTAAGGGTGAAGGAAGGGCTGAAGCTTGGGCATGGAATTGGAGTCTTAGAAGGAAATCTACAGGGGTTGAAAGCTGGGAATTGGAGCTAGTAAACAGGGTAGAACTCAGATACAATTGAGGTAAATTCTAAACTTTCATTTTTGATTTTCTTATTAGGCTTGTGCTAGAAATTCTGGTTGGCTTGAGTATGAGTTTTGCAGTTAGCTTTGAGTGAATTAAATAGTTGGTTTGGGTTCTTTGATGATGAGTTCTGTCTGATAATTGGGTTGGCGACCTTGGTGAAATTTCTATGGTTTTGGTGATTAAACAACGTGATTTACTCTAAAATTCATAGTTGATTTAGGGTTGAATTAAGAGGATAAATTGGGAAAAATTCTGGGTTGATGGGTTGGTGTTCTTGGCTAGCAAGAAGAAGAGAAACCCAGGATTTCGCTGGGACGAAGAGGCGCACCGTGACTTAGGCAGGGGGTGCCGTGGCGCGTGTGGCCTTCTAGCCTGGGGTGCTCTTTGATTTGGGGGCGCGCTGCGGCTTGCCTGGCCAAGTCGCGACCCACCTCCCCTTTGGTAGGAGAGCCTGCTCTCTGACTTGGGGCAAGTCGCGACTTGCTGAGCCAAGTCGCGACCCGCCTGGGAATTTTGGTCTTGGAAATATTTCAAGTGTTGTTAGGGCTCGGGGGTTTGATCCTAGGTGCTCGGGACAATTTCTACTACCCGGTTTAGTAGAAATTGAGGTCTCGGAGACTAGTTTTGTTCCCTAGGTATTACGTTTCTAATTGGAAGTTGATAGATATCCATGGCCTTTGTGACTAGGTTTATCGTTGAGGCTCGAGGCTAAGGACCGTGCTCGAAATCAATTCACCTTCTCTTCTCGGAATCAAAGGTAAGAAAATTGCACCTGGTTATGTGGTTATGTTGTGACTAAGAGTTCCCTATATTTATATGCAATGTCATATGATGGTATTATGCTATGTGGACATGAGATAAACGACCTAAGAGTGCCAGAATTAATATTGGCACACAAGGACGCGACTCGGCCACTGGTAGCTGAGGTTAATTATATAATCCCTGAGCTCGGCCTAAGCGAGTTGGAGTTAGTGGGATAAAGAGAGGGTGCAGCCTAAGGGCGTCGATCCTGGATAGTTAATGATGTGTTTACTATTATTAATCTGATGATCATGGCATGTTTATTACCTAGATGATTGATTATTGGTTTGCAGATTTATATCACTGATTATGTGAACTATGTGGTCTGCTGATTATTTAATTGATGGTTTGTGAATTATTTGGCTATTGATTATTGATTATGCTTTGTTATATGGTTTTCTTGCTGGGCCTTGGCTCATGGGTGCTACGTGGTGCAGGTAAAGGCAAAGGTAAGGTGGATCAACCATGAGTTGGAGTGCTCTGGGGGCGAGGTGTACATTGTCAACTGCTCGGCCGCCACGGTCGAGGGAATGTATAGGAACGGAAACTGAAAATGTGTATTTTTTCCATTAGAGTGGCCTCAATTATTTATAACTTTTGGAAATTTTGTAAATAGGTTCTTTAAACCCTGTTTTTGGGATCCCATGTACTAAACGTTTATTTTAATAAAAATTATCTGTTTATGACCAAAACCTTTTAAACCTAACTTGTTTATGACTTTAGGATCACATTTTCATTTAAATGACTTGATTAACAAGTATTGCACTATTTTAAACACACAGTGTAATAGTCTTGGTTATCCAGGGCGTTACAACTTCGAGCCTAAGTAACCTTAAGTAAGACCCAAGGCTTGGGGTCCCAAAAACGCCCCCGAGGGTAAAATAGCCAAAATTCCCATAATTTCCATCTAATCTCACTATCTCCCAATATATCCTCAAATATTCATTCCCATTACCCAATATTACGGTGTCACGTACTAAATACCCATAATACCTCTTCACTCACCCTGAGTCAAGTATTAATCCTGTTGTGACTTTCCCACTAGCTTGCTCCCTAGGATCGCCAAGTGCCAAGTAACCCAAATATATCCACATAATAATGTGGTCTTACACATATATCACATATATGCCAAATATACCATAACGGGCCAAATTACAAGAAATGGGCCCACATGCTTAATTAATACACCTAAACATATATATCAAGTCATATTATAATATAACTCACATAATCAAATAATTACACGCACATATAACACATAAACATGTAATTTCCATAATTTGCCATCCTGGCCCCCTAATCAAGGCCCTAAGCTTTATTAGGTAATTTGGGATGTTACAGTCAGGCCTATCCAAGAGGTGGTCTACGTTTGACCGGCCCTATGGTCACGTGAAAAATAAAGCGCTAGGTACGCTTGGCCAATCCTAAGGCTGGTTATACAGAAAATAGGGCAACGGGCCCTGGGGTGACTCTACAGTCACTTTTCTAGGGCAACAAGCTCGTTGTGACTCTATAGTCACTTATTTGGATTGAATGCATGCACGAGTAGGGTTATTACTGCTAGGCATGCTATTTATGATTCTGTAGTATGTTATTACCTACTTATGAGCATGTTTAAGTTTTCTTATTGAGCCTTGGCTCACATGTGCTATGTGGTGCAGGTAAGGGGAAAGGGAAGCTGGACCAGCCATGATTTGGAGAGTTTAGATGGCGCCATGTACATATGCAGCTTGCTCGGCCACCACGGTCGGGGGTTCACAGAGGAACTAGGGTTAAACCCTAATTTTTCTGCTTAGGCCGACTTGTGTTGTAACCACCCTTTTGAGTTGTAAACGACTTTTTAAATATTTATTTTGGGATCTCATGTAATAACTTAAACTTTTAATGAAATTGAATATTCCTTTGGCCAAAATTTTTAACCCTAATCCGTTAATTACTTATGGTAACACGTTTATGTCCAAATGACTTGATTACAAGTCCAACACTGTAACGCCCTACTACCTTAGAGTCGTTACTAAGTGGGTTTAAAATGTGCAATTAACTCGCTAAATGAGGTTTTTAGAACAAAAGTGTGACTAAGCAAAAGTTAAGGCTGTAATCTTTGAAAATACTTCTTTAATTGAAAATTCCAAGTGTCTAACATTTGGGATCCCAAAATAAGGTTTATAAAATATTTACAACTCAAAATGAGTTTACAGATAACCAACTATCAAAATCATAGTTTAATACAGCCATTTCTCAAAATTCCCCCAACCAAAGCAGTCGGGCAGGTCAAACATGTACGCGCCGCCCCACGCTCCCCGTACTCATGGCTGGTTGACTTTTTCCTTGCCCTTACCTGCAACACAGAGCACTCGTGAGCCGAAGCCCAGCAAGAAAACTCACACATCACATAACATATGCATATTATATAACCTTTATAACAAATAATTCACAGATAAATAGATAGTCCATCAGATTTAACACATATACAACCAAGCCGTCCCAGAAGCATTACCAAAGCCTGGGATCTCGGTCCTCACCGTAAGGATATCCCATGTATCTATTGGGGTCTCACCCTGGTGGTATGCACTCCGCGTGCCAAATGTTACTCTCGGCCCCACTGCCATTCTCGGCCTTCGCCGTTCTCGGCCCTTTGCCGTTCCCGGCTCCTTGCCGTTCTCAGCTCCTTTGCCGTTCATTCAACTATAACCACATATAGCTTAACTCAAACAACATTCAATCATATAACAATTCAATCAAGGCTACACCCTAACATTGCCCTGCAACAATACTATTGGCCCATGCCCTGCTCTACGGGTGCTACAGTTTTCTTACCTGTGTCCCGAGCTTCTCAATGCACCAAAGTCACGAGCACGGTCCTCTATCCCGAGCCTCTCCGAAAACCTAGTCACAACACATAAAAAAAAAACTCTTTAATACTAACCAATCCAAAACCACTTCCTGGGACCAATCCCATACTCCTGGGACCTCCAATTTCCCTAAACATTGCAACGGAAACATCCCCCCCGAGCCCCTGGGGCAAATGCCGAAAATTGAAAAATCCCCCTGCCCAGAAATGGCCTAGCGCCGCGGCGCCCAACAAGGAGGGCCGCGACACCCAGAAACTCCTCTGCCGCCTGATGTAGCCTTGTGCCGCGGCACCAAAGAACAGGGCCGCGGCGCCCCTTCGCGAACCCAGATATCTGGGTTTTCCCCTGCATTTTCCCCGAGTCAAAACACTCCCAATTCAACCCCAATGCATACCTAAACCTCAAAATCAATCCAAAACCTCAAATAAACCATCTAATAACCTATAAACACCAACAACAAGCATAAACACATAATCACTCCCATAAATCACACTTTGGTTTCAAATCTCAGAAGTTTAAACCAGTGAACCAGAAACTTAAACCAAAGCTTACAAAACTTAAACCATGCTTCAAATTTCTTAAACCACAACATAAACAAACCTCAAAATTGCATAGAATCCTTACCTCAAGTGGAGAATTCAACCTTAAGTTTCTTTGAATCTAGCTTCAAGCTAAACCCTCTGGTTTCTCAAACTGAATTCTCAAACAAACCAGCCATAAACCATCTTTCAATTTCCAACCTAAATTCTATAAGAACTTGCGAAAACACAGAGATTTCAGAGATGAAACTTACCTCTGAACAATCTTGATTTCCGTTTGGCTTCAATTGCCTCAAACCACCTTGATTCTTCTCCTAAGTCTCAAAATTCCCAACTCCCTTCCCTTCTTCCTTTTTGCCCTTAATTCTCCTTTACTTTCAGCAAAGACTGAATTGCCTAAGTAAAAAAAAAACGTAAATGATCTTTCCCTCAGCTGAAGTTATCTAAATCCCTGCCAAAAGACCATTTTGCCCTTCCATCTAATTCCCCTTATAACTAAACCTCAAGGACATCCTAGACATTTCACATTCCTTACAAATCTACCATTTCCTCACCTAAGATTGTTACTATCAATAGTTACCAATGGTCACTCAAGTTACTCAATTACCATTAACCATAACTCATTAATTCTCAAACTCAATTTATAAAATTCCCAAAATATCCCTAGGCTCCTCCCGGGCCGGGTATTCAATCCCGTTGTGACTGTCTCGTCACATGCATCACAATAATATCACCACCCACATGTGGTATTAATCACATAACACAATTATTACATTTATGCCTTCAGCGGGCTAAGATTACCATTTTACCCCTAACATACAAACGGGGCCCACATGCATATTTATACCACCGAAACATGCATTCTAATCACATATTCATTCAAGTTCATATATTAACATGTTAATTCACTTATTATCCTCCAGGCACGCTAATCAAGGTCCTAAACCTTATTAGCAAATTGGGGTGTTACAAACACTATAATGCCCTAAAATCTTTAATGAGGTTTAATGGTTGGATAAGTAGGCCGGGAGGGCCATAATTGATTTATTATGATATTAAATGATTATGTGCATGATTATGTGAGTTATATTATTATATGATGTTAAATGCATGCATGTGGGTCCACATTTCATTATAAGGACATTTTTGTAATTTGGCCTGTTGAGAGCATATTTGTATATTTTGGTGCATGTTTGCGATTTATGGATGAGATCCCATTATTATGTGGATATGTTCAAGCTATTCGGCATGCGATGATCTTAGGATGCAAGTTAGCGGTTTTGTCATAACGGGGTCAATTATTGAGATATTGGTTAATGGGAATGATTATTTGATGATATATTGAGAGTTAGTGAGATCAGAAGGAAATTCTGGGAGTTTTGACTATTTTTCCCCCGAGGACGTTTTTGGACCCCGAGCATTAGGATTTACTTGAGATTACTTAAGCTTGAAGTAACCTGTCAGAAGGAAAAACTACGTTCAAACACCTTTTCTCTTTCTCCTGTTATTCCTTTTGATCGTTCGTCGTATTTTCGAAGGGAACTTGAGTTTTAGGACTCGGAATCAAGCGAGGATCGAGGCATAGCGATTCTAGGAAAGATTAGAAGCTTTCTAACCGAAGGATTTAGCGAGAAACAACTTAATCAAAGGTAATCCAAGCTTTAAGTTTTGAGTTTTTAAGTTTCTAAGCTCTGATTTGGATTTTGTGTGTTGATGAGTTTTTAATTTGTTTGAGTCTCGGGATTTGATGATTTTGGATCATTGGGATGTTTGAGAACTTTAATTTTTTGATTTGGAGATGTTTGAGTAGGTTTTTATAAGGATTTAAAAGAGGAAAAATGAGGTTTTGGCTGGGTTTCCAGGTGGGGCCGCGACCCTGTTATTGGGCGTCGTAGCCCGAGCTTAGTGCAGGTGAGCGGTGGTGCTGAAGGGCCTTGGGGCCGCAGTGCTTGGTGCAGGTGTTTGAGGCTGGCACCTCTATTTAGGCTGGGGGCCACGACTCAGTGAGTTGGGGTCATGACGCTTGAGGGCATTTGTGGCCAAAGTGGTGTTTTGATCATGGGAACTCATACCTTAGGCCTCAGGATCGTCCCTACTACCCGATTTAGTAGGATTCGATGTCCTGGAGGCTAGGTCTTGGTCCAAGAACCATTTATTACTCAATTTATTGATGGAATTCCATGCTTGGTAATGACTAGGTAATCGCTAAGGGATCAAAGGAATGATCGTTCTCAAGGGTCGTTCTTTTATTATTCACGCTCGAATCAGAGGTAAGAAAACTGCACCTTATATGTGATATGCGTGATTATTCATGAGGCATGTTGAGTGTTTTAATGTGGACATTGATTGCATATCAAATGCTTAACAAATCTTGCTTACTTGTGAATGACACTGACGCATTAGTCAGAATCTGCAATGATGTCAGTAGTAACTATGAAGCTGTGACTTACTAGTCAAATTCGGTAGTAGTACTGAGCAATGGTCGTATAGTATTGGCTTAAGAGTCAAGAATGGTTTTAGCGTGTTTAACACAAGCCGATAAAGATGAGATCTAATCGGTATTTGCATTGAATGACTCATCATAAGCATTAATACTAGACCGACCCCAAGTTCGATGAAAACTAAAAGCGCTTGTCTTGTTCCATGACCAGTCACTCAGAGCCAGGGCCAGAAGGCCCAGATGAATGCACCGTCACATGGCTAAGGGTACGGAACCCATACTAGTGACTCACTTATTAGTCACTCATTTGGTTTAATCTAGTGATTCCATGGTCACTCATTTGCTAAGGGTGCGGAACCTTCATTAGTAACTTACACATCTGTCACTCATTTGTTTAAGGCTATAAGTCTTGGATGATTATCATGATCATCGTTTGATAATGTATACATGCTGTAATGAGTTTTCTTGCTGAGCCTTGGCTCACGGGTGCTATATAGTGCAGGTAAAGGGAAATAAAAGCTCACCCAACCTTGAGTGGAGAGCTTAGATGGCGATGTGTACATATGCGACCGCTTGCCACCACGACCAAGGAGTTTCTCGGAGGAACTAGGGGGTTAACCCTATTTTTGCCGCTTAGGTCGGCAGGTTGTAATTTTTACACTGTAATGACCATTTTGGATTGTAAATTACTTGTAAACGCTTTTATGGGCCCATGAACAATTTTATGTTTTAAATAAAATATATCATTTACTTTTGATTGATTTTTTTACCTTAACCTATTAGTAACACCTAGATGCACGTTTATAACCAAATGTCTCGGTTAGCGAGTTAAGCATGGTTCAAAGCTCACAGTAACGGTCTTGGAGTAACCAGGGCATTACAAACACTATTTAAAATATGCAGTGTAATGGCATTAACTATCGAGAGCGTTACAATAAGAGTTAAAGAGAAAATGCTTTACTCTATATCTTTTTACTGCTCAATTATTGATTTTTCAAATGTTTAATGTAAAGTATAGTTTAATGATATAGAAGAAGTGAAGTTTTGTTGATATGTTTTAAATGATAGAGTAGAAAAATTGATGAGAACTTAGTGTATCTTAGTTAAATAACGTACTTTTTAACACTTTGTTAATATTTTATTGAATAAACAACATTTTTGCCCCTTGAACTATGATCACTATATGATTGTGCCTCCCGAATGATTCGCGATGTTAAAAATTCTCCCCGAACTATGCACATTACTGAAATACGAGACTTTTATTAGATTTCGTCATAGGTGGCTAATTGATTGATAATGTAGCATTTTGTCTCTTGATGTGGCAGTGCCATGTGTAGAATGATTTGAAATTTTGTCCCTCGAACTTTGACCACTACCAAATTGTGTCCTTTTTATTAAGACTAATTTAATTTTTTTTTCTTTTTAAAAATGATAATTAAATCCTTAAAAATTTTAAAAAATCATTTTAAAAGATTAAGAAAATAATCAATACTAAAAGTTTCAAATTAATTAAATAAAATTCAAATACTCAAAAATTAAAAATCTAATTAATAACAAATAACTTTTTTGTTTTACTTTTTCATTTCTTTTACAATATAAAATAAATATATTTTAATATAAAAATTAAAAAATAAATCCTAAAACAAAGTTTTTTCTACTTTGTCCTCCTCTTAAATTAAATTTTTTATTTATTTATTTAAGTTTTTCGTCCACCTCTTTAATTAAAAGTTTATTCTCGGTTTTAGTATTTATTTTAAATGTTCATTCTAAAATAGTTTTAATTAATATTGTAAAAGAAAAAGTAAAAAAGAGTTATTTGTTGATAATTAAAATTTTTATTTATTAAGGATTTAATTATAATTTTTTAGAAAAAACATATATTTTTTATATAAAAGGAGTATAATTTGGTAGCGGTCAAAATTCGGGGGACAAAATTGATAATTATTCTACACATGACACTGCCCCATCAACGGACAAAATGTTACGTCATTAATCTGTTAGTCACATATGACGAAATCTAACAGAAGTCCCATATTTTAGTAACATGCATAGTTCGTGGGGAATTTTTAACACCGCGAATCATTTAGGGGGCACGATCATACATTAATCATAATTCAGGGGGTAAACATGCTATTTATTCTAAAAAAAAATATTAAGATTATTTTATTAGAACTTTGCTACTCATTTTGAGTAGAATTTTCCTAGGAACCACATAGTTATTTGTCATTGATTTTATAAATTTCACAAGTAGAAAAGTTTAAAAAAAATGCTTTGTCACACTTATATTTTCATCTCAAATTAACTTGAATTTTCTGACTGGTTGATGGTCTGATTTCATTGGGAGGCAGAGTCCGACCTACCTTATGGCTAGGGTGGGCAAAAAATGTGCAAAGTCTAGCATTTAATTACAACTCAATTTTTTTAAAAATAAATTACAACTCAAAATGAATTACTAGATCATATTTTATTTTTTTTAAAAATAGTGTCTTAATAATGTAATACGAAATTTTAATATAGTAAATTAGGTAATTTAAAAAAAATGAAATGTAAAGTCTAATAATTAATTACAACTCAAAAGAACAAAATAATATAGGGAAATCTACAAAAATGTACTAAAAGTTAAAAAAAATCTGAAAAATATGGTGCATAACAAAAATACAGAATTTTTGGATAAAAATACGGAATGACAAAAGTATAAATACGGAGTGGCAAAATCATAAATAAAAGCTGTAAAATACAATTTTGTGTGATCAACATTTACAAACTAGTAAATATCTGTTACATAAGTAAATAATATTTACAAAATCAGTTATAGAATTGTAGATTTTTTTTTTGTAGATAAAACTTACAAAAAAATTCATAACTAAATTTTTTATTTTTGTAACAATAGTTTACAAATCTAGTTTTACAACCAAGAAATATATTTTTATAACTAACATTTACGAAAATATTTTATAGTTAAGAAATCATAAACAAAATATACATAAAAATATTATACTTTTCCATATTGTTACAATATTGTATCAAAAAATTACACGAACCATCATATTTATGTTATACAATTTAAAAATATAAATTTAAGATATTCATTATTTATAAAACACTTTATTAAATATAGTGGTGAAATACAATATGTTTTTTTAAACAAGTTTTATATTTTTGTAACAACAATTTATAAAACTAATTTCACAACTAAAAAGTTTATTTTTGTAACTAAAATTTACATATATATGTATAAATTTATTTAACATGATTGTTACAAAGATTTATAAAATTAAGTTGTGAATTTAGTACATGTTTGTAACAAAAATTTATAAAACTAAGTTCTTACTAAAAGATACTATTTTATTTTGTAACTAATATATACAAAAATGTTTGATCTAATTCTTGCAAGAGGGCATTACACAAAACGAGCTGCTGCAGCTGTTATGCGGACCATTGCTGAAGTTCTTTAGGTTGAACTTTGTTTTGGTTATGTTCCAGTTCTTGTTTACAGATATTTTATTTAGCTAGCTCTTTCTTGACGTTTTATTATAAAGATGGTGATCACGCTTTTGTTTCTTTAGTCTTATTTGTTTACGGGAGTTATGGTTTGCAGAGTTGTCATATACATGGAGTGATGCATCGTGATCTCAAACCAGAGAACTTTCTGTTCGCAAATAAGGAAGAAACATCCCATGCATGGCAGGAATGAGGAGCAAAGGCTTTGGTCTGGAGTTATCCGTAATAATGTAATTATTTCTAATTACTGTAAAAATCAAATTTTTTTCTAAATCACCGTAATATGTGTAATTTTCCCAATAATATATATATTTTGAAATACACATATAATCAATACTTAATTCAATTTTTTTCTCCATTAAAAAATAACATGTCATTTAATTTCAAATTTATAATTACTTATTAGATAATTATTCCTTTCCATTTTTTTTATTTAGAAATATTGAATTTTTAGTATGATTTATTTAGGGAAATTTGATTTTTAATGCATTAAGTGACACTATATTTAAAAAATAATCTATCACTATATGACTTTCATTTCGGTGCTACTAATGACCTTACTACCCAAAATACCCCTGGCATTTTTTCTCACAGACTCTCCATATTCTCTCCCAAAGTTCTGAAGCAAGCAAACTTTGTAACACTTAAACCCGATTGAATACGTCAGAACCCAACCATTGTCTTCCACGACCACGAACAAGGGCTCCCAAAGTGTCGGAGTTGACGATCGGAGAAGGGGAAGGAGAAAACGTCGAGCAAGCCGAACAAACTTTTAGGAAACAACCCCAAAGAAAGCGAAGGTGAGGGATTTCGTTTTTAATCTGCAATATGTGTATGTGCTTGGGTTTTTTTGTTGATTTTTGTTCATAGGATAGATCGGGGCTGGGGAATGAAGAAATCTGGGTTTTTTTTGAGATTTTTTATGCACCTCGATAAAAATCGATAGGACTCGATAGTATATGCTAGGGTCTGAATTTGACTGTGCCTCGATAGGCTTCGATGAGACTCGATAGAACTCGATGAAATTTTAGGCTTATAGAAATTTTAGCATATAATGTGATAAAATTATAATTCACCCATATGCATGAAATTACACAATCACGCCCCCAACGACCAAATTACCAAAATGCCCTTGCAATTAAAATATGAGCCCATATGCATGCATTCACCATCATATAATAATATAATTCACATGAACATGCATATAATCATTAAATACCACAATAAATCAATTATGGCCCTCCCGGTCTCCTAATCAAGGTCCTAAACCTTATTAGGAAATTTGGGGCATTACAGTTTTGGTCAGTTGGAAGATGCTTTGAAGGCCTCCACAAACCCAGAAGATGCATTTAAGCTGGGTTTGTGCTATTTGATAGAGGAGGTACTGAATGCCCCAGAGAAGACAACGACGATATGGGGAGATTCTATGAGGATGGTTGAGGATCTTGATTAGTTTTTCAAGTATCCATGGGGGAAGTTGTCATTTAAGAAGGTTAGCAGAGGAGTTTAGAATGACATGAAGAAGCAATTGAAACACTACGAGGAGAAGAAGAAAGAGAGGTCAAGCAAAAAACAGAAGGAGGCGAAGTATAGTTTCTATGGCTATGCACCCGTGCTTCTTTACTGGGCTTTTGAGGCCATGCCATCTCTCGGGAGTAAGTTCGGTGAGAACAGTGGGAACCAGATACTGAGGATGCTTAGCTAGGCCACGAAGATTGATATCACTATTTCGACAGCTCCGTTGGTTCCTATATTTGCCAATCGTCGAGTAAGTTCCATTTTATCTTGTTAAATGTCACAAATTAATTGAATAACGATTTATTTTATTAAAGTTTTCCTGACACATGTTATTCAACCATGCAGTTAGTGGTATTTTCCATGCTGAAGCCACGTCCCGGTGAGGTAGTCTACTACAATAGCCTCCCAGAAGTTGATTCCAAGTTATTCCCTGAGTTGGAATCAACTATGGGGGAGGCTGGGACTGCAACAGAGGAAGTAGTAGTACCTGAAAAGGAGGCAGAGAAGCTGGCAAAAGTTGCAAAGGAAGCCTCCATTTTTTACGAGGATGTCCCGAGGGTTGAGGAGGGCACTTCACAAGCCTGTGCAGCTTCATCTAGTCAGGTTTCCCAGCCTGATTATGAGCAATTAATGCAAAGGCTCAAGAGGGTTGAGGAGGGCCAGGCAACCTTACTACAGAATCAGACTACGATCATGGCTCAGTTGGCGCAGCTGCTTTCAGTGGTCTCAGGTCGATCCACCGACGTAAAATCAGATACAGAGTCTGATATCTTGCCTACAGACTACAAGCCCGGTGATCAACCCTCCACTCCAAAGACCCAGACATCTGTAGTTGCCAGTGATGCTGACAGTCCCAGTGTACGAGTACTGTAGCCCGAGGAGGCAGCTGGCCTTGAAGTTGTCAGGAAGATTTGCAGGCCCAAGCGTTTTGATGACTTCACCGACCAAACGAAGAAGATCAGACAAAATAAACATGGGCTAGTTGATGAACCATTGAGGAAGTGTGACCCACAGCAGGAGAAGAGCTTCCATAAGTGGATCATCGAGAAGATCGACAACAAGAGAGACTGGAACGTCTATACTGGGACGCACGGTGTGGCATGGTTCTTGAAGTTGCACACAGTCCAGAATTAGCTTTGGGATTCGGTATGTAAATTACATTTATGTTTTCAATTCAATCTTAAAATATATTGATGGTACTAACGAATTTTTATGTTTTTTTCAGCATATTGATGCCACTTTGCACATGCTACGCCGCCGACGCCACTTTCATCATGCCGCATTTCGGCAGGATGCTGTGATCATGAACTCCACCTTCCCCCTGGTGTGCCTAGGTCGTTGGAATCATTTCAGAGAGACCGACACTAAGTATACATGGGACGGAGATGTGTTGAAAATGTTGAAGGGCGATGATAATCAATTCCTTGTATCATGACAAAATGTGAGTGAAGTATATTTTGCCTTGCACGTCGAGAAAGCCTCACATTGGATCGCCATTGAAGTCTCCATTCCAACGTGGTGCATCAATATTTATGATTCCAACCATAGCGTGCTCAGTCCCACTTTGATGGAGGAAGCGATCAAGCCTTGGTGCTTATTGTTGCCTTCGTTGTTATGGTGGTTTGGCATGTTTGACGACCATGAGGACCTCCAGGTATCTCCTGAGCAGAACGCAAAACCTTTTTCATATTTTCGTAACGATGAATACAGCGAACATCTGTTCACTGTAGTCTTGATACCAAGTTGTAACGCCCTAGTCGTTACTAAGTGAGTTTAAAGACGTGCGATAAACTCGCTAATCGAGGTTTTAGAATAAACAGTGTAATTAAGCCATAAACAGAGGAAAAACTTTAGAAATAATTCCATTTCATTGAAAACCATAAAAGTTTGACACCTGGGATTCCAAAATACAGTTTAGAAACATTTACAACATAAAAATTGAACCAAGTCGACTAAACAACAAAATCTAAGTTTATTTACAAGCATCTCCCAAAATCCTTTGGCTGTGGCAGCCAGGCTGGCAGAACATGTACACCCCGCCTCACGCCTACTATACTCATGGTTGGCTGACCTTCTCTTTACCCTTACCTGCACCACAGAGCATCTGTGAGCCGAAGCCCAGCGAGAAAACCCACAAACAGATAACATATGCAACACATAGATTAAGCATATAAACAGGCCACCAATGGGCTAAACACATACGACCTAGCCGTCCCAGGCGTTTACCAAGCCCTGGGTTCGCGGACCACGCCGTGAGGATATCCCAGGTATCCTTTTAGGGACTCGCCCTGGCAACTCGCACTCCACTTGCTCAACGCTGCTCCCGGCCCCTTGCCGTTCTCGGCCTTGCACTCAACGTGCCCAACGCCGTTCCCGACCCTTCGCCGTTCTCGGTCTACAACGTTCCCGGCTCCTTCCGATCATTCACATGATAACATACATAGCATAACAAGCAAGTACATAATTCTAGCATATTCAGTTAAAGGGCTACGCCCCGCAGTTCTAACATATTGGGCTCGTCCCTGCATACCAATTCTATTTCAACACATTGGGCTCAGCCCTGCACACAAGCTCTATGGGAACAAGGGTTTTCTTACCTGAGTTCCGAGCTCTCCGAGCACCGATGTCCCGAGCACAGTCCTCTAACTTGAGCCTCTCCGAAACCCTAGTCACAACATATTAACAATATCCATCCATCAAGTTCTAATCCAATAAATAACTTTAAGCCATAACCCTAACCTCCGGGACCTTGAATTCTATCAATCCGGGTGATAAAATCCATCCCGAGCCTTAACCATTGAATTCCCAAGCCTAAACACCCATAAAAATGCGGACTAGCCCTAAGAGTCGCGGCCCCACCCTCAAGAGCCGCGGCTAGCCTCAAAACAGAGGCTAGCACACCCCTGCAACACACATGGGTCGCGGCGGGCGCACCAAGCGCCGCGGCGCGCATGAACTCCTCGGCCACACTCGGCCGCGCGCGCACACGGGCCGCGGCGCGCCCCTCCTAGAGCCGCGACCCTCACCTCCAAACCCAGAATTTTCCCATCTTCTTCCCTGCATTTTCCTGAAGCTAACTCACTCAAAACTTACCTAACAAACCCAGATAATTAACACACACATTCCAGCTCAATATCAACATTAAAACCCCATTGAAATCTGCTCCAAAACTCAGCTAAAACACTTATGACAGGTCAAATTAGCCAACATGCAAACTCTAACAACCAACAACAAATCTAAGCATAATCTTATAATTAAAGCTTATCCCTTGCTGAACTAAATCTCTGAAGTTAATCCTTAATCCTCAAGCTCCAAGCTCCCAAGATTTCTCAGCTGAAATCCTTCTAGTTTCTAGCCAATTCCTCCAAGTTCTCCTTAAGCCTCGAAAGAGAAAATATCCACTTGCTTAGAGAGAATGAATGAGTTGGTTCCTTAAGTGTTCTGTATAGTTCTAAGGTTTGTTTTATTCAACTTATGTCTATGTGGTTACCTCAAGGCTCGGGGTACCAAAACGTCCCCGAGGGCAAAATGGTAAATTTCCCCAATATTCCTGCCTAGACATTCTATCCTCAAATATATCTCCAAATATTTATTTTCATGTCCCGACAACCCCATAACACACCTAGTTCCCAAATCGCCCCTCGACTCGCCCCGAGTCCGAATCTCAACCCTGTTGTGACTTTCTGACTAACCGCTCCCCAGGACTGTCTCGGATCGTGCTGCACAGACATATCACATATATATAGCATTTATCACTCTTATCACATTTATACCCCAAATATCCAGACGGGGTCCACATGCACATTTAACTCAACTAAACATGCATCATTATCATAAATTCACATGAATCCACATATAAGCATATTAAATCATTTATTGCCCTCCAGGCACACTAATCAAGGCCCTAAGCCCGATTAGAAAATTCGGGTCGTTACAATTTATGATTCCAACCATAGCGTGCTCAGTCCCACTCTGATGGAGGAAGCGATCAAGCCTTGGTGCTTATTGTTGCCTTCGTTGTTATGGTGTTTTGGCATGTTTGACGACCATGAGGACCTCCAGGTATCTCCTGAGCAGAACGCAAAGCCTTTTTCATATTGTCGTATTCCTATGGAGGAGTGTCCTCAGACTAAGACAAGGTATTCCCCTATTTAATTAATGTATTTTGAAATCTGAAAATTAAAGTTATTTTTATCTTCAATTGACAAAATCGATTATATGGAGTGGGGATTGTGGTATGTTTGCCATCAAACATATCGAGCATTTGGTTGCCAGGCTACCACTCGATACTGTTATCGATGAGAACATCCAACACTTCAAGACCAAGTGGTGTATGGACCTATTCTATCAGAATTTGTCCCTGTGATGCTCTTTACATTTTCTTCATACACATCTTGTATAGTATAACATATAGTTAGTTTTGTATATTACTTTTTATCAAACAATATTTTTTGAAAAAGTTATTACTAAATTCACATAATGTGTCTGCCTCGACATCCAAACCAACAAAGTATTAGAAGAAGTACTCCATATAATAAATGCAGAAAAATCAATTAAATAATTACATAACACAATATTTTAAATCCTAGCCTTACATGACTTCCTATTGTGCCCACTACCACCACATCTGCTACACTTACGTGGCTTGACAATATTTTCCCCGCATGAAGCATAGCGATTTGTCTTTCGCCTACCCACTTACTGCTTCCTGGGCCTTCCTACAGGGGTTTTCTCAATGGGGACGCCGACAACCGTATCTCTGATGTGAACAGGGATTATCCATTCATCCTCGTTCCCAACAGGGTAAATATTATCTTTATAAGTGTCCTTCAAGGCTTCGATTCTATAGTAAGGGGAACACAATGAGTAAATGTTTCTTATTTTTCTAGCTGCAGCAAAAGCATGTACACAGGGTATCCCGATGGTTTGGAACATGCCACAAGAGCATTATTTTGTGGCCAAGTTCACCTCACCATCACCATTACCATCGACCACAAGAAATTCGTGATGACCAAGGACTTGGACATCCAAAAAAATTGCTTTATCCCCTATTTGCTTCAAATCATTTTCCATCTCAGGTGATAACACAGTTATTGCTTTTGCAGCTCTTTCACGTCTATCTGCAAACCAAGACTAAAGAGTGAATCTTATGAATTCTAGAAAAGTGGCTACTGGAAAGCTCCTTGCCTCCTTAGTTTTATTGTTAAAGCTTTCTACGTAGTTACTTGTTGCGAAATTTTAAAGCTACGCAAGTATACGTAGTCGTGTCAAGTAGTAAATTCTGTAAGAACGGATATTGTCCCACGGAGACTATCTCCCAAGTACCACTAATTGATTTTCGAATTCTATTTGGTTGATTAAAATTTAAGTGAACGATTAAAAATAAATGAAATCCTATAATCTATAAACCAAAATTAAAGAACTGGAAACAAAACAATGAATCACTACTTAAGAATCAATAATAAAAACAACCTAGGAATTAATTTCATCAACTGTTCATTCTATTAAATTTTAATAATCAATTCTAAATCTCTTCTTTCTATTCTAATAGCAGGTTAATATAATCGATTCTTATACTTTTTCAAGATATAAGATCTCAATCTATATGCAAGTTTTCTACATTTCTGTGATAAACTTGAACATATAAAAGGCATTAAACATGGAAACCTAATTACTACACAAGTCATATAGGTGCTTTCGTCCGATATGATCCCTATTTCTATATAATGATAGCTTATTTAATTCTCATCTTTCGAATTTTGAATCAAAACCATTAAATCAAGCAAATAGTGATCAAGTATTTACTAGCATTAAACACACATCATATTGATTAGAATAGAAAAGAAGTATCAATAGAAAATCATAATAAAATTAAATAGAAATCCCAGTGACTACATTATTTCCTAGATAAAAGAAATTAGTTCATAAATGCCATGATGAAAATAAACTGCAAATAATTGTTCATAAAATTAACTTAAGAATTCAGATGAAAAACAAAAACAGAGAAAATAATTATAGCAGCCTCTTTTTATCTAGGGTTTTTAAAACTCCCAGTCCTCCCAAAATCGCAAATAATGTCCCTTAAATAGCCCTCAAGTGTTCCCAAGTGAAAAGACCAAAACACCCTTCAAAAAGTCGTATGAAATCTGAAAATCGCGTCACCAACGCTGTAGCGCTACTTCTAGACGCTGTAGCGCTATTAACAATGCCAAAATCCCTCAAAATTTGGTGCACTAGTACTGTAGCGCTAAAGTCAGAATAGAACAAAACTCGTTTCGAACAGCTTGCAGCGTCAGCTTATCGTAGTTTGATCATAACTCCTTTGATATAACTCCGAATTGAATGATTAAAAAAGCTATTGAAAGATAAGATAAATATCTACAACTTCTATTTCTAGAAGTGTTTCCAGAAAGTGAATAAATTATGGTCAAAATGAGGCTTGAAGTCTCAGACTTGCGTTATAGAGCATAAATGACGTGTGTTGAGCCTCTTTAATGTAGTATTTTCCACACATAATGTCTTGAAACTCCACAATAAACACGAAATCCATCTTATTTATCATATTTAACATGTTTCTTCTCATTTCACTCCATATTATGTAATTGACCATTAAAATCTGAAACAAGAAGAAAACAAGCATAAATCTGCACTAAACAATCCTAAATAATTAAAAACACAACCTAAAACGATCTCTAAAACAAACCTAAAATGACCCTAACATTACTCGTCATGATATTGTATTGGTTACCAGGAAAATAAGCGCTACTCCACCTTTCAAAGCCAATTCCCTCTAGATATTGAGCAATGGGCGGATCAATTACCTTAATCTTGTCAAAGAACTTGTGAAATTCCATTCTTCGAAATGCGTACGCTGCACACTCCATGATGTCTTGCACGTGGTCAGTTTTGAATTTTTCCAGAACATTCATACAGATATGATGGTAACATGCACCGTGATACGCATCTGGGAACACAAGCTCCAAAGCATGATTAATGCTTTTATGCCTGTCTGATACAAAAGCAAGGTTCTCAACGTCCCCTATGACTTCCTTCAATTTTCTCATGAAATAAGTCCAAGAGTTATGGTTCTCACTGTCCACCAATGCAAATGCAATTGGAAACAACTAGTTGTTTGCATCCAACGCAACAGCACAGAGCATGTGGCCACCATACCTATTCTTCAAGAATGTGCCATCCACACAAATTAAAGGACGACAGTACTGGAAACCACGCCTGGAAACACCGAGGGAAAAGAAGCAATACAAGAAACGACCATCTTCTGCTACAAAATCAGTAATTGTACCTAGGTTCTTATGCTCCAACTGACAGAGGTATCCAGGTAACTTGGATTATAATTCCTCAGGTGTCCCTCTGACATACATAAGAGCCTTTTCTCTACATCTCCACGCCTTCTCATAGCTCATTTCGACCCCAAAATGGTGCTTCATGTCCTCCCTTATGTTGTTTGCCGTGTACCGAGTACCATCGGTAGAAAATTCCCTCTTGATTAGGTGCCCAACAACCCACGATGATGCTTGATAGTGGTCCTTATCTCGAATTTCTTGTGAGCAAGTGTGTACTTCGTTGTATACAGTAATCTCGAACATTTCAGATCGCATTTTTTTCTTACCCCTCAATCTCCAACCACAATCAGGATCCTTGCAGGTAATGTACCACACATCAGTCCCAGATTTCTTCACCATAAACTCAAAATTATTCTTCATCGCAAATATGGATGCTTTGGTTTTCAATTCAAGCTTGTTCTGAAAGAACTTCCCAAGGTGCAATTCTCTTGAAGCTTTGTTGGTTGAGGAATGATGTTGATGTGAGGCCTCTATATCCTCTTTGGTGAACATGGGAGCACTCCATGTTCTACGATCTTCACCTAAGTCCAATGGAGAACTCCATCTAAAACTATCATCGGTTCTACTTGGACCTGGACGACTACTACTGGTCCCAGGTGTTTGCCGATCTTCTATTCTGCGCTCCTCATCTACCATAACATCTGAACTCTGTGTTGGAAAATCTGCCCTAACATCTAGCCCACCAAGATCTCTTGTTTCAGTAACAGGATCGTCGTTGACATAAGGATCGTAGCCATAGGGATCGTACTCCGCCGTGTCATGCACATATGGCGAATCTCTAACCGGGATATCATCATGGACTATGATGTCTGGATTTGTCTCGGGAACACATGTTCCAACGTCACCTTGATCAAATCGAACTTCTTTATTAACGCTGGCAGAAGCTGATGCATTTCTTATACCTCCCTTCTTAATCAATGTCACACATAAAGGAATGAGCTTCTCTACAGATTTCAATGCTAACCCAATGAATGCATGCACATGCCTATCATTTTTTATAACAATAGGTTTGATGGATTGTGATAGGCATGTGTACGGGACCTCAATTTTCAAGTCATGCACACATTTATCCACTTCAAGCTCATCGTACAGAATGTCAAGCAATTGCTCATACGTCACACCCTTCTCCACGGGCAGAAGTTGATTTTCAGTATCTCTGAAAATCCAATCCCTATTTTCGAGTTCCCAAATACCATTGAATGCAACAAATATGGAAACAGTCGAATCTGCAACAAAAAACAAAAAAAAAAAGTCAAAAAGTTAAACTACAACATAAAACAGCAAAATATCGATTTCTATCGATATATGTCGAGGCCTATCGAGGTCACATTATCAATGTATATCGAGGGCAATCGAGGCCTATCGAGGCAAACAATCCAATTAAATTCCTCGAGGCAAACAATCCAATAAAATTCTTATACACCTATTGAGCTTTATCGAGTACAATCGAAGACCATCAAGGTATTAACATCCTAACACTATCGAGGTCCATCGAGGACCATCGAGCCAGCATGCATGCAACACATTGAGGCCTATCGAGTTTCATCGAAACTCATCGAGGCAGGCAAAAAATCCAAAAAAAAAAACGCACGAAGTATCCAAAATTCATTCCGACAGTGAAAAATTGCAATAAAACATGAAGGCATACATAGATCTGTTCGAAATAAGACAAGTCATGTAGACAGACAAGTTTCCTCACTACATATAATAAATATATACTTACCCATACGATATTTGTCCCTAGTTCCGAAATCCAAATGAAGTTTCTTGACTTGAAAGGACTCACAACTTGCCCCTAGATCCGAAATTCAAATTGAGCTCGAACATTAGTATACATTAAGATAATGGTGGCTGGCTTTTTTTGTGTGTATGAGAGTTTGAGAGATAGAGAGGGAAAACAAAAAAATAGAAAGCGTAGACTGAGAAAAAAGAGATTTCAAGGGTATTTTGGGAATTCAGGAAAATACTAGCATAAAAATATGATGTTTTTTAAATTTTGTATTATTTTGTCATTCAATCCCCTTATATGCATCAAAAGTCAAATTTCCCTTTATATATGCCATTTTTTCATAATGAGAATTATTAACGTGAGAAGTCTAGATGATTATATTAGGCAGTTTGTGTAGAGCATAAAAAAAATGAAATTACCGAGGCAAAGAAGAAAAACACGGAAATACTCTTTACCTGTTACATTGCAAAAGCACAAAAGACAAACTTTTTTATTTCCATGATGTTGCAGGTCCATACAGGTAGTGGTAGTTAGGTAGTTTCTAGGGTCGTCAACAGCTGTTCAACTCGACCGTATTTGGTGTAGGGACTTATTCTTCTCGCTTTAGTATGAAACCGCTCGTGGCAAAACAATGTGATCCTCTCGTCAGCTCTCTGTGAGTTTGCAGCAAACTCACATTTATCAACTTGCATAATAAAATACAATGCATAGAGCACAATATTAAATATTGTGTCAAATGTAATATTTATCTAATTTAGTGTCAAATTTAGCACTATATTATATTTACTTATCTTGAACTTATATTGAAGATGGTCTTACTTTAACTTTTGTATTTATCTTCAAGTGTTTTATAAATAAAAAAAATTATTTATTTATTTTTTACCACTTACTCTTATACTTTTGGTGTAAATTTGTTTTTTTTAATTACCATCTAAAATAAAATTATTTCCTTTATACCTCTAATATTTTGCTTTTTGTTATAAAGTTTATCCTCTACTCTTAATTGATTTATTCAAATGTTCGTTGGTTGGTTTGGATGTATTATAACATATTTTAATCAACATAATGTAAAAATCAGGTTGTAAAAATCTAACTTTAACCCATCCAATGTTTTAGACGTTTTGGTCGGGTTAAGCCACCCATACCAATCTTAAGTTTTTTTTTTTAAAATGTTCAAATAATTAGATTCAACAAACAAAAAATATAATATACGTCTTCCAAATTTAGACATATTATTCTAAATTAAAACTTTAAAACAATATTCTAAATTCATTGTTAAAATTTTAAAATAGTATTTAATGTTGACGTTTTTTTTCGTCAATTTAAATTTGAAGAGCACTAAACAAATATTCAAAAAAGAAGAAAAGAACAGTGAGATTTTTACATAGTTCAGCAGTTAAAATCTGCTTAGTCCACGAGTCAATATTATTGATTCGTGATACTCTCTCAAAGCTTTCTCAGAGCAATTCAACAGAGTATTCGCAGTACAAGATTGTGCATCCCTACAAATGAAAATTACCAGGCTATTTATAAGCCTGGTTGGATGAATATCTTCCCTGATTTCGGGGAAGTTACAACTGATTATTCTAATCTAAAATAAATGTAATTAAATACATTAAATACATAATATCCCATGATAATTGAGATTTAATTATCAGATAACAACAAATTCATAAAGAATAGGATCTCCTAAGCAAAACATGCTGCTGACCTCCAATGCAAGGTTAACGCGCCTTCGAGATCGACATACATTCGAGCTTGTTATTTCGGTCAGCCCCTCCTTAACTGGTGGTTTCATCGAACTCAATCTCCGGAGACCAATACCTTTGAGCTTGCAACTAAGGCTCGAATAACATCCATATGTGTCGGAGAAGATTCTTTCTTTCGAGCTTGAAGCTTAAGCTCGAGGCTTTTAAACTTGTACTCGATTGCTAACAACAACAGATCAGGAATCATGCATATTCATACAAGTGTTAAGCCAATGCTTATTATTTTTGAGCTCACACTTTTCGAGCCTACATTTCGAGACTTATTTATTCATCCTCGAAATTTGAGTGTTATATGTAATAATATACGCAATATATATGTATAATTTGGTTTGAATTTTGTTCGAGTTATTTGGATTGTACTTTTTGTGAGTTTTGTTTGAACAGTTTGCACATTGGGAACTTGGGAGATATAAATGCTTAGGAAAAATTTGTCAAGTACAAATAAATTTGGCATCTTCTCTCGAAGACAAATATATGAGTAATAGAAAAATAATTATAATACTTAAAAACACTCGAAGTCGAAGACATTGTAAAACATAACTGCAACTAAATTCTTATGCAAAAATAAACGACTACAAATTAAAATGACTAATTGTTGTACTGAAATCTAACAAGCGAAGAAATGTTAGCTATTATTTTCCTGTTTTCCATGGCAACTTGCAGAAATTACATCTTTAGATTCTAAGGTTCTTTTCCTCTTTTCCATATAGGTTTTACTTTTATATAATAATAGTTGGTATTATGTTGAGTTTCAATCAATCATAATCTCACGTCAAGAGTTTTTAAAGATCCTATCGTAGTTTAAAGAAAAAATTAAAAATTAAATGAAAACTGTCTTCAAACCATAAAAGATACAAGACATTCCTTATACAACAATATTGTTCAAAGCCTATTGAACAACATATCATAATTTGAAGGTAATGGCCAAAAACATTCCTTCAAGTTTGGGATCTCGGACTGTAAATATGTTAAATCTAAAATATGTTTCTTTACACCAAAAGATGAATTTTGAGTTGAGTAGTTGTCACGACTTGAAACAAAGCAAGAAGGTTCGCTCCTCTAATAATTGCGAGCTTGCCATTTGGACCAACTGATAAGAGAGTTAAGACTGAGCAATTAGTTCAGTTCTCTTAAGATAATTAATAGCATGACCATGATTGAGGCCGAGCCCAACTCAATTAATTAACAATGACAATATGAAAATTTTACCTCAAAACCCATCTTGTGGTACAGCTCCTGCGCAGCTTGGTTATCTCTATACACATGCACATAAACCTGTCCAACACCTGTAACACAAAATGCTAATCAGATAAACCCTTCTGCCTCGTTCTTCCTTCTATCAAAGATGCTACTTTAAATTCTAATCCAGAAAAAAAGAAAAGATATTCTTGTTCAAACATCCATCTTACCATCTGAAATAGCTGATTCAACAGCAAAATATAACATATTACTTGCAATACCCTGGCGCCGTGCTGATTTGGCTACACACAAGTTTGCAATATAACCATATCTATTTTGGGATGTACGGTTTATGCTGCAGAAGAGAGGAGCTTTCACCCTTTCCTGAGTGTCATTAGTTTTAATTTTAGTGTAAATACAGAATTCTTGGTGATGGACAATGAGAAAAATATAGAATGCCTTTATACCCCTGGAAAGGTCTCTCCATGCAACAAGTACCGAATGCTCAAATCAAGAGTTCCAACCACACTTTTTAGTACAGTGCGTTTCACATTCTTTGTTTCCTTTTTTACCTGATAAATTAGATAACAAAATACTGAGAGAGGTCTCATATGGATCACAATCGTTCTTCGAAAGGTATTATTACTTCCTTACCATCTAAATGAGTGAGAAACTTGTCTGTGCTTTATAAATCTTTTACTCATTATTAGCTTAGATTGGATTCAAATAAAAATTCAAGTGTAAAAAATAAATTCTATGTCAAGTATAGATGTCATACCGTAACAATGCATGCACATTTCTCATTTGGCCCATGCTGCCATTTGTTTCGCTTTTTAATGGCATTAAACTCCTATATAACACGAAATATTATTCAATAATACTGTAAAATTTACCAGTTAACGTAATTGTAGTTAATAATAATAAGAAATGAATGAATCGTACCTGCTCTGCAAATTTCCTTTTGTGGTTATCGACATATCTGTGTTAACCAAGTGTAAGCTAAAATTAGCTTTTTGCTACATACATGCACAGGAATGCGATCCAAACATTAGCAGGGTCAGCTAAGAGTTTTAATCCATCCCCCACCCCTCCCATTATTTATTTTTGCAGTATTAGTATAATTTGGAACGCTCTTTCCTCTGCATGTATATTTACATGCATCTTTAGGCAGTAAGAACCTCCTAAATGAGCCTACCTAATACCTATGACAGGAATTTATATAATCCTTACTCATAGTATTCTGATAAACCAAGGCCATGTACAGACACAATTGACGAAATGCAAAATTTAACCTTACTATCATGGAAAAAGAGCACGCACCTGTCACTTGGTCGGTCCTCCCAGTGACTTTCTGCACGAAGCCATGCTGCTGTCTACCACAAGTTTAAAAGCACAACAAGAACCACAAATTAATTATGAACAAAAGTAACCCACACCCAAAAATTCACTGTCAAAATATTATCCCTTGCTAAATCATTTCCTACCCAGAATTCTTCATCAAGAATGGCGTCTCGTGCAACAAATTGTCCAAATTCAAGTTTTTTTTCTTGAACTAAATCTCTTTCTGATGGTTGCAGCCGGTTAAATTGCAGATCAGGTGATTTTAATAATTCACGTTGAGGAATAGGTGATGATAATAATGGAATCTGTACAGAAATTTCTTCAATCTTCCTTTTTTCAGAAGATTTGGCATCCATTGTCCTGTTAATTCACGCAGGGTAAGTACTTAGATAAGAAAATGAAAACGCAAAAGAAAACATAGAACAAAATTAGCAAAGACAATTCATATCAGAAAGAATATGCTAGAAACTCACATGGTCCTAATGGCATAGGTTCTGTGAAATCTTCTATGTGATTTGATTCTGACATGGGAAAAACTCAAAACCTGAAGCTTGTGAATCGAAATAGTCGACATTTGAGCAATTCTTCCTCCAGAATCTCTCCTGGAGGAAGAATTCTTCTGAAAAAACGAGATCTTATCTAATGAGGATGGTGTAAACAAATCCCAGCATGTGAAATCTCCTTTGATGCTTGCTAGCAGGGTAGCTGGCGATTAGAACTAATAGAAGATAAAAAAAAACAATGATAGAGAACGAAGTTATGGATATAACAGCAGTAACGGTCTGATTGACAAGTGGTTGACCATAAAAAGTGGATAAGACAAAAGAACCACAAGTACATTATAAGTTTATTTTTAGTAAAATAAAGCCACTCTGAAGTGACCGAACCAGATCGTTCATGGATCTGTTCTGTTTTTACTTTCCCATCTTAGATGGGACCCGCAGTATGATACCCCCATCAATGGTGACGCATCAAATCTAGGCTGGCTTCTGGACCTATATTTGTATTGAAAGGTTGAAAGAATTTAAAACTCAAGAGTCTTGTATTCATATTATCCGAATTCCAAATCATTTTTGGGTGTTAACAAAAAATGAATGTTTGACAGCAAAGCAAAGTTAAAGATTTGTCTTTTATGTGTTGATTGGTTGAGAGAGTGACCAGATGGTGTACAAACATGTGGGTGTAAGCAGTAAACGTATCATATATTTGTAAACAAAATATGTGAATCTCTTTATTAGAGACATCTCTTCCTATCCTTTCCATTGAACTCCGTACTGAATATTAATGAAGTCGAAATAAAAAATAAATATAGATGAACAAATTATCCAATTTACTTATTTAAATTGATTAAATTAATCTATCCTAAATTAGATTGTGCTTCATTTGTACTATCAAGATTCAACCTACGAAAATCATAGACGTTTTTCTGCAAATCAAATATATGCAAACGAAGAACCAGCACCAAAATAATAATAACAATAATAATAATAATAATAATAATAATAATAATTAAATACGAAAATTGGTCGCCAAATTCCGAGTGGACTCGGCCAAATAAACACACCCCTTTCTCTGAAAATCAGGTGAGTGTTTTCGTTATTCTTGCAACTAATTGAAAATCCCGATCACAAATAATATCAAAAAACATTTTGACTCAAATCAACAACTTGTTTACCGACAGAAGTTAAATTTAAAAGGGGAAAAAAATCATTTGAGAAATAAAAGGAGAAAAAAGAAAAATTACTCAAATGGTGTCGAGTGACAAAGCCAACTTACCAGTAGCTTGAAGAACAAGCAGACATATGGGGGAGAAGAAACTACGGCGTTGCAGAAAAGCACAGATTGGGCTTTGATTTAGGGTTTCAGGGTTTTTAAAGTGCTCCGATTTATTTAAACCGAACCTTCATACACTCCAAGCGTGTTACTCTGAGATTTTAAGCAAAATAGTTGAGATAAATTTCACCGGCTGCTGTGGTGGCGACGATCGGCAGTTACGGCGGCGTTTGGTTTCTGTTTCAAAGGGACTTTGACGACGACGAAGGTGGTAGTTTTTATTTTATTTTATTTTTTGTTCTCCAATCTATTTAGTAATTTGGGATAGTGGGATCGTCTGAGTGAGAGTACACAATTGGCGGCTGTGTGGTATAGTATGATCTCCGCCCACGGTTATAATGACGAAGGAGAATGTCACTTCAGAATTAGGAGATAAAGATAATGCTAGCTTTTTTTAGGAAAAGTTTGTGATACCGTTGAAGATCAAAATCTTTAATGTTTATGTTTAAGAATACAATCAATTGATGATCATAATCATGTGAAATAGTTTAGAAAATATTTTATATTTTAATTTAAATTATAATTAAAATAAAAGATATTTTATCTAATCCTATTTTACATGAAAACCTAGTAATATGCTATACACTAATCATATTTTACCTGTAGTTATTATGTGAACAACCGAATAAATCCACTAAAAGCATCAGCATTACAAGCAATCTTTTTGATGCCAAAATTATATAAATCATATTAAAATATTATTAATTTTTTAAGAGCAGAAAGGACAACGTTTCCTTGTAGTGGCTACATATCTGGCCACAACATATAAAAGTCTCACTTGGTAATGTCATGTTGGCATTTTATCTGACATATATGGTGAAACCACTTATGTGGCTACCACCATTGTAGATGCTCTAATAAGTGAGATTTATACTTAATAGCAAATATGTCACTTCATAATATCTTACAAGTTTAGTTCTCTTTTCAACACGATACAATTGTAATTTTTTTTTTTTTTTTACATTTGGGATTAATTTAAAACATTTTGTTCAAAAAAATATTAGTACTATTTTTTTGGTATGTTTGCGAAGAATAATGATATGTGCACTCAAAATTTGCACCCAAATATTATATACAGTGACGTGTCAGTATTTTTTAAAATAACAAGTCCCAATTTTAATAAATATAATTAGCTAAGTTAATTTGCTACGTCATTGTGTGTAATATTTAAGTACATATTTTGAGTGCACATATCATTACTCGTTTGCAAAAAGCCACCTCCTTAAACGAAATCAAATGTTGTCTAATTTTATATATATATTTTTTGATGTATTTTCTAAATTCCCCACTAAATTTAATAATTTAATTTAAGATAAAAATTTCTCTTATTAAATAAGAGACTTTTTTACAATTACATATTAGATGAGAGGGATAATATCCTCCAACAAGTGAAAATCATTTTTCAGCCCCATAGCAAATTTAACAAGACTATGGACAATCACATATCGAGAAATATGAGTTACTTGCGCTCCAACGAAATTTCCAAAAAAAAAGAGAAGAAGAAGATAGATTATAAATTAAGTTAGAGAAAAATACAAAGTTGATAAGAACATAAAAGACACATAAAGATTAAGTTAAAGCATCAATTGTAACTTCATAAAATCTATTGGAGTCTGAAGAACATTGCCTAAGGTTTCATTTCTCTAACTATGTAGTTTTCATGAAAATGATTAGACATAGTAACAGTAACTCAGTCATGATGGTTTTATTTAAACAATTGTCCTAGCTCCCATCACACTAATTAAGAGTAAATTTGAGAAATAAAAATATGAATAGGAATAAAATAAAATAAATTTAATAGAAAAAGAAAGAATTAATAATAATAAAAAAATTAATATTAAAATGACTTTTTTTCTTTCTATTTTGACAAAAATAATCATTTCATCAAAATATTAAACATATTAAAACTGTTACCAAGGAAAGAAATGAAATAATAAATTTCATGCATTTACTGTGGTTTAATTTGAATTGTCCCGAGACTATTTAAGGGAAAAAATCAAGTGAGAACTAAATTAATGCTTGAGGGGCCAAATGGGATTGAGAGAGATCTATTGTATGATCGATAAGGATAAGAATAAACGATTTATTTTGAAGTTGATTATTATGTACATATCATATACTCCATGTTGAAAGTGATGAAATTTAGAAGGGACTAAACTAAGCTAAAAATATTTTAATCCCTTCTATTTTTAGTTATTTCAAAACACATTATATATTTTATAAAACAATTATATGTGCTTATTTTTAGTGAAAATAATCTCTTATCCACAAATTTAATTAGTGCCCGCTCTCTCTCGCCAAGCTGCTCCCAAATTTGAGAATTTATATATATAGAGAGTTTTTTTTTCATATAATTCCTATATTTTCTTAAGAAATCATGAATTTGGTCACCTCAATTTTTTTTATCATTTGGTCCCTCTAATCTACACTTTTGGTCTGTCACTGCATAACAACTTTAAGAATCGAGATGACATCCACTTAAAAGTGGTAATTTTACTAAGGCTATTTAGGATCCCAACGGCTACATATACCAAATCATGCCCCCTCAATTGTTAAGCCTGTTAATTATTCTTTTCGAATTATTGAGTGTGTTGAATTGTGAGACTTTCTTCCAATTTCATTCAATTTTTATAACGAAGTTGTGATCTGGCAATTACCCCTACCATGTGGCCTAACACGTCAGAGGTAGTTGAAAAATTTATTGACAAATAATACAAAAAATAACCCTAGTTCTTTATATAATAGTTTAAGGTCTTTGTTAAGAACCTAGTTCTTCATTTTAGTCGGCTTATTCAATTTTTTTCTCTCAATCTACACCAACAAATACCTTCAATTTTCATGGGCAGCCAATAGATATGTCTTATTCCAACAATTCAATCAATAGTGGTAGAATGTATAAGGAAGAACTTCAATTGAATAAACTCATTTGTGATTGTGGGTTCGAGTTTGTAATCCACACTTCTTGGACAGTTGATAAACTAGGTAGAAGGTTTTATGGATGCCCAAATTACAATGTTAGTTGTTAGTTAATTATTTTTCTTTTAAATGGGGTTGTGGCGTTGTACAATATTGGTCCAGTGTCGTTTTTTTTTCTTTTTGTTTTGCAGAGAAATGTGAAAGATGGTTGTCGGTTTCTCAGATGGATAGACCCAATACATGGTGCAAGAAATATGAATGATTTAGGAGGGTTGTTTAGAAGGTTGGAGGAGATTAGGACTAATGTTAAGCAACTGCAAATTTTGGTTGAAGAAAGAAATGAAGAAGTTGATAGAATGTTAAAGTTGTTGAAAAATGCTAAATTTGGTGTATGTATTTGTGTTGTAATATTTGTTTTGTTTTGTATTTGATCTTTGGCAGTGTTTGATATATGTAATAGGCAGTGTTTGATATATGTAATAGTTGCTTGCGAAATGCAATTATCAATTATCATTTTGTTGTTATGACTAAACAAAATGAATTTTTTTGAATGGTTACTTCTCTAGAAGTCCGTATCATTTGTTGTTATGAACTGGTAAAATAAGAACTCCAAACAATAATGTGAACTCATGATAGCACTCGTGCTTGAATAAGAAACATGTTTACAAAGAGTTCCACAAAGGCCTTTTATACAATCATCACAAACTAATCGAAATGACAGACACAAAATAAGAACCTTCCTGTTGTGATGTTGTACATAAACTAATCAAAATGACAAATTTAAAATCTCAAAGTTCCTAGTCATCCTTTACACAAACTAATCAAAATGGAAGACATGATTTGCCAATTTTCCTACTGATACACATAATTGATACAAAGACAAATAAGTGATCAATATTCAACAACATTCAAAATGGTGAAAAGCATCCCAGTATAAAAATAAAAAAAAAAGCATCCAGTGGTCATATTCATGGTCATTGTTCATTGATGCAACCCTCACTTTCTTCCTCACAATGTTTCCACCTTTATCTTGCTTGTTTGCTAGTTTCCTTCAAATAGATTGCTTGGCCCATGCTCTATTCTACGAAAATCAATAAGTTTAGAGGTTATAAAGGTGTAAGAAACCAAGCTTTGTTGAATGGTTATAAAGTTGTTTGAAGTACTTGAAATTATTGAGTGGTTTCTTGTGCACTTGTTTTTTGGGTTGATGAGCTTACTGAATCATGAGGCATTGGATTATGGTTTCTTGCATAAGTTCCAAGATCCTTTGGTAGGTTCTTCTTAGCCTATAAAACAAGTTAAAGTAATCAAATCAGCAACATTTATGTAATTTCAAAATTGAAATAGAAACAACATCATAAATAAACTAAAAGAGCATATTGAAGTTGCTACATTTCTTGCACATGTTCTAAAATTGTGCCATTTTCCACCGCAACCAGACCACTTAATTGTGATATATCTTCTTTTCAATTTCTTTCCCGTAGTTGAAGTCATTTCATCAAGCTCCAATTTCATTGATTTATTTGGCATGCCTGGCTGTTTTTTACAAATAAGGCTAACCATTACAACCTTCCCACTTCCAGGCCACTCATCTTGATTTCTAATTGGAAAAATTTGGTGAGAGTAAGCCTTCATGTAGTATTCTTTCATGTACTACTTACTGACATACAACTTAGGATCTTGTTTATTATGCCAAATAGCAACCACGGCATGACTACATGTAATGCCAGTAAGTTCCCATTTTCTACATGAACACACCCACACTTTCAAATCCACAGAGTACATGGATCCATACATGGTTTGGATCTGATAGATCAAATCTCCTGACTTTGTGGGCAAGTGTGATCTAGCTTCAACCTTGATTTTTTCAAGAATGGTCACTATTTTTGCTGCAAGGTTATAATTCCATGTGTTTGCAGTTTGTCTATTTTTGGTCATTCTATGCATCAAGTACATCCTGAGACGTTCTAGCATTGACAATGTTGGTCTATTTCTAGCAGCCAATATTGATTTTGTCCCATTAAAAACCTCGCACATGTTTTCAGAATATCACATTTAGGGTTAGTCCTAAAGTGTGATCTAGTTCAATGTTTTGGACTTGCAGTAATCAACCACTCATAAGCTTCATTATTGGTCATTCTAACCTCTTCCATAACAACTTCAAACCTTCGAATAGTTACTTCTTGAAATGTCCTCCTAATCCAGGACCGTTACACTGTGTACTTTAAATTGTGTCAGACTTGCTAATCAAATCATTTGGCTTAAAACGTGTAACTATGGTTAATGTCAAGGATTAGGGTTAGAAGTTTTGGTCAAAGGAACCGTTGAATTTTATTTACAAAGTTTCATACATTTGTGGGATCCCAAAATATTACAACCAAACTCTTAAATAAGTGTAGGTATATCAAAAATCACATCCAGCTGACCTAAGCTGCAAAAACAGGGCAACAACCCTAGTTCCCCTAAGATATCCTCGGCTGTGGTGGTCAAGCAGCCGCATATGTACACGCCGCCACCAAAGCTCTCCAACTCATGGCTGGTCAAGCTTTCCTTTCCCCTTACCTACACCACAAAGCACTTGTGAGCCAAGGCTCAGCAAGAAAACTCTACATGTGTATAAATAGAAAATACAGATTTTCAGATACTTATCTAGCATGACTAGCAATAATAACCTACATATACAGTCATTCAGTTATAAATAAATGGTCATTGGACCAATTTGGGGCCGCTGCCCTGAACAGTTGACCATAGAGCCAACCCCAGGGCCTATGCCCTAGTTGTGTGACCATAGAGTCACCTGGGGCCCTCGCCCTTAGCTCTAAGTAACTAGCCATAGAGCTAGCCCAACACCTTTGGTTTTTTTTCAACGACTATAGGGTCGGCCAACGTAATAGTACGTTGCTGATTTAGGCCTAAGCCTTTCAAGCATCGCACAACATGCTTTTTCCGTCCTTAACTAATAAGTCAAGCCCCGATCCAGGTATTCAAACTTCAAAATAGAAACAGATATGAATAGGCATATCCCAACAAAAAAACGAGTACACAAGCATGTTAATCACATAACACCATCGAATAACCATACTCATAATACTAATCAAACTTATTTAACGGGGCTTCTGGCCCTAACCACGGAATCCATACAACAAATGTGAAACACTTAAGCAGGTATAGAATATTCAAATAAGATCAACCAACATTTGAAACAACAGCTTAAACATAAACGTTCTCAGGGGCCCAAGCCCTAATTATAATAATTGATAACAGTTGGGCCAAGCCCTGATCACATAAAACACGTATTGGGTGCAGTTTTCTTACCTCGGGTCCGAGTATAGCATAAAATAAGAACAACCCTCGAGCACGATCCTGGTTCTGAGCCCCTAGCGATAACCTAGTCACAACCATAATATAGGATTCCATCAATAACGAGCAAATAAAGGCTTCCGGACCGAGTCCTAGCCTCCGGGGCCTCGAATTCCACTATATCAGGTAGTGGAATTGATCCTGAGCCCTAAGGAAAAGGTTCCCGTCATTAAAAACTCCCCAAGGCCAAAACTGCCCAGGCGGGCTGTGACCTAACCTTGTGGGTCGCGGCCCGCCCCTCATATCCGAGAGCCTCCCCCTCTACCAAAAAGACGCGGGCTGCAACCTGCCTAAGAAGGTCACGCCAATCCTCCCAGACAGAGACCTCCTAGGACCCTGGATTCGGCTAAGTCACGGCTCCTCAAGAACACAGCCGTGACTTGGCCCCATGTACCCAGATTTTCTTCATTTTCCAATAGCCAAATCCCACCTAAATTATCCCAATTTCACCCCCAAACCATAATTCAATCACCACAATAGTTCTAACATCTTTCCAACAGCAAAACCCAACAAAAATCTAGTAATAAAACCCATCAAAATACCAAATCAACTCTTGAGCTATAAAGCTCAAGAACTCTTCAAGAACAACCAAACTAAGCATAAAAATCAACTGAAATCAAGGTCTAAAGCTTACCTAAGTTGTGATCTAAGTCTCACCAGCTATAGCTAATCCATTCCCAAGCCTTCAATTCTTTGGTTCCTAGCCAAAATCCTTCTTAATTCTCCAAAATCAGCTCAAGGAAGCTTAGAGAAGATGAGAGGAAGAGAGAGAAAGAGTGAGTCAGCCAGTGGTAACTTTTGAGTGTTTCTTTATGTTTCCTAAGGCTTAAGTTTCACTTAAGCTATTCTTGAGGCTCGGGGTACCAAAAACATCCCCGAGGGAAAAATGATCAAATTTCCCCAGTATTCCCTCATAAACTCACTAACTCCAAATATATCCCCAATTATTCACTCCCATTATCCAATAACCCAATTAAATGCCAAATACCCAAAATACCCCTTGACTCACCCCGAGTCGGGTATTGGGTCTCGTTGTGACTTTCCCGCTAACTTTCTCCCAGAGATCGTCTCATGCCGAATAATTCAAATAAACCCACATAATAATGTGGTCTCTCACATATATCACATATATATACAATTATGCCCATAACGAACCCACATGCATATTTAATACTCCTAAACATGCACCACTTGTTATATTATCACAATCAAATATATCAAATAAACGTATAACTCCATATATTGCCATCCTGGCCCCCTAATCAAGGCCCTAAGCCTTATTAGGTAATTTTGGGACGTTACACTTCTCTAGCAGCCTTCCATAACAAGTCTTTTAATGATTTATCCTTGAACACCTTGATGAAATTTTTCTCCAAATGCCTAGCATAATGTCTATGCTCAGCTTCAGGTATCCCTTATTCCCACATCCCCTTCAAAGCTTGTTCCAACCCTTTTTGTTTGTCCGTGATAAAGGTCCAGTGATTAGAGTTCTCAATTTTCAAGTCTATCCTCAATAGGTTCACAAACCAACTCCAAGAGTCTTTATTTTCTATTTCTACCACGACAAAGGCAACATGAAACATTTGGTTGTTCCCATTTGTTGTTAGTAGCTGTCCTTAATGTACACCTTTAGTATGACACCCATCTAAACCAATGACGTGTCTACATCCTCTATTGAAACCATCTCTCAACCCATAGTATCATATGTACATCCTCTTAAACCGTGGCAACCCATTTTCTGCCATTTCTGTCAAAAACTCAACTGTTGAACCCATATTAGTTGACTTAATTTCCTCTGCATAGTCCCAAAGAGCAGCATATTGTTCCTCATAGCTCCCTTCAATGTTTTTTGTTGCAATCAGTCGAGCTCAATAGGCTTTATCCCTTGATATTTCAAGCACATGGTCCTTACTAACCTTGTGCATAAATGTGGAAACACCTATCTTTTCATTAATCTTGAACTCTTCCAAGTATTTATCACTCAACCACTGGGAAGTTGCAAACTGGTTAATATTCGTCCTAGAGCACTTGTGTTCAGCTTCATATGTTTTGAAGGAAAAAATGGGAGTCTCATCAACCTTAGATGCAAAACACACCCAAGGGCAGTTAACACCCTTACATTGTGCCCTGAATCTATGTGGATCATTCCTTTTAAACCATATATGTAATACCCCGAAATCCCTAATGCGGTCTAATGGCTGGATTAGTAGGCCGGGAGGGCCATAACTGTTTAATTATGCCATTAACTGATAATATGCATGTTTATGTGAATTATATTATAATATGATGTTATATGCATGCATGTGGGTCCACATTTGATTACTAGGGTGTTTTGGTAATTTGGCCCCTTGAGGGCACATTTGTGTATTTTGGTGTGTATTGTGATTTATGGATGAGATCCCATTATTATGGAGATATATTCGAGCTATTCGGCATGAGACGGTCTTATATTATAAATTAGCGATTTTGTCATAACGGGGTCATTTATTGGGATATTGAGTAATGAGAATGTTTATTTGATGATAAATTGTGAGTTATTGAGATCAGGAGGAAATTCTGGGAGTTTTCACTATCATGTTGTTATCCAATAAATTAGCATTGGTGACGTGGCCAGTAATCTCTGGACACGTGGCTGACATCAGGAAGCGTCTGCTAGAGCATCGACCAGAAGACACCGTAGAAGCAGGGAAAGCCCGTCTTACCCGCGACCAGTCTGGTCGATGGTTCCGTGTACAAGGCAACATTTATGGGAAGATCTTTATGAATCCTGAATTTATCTCATACAATCTTCTGGGTATCCGATTATTCAGGAAAGAATATCTGTAACAATCTTTTGTAACCCTCCTTGAGCCTATAAATAGCAAGAGATAGCTCAAAGGAAGGGACTTTTGGCTTTAGAATCATTCGTAACTATAGTAATTCTCCAAATAAACTTGTATTGTTCTTTAGAGGTTAGTGAAACTCATCGAACCCTGGTTCTTTGATCACCCTTCTGATTCTTATATCAATATCAGTCTAAGTGGACGTAGGTCATTACCAGATCCTGGGGCCGAACCACTATAAATTACTGTGTTTTCTTTACTTTTGTCATTACGTTCTTCTCTATACATTCGTTCATATCAATCACATTTCGACTCCGTGTCGATTGGCCAAATCTTGGGTCAACATTCTGGTGCTTTCATTGAGAGATTGATTTATTGCTGTTAAGAAAACCAATGGCGAAAGCAAGAAAGAAAACTGGGCACGCGGCCGCTGCTGCACCGTCTAACCCGCCACCTCCTCCTCCCCCTGCGAGCATGGCGGAGGATGAGCCTCAATTGGACTTTGAAGATGAGGAAATGGATGATGCGACGCTGAAGAGTACTCTGGGCACGTTGCAAGAAGAGCTGGCTAATCTGAGAGCCAGTCAGGAGACTGCCGCTGAAGTTATGGCACGGCAGCAGCAGGAGATAGAAAGGCAGCGCGCAGAATTGAGCGAAAGACAGGCGGAGGTGGATCGCCGCCAGAGCGAAGCCATGGCAGCCCTGGAGGCAGCCTTGCTGTTGGCAAGAAATCAGGCTGCACCTGCCTCACAGCCTGACCAACCGGTGAATGGGCCAACCCAGAGAGGTCCTAATCCGAGCCCACCGATTCAGCCTTCAAGTCCGCAAAGGCCCGAGCAGCCTCAGATGCCCCATGACGATGTCCCACAGGATCCTGAGGCGTAGCCACCATCCCAAGCTGCTCGGGGTAATCCCCCGCATCAGAGGCAGAATAGGGCCGAGCATCAGCCTCGCAACCCTAGACGCCATGGGGATGATGGGCCGAACCTACCAAACAGAGGCCAGTACCCTCCTTGCAACAGGAGAGACTCAGAGTTAGGCTCTGCGGTTCGGGGCCCCCCACGGCACGATGGTGCACGGGGACACCACGACCAGCGCAGACCACCCTCTAACGTTCGGGATGGTTCAGCCAGGAACGGGCATCGGGGGAACAGCCGATCTCACCATAGCCAGTCAAAGTTCAGAGATGGCCACGGATACAATGAGGCTGACTCAGGCAAGGGAAATGCCGGTGGGAGGAATGGAGAAAGAGGTAAAAGCAGAAGCCAAGTACCTCAAGATGACCAACCAAATGGACAGGATGCTGGGGGGCAGCCTAGACAAAACAATGTCTTCAACCGGCTCGGTGGTAGCGAGCGGCGAAGAAGAGAAGAGGACCTGAGAGATGTACTCAATGATCGTCGCGAGAGGCACGGCGAGAACATCCCCCCAGCAACAGAGGCCACCGCGATTCCTACCGCAGTGCAAGCCCAGATAGACGCACTCAACCAGGCGGTGCAACAGCTAGTCGGAGGAAGGACTTCTTACATCGACCACGATAGGAGGAAAGACACTCCTTTCGTCCAAAGGATAGCTAATGCTGAAACTCCCAGCAAGTTCAAGATGCCAACACTCCCAAACTTTGATGGATATGGAGACCCAGTCTCGCATGTGAATAAGTTTGAAATTCAGATGGACATTCAGAAAGTGTCCGAAGACGCTCGGTGCAGGATTTTCCCTGCAACACTTTCTGAAGCAGTGCAGGAGTGGTTCTTTAAGTTCCCGCCTGCAAGCATAGTTTCCTGGGAAATGTTCGTAAGGGAGTTCTACGGACAGTTCTATGCGGGTCGTGTGCACCCAACTAAAGCAAACCAGCTGGTCGAGATTCGCCAGCAGGACGAAGAGTCAGTGAAGGATTACGTCCAGCGCTTTATGCGAGCGGCAGCTGGAGCAAAAACAGTAGGAGACGAAGGCAAGATGATGGCCATTACCGCAGGGGTAAAACGTTGCTCTCCCCTCTGGAAAAGTCTCCGAAAGGAAGGAGTTAAAAAAACCCAGGAGTTCTTGGACCGAGCTGATCGTTACATCAAGCTCGAAGAGGCTATTGCTGATGATGGAAAACCCTCGAACAAGGGTAAGAAAGTCGTCGAACCCGCCAAAGCCGCCAATGGTTCCAAACCTAATAGCAACGGCAAAGGCAACGGAAATGGCAACGGTAATGGCAAGAATGGTGGGAAACGGCCGTATAATGAGCCTTCCACCTCCGACAACAAATGAGCCAAGGGTAATCGTTATGAACCTAGGTTCACTAACTATACTGCCCTCGTTGAGTCTCGGGGAGAGGTTTACCAGGCCACAAGCTCTAGTGTGCCTTACAAGAAACCTAGACCCATTCGAAAGGACATTTCAAAAAGAGACACTACCAAGTTCTGTCGTTACCATAACGACTACGGACATGACACTAACGAATGCAACCAGTTAAAGGACGAAATAGAGTTCCTTATTAGACAAGGACACTTGAGAAGGTACGTACGGGCCTCGGGAAATTCCCAACGAGAAGCTCCAGGTGGCAACGAGCAGGCGTCCACACGCCAACGCTCGCCACCATTACAGCCTGCCCCCGTGGTTGGAACACTCTTAACCATCTGTGGAGGCCCGCACCTCGCGGGAAATAGCGGAAAGGCCAGAGAACGATATGCTCGGACTCTGCGCCACGACCAGGACATCGAGATGATGACTGTGGAGGACCGTGGACCAAAAAAGGCTCGGTCAAAGGAAGGAGAGATAACCTTCTCTGATGGTGATGCCCAGCACGTCCGGTTCCCACATTCCGATTCGCTGGTCGTGGACATCCAGATGGCCAACATGATGGTAAAGAGGGTACTAGTCGATATAGGAAGTTCAGTGAACATCCTGTATAAGTCAACACTGGAACGCATGAAATTGTCCGTAAAGGACTTGGAGCTCTGCAATCAGACGATATATGGCTTCTCTGGAGAAGGACTCGCCCCAGCCGGAATGATAAAACTTCCAGTAACGACGGGTACAGTGCGTGCAACAAGGACATTACTCGCCACCTTTGTAGTGGTCGATTGTCCTTCGGCGTACAACGCCGTTATCGGGAGGCCCATACTGGTTGATATACGGGCCGTCATCTCTATGTGGCACCTAGCCATGAAGTTCCCAACGGACGCGGGGGTAGGACGCGTTTTAGGAAACCAAAGGGAAGCCAGGGAGTGCTACAACGCCTCAATCACAAAGGCAAAAAGTGGAACATCAAGGAGCACTACCCCAGACCGATTGCGGATGGCAATAGATACGCAAGCCCAATCAGGTGGTGAAGTCACCAAATAGGGTGTTGCCCAAAGTGAGGATGGAGATTTGGATCCTCGCTTTGGGGATTTTGAAGAGAATGTTGGACCCATCGAGGACCTGGAGGAGGTCCAACTCGACAAAAAAGACCCGACCAGAGTCGTGAAGGTTGGGAAAAATTTAGAGCCTACCACGAAGCATGCATTGGTGGAATTCTTGCGAAGGAACCAGGAAGTTTTCGCCTGGTCGCATAAATGGTGGGAATAGATCCTGCGGTAATCAGCCATGTCTTGAACATAGACAAAACTTTTCCACCCGTGCAACAAAAAAGAAGGCTGCTCGATAAAGATAGATCAAGAGCCTTGAAAGAAGAAGTCGAAAGACTTAAGGAGAATGGGTTTATCAGGGTGGCGTTCTATCCATCGTGGGTCTCGAATCCGGTGCTGGTCCCCAAGCAAAACGGCAAGTGGCGGACCTGTGTGGATTTTACAGACCTCAATAAAGCCTGCCCAAAAGACTGCTTCCCACTCCCAAGGATCGACCAGCTGGTCGATGCGACTGCAGGACATGAGATCCTTTCGTTCATAGATGCATATTCAGGCTACAACCAAATTAGCTTGCATCCCCCTGACGAGGATCACACCAGCTTTCGGACCGATACAGGCTTATACTGTTACAAAGTCATGCCCTTCGGATTGAAAAACGCAGGTGTGACTTACCAACGGCTAGTCAACCACATGTTTAAAGAGCTTATCGGTGTAAACATGGAGGTATATGTGGATGACATGCTGGTAAAGTCTAAGAAGGCAGAAGGACACGTGAGGGATCTACAAGAGTGCTTTAGTGTGTTAAACAGGTACCAGATGAAGTTGAATCCCCTCAAATGTTCCTTTGGAGTCGGATCAGGGAAGTTTTTAGGGTTTATAGTAAATTCAAGAGGAATCGAAGCCAACCCTGACAAGATAAAAGCCCTGATCGACATGAAGTCGCCGGAGAAAATCAAGGATGTACAAAGTTTGACCGGAAGGATCGCTGCCCTGAGTAGATTCATCTCCAAATCAACTGACAAATGTGTCCCTTTCTTCAATCTACTCAGGGGCAATAAGAAGTTTGAATGGACGGGAGACTGCGAGCAAGCATTCCAGGCTTTGAAAGCTCATATGGCGCAACCTCCCATTCTGTCAAAACCTATTGAAGGAGAAACTTTGTTTATTTATCTGGCAATTACTGAAGTTGCTGCTAGTGCGGTACTAGTACGAGAGGAAGAAGGCGTACAGAAAGCAGTCTATTATGTCAGCAAGAGGCTAATCGGTGCATAATTAAGATATCCGCCAATCGAAAGGTTAGCGTATTGCTTAATACTAGCCTCCAGGAAGTTGCGTCCTTACTTCCAAGCCCATCCTATCACAGTTCTAACCGACCAGCCCCTTCGGCAAGTCCTCCAAAAACCTGAGGCGGCTGGGTGATTGTTAAAATGGGCAGTCGAACTAGGGCAGTTCGATATAACTTATGCACCGCGAGCAGCAATAAAGGGACAAGTCCTGGCCGATCTTGTTGAGGAATTCACCGAACTCCCAGACAGTGAGCAGTGTGAACAACCTGAAGCGCCCATGCCTCAAGACAAAACTCCTTCGTGGAAGCTATTCACGGATGGTTCATCCAACGAATCCCACGCAGGAGCGGGAGTGATATTGATAACGCCGGAAGGGCATCGATTTCACTGCGCAATCAGGTTCGACTTCACCGCGTTAAATAATGAAGCAGAATACGAAGCACTCCTCGTTGGATTAAGAATGGCCAAAGATATGAGCATAAAGAAGCTTGATATCTATAGTGATTCACAGCTAGTCGTGAATCAAGTCCTGGGAGAATATCAAGCGCGAGGCTTAAAGATGATGGCCTACCTGAATAAAACGAAAGATTTGCTGGCCCAGTTTACAAAATACACCCTCCAGCAAATTCTGCGAGACCAAAATTAAAATGCAGACGCCTTAGCTAAACTCGCAAGTGCGAAGGATGCAGACACCTTGAACATAGTTCCAGTAGAAAGACTGAATAAGCCGAGCATAGAAACAGCCGAAGCCAATATGGAGATTCGCCTAGGAGATACATGGATGGCGCCTTACTTGGAGTATCTGACGAATGGTACACTGCCAACAGATAGAAACAAAGCCAGAACTCTGCAGAGGCGAGCCGCTAGGTACATACTGGTCGATGGTGTTATGTATCGAAGAGGATATTCGATGCCACTGCTTAGGTGCATTACACCAGAAAAAGCTAAGGAACTGATGAAGGAGGTGCACGGAGGCTTCTGTGGGGATCACGCTGGGGGGCAAAGTTTGGCAAAGAAGATTCTAAGGCAAGGTTACTTCTGGCCAACAATGAACGAGGATTCAATAGAGTATGTACGAAGATGTGACAAATGTCAAAGGTTCTCCAAGATTCCACGAGCAGCTCCAAATGAACTAAAACAGATGCAGAGCCCGTGGCCTTTCGCAGTATGGGGGATAGATTTGATTGGATCCCTGCCCACAGGGAAAGGCGGAGTAAAGTACGCAGTTGTGGCAGTTGATTACTTCACTAAATGGGCCGAAGCTGAACCACTTGCAACCATCACGACCAAGAAGGTTCTTGACTTCGTCATCAAGAACATTGTATGCCGGTATGGTCTGCCCAGAAAGATAGTTTCAGACAACGGGACCCAGTTTGACAGCGACTTATTCACCGATTTCTGCGAAAGGCATGGAGTTATTAAAAGCTTTTCTTTAGTCGCACACCCCCAAGCGAATGGGCAAGTCGAAGCCGTGAACAAAACTCTCAAAGACACCCTGAAGAAAAGACTCGAAGAAGCTAAAGGAGCGTGGCCAGAGCAGTTGCCTGAAGTCCTATGGTCGTATAGAACATCCCACCGAACAGCGACGGGCCATACCCCATTTTCCTTGGCTTATGGATACGAGGCCATGTTGCCTGTCGAGTTAGATCCCCCCTCACATCGGCGCTTAACTTACGACCAAAATCAGGACAGCCAGTTAATGATGGAATCACTAGACACAATCGACGAAATACGAGAGAAATCTCAACTCCGAGTTGCTGCTTACCAGCAAAAAGTCGCCCGGTACTTTAACTCCAAAGTTAAAGAAAGAAAATTCAACGTCGGAGACTTAGTCCTACGACGAGTTTTCTTAAATACCCGCGACCCCACTGCTGGAGTGCTCGGACCTAATTGGGAAGGACCTTACCAGATTGAAGAAGTCCTTCACCCAGGCACATATAAACTTGCATGCTTAAACGGAGATCTCGTTCCACGCTATTGGAATGGAGAACACCTGCGCAAGTATTATCAATAAACAGTCCTTTTTAAAGGATTGGCTTGTGTAAAAAAATTTCAATTTTTTTACAAGTTTTGCAAAGAGGGTTAGCCACGCTGTATGGCTAACTGCTCGTATATGTAAGGTTCTATTATAGAATCACTCGTAAAGACATGTTTAGTCTATTTTTAATACGAGATTATAAGGGACTGTGCGCAGCCAGTCATTCTTGCCAACCTTTGTGAATTTACATTTGCAAGTATTTGTTCATTATGTGTGTTGTTTTGCTGTATTACAAGTATTATTTTTTAACACGAACAGGAATGTTCGAACAGGCCATGGTCAAGGCAAGTGACCAAGGACCTAAAAGCTCCTCGATCACTTGGGGGGCATATAAGGCACATCGATAGCAAAGCATACTCTCAAGGTATGTAAACACATGAACAAAATAAGTGATAGCATGCTACAGTACTTAGAGTATTTTTTAAAATTTAGGTTTTGTTAAATCATGCCAAAGTACTATGCTAAGTTCGGTCATTCGGACAAATGTCATAATAAGTAAAAATGTTATAGCATCAAGATTAAAGCTTTTACACCGCAAGCATCGCTGCTTGGATGTAACTGTTCAAGTAAAAAAAAAAAGATTTACTACCCGTGCAGCAAAGTTTAAAACAAAAATATTGTTTTTACATCACGACCCGTGGGTCGTGTAAAGGAAAGAAGGAAAAATAAATAAGAAGAATTCAAGAGGCATTCGGGGCCGGAGGGTCCTGGGCAGCATCCTGGTTAGTCGCGTCCTCGACAACTTCTTCTTCTACACCAGGGACGCTTGGAGTGGCAGGGGTTGCAGCTCTTGCCTCCTCTTCGGCCAGTTGGGCAGCGCATCGAGCCAACTCCGCAGTTCTGACTTCCTCTGAAAGGTAACTAAAGTCAGCACCCTGATTATGTTTCCAGAAATTGTAGAAACATCGGAGTGTCGTCCTTTTGTACTTTTCCAGATTCTTGGAGTTGTCAAGCTCTAACTGCTTCACCTTGCCCCCGAGGGTGACAATAGCCTCATCCTTAGACTTGAGCACCTCCCCCAGATGCTTGATTTCGCGAAGATGGGCCTTGTTGAAATCTCGGTACTCCTGCCTCAACTTGACTGCTGCGTCCTTCGCAGCTTCAGCCTCCGACAGCTTAGTCACCGCCGCATCCCTCTCTCGGACCACTGCCTCCAACTCCTTGGCATGCCTGGCCTCAGCAGCCGAAAGCTCCTCGACCGCCTTCACCTGATACCTCTCGGTGGCTTTCGCCTCGACCTGCTCGAGGTAAGCTTGGGCTCGGGTACGAGCACTAGTGGCAGACAGCAAGGCCTGTAAATAAAGAAAAAAAGAAGGAGTTAGAACTTATCATGAGGACTAAAAAACTAAAGCTTGAAAAATAAAGAAGTACTTACGCTGGAGATTTCGTTCAGAGCCCTGTTCAGGATCTGGTCGACTGGCAGCTCTTCAGCTTGGACCATTGCGGCCCTAACACGGTCGCCTTTGCCGATGCGATCGAGGCGGTCCCTGGCAGATCGAATGGCACGGCTCATGAGTCTGGCCCCATGAGCTTCTTCACGAGAAAACTGCTCTCTGGCAGGTGCGGTTGGAGGATTCGGCGGGGCAGGAGCGTTTTGCTGCTCGGAAGGAACTGGAGGAGGGGTAGAAGTTTGCCCTGTTGGCGCAGGACTTTGCCCAGTTGGCACATCCTGGGGAAAGTCTTCTGTTCGACCCTTCTTGGCTGGAGGGCCGCGGCTGGATTCACCAGTTCTCTTCTTAAGCTTCCATTGGAGTTGAGGAACCTCCTCTTCATCCTCGGCCTGGTACATGTCAAAGATATTGGGAGTTGACATATCTGCATGCAGATAAACATAGCAAGTTAATCAAAAAGGAGGCAGGTGAAAGTATGTTAGACAACTGAAATGAGGTAACAAAGTAAATACCTGAGCTATAACTACTGGTCGCTACACTATTGACTCTATTAATCATATACTCATTATCTGGCATGAAAAAGTCTGGCCCTAGATTTGGAGCATATGTTAAGTTACCATCCCCGTCAAACAAGTGACAGGGAATTGGCAAACCATTTAAAAGCGAAATAACTTTACCATTATCGTCGGAGGATTCTCCCAAGTCAACAATAGGCTCTTTGGCCTTTTGTTTCCCCTTGCCTTGGGGAGTAGAAGGCCTTTCTGCGGAAGGGCTACCCGTGGGTTCCCTGATTGTAACCCCCGTAGGCCTCCTTTGAGGAGGAGGTACAGGAAGTTGCTGCTCGGGAACCCCCTCGGCAGTGGCTTCGTCCACCACGGACCCTCTAGTTTCATGGCGAGGAGCCAGGAGGCCAGACAACCTCAAGTTTTTCTCAATTATCAGGGTCTTGACACTTTTTGCTGCATCAGATATCCTGGCCAGAGTGTTGGACCTCAACACCATGTCTGTTGTTGGGGTCGGACGTAACCAAGGGCCTGAAAAACAGATCAAAGTTTGAGAAAAATAAAAGGAAACACTTTAGGTTAAAGTATCGACCAGTCAAGGACAAGCTCCTACCTCCTCGGGCAAAGGCCAAGTTGTTGCTGGTTATGTCTGGAGTAAGGAAATACTCTTTATTGTAGTGCCCCACGTTGGATATATGGGTAGTGCCACTCAAGAACGTCCGGCCGGTCTCCTGGTGGCAGAAGTGGAAGAAGCCCGTCCCGTTGTGCTGTGGGTTAGACTTAAGGTCGAAGAGATAGTTGACCTCGTGGGGCGAAGGTTCTGGCCATTTCTTAAGTTTATACAGAATATGAAGTGCGGTCAGCATCCTATATCCGTTTGGAGTTATTTGGAAGGGGGGCGACACCAAAATAGTTGGCCACCCCCACAAAAAAGGGATGAAGAGGGAGGTAAGCTCCCGCCTCAAGGTGATACCGGGACCAGGCGCTGTTTGCACCTCCTGGGAGGTTAGCCCTCTGGTCTGCGGTAGGACGTATAATGGTTACCCCCGTAAGGGGGAATTTTCTGAAGCAGTTAGCGACCATTCGAGGGGTCACTGAACTGGCTGGGAAAGTATACCACTCGACATCAGGCAGATTCCGATGACGAGGGCGAGCCCTAATTTGGATATTAGGGTCAGGAACGAGATTTTCTCGACCACTGGTCGAGGGAACCCGAGCCTGCGAATCAGGCTGGACAGGAGAATTTGGGTTGCTTCCGGACTCAGGTCTTTTCTTGCCAGAAGACTTGGAGCGAGCCATTGGAGAGGAAGGTTAGGGTCTGGAAGAGGATCGCGAGAAAGGAATCTCGTGGATGTGGTCAACTGGTTGTTCTTCTCCCTCGAGCAGCTGGGCGAGAAGGTCGTCGTCGATGGGTCTTTCACCTCCCCACAAATCTGGCATTAAAATCTGCAAACAGAAGAATGGGGAGGTGAGGATGTGGAACTTTTAAAAGGCTTTTTAGAATAACGCTGGTCGAGTATAAAAGTTAGGCTTTTATACAACAACATTCTAACAAGAAGCTAAATCTTTCTACACGAACAGTTTGAAAAACGGATCAAAGGGTGAAAGTAAAAAGTTTTTCTGGAAAAGATTTTTCAACTCCCCTTAGGGCGGGAAAAATTTATTTTTCAACTAGCTTAAAAATCGAAATTTTACTTCGGTTTTACGTCCTAAAAAGCATGATCCTGGATTTTAAACTAACTCGTAACTCTACTGTGCCTACAAAACATTCTGTCTATCAGCACCTTAAACCAGAAATGGAAAAATTTAAACAGTACACCATCAGGAACATGCACCACGAGAAATTAGAAGCATGGGATTTCGAAAACTTACCGAGAAGAGTGATCGTAGAGGTGGAAGAAAGGTCTTCGGAGATTAAGGAGCCTACGGTCTGAGTCTTGGAAACGCAGGAAAACGGTCTCCGGAGAAGTTTAAAGCTCTGATTTTTAGGGTTTTCTGCAAAGACAATGGCGTGCGTAAAAAGAAAGAAGAGGCTTCGACAGTCTTATATAAGTTTGTTTCTGATATTAAAAAAGTGTAATCATTTGTCTTCCTTTTTCGAAGTATGGGGAAACGGGATGGCCGTCGAAATCGTTTCTGGGGAACCGAAAAGACATGATTAGACAGAAGTGGGTTGCTTTTTTCAAGAACACATGAAGGATTCTGACACGTCAGGTGGGGTTACCGAAGAGTCATTCGTCCAAAAGTTTATTTACTGTTCGTAGTAAATAAACTTTGGGGGGCAAATGTTATCCAATAAATTAGCATTGGTGACATGGCCAGTAATCTCTGGACACGTGGCTGACATCAGGAAGCGTCTGCTAGAGCATCGACCAGAAGACACCGTAGAAGCAGGGAAAGCCCGTCTTACCCGCGACCAGTCTGGTCGATGGTTCCGTGTACAAGGCAACATTTATGGGAAGATCTTTATGAATCCCGAATTTATCTCATACAATCTTCTGGGTATCCGATTATTCAGGAAAGAATATCTGTAACAATCTTTTGTAACCCTCCTTGAGCCTATAAATAGCAAGAGATAGCTCAAAGGAAGGGACTTTTGGCTTTAGAATCATTCGTAACTATAGTAATTCTCCAAATAAACTTGTATTGTTCTTCAGAGGTTAGTGAAACTCATCGAACCCTGGTTCTTTGATCACCTTTCTGATTCTTATATCAATATCAGTCTAAGTGCACGTAGGTCATTACCAGATCCTGGGGCCGAACCACTACAAATTACTGTGTTTTCTTTACTTTTGTCATTACGTTCTTCTCTATACATTCGTTCATATCAATCACGTTTTGACTCCGTGTCGGTTGGCCAAATCTTGGGTCAACACATGTCCCTGGGGATGTTTTCGGGACCCTGAGCACTAGGTTTTATTTTAGGTTACTTAAGCTTGAAGTAGCTTGTTAGATAGAACCGTACGTTAGAAAATACTTTTCTCTCTTCCCGTTAGTTCATTTTACCGTTCGAGGCAATTTCGAATAAATCTTGAGTTCTAGGAGTCGGAATGAAGCGAGGATCGAGACATAGTGATCCTAGGAAAGATTAGAAGCTTCTTGACCGAAGGATTTAATGGAAAACAACCCAATCAAAGGTAATCTAAGTTTTAAGTTTTGAGTTTTTAGAGTTTCTAAGCTTAGAATTGGATTTTGTGAATCGTTGAGTTTTTGGTTCGTTTGAGCCTTGGGATTTGATGGTTTTGGATTATTGAGAAGTTTGGGAACTTTGATTTTTGGATTTGGAAGTGTTTAGGTATGTTTTTTGGAAGGTTTGGGATGAAGGAAAACAGGTTCATGGCTGGTTCTGGGTGGGGGGCCGCGGCCCAAGCTCGAAGAAGCAGCTGGAGGTGTTTTGGGCGTGTTGGGCGCCGTGGCCCTAGGTATTGGGCGTCGTGGCCCTTGCTCCTAGTGTGGCTGGGGGCTGTGGCTCAAGCTTTTAGGGCCGCGACTCAAGCAGGGTTTTGAGGTCGTGTGAGTGTTTTGACCTCGGGAACTTGGTTTTAGGCCTCGGGATCGTTCCTACTACCCTAATTAGTGGGGATTGATGTCCCAGAGGCTAGATCTTGGTTCGGGAACCTTTGTTGTTCATTTTATTGATGGTGTCCCATATTTGGTTATGACTAGGTAACTGCTAAAGGACTAAAAGTCATATCGTTCTCAAGGGTCGTTCTTTTATTCATTCTCGCTCGAATCAGAGGTAAGAAAACTGCACCCTATATATATGACATGCATGATTGTTGTTTAGGCATGTTGGTTGATAATGTGGACATTGATTTCATATTAAATGCTTAGCAGAGCTTGCTTACTTGTGTATGGCACTGATTAGTCAAGGATGGCACTGGTCGCATATTACTGACCTGTGAGTCAGAAACTGCATAAGCGTCCTGAACGCAGGGCCGATAAAAGATTAGATCTAATCGATATCAGCATTGAATGACTCTAGGGGCATTAATGATGTATCTACCCTAAGGTAGATGAAACTTATAAGCGCTTGACTAGTCTAAGCTAGTTACTCAGAGTCAGGGCCAAAAGCCTAGGTGACAGCTTGTCACATGGCTAGGGAGCGGAATCCCATGGTTGTGACTCTATGGTCACGAGGTAGGTTATGTTGGTGACTAGTCATCAAGCACCTATCATGTTTAAGCAAGTGAAAGGATCACTTATCTATTAAGCCCCAGTGACCCTATCGTCACATGACTCATGGGAACAGAACCCATCATTGTCACTCATCTGTTTTGGACTGAAATTCCTGAATGATTATTATGATCATTGTTGATATTATATTCATGCTATATTGTGTTTTCTTGCCGAGCTTTGGCTCATGGGTGCTATGTGGTGCAGGTAAAGGGAAAGAAAAGCTCACCCAGCCTTGAGTGGAGAACTTAGGTGGTGTTGTGTACATATGCGGCCAATTGACCACCACGGCCAATGAGTTCTCAGAGGAACTAGGGGGTAAACCATATTTTTGCCGCTTAGGTCGACGGGTTTGTAAACTTGAAACTGTAATGACCATTTTGATTTGTAAATAACTTGTAAATGTTTTGATGGGCCCATGAACAGATTTATATTTTAAATAAAATATATCATTTCATTTTAATTGGTTTTCCACCTTAGCCTGTTAATAACACCTAGAAGCACGTTTTTAACCGAAGAACTCGGGTTGTGAGTTAAATTTCTGGTTTACCGTTCACCGTAACTGTTCTGGGGTAACTAGGGCGTTACAATATATTATTTCAATTTTGTATTGCATACTCCCTTATTGCTTGCTTAAACTCTTTTCCTGATGGAAAGGATAATCCCAATTTAAAGGTTGGTTTGACCATGTCAGTTGCTGCTACAAACTCAGGCAAATCAGGTAGTTTCGCTTTTTTAAATATTTTCTTTCCTTTATGGAACTCACTACCATCATTCTCATCACTCCCATCTTCAGTTGAGCTATCACATGCACCCATTTCACTGTTAGATTCCACCATATCCCCATCTCCTACATCAATTTCTACAGGCTTTTTTCCCTTAACAACTGTTGTTCGGCCATTTAGTCGACATCCATTACATCATCATCCTGTGCATACTTCGAGTCTCCATAATCATCAGCTTCATCATCACTTTCTTCAGTGCTGTCATCGCCAGCTTCAGATTCATTCCTAACCGCACCCTCATCACCAAACTGAGTTGTGTCATCGACCAAATGAGGAGCATTTTCTGTCAAGTGTCCCCCTACCAAATCAGCTGCATTTCTTGTCATGTTTTCCTCTACCAAATCAAGCCCAAACTGAGGTGTGTTATCCACCAAATCATGAGCACTTTCTCTCAAGTTCTCCCCTACCAAATCAACTACATTTACTATCAAGTTTTCCTCTATCAAATCAGGCCCAAACTAAGGTGTGTTATCCACCAAACCAGTAGCACTTTCTCTCAAGTTCTCCTCTACCAAATAAATCCCAAACTGGGTTATTTCATTAACAAATCTGGCCTACCCAAAATAGGCCCAACATCATCATTTTGATTACCTAAAGCAGACCCAACATTAACCCCAATACTTCCCAGATCAGACCTATTCAAACTAATGCCATGTTCTACATTTTGGGTCAAGTTTTACTCACCCAAACCAGAACCGAGTTCATCATTTTCAACACCCAAACCAGGTCCCACACTAACCCCGCTCACTAAATCAATTCCAGTAACAATAGAAGCTTGACTTTCATTTAATTCAATTTGACTAAAAAAGTAGTCAACCACTTGATTAATCTTAACAGAAGCACTAACTCTCTTAAGTAACACAATGTCACTGCTTATACACTCCAGTGTCTTACAATTTTCCCACTTAAAATAATAACCAATTGAAGTAGGATCCAAGTAACCTAAATCCCTTGCTATCCCATGTAATTCAAATATGCTCATAGTGTCGACACTACAGTGATGCACATGATTAACCACCCCACCAATGTAAGTACTAGGAAGGTTACCTATGTACTTTATTTCTCCTTTGTGATGCTCCTTGAGAGTGAATGCAGAAGATGTTGGCTCTGCACAATAAAAAAAAACAAAATATAATATGTTAATCTGTCAAAACTAAGCAATCGGTGGTCCCAAAATTTTTTTGTACTTATTTAATAAATGGAATCTTGACCAAGTTAAAGCACACACACACCAATACCCCGCCACAATCATCCATCAAAAGTCTTAAAAATTTTCACTATACTCTGCACCCTGACTACAAAAGGACAAAACTACAGTCGGACCCAACATCACTAAAATGACAAAAAACACCTCTTTGTATGTGTATAAATAACCTAAAGCATAAGGATAAGCATTTATTTATGGAACCAGAGCAATCCACCACCTTGTTCAAATAGAATTTTCGGGAAAGGAAAATGTCGAAACAAGGAGAAAATGAAACAAAGGAAAAAAAAACTTACCATAAAATGGAATTACATCCTCACTCGTCTGCTTCGGGTAACCTTTTTTTCTTCCAGCACGAACCTTCTTCTTCCCCATTATCGTTGACCCAACACTCAGTCATCAACCAGAGGTGGAAGTCTCAGAATTTAACACACTAAAAATTTCCCCAAATGACAGCCCTAATTTCCTCCCTAGACTTATCTGATCCAATCGAAATACCCCTAAAACAATATTCCAATTTTCCCTCCTAAAAATTCCCACATCATCAGCTAAAGGTAGTCTAAGTGTAAGCCACGTCACATGAAAAAATGCCACATGGTAGAGGTAATTTCCAGAACACAACTCTGTTATAAAAATTGAACGGAACTGGAAGGAAGTCTCACAATTTAACACACTCAATAGTTCGAGGGGAATTTTTAACGGGCTTAAAAACTAAGGGGGCACGATTTGGTATATGTAATAGTTTGGGGGGGAGTCCTAAATAACCTTTTACTATTTGTCTCCATTGTATCATAAGATACAGGTAATTAATGATGAATACATGGTAAGACTACTGTGCAGTCAGTTTGTGTTTTTTACACCTCGATAATTTTGTCTTCCAATTTTTTATATGACGGCGTACATTGTAGTCATTTAAACATCCTACAAATTTTCAAGAAATTCTGAATAATTTATAGTGCAAAAAATAAGGTTGAAATAGTTGAATTTTACACTCATATACAAAAAAAAATAATCATGTGTGCACCAAGCTATTTGAACCTTGTTTTCAGCACTGTAAATTATTCAGAATTTCTTGAAAATTTGCAAGATGTCTTAATGACTACAATGTACACCGTCATATAAAAAAATTAGAAAAAAAATATATAAAGGTGTAGAAAATAACCTAAAAACACAAACTGGCTGCATCGGTACAACTAAAAAAGTGACTGCACCGCAGTCTTTCCCAATGAATATATATACATTTGTATTACGTTAAAGATTAGTAATTTTGATGAGAGGAATTTACATGAAATATGAAAAAAAATTCTAAACTTTAGTAAATATGGAATTTTTTTGTGCATTTTATATGGTATTTTATGTTTTCTTACTTTTTTATGGGATTTGTTTTCACATATTTGTGTAATATTTTATTAGTTTTAACATATTTAATTATATAAGTTTATTTTTGCTAATTTTGAATTTTTGTGAGGGTATTTTAGTAAATGTAGGTATTATTTTTAATTTCTTTTTTTTTTTGTTCAAACATTGAAAACTGTTGTGTTTTCTTCTTTTATTTTATTTTTTATCTTCTTCAATCAACATTTTCTCCCCTATAACCGGTTACCACTATCAGAACAAGCTTGATTTTTTTTTTTTGTGGTAGTGATCATTTGCTGCTGTCAATTTTTTTAGTGATGTGTGGTAACTGGTTATAACTATAAAAATCAGTTTTATTTTTTAAGCAGTGTTGTAGTAACTGGTTACAACTATAAAAATAATTTTGATTTTTTAGTAATGTACTATTACACTTAAATACCTAAGCCTTTTTTTGCGGCTAAAATACCTTCTGTCAACATTTTTATTTTTTAGAATGAGAGCAACAATGTGCACATTCAAACACCTAGACCTACGAAAGGTCTGTACAGTAGGTTGTCGCTATTCATATGAGAATGAGAGCAACAATGTGCACCTTCAAACACCCAGACCTACATCAATTTAATTTTTGGTTGTTTGAAAAATCTGAATTAATTTTGGCTTGTGTTCATCTCCCATTGTGCACCTTCAAACATCTAGCTTTGAAAACCTCTACCTACGGCGATCTCCTTGCCGTCACCTTGCCTGGGATCTTCTAAACCATACATAAATTCGTGTATAAAGAAATCTGGAAGGCAAAAAAAACTTGATCTAAAAAGTAGAACCCAACCCCTCACTTCTCCTTGCCTCACCTCACCTGGGCTCTTCCAAACTCAGCCCCGACATCACCATCTTCCATAGTTTCCAGCCTCAAGTCCACCACGAAGAGAGAGAAGAAAAGTTTCAAGCATGGATGAAAAAAAAAAAGAATGAATGAGGAGAAGAATAACCATGAAGAGAGAGAAGAAAAGAAAATATCTAATTAATTTTGTTTGAAATTTAATTTAGGTATTTTTTTAAATTAAGTTTTTTATTTTTAAATTTTATTATATTTTTAATCATTTTTATTTGATTTTTAAATCTTTAAATGAATTTTTGAATAAAAATAAATCATAAATAACGTGGACCAATCAAAGACTGCCACACGTGAGTTTACTTGGCAGTTAACGATGAGGTACCTACGACTGCCAAAAATGTTGATGGAAGGTAGTTTAGCCGCAAAAAAAAAAACTTATGTATTTAAGTGTAATAAAGTGAAAAAAGTAAGGTATTTTCACCGCAAATATCCCTTGTCAAAATACCAGCTGAATTGTAATTGGTTACTTAGTGAGATTTGGAGAAAAAAATTGATATGAAAAAAATAAACTAAATTGAGTGCGAAGGTAACCGGTTACAATTAGGTTTGAAAAAAATATTTATAAAAAAATAGTTGTGATGGTAACCAGTTACTTAGCCAGACCTGAAAACAAATAGGATCCAAATAAAAAAATGTAAAATAATCATAATCGTAATTAGTTACAGCTAGGTTTGAAAAAAAAAAACAGATCTGAAAAAAAAAAAGTTACGATGGTAACTAGTAGGGGTGTTCGTGGTGTGGTTGGTGCGGTTTTTCTCTAATTTTTTGGAGCACACCGCATATGCGATTTGAACAATTTTCCAAACCGCAACCTGCACCGCATAGACCTCAAACCGTATAAACCGCACCGCAAAAATGCGGTGCGGTTTTGGCGGTTTATACCTATCGCCAAATAATTTAACAATTAAATATTATAATTAAGAAAGATTCATAATAAATCTCATTACCAAAGAGTGTTTAACAAAATAATTAAATGTACAACAAGCTAATAAACTTTAAGCAAAACAATCAAAATATAACAAACTAATAACAAATAAAAAATGTAATATAAAAGTAAATATTATTTTAATTAAGGAGGATTATCTTTAGATTGAAGTAGAATATGTGTTAGCATCTTATGAAACATTATATTTCTTTCTAGATATTTTGTATATTATATTATACTATATAAATATTTATGCATTAACTTTAAATGTAGTAAAATTGAAAAAAAATAATATAAAAAGTTAATATATATAATGATGTTGTGCGGTGTGGTTTGAACCGCATTTATAAAATTTAAAACCGCAAACCGCACCACACCGCGTAGTTTGGCAAAAATACAAACCACAACTGCACCGCGAAGGGTTCTAAACCGCAAATTGCGGTACGGTGTGGTGTGGTGTGGTGTGGGCGGTTTGTGCGGTGTGAGCAGTTTTATGAACACCCCTAGTAACTGGTTACTTATCTAGACCTGGAAAGAAAATCCGATCTATACAAAAAAAAATCTAAATGGATTGTTATTTTATCTAGTTACAACTAAGTTTGAAAAAAAAATTAAATATGAAAAAAAAGAATCGGTTGTCGTAGTGCCTGGTTACTTAAACATGTCTGAAAAAAAATCAGATTTGAAAAAAATAAATAAACAAATCGTGATGTTAACCGATTACAGTTAGGGCTGGAAGAAAAAAAAATCAGATCTAAAGTGCAAAATCAGATTTAAAATGCAAAATCAAATATGAAAAATAAGAAGAGCAACAAGAACAACCAAAAGAAAAACATTAAAACCACCACCACCACCAGCAATAGAAGAAGAAAAAGAAGAAGAAGAAGAAGAAGAGGGCGATGGAGTTGCATCATTGTCGGGGGGTGGGGGGCTGCGTCGCCGGTGGAGGGCAGAGGTAGTGTCTCCGGCGAAGGGCTGAGAAGAAAGAACCAAGTGGGGAAGGAGAGAAGGAGAAATGAGAAAATGAAGAGAGAATAAATGTGAGAGAGAAAGAAGATGATGAGAAAGTGTAAGAGAATTTTGTGTAAAAATATGGTAATTTAATTTTTATATTTCATGGAATTCACATGTTTAATTTTTTTTTTAAATTCACCATATTTTGTAACATTTCTTTTTTGACCATAAATATAAAAACTCATCTTTTTTTCTCATATTTATGTAAATTTCTCTTTTGATTAGTAATACTATAAACCTTATGACATTTATTAAAAATATGATAATATTTAAATAAAATAAACATTATAATAACATTTTATTAAAATATCAACTATAATATGTATATTTATTAAAACATCAATACTATCATAATAATATTCAAATAGAAGAAGCAACAACAAACATAATATATAAAAAATGAGACAAACTTAAACCGAGTATTGTTTATCACACGATCAGCCTGAAACCTTAAATTAGTAACGCATCTTCCGAACTAGTTTTTTGGCCAGCATTAGTGTCATCATACTAACTCCAACTATCAAAATCATTTTGATGTTAAATCAACACTAAAATAATGAAATTTTAACATTATTTTTTTTTCCATTCCAACCACAATACCAAAATATATTCTATATTATTATATTAATTTATTTTATAAATAAAATACACATGTATTTATTTATAAAATATTAATATAAAAATATAAAAAGAATTTTCCGTTTGCTACATATATAAATAGTGCACTGTAGCATTTTATAAATGGGGTAACATTTGTAGTTTGATTGGGTTTGATATGCTGTTAAACAGCAGCAAAATGCAGGGAAGCAGTCCCATTGGACTTGCTCAGGACATGCATACATACTAGTGACCTGTTGTTGTTTTTAGAGCAACTCTAATGGGAGTGGATTGGAGAGTTGCTTGTCAGTGGTTGTCAGTGGTGGGAGATTTTTTTAAAAATAAATTGACAAATTTGTCCAAAAGTGGCAAAGTTGCTTGTTTTTTTTTTTTTTTTTTATTGGTTAGATTTATTAAAAAAATTACGAAAGAACAACTTAATCACCTTTAGTTGCTCCCATTGTAGTATATGGTAGTATATAATAGAAGTATATAAACATAATCCACCTATATCAAGTAAAAATTAGTCCTGTCTACCAAACGTGCGTGTGTTTGTGTATTGGTGATTCTCCCTCTTGTTCAAATCCGAAATTGAGTTAAAACACTCTACAGTACAACATTCGCCACACGCAACCAGTATAGCCACACCCATAGTGACCGGACCCAACACAACAAACAATAATGAAAGCACAAGCCAAAAGCCGAAACCAAAATAGTTTGAAGTTCAAACTAATATACAGGAGGTCAGGTCACTCTTTCATTTATCAGCCTTCAAAATCAGTTTTGACCCATTGACCATATTTGCTCTTCAACCTATCCTCCAACTCCTTGGCCTTAATCTCCTTAATCTTCTCCGCATTGGCCATGGACTCCTCTTGAACCTGCGCGATCCTCCGGCTACGCTTCTTGGCCGCTGCCTCTCGCTCAGCCTCCAAACCCTCATACTCCCTCACCCAACAGCTATGCACGGCGCAGCTGAGCACAAACACGGCCACCTGAAGAAGAAACATGGCCGTTAACACCCCACACTCCAGCCTCACAAGGAGCTTGGCCTCTCTAGGGTCCCGGTTTGAATGAAGGAGCAAAAGGGTCGAATTCTCCTTCGTGAACAAGGCTAGTACGCCGAGCAATTGTCCAACCAATGAGGCGAGGAGAAGCGAAACGTGAGTGATGAAGCAGAAGTGGGCTAGCTGAGAGTAGAAGCCGACCAAGGAGGAAAGGAGGGAGATTGAGGAGACCATGAGAAACGCCATTCCAAAGGAAGTGGGCGGCATTCGGAGGAGGATGATGGGAGCGATTGAGGTGGCGGAGAGGATGAAGAGAGTGAAGTTGAGGCAGGAGAGGAGGAGGTTTGGGAAGGAGAATGAGCTTCTGAGGTGAATAGCTTTGGAGGTAGCCATAGTTGGTGAGGGAGCTTAGTCTGTTTGAACTTTGAATTGGTTTGGTTGATGGAGTAGAGGGAGGTTTTGAATTTTTATAGTAAGGTGGTAATTCAACCGTTGTAGGGATGGATGTCTACAACGGCTACGTGGGAAAAGTCCCCACTTTTATCATCGAATGAGTAAAATGAATGGCTTAATAATAATATTCCCTCCTCAGAGTTTTAAATTTTTGAGGTCTGTACCTCGCCTGCACCACTTATGACTCAGCCTTTTTCTTTTTATTTTTCAAAAATATTACACTCGTGACTTAGCTCAATCATTAATATTGGAACTGTTTGTCTAGATTTTCCGAACCCAAAGAGTATATAAAATAGTCAATTTCCAATGCAATGTAAATGAACACTAGAAAATCGTGACCGTTGATCTGTCATTGCTGGAATCTAATCCTGATTTGTGTTCTAGTAACGTATAAACGTACTTTTTTTCCTTTGAGAACAACGTACTTTTTATTTTTGAAAGGGAATAATAAACGTACTTTAATTTAAGTGTGGTTCCACATCTGTTACTATCTAGTGTTTTTCTTAGTAAGAAATGACACCTAGATTCAAGAAAATTTGAAAAAGAAAAAAATCGAATGAGGTTACATAAAGACAAATAGACCATACTGGAACTCAAGAAGAAGAAAATAAAAACAATGGGCTATGCATTGAATGGAGATCCGATAAATCCAAAAAATAAAAAAAAGGGTCAGAAAAAAGAAATACAACGAAGACTATAAATTAATATGCACTTATACATATTATTGGATGGGACTGTCTAAGAACTGTAATTTTACTAAACAAATAATTATATAATTATTGTTATATTATATTAAAGTTACAATATAATAATTTATTATCATCTGGCTCTTTTGTCTAGCTATACAGGAACTTCCAAAGTGGCATACAGTAACATCCCAGTGAAGCCAACTAGATGAAATATAATGGTTATATTAAAAATAAATCTTCAATCAGCACAGGAAATTACAACACACCATGTTGCTTGTGGTGCATGCAGCATCCTCAGAAGCCGAGACCATTAGCTGATATGAAGAAATATCGAATCCAGGGTTAAATGAGTGATTCATCTTCCACCATTGAAGAATTACAAGTATTTGCATATGCCTTGTCTCCAAATCCCCAGCTGCAAAATACAGTGAAAAACATAAAAGTAGCTGATGAAGTTGGATAAATCTGGCCCTAATAGTAAACAATAAATTCACTCGGCAATTCTTATCAATGTCAAGAAAATGCATACCCGGTCTTCTGAGTGTTTCTGACCAGTTTAAATCACTTCGTCCGAATGGGTTAGAATGGTCTCAACTCTGTCTAGTGATGCTTGGAACTTTCCTGAGTTCATGTTGAACAATGGTTCGCCAGTGCCTAGCGCCCTATCAGTTCAAGAATTATAATTCTTGGTATTTAAAGGAGACGTATACATAAAAACCGAAATAAATGTTGACACTTGGAGAGCCAAACTCATTAAAGACTTTAAGTACTTACCCAGTAATTTCTGGAAGGACATAATCAGCCCTCCACCCAAATCGCATATCCACACCAGGGAACAAGCCAAGTGATGTTTTGTTACGGATTCGAGATATACCATCTCCACCAAAACATGTACTAAGCTTCCATTTCCAACCAGTTGCATGCATGAGAAAGTTATGGCCTATTCCAACCTGTCAATAGTAGACAAAGTTGAGTGTGATTACTAAGGGGCTCGTTTCACATAATTTTTACTTCTTCTATAATTTTTACAGTAAAAGACGAGAAACTTAAGCTTTATTTACCGTTGGGATAGTATACTTTAAAAGAGCTTTTCAAATCTCAAAAAATATATTTTAATGTTATCATTTTTATTTCTTTAATTTAGAACAAGGATAAATTAGAAAATATTAAAATTTCATTCAAACAAAAAACAGAACAGATCCTCTTGTTGTTTCAACAGTTTTCTGAAAAAGCTGGCGGAATTTACTTCTTTAAGAAGAGCTTCTAAATACAAAAAGTACTTTTAAAATTCACACAAACACTGTCCAAAGTAACTTTTGAACTCTGAAAGTGCTTGCAAAGTCATGCCAAACAGGCCTTAGCACTAAAATTCAAATCCATAAGACGTCTCTAAGTGCAAGCAGAAACTTCCTACCAAGATATCAATAAACAAGTAATCAATCTACTTAAGGTGGGTATGTTAAGATGGCATTGGATAATTTTTTGACATCTTAACATGTCGATCGAAGAGATGGTCAAGAAAATAAGCTAGTTGAAAATCATACCTGGAGATTTAAATATTTGGTTACAGGAATTTTTTTTGAAAGAAGGCGGACATCCTGTTGGAGAGGCTCGTAAACGAACTTCCACTTTTTATCAGGAGACAATGGCTTCAACACAAGCTTTCCTTGAAAGTCATTCAATGGAGCATTATAAAACTGAGCCAAAAAAAAAGGGGTATAAGTCTTCAAAAGGAATGCAATTTAGCCAGCACCAATACTTATGTTCATACACATAAACACAAACTATCAGAAAAGATAACAAATTGAACTTAATATGGATAAAGATACAGAGCATTAGAACACTTAAACAATGTCTTCAACTCGTATTCAAATACAGGAATCTAAGAATGAAACCTGAGCAGTGTAGTTTACCACACCTTAGATAAGGGCTAAGCAAACCAAAATCAATGGCCAGAATACATTAGACAAATTACAAAACGATAAGCTGCAGTGAAGCACAAATATAGCATAATAATAATATCGTCTACTGTCATTTAATCAACAAGAACAAACAAACAAACATCTTAATTCAAATACAACAATTTCCACACAAAAAGGGGCCGAAATAGAAATAAAGTGGTACTGGGAAAACGTCGTTGAGTGACCATAATTTGAATAAGAAATAGTGCATTGAGAAATGAATGGTAACAACTTTAGAATATTCACACTTAACCAGCTTAAAAGAAGAAGAAAAAAAATGATAGAATTTTACCTCCAAATTGACACCAAACCGAAAACCCTGCAATTCTTTACGGAACTTGAGAAACAGCTCCGATGGCATAAGATTGATATTGTAAAGCTCATCCCACGATGTGGGTTCTTCGCCATTAGAACCCGGCTCCATCTTTAAAATATATATATTAAAAAAATAAATAAGATAATTCGAACTTTTCAAATCCCCTCATAACATAATTGAAGGCAATCCAAAGTAAGTACCTTCAATACGGTGGTGCCGTTTATGAAGTTTAATTACAGAGGGAGCTTTGAAATGTCAGTGAGCCTATGCTTCTGCTCTCTGATGGAGCGAGGGAACTCGGAGGAGAAGCACAAACAAACCATTTGGAACTTGGAAGGGTAGGCCATGGAGATTTTGTAGAGGCTCTTTATTTACTCTTATACCCTCCTTCTTTTCAAGAATGACAACTACTCCCGAAAATACTAATTTATTGTATTTGTTTTAGGATATATATGATGCTCCAAACCAATTATATTTAATCAAATGAATACAATATAATTTAATTATAAAAAATTGAATTTTCAATTACAATAAAGTTATATTAGAATTTATTTGGATTAGGTAAGTTGAAGGATTATAGTGTCAAAATGCAATTAACAATGGATTCAATCTAATTATATATAAAAATAGGACTTGATGCCAAATGACTTTTAATGGTGTGTGAAAGTAATTAAATGTTTATGTTTTTTATTTTGTAGTAAAATAGTTTACCCACATTTTTAATATTACATATTAACAAATAAGTCTTTTAGTAAATTACTTTTTTATTCTAAATATTTTAATATTATGGTATATTTATATTAGTTTTTATTTTAAAATTATTTTGATTTTTTTTCGTTTTTATGGGTTGTTGAATGATATATCATACCACAAAATATATATACTGGGTGAAAAATAATATATACCAACAAAACTTACAAAATTATTACTAAAAAAATGTATATACTATATTAACTAATTTATATACTAGCATTAAAATGTATATATCATGATACAAAATTATATATTATCAATATGTATAATAAGATAGAAATTAAATATCATAAAAAAATATTACATACCATACCACAAAAAATATATACACTGCACTACACCAAAATATTCATTTTGTGTCAGTCAACGTCTTTTGATTGAGATTTAGCATTTGTGGTAGTTGGACACTATCACAAATAAAATTGTATTTGCATCAGTTATAACACTGACGTCATTATTGGGGATCGTTTGAGTCAGTGGCTTGGTGACACTATTAAGGGGAGTGTTTGCGTCAGTGGGGCACTGACACAAACCTCGACATTTGTATCAATGCCCCACTGACGCGAATGCTTTTATATTAAAAATAAATCTTGGTCGAAGCCCATTTAATTCTTAACCTAATTGTCTTCAACCTCTCTTTTCTCATTCTCTATCTCAGCCTTTCTCTTCTCGTTTCTCTCTACCTCGGCCTTTCTCTTCTCTCTTTCTCTCTCGTTCCGTCTCTCTGTCATGGCCTCTCTCTCTTGGCTTTTTGGAAACCAGGCGAATGACGCGACGACAAGGCTCTCCAATTAAGAAAAAAAGTTTAAACTGTCCAATGTATTAAGCACTTTGGTTGGGTTAACCCACCCAAGCCAATCTTAAGTTTTTTTTTTTAAAATAAAATATTTAAATAATTAGATTCAACAAACTAAAAGTATAGTACATATCTTCCAAACTTAGACATATTATTCTAAATTGAAAGTTTAAATCATTATTCTAAATTCATTGTTAAAGATTTCAAAATAATATTTAATATTACATATAATATATATAATAATATATGTATATGTAAATGAAAAAAAAAAAACTCTTAATCGATTTATTATGGTTATATTGGGCGGGTTAGTATAATTCTCAAACCACCAAATATAATAATTGGACGGTTTGAATTTTTGTCTCGTTATTCAGGTTCCATTTTTTGTTTGTTTTTTCGCTTTAATTTTGACAGTTTATTCAGATTGGGCGGTTTGCAAAAACTTTTGCATAGTCTTACATATACATTTGAGGGTCGTTCTCGAAGACTCGTGCTCTTTATTTATTCTTTTCGTCAACTATCATATGAATAATAAATTTATTTGTTATTTATCTCTTCTTTTTGTTTTGATTATAAATTTGATCCCTACTCTTATTTAATAATATAAAAATTTTAGAAACAAAAAAAAATCTAGTTTTAAAAGTTTTTAATAAATACATAATTTTTCTAAATATATATATTTACATAATTTAGTTTATTTTTAAAATTATATTATTCATTAATGTTTTTACAATATTTTTCCAATTAATAAAACAACTCTATTTTAACTAATACAATTTTTATAAATATGTTAAAGAATTATATAGTTAATAATATAGTTAATTTTATAAATATGTTAAAGAATAATAAATTTAAATTTTGATATAAAAATTATTATAAATACAAAAGTTAATAATATGAAATTTTAAAAAAAAAAAACATAGTTTCAAAAGTTTTTAATAAATACATAATTTTTATAAATATAGATATTTACATAATTTAATTTATTTTTCAAATTATACTATTCATTAATTATAATTTTTTATTTGAATTTTGGCGACATTTTATGACTGTCGGCATTGGATTTTTATTAACTGTCGGCGTTGGAGTCAATAGCGACAACATTTAACTGTCGGCATTAGTCTTGAATTAACTGTCGACGTTGGGGTCAATAGCGACCCATTTTAACTGTCGGCATTGGTCTCAAATTAACTATCGGCGTTGGGGTCAATAGCGACAGTCAAAAGCAACGGTGACAGTTATTAGCTGTCGATGTTGGTCTCTATGCCTACAGTTTTTAACTGTCGGCGTAGAGTCCCGCTAAGCAATTGCGACAGTCAATAGAGTTGACTGTCGTGGTTGAGTATCAGGAAAACCCAATTTTGTAGTAGTGTTTCGTTATAGATATAGGCGAACTTCAATAGGTATTGGGAGGGCAACCGCCCCGTCTTAATTGTATTTATAAAAAAATCATATATATTTATATATAATTTAATTCATTTTTTATATTTACTCTAATATGATATTTCTCATACATTTTATTTTTGTATTATACCCCTTAATTCACATATTTTTTACGTAAATATTTTACACATTTTGCCCCTTATTTTTGTATATTACCATTTATCATGGGGTTTTACTTATCTCCACTAAGACGATCACGAACTCGGCTTGTTAGGTTTGCAGCTTTCTTAATCTCTTCTAGGTCACAAATGTGTTGTGCTATGTGACGATATCGATACAAACTTAGCAGGAGCAGCTACCCTCTAACAACAGCTGTTTCCGAGATCAGTAAGTGTAGGGCTACTAGTGGCACGACTGAACTTGAGAAATTGGGAAGACTTACAGTTCTATCAATTAAGAACCAAAATGTGGACGCAGACTTTTGTCAACTATAATTAGAGAAAAAGGTGGTTATGAATTACAAATAATTGAAAAATGAAAAGGAAACAAGATAATCTAATCATAGTGTTTCGACCTAAAAAAAAACTAGCCTAAATCCATCAATGTGTTTATTGATTTCTTTGGGGGTGCGAATTTGGGAGCGTTCTGACTTGGTCAAAACTAGCTTACATTTTTCACAACGACTCCCTTATTAATATGGTGAACGGTGTCCTAGGTTTTTTCTTTTGATCAAGGAAATAATTACTTGATTTGTTACATTCCAACACTCAAATTCAGATAGCTAAATCTATTTTAATTATATACATTACACAACAACTTTTATTTTACTGGTTCGACTAATCAACAAATACTAATTAATGCAGCTTTGGATTCTATTTTACTACTAGATGAGATTCTCTTGCTCGTACTCTTGTTAGGCATGTCCTGAGCAGTCCTTTGGAATATTGTCATTTATTTACTTGGAATCATTCTTCTAAAGTGAGCTTGGTCACGAAGTCTCACTTGTGCCCAAGCACCTCTTCAATATTAATTGAGGCACGCTTTGAGCATAATTCATTTTTGTACTTTTACCCGAGTATATTCCTTTCTAAGAGCTAGTCTTCTGCTTTTGCCAAGTTCATGTACTGAGGTGTTGTTTCTTCTTTTTAATTATCACACACAAGTTGATGGATATAACATATGCCATTCAATTATTTAGTTGAAATAATGTTATATTTTATAAAAATCTTTAAAATAGTTTATTTGAATAAAATAAATTATTATTTTACTTTTTCAAACAAAATTTTATTATTAAAATATTCAAATATATGTTGACTCGTTTTTTGTTCCACCAATTTTTTTAAGAGGGAGAGAGGACTAGTGCATGAACTTGGAGAGAATATTTAATGCATGTAATGAATGGAAGAAATATATTTACTTAGTATATATAATTACTGTTTTCCTTAAATCACCAAGATCAAATGCATTTAAGACACTTGATTTTCTTGAGGTTGTTAAGTATGGAGTACATGTTGGGAAAGTGAGTAGTCACCACCCTAATTTTACAACTTTAAATAGTAAGTATAATGTTAATATCAAAAGTAATAACACAAAAGAAGATGGGAAACTCAAAAATAAATTCAAAACATTCTATCTCAAAGAAACTGAAATCCTTGTAACAAAGCTTACAATGACGAGAAACTTTGTCCAAATTCTCTATTCCAAGTCTTTCCCAAGTTGCTTAAAGTTTTTACTATAGTGAAATGAGAATTAAGATTCAACAAGCCTTGAAAATCATACATGTCAAGCAATTCTTGATGATTTCTTGGAAATAAAAAATGTTCTTGAGAGCTAGAGAGAGAGAAATATAGGGACATTAGAGAGAGAATTGAGAAGTGTGATCAATACTTTTCAATTATAATTTACCCATTTTATAGTGTAGGTACCCTCACTAACTCTAATAAATAGGATTAGAGCTTTTATGTTTTCAATTTTGAAGCCAAAAACACGTTAGCCACGTCAGTGACAGACGATACGTCGTCTATTGTATGGCGACATGTTGCTGGTCATAGGCGACACATCGCCTAGCAACAAGTGACGCATCACCTATTGCTTCATGTGGTTTTATGCATAGGATAGGTAACATGTCGTAGGCCTAGTGACCTGCAACATGTCGCCTAATCTCTATTTGAAGTGTTCAAAATTGACCTTAGACAACTTCAATTGCTCCCAAACTTTTTGGACATGCTTATATACCTCATTGCATCACTTTAGACCCAAAAAAACAATTTTTAAATGCCTACAACTCAAACTCAAACTTCACACCTCCATTATGTGAAATCGTCAAGGATTTTACACCACCTTGTGTAAACCCATTTAGGCTTTGTGCTTAACCAATCTTAATATTCCCTCACTTAGTTAAATACAAACCTCAATCTTTAACTCAGCAATATTAGTGCATAGAGTAAAGCATCTTTTGATTCAAACTTTACCTTAGTGAAATCATTACAACGCTTTATCGAAATCATTTGTTGCTAACAAGTATGAACCAAATATTCCTAGTGATAAAATCAGTAATACTTCACACACCTCCACTTGATCACTCTTTTTTACCCTTTGCACGCTCAAATTTTTTTATGGCCTTGTGCTCATCCATTCATGAACTTTCTGAGGAGAAACTCCAACTTCCATGAGATTTAAGATACCGCCTATAAGTTCACATAGGTGAAGTTCTTACAGTATCTTTGCCACCTTTAGAGATGTTTTTTTACACACAACTGGACTTCATTAAAATCCGTAGGCTTAACATTCATGTCTGGTCGCAACCAACACTAACCATCTCTAGATGAGACTCAACAATATGTTAATGTTGAAACTATCCACTTATCAATGACTTGTTCTTACCCATTAAACTTTACACTCGATGTTGACGAGCTTTGAGTTGGGTTACCATCATTGGTGAATCTATATTTCTAGAAGTTTCAGTCTCATGCTTTTTATTATATGCTTTAGTTAAAGTGGATTGATTATCACAATGTATCCAAATCGCCAATACATCAACCGCGACTAAGTCACTCGGCCTCTTTGTCGGAAGTTGCTAAAGTTATAAACTCGGCTTCCATGATTGAGTGAGAAATACAAGTTTGTTTATTAGAACCCCAAGAAAATGTACCCCCACCAAGTGTAAACACCTAACTCCTAGTGGAGAGACTATATCCCACACCTAATATCCAACTAGCATTAGAATATCCTTCAAGTAACTTTTGAAATGTAAAGTAGTGAATGCTAAGTTTCTTGGTTCTTTTATGATATCCAAGAACTCTCTCTATAGTCTTTCAACGCTTGATACTTGGATTGCTAGTAAACCTACTAAGTTTACTAATCGCATATGCAATATCTGCTCTAGTACAATGAGCTGTGTACATTAGGCTACCTATTGCACTTGCATATTCCAATTGATCTACCACTTTACCCTCATTCTTTTCAAGTTTTTTGCTTGAATCAAATGATGTATTTGACTATTTGATTTTGAGATGACTAAACTTGTCAATTACTTTCTCAATATAGTGGGCTTGACTTAAGGCATATCCTTCAAAATTTCTTCTAACTTTGATACCCAAAATGGTATTCACCTCTCCAAGGTCCTTCATTTGAAAAGTAGAAGAAAGAAACTTCTTTGTTCTTATGATGTCTCTCATGTCATTGCTCAAAATCAGTGTAACGCCCTACTAATCCAGGATCGTACAACGTGTGTTTAAAATAGTGATGGACTCGTTAAACGAGTCATTTGGACTTAAACGTGTGATTAAAGTAACTAATGGTTCAGGTATTAAATATTTTGGTCAAAGGAGTAAATACCTTCATTAAAAGTTTCAGTTTGTACACGGGATCCCAAAATAGAAGTTTAAAATGTATTTACAACTCAAAAGAATACAAAACAAGCCGGCCTAAGCAACAAAATAGGGTTCAACCCTAGTTCCTCCATGATACCCTAGCCATGGCGGTCGAGCAAGCTGCATATGTACACGCAGCCTTTAAAAATCTCCAACTCATAGCTGGCCTAGCTTCTCCTTACCCTTACCTGCACCACAAAGCACTCGTGAGCCAAGGCTCGGTAAGAAAACTTAATTAAACAAATTCAGATAGTCAGCATAACATAAACAAAATGCTTAGCAGTAATAACTATACTCAAGCATATACATTATCCAGGTATGCGACCATAGAGTCACACAAGTGCATTTCGCACTTCTATTTGGCATCCGAGCCGGACAATTGCATATCACACTCCCAAGGTGTCCTAGCCATAGTGACATGCGTTCTGCACGCATAATGCCGACCACGGCTCATAAGCCGAGCTTTCCAATCAGGAGTAATCAAAACATATAATTCATTTATCACATAATCAGGTACAACGTATACATGTATGCTTAATTAGTTATTCATAAGCATAATTATAATCATGCTCGTTAACAGAGGCATAAACCCTAATCACAACCAGGGTGTAGTTTTCTTACCAAGAGTTCCGTGCGAACGACGTTACGGCTTCAAGTGTGATCCCGATCTCGAACCTTGCGGAAATCTAGTCACAACATAGACATATTCTTATTAAGGATTGAATCCAAATCCCGAGGCTTACTCCGAACCCTAACTTATACAGTCACTATTCCTAGATGTCGGGACATTAGGAACGTCCCTCGAGCCCAGAACTCAAGTGTTCTTCCCCAACTCAAGGGTCCCGATTTCCCCTGTATTTCAAGCCCCAGAAATCGACCCAAAATTGACTTCCCAACAAGTTTGTCACCACAAAACGCCTTATACAACCCAAAAAACCTATTACCAATATTAACAAACCTAAAATTGCACCAAAACTCATCAAAACACCAACAATTGACAAGTTTAAGCTTCAAAATCCATTTCTTTCCAAATCCGAAATTACACCATAAAAATAGGGATTCCGGCTACAATAAGATCCCCCATATAATTGCAAATAGGTTTCTAAAGTCAAAACTCTTAAACCAATAACTCAGAATCATCAAACATAGAAAATCACCAAAATTCCTACTTTTCTAAAGAACACCACTGTTATCCCCAAAAATTGGAGATAAATGACGTGGCAATAGAGGTGACAAGTGGCAGTACATGGTCCGTAAAAGACACATTAATAAGTCAATAAATATATTGGCTCCTCAGAGTTGTGATAAAGTGACTTGGCTTAGGAGTAGCTCAGTATGCCATGTTAGACTAGATATGCCATGTTAGACCAGAGATGTGCATGACCGACCAGGAGTGACATTCCTGCCCAGGAGTGACATTGCTAGGAATGACATTGGCCGATCGGTCATGTGCATGTCCGACCAGCAAGTGCATGTCCTACCAGCTAAGTGCATGACTGCCCAGTCATAGAGTATACTGGTGTGCACATAAGGTATACTGGCGTGCACATAGAGTATATTGGCGTGCACATAAGGTATACTGGCGTGCACTTCAACACAGGCAATCTTCCCAGTGAAGGTGTGTTCGACCAGCTTAAAGGAGATATGGGTCGACCAGATAGAGGAGGACTAAGTCAAGATTCCCATAAACGGCTTCAACAAAAACCGGTCTTGGCACACGCGAGAATCTCTCATTTTTCCCACAAATTGGGTGTTCTGTTACATTTTGAATATTTTTGTAATTTAAATATAATAAGAATAATATAATATCCCGATTCTAGGGGGTATCAAATGTATGATCCTAAGCCTATAAATATATGGCTTATGGGATTAGAAAAGGGGCTTCTTCTTCTTTTTGAGACTTTTGGGAAATTTTGGGTCTGAGTTTTCTAGAGAGAGAAAGTGCTTGCATCTGAAAGAATTCTTGTATTCTTGTAATCTGTACTGAAGAAACTCAGTTGGCTCAGTTCATCTAATCTTGAGTACAGATCTATAATCACAACTCTAAGTGGATTAGGCTATTACCAACATATTGGGGCTGAACCACTATAAAAATTACGTGTGTTATTTACTTTCTGTTCAAAATTGTCTGTGTCGGTTAATTTCTCTTGAAGGCTTTATCATTTTTTACGTTCTCACGTCATTGGCCAAAAACGCGGTCAACAACCACGAACTACGAAAAATGAACTCAAAGAATGGCAGCTTACCTCTGAATTCAAATTCCCTCTAGTTGGTGATGATCCTAGCAACCCCTAGTCCCAATTAAGAGTTGCAACCTCGCAAGAATCCTCCCACTAGATCACTTAGCCAAGCTTGGGTACCCTTAGCCTTCAAACTCTCTTCAAAAGGAAACCAAGAGAGATAGAGAGGGAGATGTGAACGTGTATGAGCCACACTGCTCAGCTGTTGGTCTAACCTTGCCTAGTCAAGTGGCCAAAATGACCAATTTGCCCCTACTCTAAACTTATCCTCAAAATCAACTCAAAGACACTTTAGTCATTTGCCAAAATTCCCATTAATCTCAAATTTCACCACAAATTCCCACTTAAATCCAGTAAACCCGAATACTCACCAAATTATTTCTCATTTATCAATAAGTGCCGATTATTTACTAAATTACCAAAATACCCCTAAGCTCACCCCGAGCTAGGTATTTTACCCCGTTGTGATTTTTCCGCTAAATTGCATAAATACCCATACTCTAATCGTATCGTACCGAATATCACAAATATATCCACATAATAATGTGGTCTCAATCATATAGCATATATGTAACGCCCTGGTTACCCCAGAACAGTTACGGTGAACGGTGGACCGGAAATTTGACCCGCTACCCGAGTCCTTTGGTCAAAAACGTGCTCTAAGTGTAATTAGCAGGTTAAGGTGAAAAACTACTAAAAAGGAAATGGATATCTTCATTACAAACTGCTCTGCAGAGCTAATCAAAACATTTACAAGTTGTTCTCAGTACAAAATGGTCATTACTATTTCAAATTTACAACTCCGCCGACCTAAGCGGCAAAAATAGGGTAAACCCCCTAGTTCCTCTGAGAACGCCTTGGCCGTGGTGGTCAAGCAGCCGCATATGTACACATCACCACCTAAGCTCTCCACTTAAGGCTGGGTGAGCTTTTCTTTCCCTTTACCTGCACCACATAGCACCCATGAGCCAAGGCCCAGCAAGAAAACACAACAAAGCATGACATAATATCAACAATGATCGTAATAATCATCCAGGTCCATCAGTCCCAACAAATAGGTGGCAGTCGCAAAAGTCACGAAAGCGGGTACAGCCCCCTATAGCCATGTGACGATAGGGTCACTCGGGCTTAACTGATAAGTGAACCTTTCATAAGTTTGAACAGGATAGGTGTATGGTGAATAGTCACCAACATAACCTTCCTCATGACCATAGAGTCATAACCCTCGAACAGTGTTCCCTAGCCATGTGACAAACAGTCACCGGGCCATATGCCCTGGCTCTGAATAACTAGTCTCAGACTAGCCAAGCGCTTATAAGTTCATCGACCTTAGGGTCGGTCCAATGTTGATGCCTTAGATCCATTCAACACTGATATCGATTAGATCTAATCTACATTTGGCTCGGCGCTCATGACGCTATGCCATTTCTGACTCTTAGGTCAGTGTCCCTGACTAGTAAGTACATATACAAATATTCAACATTCGCTAGCATTCAATAGGTAATCCACGTCCACGTTTATCAATCAACATGCCTCAATAATAATCACGAATGTCACATATACACAGGGTGCAGTTTTCTTACCTCAGGTTCGATCGAGAAATATAATAAGGACGACCCCTGAGAATGATCAATCTTTTAGTTCCTTAGTGGTTACCTAATCACAACCAATTATAACCTCCATTAATGAGAATCCACAATATTAGGGTCTTAACCTAAGCACCACTCTCGGGACCTCGAAACATGCCCACACGGTGAGTAGATTCGATCCCAGGCCTTAAGGATTGAAACCCCAAGTCAGAAACCCTTAAAAACACTCAAAACGGGACTTTGAAGGAACAGGGTAGCACTACAGCGCTCAACCCCTAGCGCCCCAGCGCTATACTCAGAACCACCAACATGCCAAAAAGCCTCCTGAGGAGCGCTGTAGCGCCCTAGGGTGGGCGCTATAGCGCTACCTCCAGACCAGCACTTCCCTGAACCGACCTTCTTCAACTCCTTCGATTCTAACCCGATTCCCAAGCTTCCAAATACCATTCTTGATGCCAAATGAACCCAAAAACCATCCTAACACACCCCAAACATCACAAGCATGGGAACCCTAGCCAAAACTCCCAACAAAACCAAGAATTCACCCTAGAAATCTCAACTGCAAAACAAAACCAAAACAGGGCAAACCAGAGAATTCTATGGTTAGAAACTTACCAAAAGCTCAGCTTATGATGCTCTTCAATGGAGGAACACACTCCTAAACTCTCAAGGCTTACTTCCCAAGCTAGAATCCTCAAGATTGATTCAAAAACCACAAAGAAAGGTGAAGAGAAGAAGGTACGGGAGAACTCAAAATCTTACTCTGTTTTTACTTCCTTCTTTTAGCCAACACTAAGTATATCTATCCTAGGGGTGAAATGTCCATTTTACCCCTAAGTCACTTAATAGTTTCTAAAGGCTCCCAAGGGCATATTTGGTACTTTCCTCCTATCTCGTTAATCATAATTAACGCTCTCCAATTCCTGCTATTCTCAATAATCTCAAACACCATTAAATCACATCCCGTTACCCTTTAATTCCCGGTAACGCTCTAATCATTAAAATCACCCCGAGACTCAACCCGAGCCCCGCACTTAAACCTGTTGTGACTAAACCGCTAACCAATATTCCAAGATCGTCTCATGCCAAATAGCTTGAACAAACCCACATTATAATGTGGTCTCAACACATATCATCGACATGCATACAAATATACAATTATACCATCAACGGGCCAAATTACTATCACACCCCTGTAACTAAAATGTGGACTCACATGCATGCATTTAACATCATATTATAATATAATTCACATATACATGCATAATATCATTTAATGGCATAATTAAGCAAGTATGGCCCTCCCGGCCTACTAACCCCGCCATTAAACCACATCAGAGAATTCGGAGCATTACAATATAACTACAGATATACTCTCAGCAGGTCAAAATTACGAAAAATGTCTTTCTAATAAGAAATGGGCCCAAAAGCATATTTAACACACTTAAACATTCATAGTATAATATAACTCATATCATTCCACATAATCACACACATATATTCAATTAAATCCACATAATTCACATATAAATCCAATTATGCCATTCCGGCACACTAAGCCTTATTAACAAATTTGGGACGTTACAATCAACATATCATCAACATAGATAGACACTAAGATGACATAGTCATCACAAGTCTTAGCATATAAACACGTGTTCGCATTGTTTTGTCTACGCATCTTTAATAGTGGCTTCATCAAACTTTTCATGCCAATGTTTTTGTGCTAGATTTAAACCATATAATGATTTAACAAGCCTACACACTTGATGTTCATGTCCGCACCAAATCGTTTGTTTATAGTTTGGTTTGGTTTGGTTATTTTTAATAGCTTGGTTTTTCATTTTAACAAAACTGCATGGGTGGTTTGGTTTCAAAATTCTTCTAAACCGCACCAAACCAAACCGTGTACACCCTTAGTGGAGATACTATTTTATTATATAAAAAAACAAAAACTAGTCTATATTTAAAACAAAAAAATTAAGTGTCCTCTTCCTCATCTACCTCTGTTACTATATATATATATTGTTGACGCAGTTTTTTGTCAACAACATAATTTGTTAAATGACAACTAGAAATAGGAAAAACACAGTGATTTTTATGTGGCTCAAGTTATGAATTAATCCTAGTCCATGAGTCAATTGTATTGTAAAGAAGAACTTGCAAGGGTTCAAGCTTTCTTGGAATTTTGGTAGTGTTTTAGGATGCACAAAAGTTCGGATGCCTTACAAATGAAGATTCAGCCTTATATATAGGCAGCTTGGGGGAGTAAGAGCTCTATGATTAGAGCGAAGTTAAATTTGTCCTTTTAATCTATTCGTAACCCTGGGATTACATAAGAATTCACAATGTAAAAGGCCTGGAATCGGCCCATGGGCCAAGTCTGGTGTGTTGCGCACGAAATAACTTATTTATGCCTTCTGAGTAGCCATTCGGAAGGGTTGAGGGGCATAACAAGCTGACGTTGCATGGGGACTTGCACATATTCATCAGGCGGCTCATGTTTCCTTTTCTAGTGCGATCTCACATTTTCCTAAAAATCTGCTTTGTCGACTGTATGGAGGGGAAAAATGGTTATTTACAACCGCCATTTATGTTAGAGGTAAGTGGCACGCATATTAGTGGACCCCATCATCCTAGGATTTCCATGTGGGGAAATTCCTAACAGATTGTGCACTATCATGTCGAGGGGTATACGTCCTACTTGAAAGGTGTCTCTTAAGTTTCCCTTCGAACATGGGTCTTCGATATCCTGTCAGACTCTAAAGGCCTATACTCGCACGACTAGGATTGGATGTTCATTCAGGTGCTCGCAGGGACGCCACACCCAACATGTGTCATGCTTTCCTTTGAAATCGCATGTGCTTGAACCGCTCGAAAAGTAATGATAACATTTATAATTTTTATATAAAAGATATAAATATATATATTCCTTTAAATAATAAACTTATTTTTATTTTATTTGTTTTATTGATTTTATATCTCAATTTATATATGAGAAATGATAAGGAAAATCTATTTTTGATCTTCTGAATTCTTCTTTATGAATGCTTGACAAATGACATCGTTCAAATATTTTATATTTTAAAAAGGGATATTTGCGGCGAAAGTACTAAAACTATCCAAAATGTTACACTTAAGTAGCTAAGTTATTTTTTTGACAGCAAAAGTACCCAAGGTCAACTTTTACTTGCACTGTTAATACTTGTCATTACCATCTAACGGTAAAGTTAACGGCGGGTACTAACGATGTCAGTAAAAGTTGAACTTGGGTACTTTTGCCGCAAAAAAAAAACTTTGGTACTTAAGTGAAAATCCAGACAACTTAAGTACTTTCACCGCAAATATTATTTTTTTCATTAACTTTTATAATGAACTTATAATTTCATAATCTCAAATAAAATAACAAATCATTAAAATCAAAAGAAAGATCTCCAATTTTTATTTTATTTAAAATATATGATAAAAATATAATTTTATTTTGATTGTATTAATTAATATTTTAGGGTAAAAATCAATATGTCAAAATTTTAACTTTGTTTTAAAAAATCGGAACAAAATGAATCAATTTTTTAGGATAAATAAAATTAAAATTTAACTTTGTTTTAAATAAAAAAATGGATATCTTTATTTTGATTTTAATGGTTTGTTATTCTATTTGAGATTATGAATTTATAAGTTTATAATAAAAGTTAATGAAAAAATAATATTTGCAGTGAAAGTACCCAAGTTGTCTGGATTTGCACTTAAGTATGGTTTTTTCCTCTTTCTCTATCCCGATCCCATAGGTACAGCGTTTGAATCAATAGAGAACATTTTCTTTTGTATCTGTATAAATAGATATTATTCCATTCCCCCAAGTTTTTTTTTTTTTTGCGGCAAAAATATCCAAGTTCAATTTTTACTTACACCGTTAGTACCTGTTGTTAACTTTGTCGTTAGATGGTAACGGTAGGTACTAATGGTGCAAGTAAAAGTTAAACTTGGAAACTTTTGCCGTTAAAAAAATAACTTGGTGTTGGGCCCAAAATATTCGGCCCAAAGTTCTTTCCTCATTTACCGAATATTCAAAACAGATCGTTTTGATCTGCAGAAGCTCCGAAGGCAGAAGCTACGGGTCAGAGGCAGTCTGCGCCTCTGACCTTCGAATACATAATTTAAAATCAACGTATTTTGGAGGGAAATTCGGTTATCTTTCCTCCACCAATCAAGGGTTTGCTTGAACCAACTAACCACTTTACATTTTTGTTCTATAAATATGAGATTCTTATTCAAACAAAGGGATCGAAGTTTTTACTGACTTAGGCATCGGAGTGTCTTTCTTGTAAGTATCCCCGACGATTCAAAGACGATCTTCATCGCTAGAATAGTGTCGGAGCATCATCTATCATTGGTTCATACCTCCAATTATAGAAAGGCATATTTGTTGCTTCAACAATTGGCGCTGTCTGTGGGAAACAAATGTTTTCGCCTTAGCCACATTGTCGAATCAAGAAATCAAGAACTCTTCTTTTGCAACCAAGATCCTCTCAAACCTTGGAGCCATGCCACCAAAGGGCAATGGAGTGTCGGGTCCAGTCACTCAGGTCGTCCCACCAGCGGACATGAGCGAACAAATCGACAGGATGTGTCGCCTACTGGAAACCAGCTAGCAGAGATCCGACGAAGCAATTAAAATGTTGATCGAAGCTCAGGCTAGGCTCGAAGCTGAGATCGCTGAGTTGCGCAAATCCGCCAACGCTACACGCAGCACCCAAGACAACAACAATCTCGACTCTGGTAGACCCGAAGTTCCAGTCGACCGCATCAATTCCCCTCAACGAACCTCGCAACTCGGCAACGAAGGATCCCAGGGCCCCCCACCAACCTCCCCAACCCATCTTCATCCAGGGGTCGATGAACGACGACCTCCGCTCTGTGACACACATGTGCGCACCGGAATAGAGCCCACCCCGTCAACTCAGCCGGCTGCTGAGATCAGGCCCCAACAGACCACACAACGAGCCGCGCACAACTCACCAGCTGAGGACCGTACCCCCTCCATCTGGCTCTTAGACAATTGGAAAGAAGAAATGATGAGGGAAATGATGCAGAAGTTCTCATACGGGAGGTCCGTCCACGCAACTGAGCACATGGATCTGGTATCAAGAACCACTGAAAAGTCTCCCTTCTCAGAGTGGATTCAGAACGAGCCTAAACCCCGAGACTTCATAATCCCATCTCTACCTGCGTTTAATGGAAAGTGAGACCCGTTAAACCACCTGTTTCAATTCCAGCAGAAAATGGCACTAGAAGCCAACAACGAAGCCATTCAATGCAAGGTCTTTTCCACGACTTTCTCTGGGCCAGCTCTGCTATGGTTCAGACAATTAAAGCCTGGTTTCGTCAACAGTTTTAGTGACCTCCGAAGAACTTTTCTCCAACAGTATAGTGCGAACCGTGAGGCACCAAGAATAATGGCAGACCTCTATCGGATCGAGCAAAGGGAAAATGAACATCCGAAGTCATATCTACATCGTTTCATTGACCTCGTGCATCAGATCCACGACGTTGACCCAGTTACCGCGGCCAATCTCTTCGTCAAAAGCTTGCAGGTGGGATCTCTCTTGCATGAAAATCTCACCATGACACCGCCTTATGACATGGCTGAGATCCAGATCCGAGCCGAGGGCATCTTCAGAGTCCTAGAATTTCGAGAGCGTGCACAGAAGAAATCCGCACTTATCTCCGCTCCACTAGCAAATAACCCTCCACCACCTGCTAGAGATGACAAGAGGAAGAGGCAACAGATGGACCACGCAAAGGAAGGGAAGAGGCCAAACAGAACCGAGAGTTACCGCGGTACCCTTCCTTCGAATACACCGTCCCACAGGAAGTCATTTATGAAGAGAATAAAGACAGACCTATCTGGCGTGAACCATATACGATTACCACTCATCAAGACAGAAGAGATAAAAACAGATACTGCCTCTTCCACAAAGATCACGGTCATATGGTCGCTGAATGCCATAACCTGAACAATCAGATCCAAGCCCTCATGAGAATTGGGAGGCTAACCCAGTACATCAAGGAGGCAGGCAGACCCGGCACCTCGCAGCATAATCCTGCTTCTTTCCTAACACCACAAGCAGCTGACCCCGTGCAGATAGCCTCTGCAAGCCCACAAGAACCTCTCAAGCAAGTCCCCATGATACATGGGATCGTGGAGCTCACTGAAGACCAAGAGCATGCCACCAAAATCCGTAAGAGGATGGAGGAACGGGTGAAGCGATATAGATCATTAGGCCACGCGGTCAATCTTGTCACTTCAGATGACAGACGTTATCGACGATGACTTACAAGGAGTGCACCTACCCCACGACGATCCTCTCGTCATCTCACTACAGGTCGACCATTGCCAGTTGGGTAGAGTTCTAGTCGATGGGGGCAGTGGGGTTGACATCCTCTTCTGGGAAGCCTTCCAAAAGATGGAGCTAGAGGAAAATTAGATATGAACCTCCACCACGCCCATTTTGGGATTTAACAGCCAGAGAGTATACCCGAAGGGCGTTGTATGATTAATCGTGGTGGCCGCAGAGCGTACCCTACCAGTGGACTTCCTCATTATAGACTCCATCACAAGTTACAACACCATCATGGGGAGAAATTGGATCCACAAGATGCAAGGGGCAGTCTCAACTTTGTCTCAGGTGATGCGATGCCACTCACCCAACGGGCGCTACACCATCGACAAAAAGGGATGTCAGAAGCAGGCCAAAAAGTGCTTCCTTACCTTGAAAGAAATAAACAATTCTGGCACTTCCTCCCCTGATGACAATCCTAACAAATAGCAATCACATCACAACCTACCAGCATGCCTCAGAGGTATCGATCTAGTAGAAGACCAAGAAAAACCCCAAATCACTCTCGACGACCTAGAGAAAATATGTCTAGACGACGCTGACCCATCTAAAATAGTGCTGGTAAGTACCAAACTTTTTGAAAACGAAAAACAGACCCTAGTCCAATTTCTCAAAACCAGAGTTGGAACTTTCGCCTGGTTTCCACACGACATACCCGGAATAGACTTCTCCATCATGAGTCACAGCCTTAATATATCAAACAGCTTCCCACCCATTAAGCAGAAGCAGAGGAGGTTCGCTCCCGAAGTCAACCAGGTCATCCAAGAAGAGGTACATCGGCTTCTGATCACAGGGGCAATCGAAGAATGCCTATATCCCAGTTGGCTAGCCAACCCTGTCGTGGTCCCAAAGAAGAACGAGAAAAAGAGAGTATGCATAGACTACACCAACCTAAATAAAGCATGTCCAAGGGATAGCTACCCTCTACCAAAAATTGATCAGATGATAGATGCCATGGCAAGGTTTGAAAGAATGAGCTTCCTCGATGCCTACTCCGGATACAATCGACTCCCAATGAAATCAGAAGATTGGATCCACACAGCTTTCATAACAGAAGGTGGATTGTATTGCTACAAAGTTATGCCCTTCGGATTAAAGAATGCAGGCGCAACATACCAAAGGCTGATGCACAAGCTGTTTTCCTCATTGCTTGGGAGAAACATGGATGTCTATATTGGCGACATGCTCGTCAAATCTAAACAAAGCTCTTCACATGTGGACGATTTGACCAAGTGCTTCGACATTCTCGACACTTATAAAATGAAATCGAATCCCTCTAAGTGCGCCTTTGGGGTGTCCTTTGGACAGTTTTTAGGATATGTGGTTAGCCAAAAGGGCATCGGGGCCAACCCAACACAGTTTGCGTCCCTCTCAGAAGTCAAAGAACCTAGAACCATCTGAGACATCCAGGCTCTAACAGGCAAAATTATGGCATTAAGCCGGTTCATATCGCGCATGTCCGACCGTTGCCAGCCCTTCTTGCAATGCATAAAGAAATCCACCAACACCACCTGGGAAACAGAACAAAACAAAGCATTGGAAGAGTTGAAAGCTTATTTGAGCTCTCCTCCTATACTGAGCTCCCCCATCGCCAATAAAGATATGTTCTTGTATCTATCTGTCTCACACTTTGCTATGAGCTCCATGCTCTTCAGAGAAAAGGCTAGCCGTCAGAGGCCAGTGTTTTACTACATCAAGATGCTTCTAGACGCTGAAACTCGCTACAGCATGATGGAAAAATTAGCACTCCCACTCATCACAGTAAAGAAGAAGCTACGACAATATTTTGAAAGCCACACCATCATTGTATATACGGACTATCCACTGAAGCAAGTGTTGAGTAAACCCGATCTCTCTGGAAGGTTATCTAAATGGGAAATTGAGCTTGGGACGTATGATATACGATTCTTGCCACGAAAAGCAAAAAAAGGACAAGTACTTGCTGACTTCCTGGTCGAAATACAATCCTTTACCCCAGACACCTTGCCTGAATTGCTAGAATCAGAAGATGAATGGGTGTGGACAATGCATACGGATGGGGCATCCAATTCCCAAGAAGCCGGTATTGGCGTCGTATTAGAGGCTCCCTCAGGCCTCAAAATCGAGGAAGCCATTCGTTTAGAACAGTTCACAACAAATAATGAAGCGGAGTATGAGGCTCTGATCTATGGCTTAGAACTAGCACGAGACATCGGCATTAAACGTCTGAGTGTCGGAGGAGATTCACAGCTTATGATAGAACAAGTGGGCTAGAATTTTGATACCAAAGCACCCTATATGGCTAGCCTACTACAAAAAGTAACTGACTTACGGTCACATTTCCACCAGTTTGAACTCGTACAAGTGCCGAGGGAACAAAATCAGAAGGTTGATGCCCTCGCCAAATTAGCCTCTGCAGGGGACTATACACGAAAATCCTCCATATCTATAAGCCGATCAATCAAAGCTCTGGAAGTCTTCTCAACCTCGTCAGAGCCCGAGTGCTGGATGGACCCAATCATTCGATACTTGTCCACCTCTGAACTACCCCCTCATCCAAAAGATGCAAATCTTCTGCGCCTTCGAGCACAACGCTATTCCATAATCCATGGAACGTTATACCGTAAGTCCTTCGATGGGCCCTATCTTCGGTGTTTGCGTCAATCAGAAGCTAAAAAACTGTTAGAAGAGATACACGAGGGAGCATGTGGAAATCACACGGGGGTCAAAGTCTGGCACACAAAGCACTTACAGCGGGGTACTACTGGCCGTACATAATGATAGAAGCACGTGACTATGCCAAAAAATGTGACAAATGCCAACGATTTGCACCAACCATCCATCAACCCGCTCAAACTTTACACTCAATCATTGCACCTTGGCCTTTTGCAAAGTGGGGTATGGACGTGGTAGGTGAACTGCCTAAAGCTGCTGGAGGAAAACGGTATGCTCTGGTAGCCACCGATTACTTCACTAAGTGGGTTGTGGCAGAAGCGTATGTCACGGTCAGCAAAACAGACACCACGACCTTCATATGGAAGCACATCGTCTGTCAATTTTGGATATTGTGGGAGATAGTCGTTGACAACAGAACCCCCTTCCAAAATGCCAAAGTACAGGAGCTATGTGACACATACAAGATCAAATTGAGTTTTTCCTCTATCACTTACCTACAGCTACAAGGCAATGGCCAAGCAGATGCTTCCAACAAAGTCATTTTTTCCAACATTAAGAAAAACTTGGAAGATAAAAAATGAGCCTGGGTAGAAGAACTACCGAAGGTGTTATGGGCCTACAGGACAACAAAAAGGTCCTCTACGGGTGAATCTCCCTACGCCATGGTATATGGAACAGAAGCTATCATCCCAACAGAAGTGGGCCTACCTACACTTCGAACAGAGATCACTTTTGACCAAACCACAAACAACATTCAACTAATGCACAACCTAGACCTTCTGGAAGAGGTACGAACAATAGCACAATTAAGACGAGAAAATTATCAAAAGGCTGCAAAACGCTACTACAACAAAAGAGTTCACTCGCGCACATTTCAGAAAGGTGATTGTGTAACGCCCTGTATAACCAAGACCGTTACACTGTGTGTTTAAAATAGTGCGAGACTTGCTAATCAAGTCATTTAAACAAAATGTGAATCCAACGTCATCATCGGATTAGGAATAAAAGATTTTGGTCACAAACAGGCTATTTTCATTAAAAATGACAGTTTAATACATGGAAACTCAAAACAGGGTTTAGATGACTTAGTAACAGCAAATCCCAAAAGTTATAAATAATTCAAGCCACTCTAATGGCAAAATACACATTTTAGGTTTCCGTCCCTGTACAATTCCTCGACCGTGGAGGCCGAGCAGCTGACAATGTACACCTCACCCCCAGAGCCCTCCAACTCATGGTTGACTCAGCATACCCTTGCCTTTACCTGCACCACGTAGCACCCGTGAGCCGAGGCCCAGCAAGAAAGCATGATATCATAGCAAGATCAACATCAATAACCAAATATTCCACAATGCACAACCAGGAATTCGGCAAATCATAACATTTATCCAATCAGTGATAACACTCAACAAATTAACAATTTGTTATCCAGACAATCAACAAATCATATCCATAACACAATATTCACATTCATAATCAACAGTTTAACACAACCATCAAATAATATTCAGGGTCGGCGCCCTTAGGTCGCACCCTCTGTTTAACCCACTGTCTTCGGCTCACTTAGGCCTCCCCCAGTGTTATACCCACTGACTATGGCCAGCTTAACCGAGCTCAGTGATAAATAAGCTGCCTCAGCTACCAGTGGCTGAGCCGCGCCCTGTGCGCAAATATTGATTCCGACACCCTTAGGCCGATTATCACATGTCCCATGGCATAATACCATCTCATGACATGATATACAATTATAGGGAGCTCTTAGTCCCATCAGGTTCACATGGGTATTCACATTCACATAACAATGCATATAAACATAGGGAACACTTAGTCCCAACCTAACCACATAATCAGGTGCAACTTTCTTACCTTTAGATTTCGCTAGCTCGTTCAATTGATCCTCAAGCACGATCCCGCCTGAACCTTAGCGCGCACCTAGTCACAGCCATAAATCAGAATCACAACCAAACTTCACATCCAAAACCTAGCCTCGGGACCAATCCCGAGCCCCCGGGAAGCCCTAATTCCACCAAACGGGGTGGTGGAATCAAACCCCGAGTCGCCGGGCAAAAACCCTAAGGAAAAACTCAAAAATCCATTTCTGGAGACAAGGTAGCGCTACAGCGCTCTAAGGAAGGCGATATAGCGCTACAACCAGAACCAAAACGCCCAGAAAGCCCAAGCCTAGCGCTATAGCGCCCAAAGGCTAGCGCTACAACGCTAGTCACAGACCAGCAACACTCTGTTTTCCCTTCTTCGATTTTCCTCGAACCAAAACCCCTTGGAACCCTTCCAACCCTCAACTAAACACCAAATTGAGTCTACCATCACCTATATATCACCCCATACAACTCAATAACACAAGACTTAACCACATGCATAATCAAACTAGAAAAACAAACATTGAACCCAAGAACTGAAAAATTCAACCAGAAACTCAGAAACTTAGAACATCAAAGTCAGAACTTGTTACCTTCTATGGAGGATTTCGACCTTAAGTTATCCCTAGCATCCAACCAGCTTCAAGCCCTTCAACTCCTCAAGTTCATATCCCTTTATTTCATCCAAAACTCAAGCTTAGAAACCATCTCATTAAAACCCAGAAAAACACATCAAGAAACCTTGAAACTTACCTCAATTGACTGGCTAAACCCTGTTAGTTCTTCTAGCTTCACCAAGGTCTTTAGCCCTAAGCTCCATCCTGAGGTTACTCTAGAATTCCAGCTCCAAAACTCACAAGGAATGGTGAAGAGATGACCCAGCCGAAAGAAAGAGAGTAATAGCTTTAAGTGTTCTGTTTTTCTCTCCTTCCTTCTTCTTTTCTTTTCCTTAAGCTTCTGAGTCTATCTATAACTTCCACTAAAATGATAAATCATAATATAACCTATCCTTTAGTAAGCCAAATGACAACCTTGCCCTCCCAATAATAACTAAACCTTTAAATCACTCTAGGGGCATTTTTGTAATGACCCACTAATCTAGACTATTTGGACCATTAACGAAACTATACATAAAACTTACATTTTTACGAAAATACCAAAATTTTATTGAGTAACTTGTAAAAATAAGAGTTACCTACAAATAAATAGAATACTAAGAAGGATTTGGGATCCCATTGTCTTTAAAAACAAAACATGATTTAAAATAAAAGACATTACATAAATGGTGCGGAAAATACATGTAAAAAGACATAAAACAGAAACTACATCCTCGAATCAAATAACGCTCGGCCCCTTGACTCCATTCACCATCCATACACATCCTCTAAGCGTCACGAATCTTTCCGCCTCTAAAGCTTATTTCCTGCACATAAACAGAAAGGAATGAGCCTAATGCCCAGCAAGGAAAAATCTAACACATAGTCATAAACATAATTTCATAAGAAACATAAAGACATATCATAACACATAATACACTTATTATAATGGCCATTATTACTTGGGGTCCCATAGACTAAACAAGCTTATGCCCATGAGATTTGTGGGGTCCTACCAGCTAAATAGGCATATGCCCACAATCTTTTTGGGGTCTTGTTAGTCAAATAGGGCATAAGCCCAAGCCTACAAACAAACACATTTATAACATATTCATAACATAACACATAAGATAACATAAACATAAACATATAGATTCTAGCCTATTTTCCTTACCAAAGTTACCGGGATATGTGGACTGAGTTGGGACTTTTTGGAACACTCCTAAAACCATAATGAACAAGAGTGAGTTGAAAGAAGAAAGGAGATGAAATGAAAGGGATGGAAAGACTAAACCATTTGAGAAACATGCTTACCGAAACTTATGTGCTCAAGAACTTAGATTCCCTAACCAAAATGAAGATTAAGGTTAGAGATTGAGTAGAAGACTATGAGAAAGAAAATAACATAATACAGAAAGGAACTAGAGTTTTGGTTACCTCAAAGATTTGAAAGACCAATCTACACCTCAACCGAAATACTATAGAACCTCACTTCCCAAAGTGTTTGATAAGCTTATGATGTTTAAGCTTATGATTTTCCCAAACCAGGTGTTTACACTCTCACACTCACTTAACACTAGCAGCTTCTGAACTTAGAGCAAAAGGTGAATAATGGCTGGGTACTACGTCCTATTTATAGAGTTTGGGAATGAAAGTATCTTGATTTTACTTGAATAAAAATAATGGCTTTTTAGGTGAAAATCATTTGAATAATCGTTCAGCAGAGGCTGAAGACTCGTTCAAAAGATGCTGGACTTATGGAGGACTTTGAATGGCTGAAAGGAAAAGAATTCAAAAGTGTTTGAATTTATGCTGGAGGAGGCGATATATCGCCCCCTGTAGGCGATATATCGCCTGGGCTAGTATGCCCGAGGCGACCGTGCATCGTCTCGTGTTTTCCGTATCTACGTGCTGCGATATATCGCCCCCTATAGTTGCGATATATTGGCACACGCTGAATAATTAAACACGAAATTACACATTTTTAGCTAAGTTTGAATGGAGTAAACAGCCTTGACTAAGCCCTCAACGTATTCAAAGCTGCTGACTGACCCTATAACATTCAAACTTTACTCCTTATTAAATTTAATCCTAAAAAATACTTAATCCTTAATCACCATTCATAACATGTGCTTAAAATCCTATTGGTTGATGTCTAAACCTTATAATATAATAAATATAATCCTTAATATCAGTCACATTAATCAAACCTTAGGTTATACTTAATATTCTTAAACTATAGGTTAAACTTAGAAAATCTATAAGTACTACTATGAGTGTCCAAATAATTCCCGGTCTGGACCAAAAATCCACAGTAACAAAGATAATACTATACATACTATAATACTACTAAACAATTAGCTAAGTAAAGTTCTTGGACTCTACAATTTTGGTCATTACTCCCAATTCCCGCTAATTCCTTTAGTGTCTTTAATATTTACCGCTTATTTTCCGATACCCAACTAATCACCAATTATATTTCTCAATATCAAATCGTCTCCAATATATTCTCCAAATTCCCAGATACATCCCCAGGCTCACCCCGTGCCGGGTATAAATCCCCGCTGTGACTTCCCGCTAAACCGCTTATTAGGATCACCTCGAGTCACAAGCTGCAAACATATCCACATGATAATGTGGTCTCAACATTAGCCTACCAATATACACACTAGTATGCAATTACGCTCTCAATGAGCCAAGATACCAAAATACCCTCACAATAGAGTATAACCCCATACATGCCTTTATCATCATATAATAATATGACCCACATTACCATGCTTATAATCATGTAATAACACAATAAATCAATTATGGCCCTCCCGGCCTCCTAATCAAGGTCCTAAACCTTATTAGGAAATTTGGGTCGTTACAGATTGGGTCCTGCGCAAGGTCACCGGCAACAAAAAGAAGCTAGAACCAAATTTGGAAGGGCCTTTTGAAATCATAGAAGTATTAGGCAGAGGGTCTTATACTCTTAAGAATGTATGTAGTGGGAAGATTGTACCTCGTACTTGGAATTCAATGTATTTGAAACAATATTATTGTTAATTGTTGTACTGTGCAATTCAAAAGTAATACAACAACTTTCCTTTTTCACATTATTTTGAGTATATCTTGCACGTTCAGTTTTTGCTGACACAATTTTGCATAAGGATTCCTTACTATAACAACACACTAAGACAGTCATGTGACAACTATCACTTCATTCGAAAGATGCTATCAAATATATACTTTAATATATCCTCACCTACCCATATTAAAAGCAACATTATTCACGTGCACTTAAAACCACCTACCACTCTGACTATAAATAAGTAACTATCTGAACGATTGTGGTTATCAGTTTACCATCCTTTTAAACATCCTATAACAATACAACATAAGCCTTTGGTCCCAATACATCCATTTTCCACGCCTAAGTGATTCTTTCAAACGAAGAAAATGTTTTCCAACAAACGAAAAATAATGCGTGGTGAGATGCAACATCTCGCCTCACACACAACCCCCATCGACACAAGGCAGAACCTCAATGGGTCGTGGCAGCAAGGCCACTACACACAATCTACGTACACAACCCTGTTGCCTCTGCCATTGCAATCGATGTTATGCCCAAAAGCAAACTGACCAAGCGTCCATTCTCTGCAAAGGGTGATAGGGCCAAAGAACCACTTGGTCGTGTGCATTCAGATGTTTGTGGACCTTTGAATGTACAAGCCAGGGGTGGTTTTGAATATTTCGTCACTTTCATTGACGATTACTCTAGATACTCATGTCTTTACCTAATGCATAGGAAATCATAAACATTTTCAAAGTTTCAGGAATTCCTAGCAATGGCTCACAACCAATTAGGTAAAACGTTAAAGATCTTGCGATCTGATAGGGGTGGAGAATATTTGGATATGCAGTTCCAAGATCATTTAACTGAACTTGGGATTTTATCACAACTTACTGCCCCAGGTACTCCGCAACAAAATGGTGTAGCGGAACGCCGAAACAGAACTTTATTGGAAATGGTTAGATGCATGCTTAGTTACTCAACTCTACCAACTTCGTTCTGGGGACATGCAATTGAAACCGCAAATGACATTCTCAATGTCGTGCCGTCAAAATCAATCCCCAAAACACCTTTAGAACGCTGGAATGGTCGTGAACCTAGTTTACGCCATTATAGAATCTAGGGGTGTCCCGCTCACGTCCTGAGGAAAAAGGAGGGAAAGCTAGAACCGTGAACTGAAGTTTGCATGTTTGTTGGCTTTCCTAAAGGTACTCGGGGTGGACTTTTCTATAGTCATTCAGAAAAGAAAGTGTTTACTTCTACAAATGCTACTTTTCTGGAAAATGACTGTCCAAAACTTTAAACCTCGCAGCAAAGTAGTTTTAGAGGAGATGGCTAAAGAATTGACTCCAACCAATGTTCCATCGTCATCAACGCGAGTTGATGATGAAATTCCCACTCTTCATGTACAACCAACGCAAGTCGATTTAAATGAAGAAAGTACCACTGTTCCTGAGCAAACAGTCACGGAGCCTCGTCGTAGTAGGAGGGTTTCTCGAAACCCAGTTCGCTATGGTTTGGATGGTGAAACCAATATGGTTGTTGGTGACACTAGTGATGATGATCCATTGTCTTTCAAATAGGCAATGGCTAGCCCTGAAAAGGAACTATGGCTCGAAGCCATGAAACAGGAAATGGAGTCCATGTACTCAAATTCCGTCTGGGATCTTATGGAAGCACCTAGTGACTTTAGGGCCATTGGGTGCAAGTGGATCTACAAGAAGAAACGAGGTGTTGATGGAAATATCGAGACTTATAAAGCTCAATTAGTGGCAAAGGGTTATACCCAAAGAGAAGGCGTGGACTATGAGGAAACTTTTAGTCCGGTAGCCATGCTCAAATCCATTTGCATCCTCCTATCCATAGCAGCCGCTCTCGACTATGAGATCTGGCAAATGGACGTCAAGACAACTTTTCTTAATGGAAAGCTTGACGAAGTCATTTATATGGATCAGCCAGAAGGATTTAAAGTATCTGGACAAGAAGGAAACTTTTTCAAGTTGAATAGGTCCATCTATGGACTTAAGCAAGCTTCGCGTTCCTGGAATCTTAGGTTTGATGAAATAATCAAAACCTATGGCTTTGAACAAAATATTGATGAGCCCTGTGTTTACCAACTGAAGGAAAATCAAATAGTGGTATTCCTGGTTCTTTATGTAGATGATATCTTACTCATTGGAAACAATGTTAAGAAATTATCAGATGTGAAGAATTGGCTGAGCACTCAATTCCAGATGAAGGATTTGGGTGAAGCAAGTTATGTTCTAGGTATCCAGATCATCAGGGATAGAAACAAACGTTTAGCTCTATCTCAAGTAGCTTACATTGATAAAGTGCTTGAACGTTTCTCAATGACAAATTCCAAGAAAGGGCGTCTACCGTCCCGCCATGGAATTCATCTTTCAAAGAAGCAGTCTCCCCAGACTCCTGAAGAGGAAGATGCAATGGGAAAAGTTCCTTACGCATCTGCAGTTGGAAGTCTGATGTATGCCATGTTGTGTACTAGACCAGATATCTGCTATGCAGTGGGAGTAGTGAGCAGGTATCAGTCAAACCCAGGACCGAAACATTGGATAGCAGTTAAGCATATCCTGAAGTATTTGAGACGGACTAGGGATTATATGTTAGTCTACAAGGGTGGTGTTCTGAACCCTGTAGGTTACACTGATTAAGATTTTTAGACTGATGTCGATGACAGAAAGTCTACTTCTGGAATGGTGTTTACTCTTGGGGGTGGAGTTGTGATTTGGAGAAGCGTAAAGCAGTCTGCAATCTCAGATTCCACCATGGAGGCTGAGTACATAGCCGCGTCAGAAGCAGCTAAGGAAATAATCTGGCTAAAGAAGTTCTATTCGGATCTTGATGTTATTCCAGAAATGGATAAACCGCTTGTGTTGTTTTGTGACAATACAGGAGCGATAGCCAACTCGAAAGAACCTTGAAGTCACAAGAGGAGTAAGCATATAGAAAGGAAGTATCACATTATTCAAGAATATGTGGCCAGGGGAGATGTGAAGGTTATGAAGATTGCAACTGAAGACAATCTTGCGGATCCGTTTACAAAGACACTACCAGAAGCTACAATTGATAAACATATCAAGGAAATGGGATTAGTAGAATTAAGGCATTAGTTTCAATTACTGCAAGTGGGAGTTTGTTGGGGTTTTATGCCCTAATTAAAACTCAAATTCTTTGTAATCTCATTTTATTATCAATAAAAGAATAGAAATCATTTTTTGACTTGGTCAATCACTTTGCTCACATGTTTTATTTTCATGATTATTTGTTTAATATAAACTCCTATTAAATCCCGAGCATATGGCTAATCTTATTTATAGTGACGTAATCACAGTGGAATATAAATATGATTATATGTTCAAAATAAGTTAGTCCTAAGATTAGTCAGTGCACCAGATTTACACTGACTTGCCAATCTACGATATGATCTACCTACACATTACAGTGTTATGTTCTTTCCAAAACATTAGCAAAGTAGATAAGATCGGATGTATTTGTTACATCGGACAGGACCGATATTGACAGTTGATAAGATAAGTAAACATACCGTTATTATCTATTCTAGTCATATTATATAGTTACCATAGGTCAATTCAATCTCAATTCTGAGTGGTTAGTATTCTAACTGATTGTATTATTTGAGTTCTTTGACTTGTTCGTTACCAGCTTACCCTACGGACTAGCCCATACTTACATCTTGGGAACTCGGTAGTATAATTGAGTGGGAGTGTTAATCATAGATATGAACATCTATAGCTTCTGATGAAGAAGTGAAACGATGGTTTCCTTTTAGTTTGGTTCAAGGTGTTATATGATAGAGATCTCATTTCAGTAATTAAATTAGTTTACTGAAATATCATTTACAAGGAACTAAGTGTTTTAAGGATAAAATACAATGAGGAGTAAAACGGTATTTTAGTCCTATCTCATTGTAGACCGTCTATAGAGGATTGAGTGACAATTATGGTTGTAACAATGGATAATTAATAGCGTATCTATATTTGTTATAGAGCGTTCTATGAATTCAAGAGTGCAATTCCAAGTCTATAGTGGAGTCACGAGGAATTAATAAGTTAGTAAATTTATTTGTTAGATTTATGATAACTTATTGGAGCTTGATTTCATAGGCCCATGGTCCCCATTGTACCTTGGATAAAATCATCTAGATAGTCTCAATTAATTGATTTAATTATCAATTAGAATTATTAAAGTTGACTAGGTCAATTTTTGATAGTTTCACAGAGTTGTGTAATTTTGAGAAGAAAAGAGAAATTATGGCAGATTTATTAATTAAGATAAATTGGTATCTAAATTAATAAATAAATTTAAATCAAGGTTCAAATTATAAATAATTAATTTGATAAAGGATTTAATTAATTAAATCAATAGAAAATAATACAGGCATTGATTTTAAGTCCAATGGGCTTATAATCAAATGGGAAATTTCCCGGGCCTATAGCCCATGATAATTTCGACCTAGGGCTTCAAAATGGCTATTATTTTATTGATTTTTTAATTAAATTAAATGGCCTAATTGAGTCTATAAAAGGAGTGCTTAGAGAGAAGTCAAAAAAAAGAAGTTTGATAAGTCACAAGTCAGATTTTCTGATAGTTTTAGATTCTCTCTAAACACAAGTCCTTTTCTAAACCTCTTTGTTATTTTCTCTTCTTCTCTCTATATCTATCTCATGTGTTGAGAATTGCCCACACTAGTCTAGGTGGTCCTAAGGATACATTGGAAGATTGTGAAGAAAATAGAAGATAGGTTCGAGTGAGAGTTAGACAAGAACGACCCTTGAGAACGATCGATCCTTAATCCTTTAACGGTCACCTAGTCATAACCAAAACAATCTCCAATTAATGAAAATTACCAAAGATAGGGTCTTAACCTAAACCCCACTCTCGGGACCTCGAAACATGCCCACACAGTGAATAGATTCGATCCTAGACCTTAAGGATTGAAATCCCAAGCCAAAAACCCTTAAAAACACCCAAAACAGGGTTCTGAAGGAACAGGGTAGCGCTACAGCGCTGCCCTTCTAGCGCCCCAGCGCTCAAGACAGAACCACAAACCGCCCAACTGAGCCCTGTGTAGCGCTATAGCGCCCTCTGATGGGCGCTGTAGCGCTACCCCCAAACAGAGCCACCCCCGAAACTGTTAGGAAAAATAATATTGCCTCAATGGAAATGGTAAGATAATATTACAACTCTAGACAATATATTACAAATAAATATTGATTGATTAAAAAGTGTTACAACTCTATGACAAAATATACATGTAAATATAAAGAAAGAGGTAGAAGATGATAGAAATAGAAAATACAACTCTAAGACAAAATATACAAATAAACTAGAAGTAGTATAATGAAAAGATATAGATGAGATTACAACTCTAAAACAAAAGATACATGTAAAAGAGTGAATAATAGAAGAAAAGAAAAGCAATAAAATAAAAGAACAAGAATAAGAACAATGAACAAAGAACTCTCACTCACACAACCAAAGTGAAGAGTATTCGGGATCACCAACTTGAACAAGGTTTGAAACCTTTGTCCAAAAGCTTATTTCCCCCTAACTCAAGCACTAAGGGATCTCTCACAGATTTTGGAAATGCTTTCTGGAATAATCAAGCCTCAAGGTGTTTCTAGCCAAGTGCTCTAGTGGATAGAAATGGTGTGTCTTACAAGTGAGCATTAGGCTCCTATTTATAGAGTTTAGAGACACCCTTTGAATTTCAAATTCCACCAAACCCCATGGTTGTTACCAATGATTAATTGGGTGTTTTATGGAATTAAAATAGAGATTTGGGAGTTACTTGGCTGTTGGAATCGTTCAAAATTGGATAAAAACCGAAATTGTATGAAGCTGTCAGCCACAAGGGCCGCGGCGCTTGTTTCAAGCGCCGCGGCCCTTGGTCATTTTCAGCAACCAATTTTTTAAGTTTTTTCCAAAACATTCCAATTTATTCCCACTTGATTTTGTAACTTCCATACACAATATGAGAGTTAAAATCACATCTCTATCAGCCATTTCTCATATGGCTTTAAGAAATTCATCTCAATATTGTGTAACAACAAATCTACACAATAATGGGTGGTATTTAGGAGTTACAAATTTGTGATGAATTTGTAACACCAAATATGTTACATGTTTGGATATTTCACATATATCCAAATAATGTAACTCTCTATTATATGTTACAATATGTGACACTCTATGTCACATTTATTTAATCTAAAACATTATATTATAAAATAATATAATATTACATTATATTATAAAATAATATAACATTCCCCCACTAGATTAAATGGTCATCTATTGTAACACTTATTTAATCAATCATTATATTTAAAAATATAACATATCCCCCACTTGATTAAATAAGAACTCTCTCTTATAGGAGTCATTGCATTGATGCATAAAGTAAAGTGTTTTTCAACTTGAACTTTACTGTAGTGTAATTATCACAAAATTTGTCGAAAATTTGGTTGCACTAGGCATTGAACCATCTTTTCATGATGACAAATCGGTGATAACACACACACCTTTGCGATGTTCACTTGAGACCTCTATGTCTCGCTTTGTACCGTTAATGGCCATGTGCACTTTCCATTCATGGACGTTCTTGAGAATACTCCCAATTCTCATGAGAGGCAGCACCACCCCTAGGTCCATATAGGTAGAATTCTTACAGTATTTTGTTACCAAAAATACGTGTCTTTACAAGACTGAACTCTATTAAAAACCTTTCGGTTTTTACCATCCACTTGGTAACACACAAGTACTCAATATCTCAGATGGGACTTGTTTTGAGTACAACTAATATTCACTTGATTGAATTGTTATTACCTATTGAACCTAATACTAGTTGAATAACTAGTGTTAAGATATGTTACCATCAATCGTGAATCTCTTTAGGGAGTTTAAGTCCCATCCCTCGAGATGATGCAGCCACTAAATCCCTCGTTAGTGGCTTAGTGAAAGGATCCGCCAAATTTTCACTTGTTCTCACATAGGATATTGAGATGACTCCTCTTTGAATCAATTCTCTCACATATCCATGTCTTAGACTGATATGTCTAGACTTCCCATTATACACTCCGCTGTATGCTTTAGCCAATGTCGCTTGGCTATCATAATGTATCGATATAGTAGATACATTATCTTTGATTAGGGGAATCTCTATCAACAGATCCCTTAACCATTCGGCCTCTTTGCCGGTAGCAGCTAGAGCTATGAACTCTGCTTCCATAGTGGAATGAGATATACAGGTTTGTTTCTTGGAACCCCAAGAAATTGCACCGCCACCAAGTGTAAATACCCAACCAGTTGTGGACAAGTTGTCCCCAAGATTGGATATCCAACTTGCATCTGTATATCCTTCTAATATCGAAGGAAATTTGGAGTAATGAAGACTTAGTCCTTTGGTTTTCTTGAGATAACCTAGGACTCTTCCAATTGCCTTCCAGTGATCCACCCTTGGATTACTTGTAAACCTACTAAGTTTACTTACCGCAAATGCTATATCAGGTCTAGTACACTGGGCAGCGTACATTAGACTCCCTATAGCACTAGCGTACTCTAATTGAGCCACCGCTCTTCCTTCATTCTTCTCTAGTTTTACACTATGATCGAATGGAGTATTGGCATCTTTAACTTTGAGATGGTTAAATTTTTTCAATACTTTCTCAACGTAGTGGGCTTGCCCTAGCGCAAAACCCCCACTGTGTTTCTTTACTTTGATACCGAGTATGGTATCAACTTCTCCAAGATCTTTCATCATGAAGGTTGATGATAGAAACCTCTTCGTTTCTTCTATCCCTTTCATGCTATTACTTAGAATAAGCATGTCATCCACATATAAGCAAACAATGATCACATATCCCTTACAAGTTTTGGAATACAAACACTTGTCTCCATTGTTATGTCTAAACCCATTAGACATGATGGCTTGATCAAATTTCTCATGCCATTGCTTAGGAGCTTGTTTCTATCCATATAGGGATTTTACAAGTCTACAAACTTTATGTTCATATTTTGGTAGGACAAACCCTTCGGGTTGTTCCATATAGACCTCCTCATTGAGGTCACCATTAAGGAATGCCGTTTTGACATTGTACGCCCTGATTTTTCCACGGGCTGATTAGCGAGCTGAGCTGCGGCTTAATCATGATTACCTCGTGGATATCCCCAAAACCGGAGCTGCCGTCGTAAGATCATACCTCCTTAGATCGAGGTAACCCAAGGGTTCGCTAAGATTGCATAAGACTTGAATCCGGACTCTGAAGGCCGAAGGTCGAGTTAGGTATCCAGCTCGTGGTACGAGCTGGATTTGGAGGCTATGACTCTTTGTAAAGTCAACACACGCAAGGTAAACGTGCACATATCAGACATCACGTGTTTGATATGCCCCTGACTTCTCGGACACGCAGCAGGAACGTGCGTATTCAGACACCCACGACTGGGTTGGGCCGTGCGGCCCATTATCTCCTTACCTATTGATTTGACCACACTTATGTGTCAGGTTTATGAATTAATCATGAATGTCACAGAGTTGATACGATAGGTAAGAAGGTCACGGGATGACCTTCTTACCAACTCCCAGGTGCCTTCTCCTATAAATATGGAGACCCTAGGAGTTGAGAGAGGTTGGATTATCTCTTGTAAGAAATACCCTGTAATCAAATATCCAGTATATAGCAATAATACTGACTAGTGGAGTAGAAGGATTTTTAACCTTCGAACCACTTAAAAAACGTGCCTTGAGTCACCATTTCACTTTTCCAAGATCATATATCTGTTACGATTCAACATTAACACCAATCCCTTTCTCTCCTTTTCTTAATTACCTGTTGGCGAAGAACTACGTCAGCAGTTTGGTGCTTTCATTGAGAGCAAGTTTGGTTAGTGCTATCGCAAACATCCAACTATGGTGACTACTCGATCCAGGCACGGTAACGAGACAGAGCAGCATGACGGGCATGAGGCTCATCATACTGCCACCCCTGGTGAATAAGTTCCTGAGACCCAGCAGCGGCCAGGAAAGCAGCCGGTGGGCCAAGATGACATCGGAAGTTCGACCCCCCGGCCACCTAATCCAAACCCGTGTTATTACACGACGGTGGAGATGGAGAACGCTCAGCTAAGGAGCCAGCTAGCAATAGCTAGCCAGCAGATCAAGGATGTGCTGGCCTGACTACCCCCTCTCACAACCGACGCTAACGTCGGAGAGAGGCAAGGCGAGGCTCCTAAGTCTCACCGGGGTAACCGGTCCAGGCATAGCCGCTCGGAAAGACTTCCGACATCCAACTCCACTCCTTCATCACACCATCGAGAGGCAAGCTTCGAAGAAGTGCCTGGAGCCAGGCAACAACAATACAGCCGTTCGGTCAGGACGTCGACACCTAGCTCCCAACCATCCTTGAGGGCGCCCAGGGGAGCTCGAGGTAATTCCCGAAGGAGATCCGGGGAGGGCTCACAGCATCAACCCATCCCCAACAACCGTCCTGCGCCTCGTCCAGATCGCCAGGCGCGGGACCAGCAGGTTGGCAGGGCCGAAAGGCCCCCACCAAATTTGATCAGTCCTGACGGAACTAGGATCGCCTCTCCAGTCAGGCATCCTCCATCTCCCATCAGATATCCGTCTCCTCCTCGGGCCGTCCGAGATATCCCAGCCTATGGGAGTAGTCGGAGAAACCCGCCATCAGCTGGACCTTCCCGGTGTAGTAGGGCGCCAAGGGAAAGCCCAAATCCTCACCACCAAAGGCATACTCCAAGCCTATCTAGCAGGAGCCAATGGACAGGCAGTCGCTGGAGTGATCTCTCTGGGGGAGACCTGCGTCAGCGTTTGAGTTCGGCACAAAGTCATCAAACCACCCAGGGGGCGACCTGCGAGATCGCCTTAACTCTCATAAGGGGGAACCAGCAGGAGGAGATGGCCACGCTCTCTCAGGGGGGGCCCTGTCCGAAGTACGTAACAGAGGGAATGCCCCAAATAACCTATCTCAAGATAGGAGGGGCAATAACCCACCAAATGTGTACAATGGGCCCAGAGTTGTTGAACAGCCCCGGAATAACCATGGACATCAGGACCAAACCCTTGAGCGCCTGGCTCAGATGGAGGAGCTGATGAGGAAACTCCTGTCAAAAAAAGAAAAAGATGAATATGATTCAGGGGACGAGATGGAACTCTTCGCCCCCAGCATAGCAGCAACGGCGTACCCATCTAGTTTCCGTATGCCGCACCTGTCAAAGTTCAATGGGGACGGAGACCCATCGGACCATCTAGGGATGTTCAACACCCTAATGATGGCCCACAACATTGGCCCCAAGCTGAGATGTTTAATCTTCCCTTCCACACTGACTGGACCTGCCAGGCAGTGGTTCAAGCAAAGTAAAAGACAGTCAATCATCTCCTGGAAGACTTTCTCGGCAGATTTCAAAAGGGCATTCCGAGCCTCCCAAGCCTCCCGTGTTCAGGCCAACTCCATGGATAACGTGAGGCAGCAGCCCGGTGAGACTCTGAAGACCTACCTGAGCAGATTTGCGAACGTCGCTGCTCGAGCCAGAGACACGGATGATAGCTCCAAGCTCATGGCCATGAGAACTGGAATCCTCGTCGGAGGAGATCTCTGGAAGGATATACAAAGGAAGGGAGTCAGCTCGGCTAGCGAATTCCTTAACAGGGCCCAAGAATGGATAAACTTGGAGGAAGCCGAAGCCTCAGCTGCGGGAACCAGCCAGGTCCCCGAACAGCCCGCTGGAGTGGGGACGGAGGTCGTGGTAGCGACCCAAAATGTCTCACAGAACAACCAACCCGGTGGAGGCAAGAGAAAGGGGAATGGCAAAAACGGTCAGCACGGCCAAAAGAAGAATAAGTCCGTAGACAAATTCAAGCCCGTCTTCGCGACTTATACAGAGCTCACCCAGTCTAGGGAGAACATCTTCCTAGCCAACTCTACTCGAGTCCCCTGGAAGAGGCCGGAACCATTAAAGCACCATAAGGGGAAGAGAGACACCTCCAAGTTTTGCCATTTTCATAACGATGTTGGCCACAATACCGACGATTGTAGGCATTTAAAAGATGAGATCGAGACTCTCATCCGAGCCGGCCCCTTGGCTCAATACGCGCGGAACAGGGTTCCAGCAAGTCGACCTGCTCCAGAAGTCCCGGCCAGTGAGCCCGGGCCTCGGGTAGATCAGGACGTCCCTCCTCCCGTGGTTGGAGGAGAGATATCCACCATCTCTGGAGGTCCGTACATGGCCGGCACGAGCAGGGGTGCCTAGAAGAGATACGTGAACGAACTACAGGCTCATAACGGAGTAGAGTTCGTCCCGGAGCAGCGCTAGTCAAAACAGCAGCGGTTGGAGAGACAACCGATCATTTTTACGGAGGAAGATGTGGGCCATGTCCAATTCCCTCACAATGACCCTTTGGTCGTGGCAGTTCAGCTCGCCAATCGGAGAGTGAGGAGGGTGCTGATCGACAACGGGAGCTCAGTGAACCTCCTGTTCCGATCCACGTTAGAAAAGATGGGTTTAACCGTCGCTGAGTTGAAGGCGACCTCCATGATGCTGTATGGTTTTTCGGGAGAGGGATCAGCAGCAATAGTGATGATCGAGTTGGTGATCACCCTAGGAGAAGGATCTCGGACAATCTCCAAGCTCCTCGAGTTCGTGGTCATCGACTGCTCCGCTGCATACAACGCGATCTTGGGGCGACCTACGCTCATGGCGTTTGAGGCCGTCACTTCCATTCGCCACCTCGCGATGAAATTCCCTACTTCCACAGGAATATGCACTGTTCATGGCGATCAGCTCGCTGCCAGGGAATGCTACAACATTTTTATTGTTAATCCTTATTGGCATTTTTATAGAAATATCTTTCTCTTGAAAGATAAAATTGGTTGAATTAGTTGTTTCCCTTTATTATAATATTCGGAAATGTTTGTTTCCCTTTATTATAATTTTCGGAATTGTTTGGTTTCCTTTATTGATATTTTCGGAAAACCACTTTCCTTTTGTGTGAATTTTGGACAATAATATGCTTCCTTATTTAGCATATATTGTCTCATTTTGTTTTTTAAAGGAAACAAAAGTTTATTGCAAATATTCTGTACTTACCCAAAGTTATTTTTGGATTATTTGCTGATGTATTTTCGTGCAGCTCAAGGATTACAATCAGGAAACTGGTTCTTAATATCATTAATTATTGTTTCCTTTTTGAGCTTGTTTTGATCCGACACAGGTCTGAGCTGTCCCCACCGATATCGCATCTATCGGATCAGCATCTTCTAAATAAGGCAACTCTTTGACAATTAAGAATATCTTCTGTGATTCTTGCCTTTATTAGAAGAATTCTTTCTCTGCCTTTGTGAGCACGAAAAAGACTCTATAAATAGGGCTCTAAAGGCAGTGAGAAAAGTGAACTCTTTGGTGTATTATTTGTGAGCATTATTGTAATATTTGTGAGAGTTCCTCTTTGTATTCAAGATCATAAGTATTCATGTGATCTTGTAGAATTATGTGTGTTTAGTTTTTTAGTGGTGAGTTTATACCATGTTCATGAGTGAATACACATTGTAATTCGAACACAACGTTTATAGTCTTCGGGAGAAGATTTTTACAAGCCTTGCGTCGGGAGGATGCAAGCACTCGCTAGCCATTGAAGGGAGTTCAAGTGGTTGAGCGTTTCAATCAAGATCAGATTAGTGTAGAGAAGTACAACAAGTTGCGGCAAATCTCAAGAGGGAGTCTTGTTTTGTTTAAGTCAATGTTTTTGTACTTGTGATTCTTTATTAATTGGTTTTATTTTCTGGGCGTGGCCCCAAGGAGTAGGTTATCCGAAAGGGTTTCTGAACCTTGTAAAAATTCGCTGTGTTCTTTAATTTTTGCACTGTCTATTTATTGTGTTCAGTTCTGTCGTGACAAGTTCGGATTCTGTCTCGACAGAATTGCTTTCTGTGTAAACATCTAATTACCATTCCGCATTTTAATTAATTCATTGTTTTAATTAATCTGGTAATTATTAAAAACAGAATTTCATTTATGAAGGGAAAATCTAAACCCGGGCAGCTGGCAATGGCCATTCAAGGTGGTGGAGAGGAATCTCAGGAACCCTTAGCTAATCCTGATATTGAAAAACCTCAAAGTGCCAAAGGGGAAAATGTCGTCTTAAGTGAGGATATTGACCCCCGAATAGGCGAGGACAGATCCGAGCTCCCGACGATTGAGGAGCTCGAGGAAGTGAACATTGATCCGCAGAACCCATCACAGATGGTCAAGCTCGGGAAAAACCTCTGTAGCAAGAGGAAGGTGGAGCTGATTAAATTTCTGCGGGAAAACCTGGATGTGTTTGCCTGGTCCCATGAGGACATGGTGGGAATCAGCCCGAGTGTCATCATGCATACACTTCATCTGGATAAAAGCGTTCCCGCCAAGTCCCAGAAGCAAAGACGCCTAGGAACAGCTCGGGCTGAAGCCTTGGAGGAAGAGGTGGCCCGGCTCAAGAAATGCGGCTTTATTCGTGAGGCCAAATTTCCAATATGGGTCGCCAACCCCGTGCTGGTCCCGAAGCCCAACGGAAAATGGCGGACCTGCATTGACTTCTCCGACCTGAATAAAGCCTGCCCCAAGGATTGTTTTCCACTGCCAAGGATTGACCAGCTGGTAGATGCCACGGCAGGGCACGAGCTCATATCCTTTATGGACGCGTACTCAGGCTACAATCAAATCTCCATGAATCCGGCAGACCAGGAACACACCAGCTTCATGACCCCGACTAACGTCTATTGTTACAAGGTCATGCCGTTCGGGCTGAAGAACGCCGGACCTACCTACCAAAGGTTAGTAAACAGAATGTTCGCAAGCCAGATCGGGAAAAACATGGAAGTTTACGTTGATGACATGCTAGTCAAGTCAAAGACTGCCGATAACCATGTTTCTGACCTGGAAGAATGTTTTAGGATACTACGGGAGTATGGCATGAGACTTAATCCGCAGAAGTGCACTTTTGGAGTCGCGTCCGGGAAGTTCCTGGGCTTCATAGTCAATACCCGAGGAATCGAGGCAAACCTCGACAAGATCAGATCACTGCTCGAGCTTCCCTCGCCCAGGTCGCGAAAAGATGTCCAAGGCCTGACAGGAAGAGTGGCAGCCCTCAATCGGTTTATTTCCAAGTCCACCGATAAGTGTTTGCCATTCTACCACCTGCTCCGAGGAAACAAGAAGTTCGAATGGACAGAAGAGTGCGAAAGCGCATTTCTCGACCTGAAGGCACATCTGGCCGAGCCACCCGTATTTTCCACACCCAAAGCAGGAGAGCCTCTTTTTCTCTACCTGGCTGTCACCAGGGATGCAGCTAGTGCCGTGTTGGTACGAGAAGAAGACCAAGTTCAGAGACCAAACTTCTCGGGGCTGAGTCCCGGTACCCGTTGATGGAGAAATTGGCGTTCTGCCTTATCACGGCCTCGCGAAAGCTCAGGCCGTACTTCCAATCCCACTCGATACACGTCATGACCGATCAACCTTTAAGGCAGGTTTTGCAAAAACCTAAAGCATCGGGACGTTTGTTAAAATGGGCAATCGAACTCAGCCAGTTCGAGATTTTGTACACTCCGAGAACTGCTATAAAAAGTCAGGCCCTGGCCGATTTTATGGCAGAATGCACGGGATTCTAGGAGGATCCCGCAGAAGACTCACACCAAGTCACCTCGCCCCAGGCATCATGGAGGATCTTTGTAGATGGCTCGTCCAACGAGAATGGCTCCGGAGCTGGAATCATTTTGATATCCCCTGAGGGACATAGATTCCACTCGGCGCTGAGATTCGGATTTAAAGCCTCTAACAACGAGGCCGAATACGAAGCTTTGCTGGCCGGGCAGAGGGTAGCCCAGGAGTTGAAGGCGAGCTCCGTCCAGTGCTTCAGTGACTCCCAGCTCGTGGTAAATCAAGTTCTGGGCGAATATCAGGCACGGGGACCCAAGATGGCCGCCTATCTGGCAAAGGTAAAAGCTGAGCTGTCCGCATTTGAGCGAGGCTCGATTGAACAGATACCTCAGGAGCAGAACGCTAATGCAGACGCTCTTGCCAAGCTCGCCACCTCTGGGGAAACGGAGACCTTGGGGTTAGTGCCAATAGAGTTCTTGGAGAAACAAAGCATAGTAGATGTCAGGATGGAGGTCGAGATGATCGATGCCAGGCCGACCTGGATGACCCCCATCCTTAAGTATCTCGTCGAGGGAAAGCTGCCTGAAGGGCATAATGATGCACGGCGAGTACTCTATCAAGCTCCCAGGTATATGATAGTAGATGGGGTGTTATACCGGCGTGGGCACTCCCTCCCTCTCCTACGATGTGTTCTTCCAGGTGAAGCAAAGGCCATCCTGCAGGAGGTGCACGAGGGTTTTTGCGGAGACCACACTGGGGGGCAGAGCTTGGCCTTAAAGGTCCTGAGGCAGGGGTATTACTGGCCAACTCTGTCCAAAGACTCGATCTCATACGTGAAGAAGTGCGACAAGTGCCAGCGATTCGCCGCAGTTGCGCGAGCTCCTCCAGTTGAGCTAAAGATGATCTCGTCCCCATGGCCGTTTGCCATTTGGGGGATAGACTTGGTTGGCGCCCTCCCCACTGGAAAGGGCGGAGTCCGTTATGCCGTGGTAGCCATCGACTACTTTACGAAGTGGGCTGAGGCAGAACCTTTGGCAATGATAACGTCCAAAAAAGTGCTTGACTTCGTGGTTAAAAGCATTATCTGTCGATTCGGCCTGTCCAAGAAGATCGTTTCCGATAATGGTACTCAGTTCGACAGTGACCTGTTCACCAAGTTTTGTGAAAGATACAGAATTGTGAAAAGTTTCTCCTCCGTGGCCTATCCTCAGGCGAATGGCCAGGTCGAAGCTGTCAACAAGACTCTAAAGGCGAGCCTCAAGAAGAGATTAGATGAAGCGAAGGGGGTCTGCCCAGAACAGCTCCCCCAGGTCCTGTGGGCATACCGGATATCGCATCGGACTCCTACGGGTCATACTCCTTTTTCCCTAACCTTTGGGAGTGAGGCAGTCCTCCCCATGGAGGTTAAAGTGCTTTCACATAGGGTCCAATCTTACGACCAGGACCGCAACCATGAGCTACTGTGCAATTCCCTTGAACTAGTAGATGAAAGGCGAGAAGATTCGCAACTCCAACTCGCCCATTATCAGCAGAAAATCACTCGCTACTTCAACACCAAAGTCAAAAAGCGCGCCTTTAGCGTTGGCGACTTGATCCTAAGGAGAGTTTTCCTGGTCAGGAAAGATCCCAAAGATGGAGTCTTGGGACCAAACTGGGAAGGACCGTACCAGGTCATCGAAATCATTAAGGAGAGAACTTATAAGTTAGCTCGGCTTGATGGAGGGGCGGTCCCGCGGACTTGGAACGCCATCCACTTAAAGAAATATTATCAATGATTCACTTGTAAGGCCTGGAAGGCCATTTTTTATGTATTAATGAGAATCGGTTTCTTGTACATGTTTGCAAGTGTAATCTAAAGTAACCACGAAAGACCCTTTCCCAGTTACTTGGGGGGCATATGGTACCTGGATATAACCAGGTCTCCTTAATGACTTAGAAGTTGATTCATATCGATTGACCATTGTTTTTCTTAAAAAACGCGAGATATTGATAAGGATTAATGCTAACTAAGTCCTATCCTGGTCATAACCGAGTCATAAAACTTAGAAGTTGATTTAAATCTATTGATCGTTGTTCTTCCTAAAGAGCTCGAGATATGGATAAAAGTTAACGCGAACTAAGTTTTCAAAATAAGTTCCCGGTCATAACCGGGTCATAAAACTTAGAAGTTGATTTAAATCTATTGATCGTTGTTCTTCCTAAAGAGCTCGAGATATGGATAAAAGTTAACGCGAACTAAGTTTTCAAATTAAGTTCCTGGTCATAACTGGGTCATAAAACTTAGAAGTTGATTTAAATCTATTGATCATTGTTCTTCCTAAAGAGCTCGAGATATGGATAAAAGTTAACGCGAACTAAGTTTTCAAATTAAGTTCCTGGTCATAACCAGGTCATAAAACTTAGAAGTTGATTTAAATCTATTGATCATTGTTCTTCCTAGAGAACTCGAGATATGGATAAAGATTAACGCGAACTAAGTTTTTCAAAAAATTGTAACCAAAATGCGTAAGGGCAAGAAAGAGGATCAATTAAAAGCATTGAATCAAATTGTCTCGAGGTGGAAGCACCTCATGCAAAGGTTACACAAAAAATATTAAAAAATAGTGAAGGGCACAAGAGAAGAAACGCCCTAGGCTTCGCCAGGTGGCCCCTTGGAGGTCGCCGTCTCGCCTTGCTCAGCTACGCCAGAGCCCTCCCCGGCCTCGGAGGGCGCTTCTTTATCAAGGCGAGCTTGGAACTTCACCAGCAAGCGCTCCCAGAGGCTCGCCGACAGGAAGGAGAAGTCAGCGTCTGGATTGTAGGCCCAACAATGGTAGAACAGGTCTTCCAGGGACTTTTCCAAAGTTGTCTGCTCGGCCTCTAAGGCGGCCTGGGCGGCCTAAGCCTCAGCCTTCGCGGCATCTAGGTCTGTCCGCGAGGTGGCGAGGGAGGTCTCGAGCTCTTGGACCTTCGAGCGGGTTTTTTCCAACTCGACCTGCGAGGCCGCCAAGGCATCCTTAGCCGCCTGCAGGGTAGTCTAGTGCTTGCTCCTCATGTCCTCGAGTTGATTTTTGGTCCTGGCGATGCTCCGGTGAAGGGCAACGGCGCTCTGCGAAGGTGAAAAGACAATTGCCTTAGAAAAAAGAGAGGAAAAACAGGGCAAAGTGTAGTAATAAAAACCACAAAAAGGTTAGTTAGCTTACCATCATGGCCATGCCCAGTGAAGACTCCAGCACGCCCACCAGGCTCATTGTCTCGATGGCCCGGAGCTCCTTCTCGGTGAACTTGTATATGTGGCTGACGGCGTAGTTCGCCGGCTCATACACCGTTCCTCGGAAGGCCTCGGGGATCTTCCCCAGGTCCTGAGGATTGACTGGGATGCGTACCTCGGAGGGTACAATCGTCAAAGTCCCGAGCTCCGTTCCTGCGTCCCGAGCGGCGGCCGGAGCTCGCGGAGGGGGTGGAGGCATGTTGCTTCCCCCTACAGCAGGAGGAACCGATCCCACGACCTGAGCAGCTGAGGCTTGCTCCTTCTCCTTTGCAGGAGACTTGGCGGGGGTCCCGGCGGCGTGCTTGGACATCTGGGGCCTCTTCATTCTTGGCCCAGCGGCCCCTGTTGGGGGGTTCCTCCCGAAGAACGCACCTCGCAGGCTCTCCTCGAGCTGAAACATCTCTTCTGTAAAAACGAGAACATGGTTAGTACAAGATTTGGCAATCATACAGAAACAAAAACAAAGGGGTAATGAAAAAAATTCAAGTATGTGTATACTAAAGGGAATCCTACCCCCCGAGCTAGAAGAAGAATCTAAGTTGATTACTTCTCGAGCTGGCGCGAGTTCTGGGTCCGAGGCTGACTCAGGGCTAGATTCCTCTACATATTGCCTAAGCCCCGGAGCTACGGCGCCCCTCCGGAGTGATGGCCATGACCGAAGGTTGGTCCCATACTCCTTGAATAGGATCGACCTAAAGGCTAGGGTGTTATCTACTACTACGATACCCCTAGGCCGGCTATCTTGGTAGTCCAGCACAAGCCGGTCGACACAGTGGAGCAGGGTTGTGTTCAGGTCCGGATCACTTCGGTGACGATGGACGAGCTGCCTAGGATTGAACCTAGCCAACCGGGGGTCTGCTGTGGCCCTAACTAGACTCCTAAACATGTAAGGGTTACCTTGGCCAGAAGGACCTGCGGCTGTTCCGGATTGGATCCTCTTCTCGCCCGTCCTCTGGGTGACCTCCAAAGCCCGCTTCATGTTCCTCACGAGGGGAACTTTGTCATCCTCGTCCTCCTCATATTCATCTCCCGCGACCTCCTCCACGATGATGGGTCTGGTGTCGCAAGCTGGGGGAAGCCCCCGGGGCCTCCTGAGGTTCAAAGTCTGATTTGGGAAAATCAGCTTGCAGGCTACCATCGTCTCGTCTGTTACGAGCACACGGTAATCTTTCTCACTGGGGGGCAAGCCCGCCAGTGTCTCGTATTGGGCTCCGAGGGTCACAGATTTCTCTGTCCTCGCGAAGATGGCTGCAGGATTAGTTTAAGTCAGAAAGGGATACGGGAGGAGCAAAAACGACACTTAACTTCCGAGCTAAGGATGAAAAACACTTACGAGGACGATTGAAGTAGTGGAGCTCGCAGTTCCTGAACCCCGTCGACATGAAGAATTGATCCTTGAAGTCGTTGGGGTGGCTGGGCAGCTCGATGACCGCAGCCGTGTTGGGAAATCGGGTTAAGTAGTAAAACCCATCGCCTCGCCCCCGCTGATCCGGGCTGGCCTTGAGGCAAAAGAAGTACAAAATGTCCGCTGGAGTGGGGACCTCCCACTCGTGCTTCAAAAATAAATATCTCAACCCCGCCAATAACCGATAAGAGTTGGGGGGAGCTGGAATGGGGCCAACTTCACATAATTTAGGAAGTCAGCAAAATACTGGTCCAGCGGGAGGAATGCCCCCGCCTTGAAATGCTCGCCGCTCCAAGCCGCGAATGCCTCGTCAAGCGGCGCGCAACTCCGCTCGCCTTCCGCGGGAGGTCGGGCAATCACTGACGTCCTCCCCAGCGCGATGTTGTGGGAGAGGAATATCTTATTGATCTTCGTCTGGTCGGTGATCTTTGAGACGATCTTCTCTGCCTCGAAGAACGCATCAGGAGCCACCTCGAGCTCCTGCTCCACTGCCGGCCCAAAGTTGGGGATCGGGGAGTCCGGTATCACCGCCTTTCCTTTGTCTTGCTTGGAGGCCGAGCTGCTGACGGTCTGCTTGGAAGCGTTCCTCTTCAGTGCCATCTGGTCGCCTAGCGAACAAAAGAAAATATTTTAGAAAAGGCGACCCAAGCATGAGGAAAAATCAAATGTTATTTGCACGAGCTGAGGTAAGCCCAGCCCGTGGAGAGTGAGACCACGCGGTTCAATGAACACGCGCCTGTGCTCCCAACAGATCCCCGATTACTCGAAATTCGTGTGTGAGGAGGGTCGGGATAGAATTTTCCTTGGGGGGAAAGGTTCAGTAGGCAAAGATTGAAAAACCGCCTGTGAAGCGTGTCCCCTAAGCTACCCGGTTTTGCACCCAAAATTCCAAAACTCCTACCCATAAATTTTCCCCAGAAAATGCATCCTATAAACCATACTCCTAAACGATTTCCTACAGCAAAGAATACCCTAACCTAAAAGGCTTTCACCCTTCATACCCACAAAAACCAGTAAACCCTTGCATGTGGCTACAGTAAATATTTATCTAAGCTACAGTGAAAAATATTTTCGAAACATGCATGGTCAGGAGACTTACAGTGTTTGGTTGGGAGGTGAATAAAGGTGTCGCCTAGGTTGGAGCTTCGTAGGAGTTGCTGTCTCCAAAGATTCGAAGGAATCCTCACGCCTGAGCTTCTTGAACACTGAGAATGGCGGTCGTAGAAAGGAGGGTTTCTTTTTCTTCTGAGATGAAGAGAGAAGAAGGAGAGAAGTTCTGAGAAATTTCAAATGAAAGGGTGGCCCATGCGTAGGGTGGCCACCCCTTTTATATATAAAAAGGATCACGTGTAGAGGGCCGTTGGATGGCCCTGATGTGGGATCCAAGGCCCTCCACTCGAAATACGAAACGACGGCTGGGCATAGGCTAGGCCATTAAATGCGGTTCTCGTAAGACGTACCGTCACCAACCACGATGTTCCATGTATCAGGCGCCTGCGTAAGATGTGGAATGTGAAGAGTTCATGGGGAAGCCTAGAAGCCCCTACTGTGGCCTTATACGACGTAGTATACCACGAGCAGGGGCTTGGGGGGCAGATGTACGCCCTGATTTTTCCACGGGCTGATTAGCGAGCTGAGCTGCGGCCTAATCATGATTACCTCGTGGATATCCCCAAGACCGGAGCTGCCGTCGTAAGATCATACCTCCTTAGATCGAGGTAACCCAAGGGTTCGCTAAGATTGCATAAGACTTGAATCCGGACTCTGAAGGCCGAAGGTCGAGTTAGGTATCCAGCTCGTGGTACGAGCTGGATTTGGAGGCTATGACTCTTTGTAAAGTCAACACAGGCAAGGTAAACGTGCACATATCAGACATCACGTGTCTGATATGCCCCTGACTTCTCGGACACGCAGCAGGAACGTGCGTATTCAGACACCCACGACTGGGTCGGGCCGTGCGGCCCATTATCTCCTTACCTATTGATTTGACCACACTTATGTGTCAGGTTTATGAATTAATCATGAATGTCACAGAGTTGATACGATAGGTAAGAAGGTCACGGGATGACCTTCTTACCAACTCCCAGGTGCCTTCTCCTATAAATATGGAGACCCTGGGAGTTGAGAGAGGTTGGATTATCTCTTGTAAGAAATACCCTGTAATCAAATATCCAGTATATAGCAATAATACTGACTAGTGGAGTAGAAGGATTTTTAACCTTCGAACCACTTAAAAAACGTGTCTTGAGTCACCATTTCACTTTGCCAAGATCATATATCTGTTACGGTTCAACATTAGCACTAATCCCTTTCTCTCCTTTTCTTAATTACCTGTTGGCGAAGAACCGCGTCAACAGACATCCATTTGATTAACATACAAGTTGTGTATAGAAGCTAAAGCGAACAAAATTCTTATAGAAGTTGTTCTTGCAACAGGTGCATAAGTATCGAAATAATCGATACCCTCTTTTTGCCTAAACCATTTAGCTACTAATCTAGCTTTAAAGGTTTGGATAGTGCCTTCAGTGTGGTATTTTATCCTAAATACCCACTTACACCCAATTGGCTTAGACCCCGGTGGGAGGTATACCAAGTGTTATTGGAAAGAATAGAATCCATCTCATCATTGATGGCTTCTTTCCAAAATGCACTATCTCTCGATTGCATAGCTTCTCTATAAGTCTTAGGATCATCCTCAACGAGAAGTACAATAGGAATTTTCCTAATGACTTCCTCTCTATTTCCTTCTACCATGTAGAATGAAATTCGTTGAGAATCTATCTCATCCACTACTAGACTTTTATGATTTTTAAGCCTTTGACTTCTTCTAGGTTCAAAGGGTTGCTTTACATCATTTTGAGAATTCTCCTCTTGAGAATCAACTTTGGATGTGGAAGCTTGAGAATTGTTCTCATATAACAAATTCTCCTTTAGAGATGTTGAAGCTTGAGAATTGTTGTCACATAACATATTCTCAAAGAATTCAACTTCTCTAGATTCAATCACAATATTAGACTCTAAGTCTAATAGCCTATAAGCTTTACTATTGTTGGCATAACCAACAAAAGCACACTTTATGGCTCTTGAACCTAACTTTGTTCTATTAGGTTCGTTTTTCTTGCAATATGCAAGACACCCCCACACTTTGAAGTACCCTATGTTGGGTTTTCTTCCTTTCCATAACTCATATGGAGATATCTCATTTTTCTTCATCGGTATTCGATTAAGAATGTGACAAGCGGTTAAAAGCGCTTCGCCCCATAAGTTGAAGTTCAACTTAGAAAACACCAACATAGAATTTATCACCTCTAGATAAGTCCTATTTTCCCTTTCGGCAACACCATTGTGTTGTGGTGTATAAGGTGTAGTGCACTCATGAATTATACCATTTTCTTCACAAAATGTATTGAATTCATTAGAGAAGTACTCTCCTCCTCTATCACTTCTTAGCACCTTAATCTTTTTATTTAGTTGATTTTCAACTTCTAATTTATACAATTTAAAAGCATCAAAAGTCTCATCTTTATGCTTTAAAAGAAACACATAGGTATATCTACTAAAATCATCTATAAAAGTAAGAAAATACCTTTTACCACCTCTAGTTAAAACACCATTTAATTCACAAAGATCACTATGGATTAAATCTAGTAAATTAGATGATCTTTCTACATTAGGAAATGGTTTCTTAATCATTTTCGCCTTAACACATGTTTCACATTTACCATAGTTTTTAATATTGCATGCAATCATACCACATTTTACTACTCTTTTCATGGTAGAAAAACCTATATACGATAGTCTAAGATGCCACAAAAATAATGAATCATACTCAACAATATAGGCGGAATTAGCAATTTTATTGATAACATTGAAAGTAACATCATTGGTGCACAATTTAACCATACCCTCACAAGAGTACCCCTTTCCCAAAAATACATTTGATTTGGTAAGTATAAGTTTACCGAACTCAAAAATGGTTTTAATGCCGGGCTTGCCAAGCAAATCACCACTTACCAAGTTTCTACTCATTTCGGGAACATAAAGTACATTCACTAATGTAACTTTCTTGCCGAATGTGAAGTAGACTTCAATAGTACCTTTGCCAAGTACCTTGGGTTTGCCCTCATTGCCCATTTGTATCTCATGGTTGCCCTTTGACTCTTCAAAGATCTTGAACAATGATTTGTCATAGGTGACATGGACGGTGGCACATGTATCATACCACCACCCTTTCACCTTGCCTTGGACCGCATTCACCTCACTAAGGGTAGCAACTATGTTTTCCTCTTGAGTTGCGTTCACCTTAGGTCCTTGTTGGTCTTTTCTATGTCTACACTCTCTAGCATAGTGACCCTTTTTCCCACACACAAAGCAAGGACCTTTCTCGCCCTTAAACTTGTTTGGGTTGGTTTTTGGACCCAAAGGTTTCTCATTACCCTTTTTCCCTTTGTTTTTGGGATGTTTTGGTTGTGACACCGCATTTTCTTTGGAAGTCTCTCCATTAGACCCCTCCACAAGTTTATCTCTACATATCGATTCCTCTTCGATTCGAATATGCTTTTGGATCTCCTCCAAAAAATAATCCTCATTTTTATGAAGGATTCTTTTCCTATAGCTCTTCCAAGTTGGTGGTAATTTAGCCACAATAGCACCAACTTGAAAGGCCTCGGGAAGCTCAATCTTTAACACTTTCAATTTATTAACAATAATTTGCAATTCATGTATTTGAGGAGGAATAGGTTTATCACCAAAAACTTTGAAATCAAAGTATTGAGATATCAAAAACTTTTTGGTACCTTCCTCTTACGCCTTGAACTTTTTCTCAAGTGCATCCCAAATCTCCTTGGCCGATTTGGTCTCGGTGTAGAGGTCATAGAGCCTATCGGATAGGGCGTTAAGGATATGACTCCTACAAAGGAGATTGTCCTCCTCCCTCTTCCTTCTCTTCTCCACCTCCTCGGGAGTGTCTTTGTCGGATGGCTCGGCTAGAGGTGCCAAGGAAGACTCAAGGATGTAGGCGATTTTGAGAGTGGTTAAAAGAAACCTCACCTTGTCTTGCCACCTAGTAAAATTGGATCCATCAAACCTATCCAATCTCACTAGGTCTTGGTTTATGATCTTGATTGTCTCCCCTTCCATTGAAACAAAAAGGGATAAGCTTTTGAATGTTAAGAAAAATAATATTGCCTCAATGGAAATGGTAAGATAATATTACAACTCTAGACAATATATTACAAATAAATATTGATTGATTAAAAAGTGTTACAACTCTATGACAAAAGATACATGTAAATATAAAGAAAGAGGTAAAAGATGATAGAAATAGAAAATACAACTCTAAGACAAAATATACAAATAAACTAGAAGTAGTATAATGAAAAGATATAGATGAGATTACAACTTTAAAACAAAAGATACATGTAAAAGAGTGAATAATAGAAGAAAAGAAAAGCAATAAAATAAAAGAACAAGAATAAGAATAAGAACAATGAACAAAGAACTCTCACTCACACAACCAAAGTGAAGAGTATTGGGAATCACCAACTTGAACAAGGTTTGAAACCTTTGTCCAAAAGCTTATTTCCCCCTAACTCAAGCACTAAGGGATCTCTCACAGATTTTGGAAATGCTTTCTGGAATAATCAAGCCTCAAGGTGTTTCTAGCCAAGTGCTCTAGTGGATAGAAATGGTGTGTCTTACAAGTGAGCATTAGGCTCCTATTTATAGAGTTTAGAGACACCCTTTGAATTTCAAATTCCACCAACCCCCATGGCTGTTACCAATGATTAATTTGATGTTTTATGGAATTAAAATAGAGATTTGGGAGTTACTTGGCTGTTGGAATCGTTCAAAATTGGATAAAAACCAAAATTGTATGAAGCTGTCAGCCACAAGGGTCGCGGCGTTTGTTTCAAGCGCCGCGGCCCTTGGTCATTTTCAGCAACCAATTTTTTAAGTTTTTTCCAAAACGTTCCAATTTATTCCCACTTGATTTTGTAGCTTCCATACACAATATGGGAGTTAAAATCACATCTCTATCAGCCATTTCTCATATGGCTTTAAGAAATTCATCTCAATATTGTGTAACAACAAATCTACACAATAATGGATGGTATTTAGGAGTTACAAATTTGTGATGAATTTGTAACACCAAATATGTTATATGTTTGGATATTTCGCATATATCCAAATAGTGTAACTCTCTATTATATGTTACAATATGTGACACTCTATGTCACATTTATTTAATCTAAAACATTATATTATAAAATAATATAATATTACATTATATTATAAAATAATATAACATCAATGACTATAGAAATAACACATACCTCAGCCATCTCCTTCAATTGCTTCTCGGTTTTGACGACCACTTCCTCTTTTTCCTTCAGCTTCTTCTCTAATTGGAGTTCCACCTCCAGCTTCTGCTTCCTGGCATCTGCCACGCTCATTTCCAGCACCTCTGACTTTTGTTGCAGCTCTTTCTTTTCTTTCTCCAAAATCTCTTTATGTGTCTACAACGACACTATATCCTCGTGAAGGTCATTTATCATGTTGTCGAGCTTCCCATTCGGGCTTCATGTTGAGCGCAGACTTGGTTTTTCTCCATCCACTTATTGGTCATCGCCAACAGATCAGCTTTCAGTTTGTCTCGCTCCACCTCGAGTCTGACAGTACCTACTAGCTTTTCCTCTGTGGCGGCCACCTTCTCTTTAGCCTCTGCCAGCTGTGTTTCTAACTTCTTGATGGCTTCCACAAGCACATTTCGATTCGCTTCGGCCATCATTCTCCCCGCCCGCTCCTTTTCCAACTTCACCGCCCGTTCCGCCAGTTTAGAGCTATTCTGCACAACCGCTGCATACTCCTGCCTCGCAGCAGAGGCACATACGTAGCTCTGTAAAGCATCAATTACACTCATCAAAAATCACACTACACACGCATCACACGATACTCGCTCTATTCTGTAATAATAAATCATGCTAGTTTTCAACCAACTTACCATCCAAATATGGTCTGACACTTGTTGCAGCAAGTCCCCTTGCCCACTAAGCGATCCAATAGCTTCTGCAGGAAGATGAGGTCTGCTTATGCGTAGCATCTCCTCCATCACCTCTGTAGACGCAGAAGGACCATATTCGGACACGACTCCCGCTCTGTCATTTGCTTCTCCCCTGCTAATGCAGCAACAGAAGCAACGGGGGCAACCGGCTCCCCACCTTCTGCTAACGTTGACACCATAACACTGTCAGACATTAACGCAATTGTTCCCACCACTCCAGAAAGATATGGCATGGAAGGGCGTACAAGTAAACCGTCGTCTTCACCCAAGTCACTTGGCAGGTACACCGGCGTCTGCACTGTAGAGGACGTTAGTTGCTCCAGAAAAGCACTAGGAGACTCAAAAGTACTTGTACCCTTCGTAGATACAATGATGACCTCTCCTGGGTGGGACTCAGAAGCCACAGGTGGTGATGCAGAAACAGCAACATTAAAAGTATGAACACCTGCAACTTCGGCAATCCCCGATTCCTGACATACGGGGAGAGTCTCAGAAGTGACGGTCGAGCCTGCCTCAACTGGTTGGGAAGGATTGTTCACGGACTCAAAACCACCTCTGAAAGCATCCTCCAGAAGTCGGTTCTTACGAGAGGTAGAAGAAGGGCGTCTCCCCTCTGATCCATGCTTACGGCCAGCGTCAGAACCCCCAGCCAAAGCAGAAGTAGAGGGTAACGCCTCTGACGACTTCATACAGACGCTAGGGGACTTCGCCTCGACTGGTAGGCCACCTCATGCACCATCTACAGTCGTCGCCTCTGATGGTTTGACTAGTGTAGAAGATACAGCCGCAGCATGTGCCGCTCCTTCTGGACCTGCCTTAATGGAGGACCCAGTTACATGCGAAGAAAAAGACGATGCAGGTAAAGAGCCAGTAGGGGCAGACCCTCGAGGCTTCTTGCACAACGTTAGAGCCTGGCCAGTTGGTAACTTCCCTGGAGTAAGCTTGGGGATTGCATGGGGAGAACCCTTAGCAGTAGAGGCAGATCCCCTTGGGATCTGAAGCTTGGACGAAATACACTTCCCATCGTCCGAATCTTCGTCAGAGGACTCCTCGCGCGTCTTTCTCTTCCCTAAGGAATCCTTAGGCAGAGACACCTGTTGAAGAGGCTGGATTTGGAGAGCGTCAAAAGGCGTAGAGGATCGCCCATGTATACGAGAAGATCTACGTGCCAAAGCAGACTTATCAGGAGATGATTCTGCAGCATGAGCTGAGCCAGAGCCCTCTTTCTTTTTATTTTCTGGGATCCCTAGGCGCTTGGCACATGCAGCAAAGGTCTCAGAGCACGCCCTTTCACACTCAGTCTTCGATAGTGACAGAGTTGAAGAAGCAGGGGGAGACTTCTTCAAAAAAGCTCCCAGCTGCTTCGCACATGTAGCTGTAATTTTGCCTAGGGACATGTCGCCCTTCTGCGACTTGACCCGCACGGCCCTAGAATCGACTTGATCCATGAAGCAGATTCGGGTCATAATTTGCATACAGTAGGGGTTCATCACACCTCTGATGCTAATGGCGTTCTCTTTGGACTCATGCAGAAGCCCCTTCTCTGTCAACATGCTCTGTCGTTCAGGACTCATGTTAACCTGAGGCCATGAAAAATCTGATACGAGGAAGTAAAACAGTAATACGCAGAGTCATATTAATAGGCAATCATCCGGATATGATTAACTCACACTAAAAGCAATAAGGAACAAAATAAAAACATAACTCACCTTTTATGAACACCCTGGCCAAAGGAAAACTTTCTTGAGGCAGAAATTCAGGATACCACGCTCCACCAACGACGAAGAAGTATTTATCCCAATTTCGATGGGAGCTGTCAAAATCAGTAAAGATCGTCCGATCCTTTTTGGGAGAGATAAAAGGTCTTCCAGGGTTTTCCCTCTATCGCCTTGTTCGTCGACTTAGTAAAACATGCATATATGTCATCTGTCTGAATGTCGACATTCCTGAGAATTCCTATCATCTGAGCGCCAACTATGGATTGGATAGCGTTCGGAAGAAATTGAGAAATGTGAGCTCCAGAGTTCGAAATTACTTGCACCAACAGAGCAGGAAGAGGGAAACGAAGCCATTCAATGTGTCTCAGACTCATGACAATTTCGGTGGGCTTGACTACATCCTTGAATCGCCATTCCCAAAGTTCAGCGTCCGAAAGCATCCGCACTGTGACGTTGTCAGGAATATCGAACGATTTGCGTATGCGTTCATACGCATTTTTGTATCCATCGCGATCCATAGGTTCAGGAGATGAACGTGAAGACATGATCGAGAAGATTGAGATGATCACTGTAAGAGTAGAAGGATGGTTATCTTTAGGGTTTCTTCCCTCAGAGTTCTTTTCTGGAAAGTTTAGAGTAAAGTTTGAAAAATCTGGAATGAGAATCATTTTGAATTAAAACTAGTTAAATGAGAAGTAAAATTCTGAATCGAGTGCTTCACTCGGTAATTCTGTTTGCATTAAATTTCAAATGTAACTTGTTAGGAGATTGGATGATCGTGTACCTACGAACCGCCTCGATCTATGGAGAATGACGGCTTTGGGCAAAATTTTTGGCATTGAAGAGTCGGCCCAAGGTTCGAGTAAATAAGCGTGCCTCGTCCGTTCGAAGCTTGGGCCAGGGGGCATCTGTTGGGCCCAAAATATTCAGCCCAAAGTTCTTTCCTCATTTACCGAATATTCAAAACGGATCGTTTTGATCTGCAGAAGCTCCGAAGGCAGAAGCTACGGGTCAGAGGCAGTCTGCGCCTCTGACCTCCGAATACATAATTTAAAATCAACGTATTTTGGAGAGAAATTCAGTTATCTTTCCTCCACCAATCAAGGGTTTGCTTGAACCAACTAACCACTTTACATTTTTGTTCTATAAATATGAGATTCTTATTCAAACAAAGGGATCGAAGTTTTTACTGACTTAGGCATCGGAGTGTCTTTCTTGCAGGTATCCCCGACGAGTCAAAGGCGATCTTCATCACCGGAATAGTGTCGGAGCATCATCTATCGTTGGTTCATACCTCCAATTATAGAAAAGCATATTTGTTGCTTCAACACTTGGGTACTTAAGAGTAACATTTTGAATAATTTAGGTACTTTCGCCGCAAATATCCCTTTTAAAAAATATCTTAATAATCAATAAAATCTATCTATTGAAAATTTACCATGAAAGAGTACGAGTAAGAAAGTTTTTCTTTGCATTATTTTCCTTCTTATGTTTTAATCATTAAAAATATATATTTTTATCTATTAGCATTATACTTATAACCTACTAGTTTTATTTTATAGGATAAATATACGCAGTACGAATTTACAGTTATAATTTTCTGAGCAATAAGAAAAAATTAATACATTTTTTCGTCACGTGTAAAACGTTGTGGCGTAAAAATATAGTAGTAAGAGATTCAAAAAGAGTATTATTGACACGCGTCATGATCAATTAATTATTATTTGTTATTCTCCATCCAATTCGTCTAAAAAGATGAAAATTTATGAGCCCAAAAAGATTGGAAATCCCCTAATGATCTTCTCTTTCTTTCCATTATTGTGTCAAACGTAGAATAAAACATCTCTTTCTATTCTACTAGATTTTTTTCACAGCTGTCATCTACTAAACAAAGCGCGTATTTTTTTATAGAAAGTTTACAATATGTTAATCATTTAATTTTCGTAAAGGGTTGTTTGGTATAAGGTAATCCTACATGAGAATGGTAAATTTACTTATTTCCCTGTTTGGTATGAATTTTTTTTTTAAGTCTAGAAAATTTAAATCAATGAGAATGAGTTTACTCCATAAAATAATAATCTAACATTCAAATGAGTGGATTTCAAATACTCCCCTCAATCATAATACACTAGGACTACATATAATCAATTTAAAAAAATAATTAAATTTAAATATTTGACCTAATATATTTAATTAATTAATAAATGTAATTAGAATTTTATATTTTATATTTACTAATTAAAAAAATATTTATTATTAATTATATTTTTTATATTATATTTAATTAAATTATTTTTCTTTAAATTAAAAATTTTAAATTAATATTTCATAATAAATAAGATTCTTGCGGTCAACTAAACAATATAATTCAATTCACACAAATTTAACTTAATACTTTTGTGCACAACCACATACAATTCACAAATTTACCAACAATTATATTCTCCTTCTTAATATTATCATTAATTGGATAATTTTAAACTCAACCTACCAAACGACCCGTAAAGGGTAGATAACATGCTATCATTTGCATAACTAGAATTCTTTTTTTTTTTTAGATAAAACCACGGATTTGTTTCTTACAAAATTAAGACTCTTATAGTAGAAAACTAAATTCACTATACTTTTATTTTTGTCCTCAAATTTTGGTAGTACACGATCATTTTTTTTTAAATAAAAAATAAAATAAATGGTTCATAATAAGTATTGGGACGAGTCTCTTATTTTTGGCAAGGTGGTATTGTTATCCACTAGCTTATATACATGGTACTATTTATAAACATATCTCATCAATTTACGACCAAAACAACAAATTTTACCATTTCATTTTTCAACAAAATAATGATAATAAAACTTTCTAAAATTTCAATATATTCAAGTTTCAAGTTACCACCAAGTTATTTCTAGTATCTGGGAATTACAAGTTGTAATATAAGAGTGATGAAAAAATAGATTAGATGAGACGAAAGAAGATATTAAGAATCAATGTAGAGATGCTTATTTTTTTTAAAAAATATTAAAGAATGAAGTCGATTCACATATAATTCCAAGGGAAGACACTAATCTAGTTAACAGTACAGACTGAAGAAGGCTCAAATCCCTCCTTAAAAAAAATCTTTAGTATTAAAAATATACTCTATAATCTATACAAACTTCCTCAAAAATAATTATTTATGAAATAATCACTCACAATTGAAATTTATTCTTGCTCCGTCTTGTTCCCTGAAAGGAACAAAAAAAAAAACAAAAAATCTAAATAATATTACTCAGGATTCGATTATAATGAAAACTTTTATTGAATATCTAGCCTTTGCGAATTTCCATTTGAAAACAAGCTAAAATGAGCACTTGGTAATTGGTATGCGAATACAACTGAAGAGTTCAAACGTTATGTGTTGATGGAGTTTTCAATAACAAGAGTTACATTGATTAAATTTAATCCAAACAGAAGACTACTAGCTACTAGCTAGCTAATCCAACAGCGAAGCTGGCAAATTGGGTAGCGGAGGCAGCAATTGAGATTTGGTGCGTTTCGGGACGAACTTCCTCATCCAAACATGCTTCCCATTAATGGTGAACTTGGCTTTACTGTGTCCATTAAGTATAACATCAATGGTGGGAGCCGAGTGAAAGACAATTCGAGCGAACAGCGACTGCTCATTAGGCTGCACTTCTTGCATATGCAGTGACTCGATACAATCCCCATAAGTCCTTGTGAAAAACTCCCTTACTTCCCACTCATAAACCGGGTAACCCTTAGAGAAGGTCACAAACATGGTCCGATCATCTGGGTGTACTACTGCTGGTGCCGATGATGGCCCATTTAGCTCAGGAGTACCACCACCACTGCTGCTGCTGCTACCACCACCAACACCACCACCACCACCACTACCACCACCAAAGTGTAGCCCACCACGACCAAAATTCGAGTGAAACGATGACATCGTGGGCAGTACCATGTTATGATTCTGACTACTGCTTTCGAGAAGTAACGCCTGGTGCATTATGTCAGTGAAGGCTCTAACACAGACGTCGTTGATGATCTTGGTCAGCTCATGTGCTGCGTTTTGGCGATTGTCGTTGAAGAATTGGAATGTGATGTCTTTTTTCATGAGGCATTGTATGAGTGGGGCGTCGCTGATACTGATGTCGAGTGAAGCCAAAAGGGTCTCGGGTGTGGTGAGAAACGTGAGGCAAGTCACGGCCTCGTCAGCGAGCTCGTTTATCAGAAAGTGCGGCAGGGGTAACATTCTTTTGATTATGCTGTGGAACCCCTTTTGCTCTAGCCATAGCCACAGCCCCATCACTCGCATTGACTCGGCCGGGTCCCGAAAGAGGTTGAACACCAAAAGGCTGTACAGCTCTCGGTCTATGGTATGGAACCTCCTGAACTCCTCTTGGGACACCACCACATTAGGCATCCTATCGTTGAAACAAAAAACAAGAAAATGGGTAGCAATCAAAATCATTAAACATACAAAGAATTGAAGCAAAATCACAATAGTGTAAAAGAAAGTTAAAGCCAGCACTGAACATGGACTATGCAGAGACCACCTGTACATTTGTGGTTATTGACCAATTGATAAAGGTTACTTCAGGTTGGGTTTCTGAGAATCAATGGCTGATTCTCTGCAACCATAATCTTGTGAGTGACCCAGAGAGAGACTCTAAGTCTAGTAGAAGGGCTTCAGTACTAGAGATTGTTTTGCATATATATAGTACAATTTTGCCAGTTTTGGAGTCAAATTTGCTAACTTAGAATGAGTTGGTGTAATAATGTTGTTTCTATCATTTTGTAATCTAGTTTAGAAGGGATTTGTTGGCTTTATATATGTAATTAATGAAAATAAATCCCTTATGGTAAGCTATAATTAATGTGTCTAAATCCTTTGAAGAAATTGTTTCTTTAAAATAATTTCATTTTAAATTTCCTTTTTCTGAGAATTATATTTTGGCAATGAGAATAACTGAACCAAAGCCTGACCTGTCAAAATATATAGTCACACCTCTATATAATATTATCAAGAATCCTTCACAATAATAAATCGATAAACCTTGCTGTGAATTGAAAATCAGTTCTTGGAGAGTTTTGTAGGTGACTCGAGTTGAGTCTTAATTGTTTGGTCTTTCATTTTACATTATCGTACATTTTCTGTTCCAATGACTGACTACGGTGGACTTTCTTTTAAGATAGTTTCAAAAGCGAGGTACATGATAACAAAAAGAAAATGTACTAAATTGTTTAGAAAAAAAGTATCAGTTTATAACTCGTTGATTTGTCTCTTTATATTGCAATAAATGAAACGAGAGAAAAATAGAAGGTAAACAGTTTTGTGTTGAGTCTCTTTCTACGAGTTACGTGTATTCATGTGCATGAATGACACGTTCTCCATGTGTATCTTTGAAAACTTTTCCCATTAATACGTAGTCAAATTAAAAAAGGTATCAAGAAAAGAAAAAGGAGAAGACACTGCGGTATAGACCATGGTTTTTCTGCTATTGAATTTTGTTGTTTGCTACTAACTAAATGAAATTGTTATTATATATCCATGCTTAAAAATTACAATGTATATCTGCTTTTTTATTTAAACTACAGACATAATACGCACAAAATATATGTAAAATAAATATATATATGTATAAATAATTATAAACGCTTCTTTTACAGACCATAACAAATTGTCCACTGCATAAACCGGTTTACCAATCAACAATAATGGTTGAATTTAACGCATTTTGGCTTACTGAAATAATTTTGTACGTGTAGTACTCACATTTTCTTCGGATTCTAGATGCGCTTGACTAAGTTACAGATTATTTAATGCGAGTAACCGTTAAACAAGCCCTAAGAATTAACCATTTTTTTAAAGGTAATTATCAAATTAATTCTACCCTATAAGAGAATAGGTATTAATTATATTCAACAAGAGCGTATATCATAGAAATAACACAAGAAAATGACTAGTAATCGAGAATATATATATACAAAGAGCAAAGAAAGTAACATTTAGTACTTGTAGTTATGTGTAGTAGTATAAGCATTAAAAAGTAACATCTGAAGTGAGTAATTGATGAGAAACAAATACATAACTAAGTAGACTCTGATGAGTTAGCACATAATTAAGCTAGAGAAACCCCAGAACAAACTGGGAAATAGCTAATAATGAAGATCTTCAACACAAAAGACATACTCCCAGCATGTCAAAAACTGAAAATTTCAGCCAAGTCTCAACTTTTTAATGTAATTATTCGTCATCGCCTCCACTAGAGATAGCCAAGCCTCTCAAGTTAGCTGTCGAAGCAGCAGCAGCAACAGACTGCAGATCGGATAAAGAGAAGGAGCGCCATGGAGATTGTCGTTGAGGAGGTGACGATGATCCATTTGTTGGTGATCGCTTAACGTGCGGATGCAAAGGTGGACGACTGCAAGATGGAGAAGTTGAAATCGAGTTCAAGTCCTCGTTGTTAATGTTGTTACCTGAGCTATTCAAAGCTTCGCCAAGTAGGAATGAGCTACGACTTGAGCTGGCTGTTCTCTTAGAAGTTCCGCTTGCAAGGTCCTTCAAAGAGTAGGTCCGGTTTTTGTCCAAGAGGCTAGAGCGAGCTATTAAATTCTTGCGCTTCCTGGTGTAGGGATTTTCTGGCTTTGCAAAGTCTTTAATAGATGAGACAGATGTAGCATCTGACAAGCTTGTGAAGGACTTGGATTTGCCATTGTAAAACTTGGATATGCCTCTCCTGAAATAGAACAAAGGCTGATCATTAGATGAGATCTAAGGAGTCAAATAAATGCATGTGCTTATTGAAAGAGTTCATAAATGGGGTATTTCTGCCTTTGACTGCATATTCAGACAGATTGAAAAGTTTTTCATGGATAAGGGAGTGGTATTCCTGTTCCCTTTTCTTTTGTTCACTGTAATTTCTACATCTCAATTCAGTTCAATGAGTTGAAGTCATAACCCTTATCAGTAAAGAAAAAAGTCAATACTCCACCGGTTGGACAAATTGGTAAGAAAGGTACGAATGGATTGCATAGTTGCCTATGCCAGTCCAAAAATAAAAGTAGAACAAAAATATCAATTTCCAATTATCGAATTAAACATTCGGGTTTATTTTTCATACGCCTTGAAGAACAAAAGTGGTATATTATGCTCCCCTCTTTTCTTACCAATTGAATATTTCAAAATCTTTTAAAGCTGAATTCATTGCGACATTATAATTTTGAGACAAATAACATTTTTAGAATATAATTTAAGCACCTGACACACCTCACCAATAATATCTCTAAGCCTGGTGTTCTGTCTTGCCTAGTGCTCTGTCTGTCGTCTATAAGAAGATCCTAAAGATATGGAATATCACAGCTGCTCTCAATAACTCTATACTAAGATACCTTAAAAGTCACAATGATAGATTTTTCTACTGGCTTATCTTTCTCATGCCTTGTTTCCCCCTATTTTGGGCCATTTGGCCAGCTCTACGTGCTCTTCTCGTTTGCTGGCAAAGTGTAAGAGATGGCAAAAATAACTTTGAACTTTTCTGATCGTTAAAGACCAAAATGACCAAAGACAATAACAAAAGTTCCAGGGAAGAAATCAAAAGAATCCAATGAAGTATAACTAAAAAACAACACCTCTTGCTTGAGTAGCCTTTTTCAATTTCAAGAAGATCAATCATGACATACAAGGCTCAAGGTTAATATCAATTTTTTTAAATGAAAAACAAAAATGTTGCCAAAAAAAAGCCTTAAACTCATTCTTAAGGGTCTTAAAACTCCAAGTAAATTAAAACCCTTAATTGTAAAACACTCGCAAAACAAATATGATAAGTAGTTATCGAGGTTAAATTCCCTAAACCCAACAATCTAATTAGTTGAAGTTACAACACAACAATCAACTTAAGCAAGAACAAAAATAGTAACCAAACAAAAAACACAAGCAAGAGCCGAAAGAAGTAATCAAAAGGGTATCAAAGAAACATACTTGATGGGAAGAACTTCCTCAAGCCCATCCATGGTGTCTAAGGGTCCTTTAAACGAGCTCTGGACCTCATCATCGGCCGAATCTTCGCCGTTGGAAGACTCATCAGACACGCCGGAATTCCTCCCAAGAGAAGATGAGCTACAAGATTCCATATCCGGCTCTATTCGCCGATCTCCGGCGAATATTTTGGGATCCGATGAGTCGTAGATCGACATACAAGGCATACCGTGGATGAATCTCTGCCGTCGGATCGTGTCCTCTCCATTGCTCTGCAGAGCAAGCGACATGATTCAAAGTTCGAACACTGAATCAGAAGAGTCTGAGTGGTTGTGTGTGAGAGATTGAAAAAGAAAAAAATATATATCAGAGAGGTAAACAGAGCAAAGTGGGTTGATGATATAAATAGGTGGTGTAGAAGAGCACATGGGGAGGCGATATCTACGCCATTGTTGTGATATTCTTTTTCACAGAAGAGAAAGAAGAAAGAAATACCTTTTTGTGGAGGATTGAATAATTTATATCTATAATTTATATCTATAAGGACAATAAAGAAAATTAATTTTTATTTAATTAAATAAAATAAAAGGGAGAGAGAGAGAATAAATGAGGCAGGAAGGTGAAATGAAACCTTATCCTGATTAGAATGAACCAGGTCTTGATTAGGACGATGCTCCATTGGAATGAGTAAAATAAATTATCTGCCTATTTATCCATTTATTTTAATTTAATTTATAATTTTTTTTTTAAAAAAAAAAAGGAAAAATCGAGTGTTGTGAGATGTTGTGGAATGATTACGATGTTTAACTCTGAACAACGATGTGTTTGACTATATTGCTTTGACCAGTTGATTTTCTATTTATATATCTGTTCTATTTGTGTGTAAACAGATAGACTATCGTATCGTATTGTGAAACATACTTAGTGACGCGGGTCCCATCTCTGGCTTTCTCCATGTCCGTTCGATTCTTTCTTTTCTTTTTTTGGAGACATGTCCATTGAATTCAAGTTGTGTTTTTTATTCTTCAAATATAATATCAAAAAATTTCTGTAATAATTAATATTTATATTTTTTTTGTCTTTGAAAATAATGGATAAATTGATATAAAAAGTCTTATTTGAAATAACTGTAACCTTTTTAAAATATCTCTTCAATATAATAAGTGTGTAATACCAGAAATTTTTTATTTTAACGGCTTTTTATTATCTTTTTAATGTTAACTCTAACAGAATAATCTTATATTTAACGTAGTTTGTAAATATTTAAATTTAAATAAAATAAAATAAATAATTATAAAAATTAAAATATAATATTTTTGAGATATTTTAAAATAATAATCATTTAAAAATAATAAATAATCAAACAAATTAAAATAAGATATTTTACAATGATAATTATTTAAAAATAATAAAAACATATGTTTTATAACTTAAATAAAATTTAATTAAACTTAAACTCACTTATTAGAATAATATCATATTAAACATATAATATAATCTACTGTCAATTAGCAACAATTTTTTTTTTTAAAAACTAGCAAAAAACTTAAATTTAAAATTCACTTATAATATTTAATATTACATTAAACATATAATATATAATCTCTTGTTGTCACTCAAATTCAAAAACTTGAACAAACATAAACTTAAACAAAAGTAAATAAATTATTTAATTAAAATAAGATATTTATTTGAAATTTATATGACATTAATATAAATTTAATAAAACTAATTAGCAAATTCTATAAATAAAACTAAGCAAAATGTGCATATTGCACTTTGTATCTAGTATATATAAATTTATGGAAAAATTACAATATTCACGGTAATGTTAAAAAAATATCGTTTTTTATGGTAAATTAAAATAATTACACATTTACCTTAAAATTTATTCTTACTTCGCGTATAACACTTTTTTTCTCCTCAAAATTTATTTGACCAACCCTCAAATTAATATATTATTTATATCTAAATAGATGTCTATATATATATATATATATATTTATATAATACTGGCCACTACAAAATAAATATATAAATATATATATATTTATACATATATATATAATAATATCTCATTAGTCTTTTTCCATTATGTACACTTCAATTTTTTTTTTCTTTTGTCTTTTTTTTTGTCAGTAATTTTAGTTCATCTCCGTATTTTTTTATGCTAATAATAATAATTAAATATGTGGTTTTTACTTTTTTTTGCTCTCCATTAATATTACTTTTTATAATTAATTTGTTTATTCTATTTTTATTTAAATTGATATAAATAAACTTTCAATTTTATTATATATATATTCATAAATTTTTGTAACATATATTAATGGTAGTAGGAAAGATAGTGATAAAAAATATTATATTGTTTTGAAAAGCATAGCTTGTCAAATCTGAACATTCAATGTTAAACTAAAATCTTAATTTAGTCAAAGTTTAAGTTTTGTTGCAAAAATATATTTTAAAGTTAAAAAATTAGTTTTATAAATTTTTGTAACAACCATGTTAAATAAATTTATAAATATTTATGTAAATGTTTGTTACAAAAATAAACTTCTTGATTATGAAATTAGTTTGCAAACTATTATTACAAAAATATAAAACTTGTTTACAAAATTATTGTAATTCACTAATTGCATTTTTATATAAATATATATATAATAAAGTATTTTATAAATAGTGAATATCTTAAATTTATATTTTTAAGTTGTATAATATAAATTTGATGGTTCCTGTAATTTTTTGGTACAATATTGTAACATATGGAAAAATATAATATTTTAAAGTAAATTTTGGTTACAATTTCTTAACTATAAATTATTTTTGTAAATGTTAGTTACAAAAATATATTTCCTAGTTATGAATCTAATTTTGTAAACTATTGTTACAAAAATAAAAAATTAGTTACGAATTTGTTCGTAAATTTTATGTACAAAAAACTACAATTCTAAAACTGATTTTTGTAAATAATATTTACAAACATGTAACAGATATTTACAATTTTGTAACTGATATTTATAAGTTTGTAAACGTTGATCACAAAAAATTATATTTTATCGCTTTTATTTACAATTTAAAAGTCACTCCGTATTTACGCTTTTACTACTCCGTGTTTTTATCAAAAAATTCCGTATTTTTGTAATCTACCCTATTTTTTATTTTATTTTTTTAACTTTTAGTGCATTTTTGTACATTTTCCTAAATTTATTAGATACTGTATGTACACGTATCATTATTCATTACTAATATCTTTTAACTACATATATTTTTTATAATTATTATTATATTTTTTCAAACAATAAATTAAAAAAATACAATAATATATTACATTGTGTGACTATAATATTACTGAAATGAATATATTCTTGTCTTGAATTACTCTTAAAAAAGACGCTACAATTTTTTTTACTTTTAGTCAATGTAAGAAATTTGTGTTTGAAAAATATCTCCCAATATATGTTATTGTTAAAAAATTCCTAGTAAAAATATATAATTTATTGTAATTAAATATATTTTTAGTGACCAAAATTTTATTATACGATTAAAAATATATTTAATCATAATAAATTTTATAATTTTATATGTTATACTCAATTTTTGAGATTCACTACCAGTTTTTCACACAGAGAGCTCTCTCCATCTTTAATGGAGTAAAACAGCCAAAAGCTAAATACAAATATAATTCATGGTTTGCAAGATCAATGACAGTAACTAAGTGGATGTAGGCTATCTTTTTGGGGCTAAACCACTATAAAACTCTCTCTCTATCCATTATTTATGGACACTAGACACATTTCTTATACTTTATTTAGCTTTCAAAAATCTTCTCAATATCATTCTTTGGGTGTTAGACGAGTTAACGAAAAAACAAGCCAACATTCTGTTGTTTTCATTGAGAGCTTAATACAAGAAAAGAGACTGTACGCCCTGATTTTCCCACGGGCTGATTAGCAGGACGAGCCTCGGACTAATCAGGTTTAGTCCGAGGTGCCCACAGGACGAAGATCCTATTTCCAGGGCGGATCTTCTCAGCTCGAGAGGGGCATCTGAAGGCCACGCCAGGGAGAACAGCTCGTAATACGAGCTGTTCGTGTCACGAGGAGCCCAGGAAGCTCTGAGCCTTTATGAAGTCAACGCACGCAAGATAAACGTGCATATATCTGACATCACGTGCCTGATATCCCCCTGACTTCTCGGACACGCAGTAGGAACGTGCATGTCAGACACCCACGGATGGGTTGGGCCGTGCGGCCCATTATCTCCTTCCATGCTGATTAGACCACACTTATGTGTCAGGTTTAGGAATTAATCATGAATGCCACAGAGTTGATATGACAAATGGTAAGGTCACGGGATGACCTCCCTACCAACTTCCAGGTGCCTTCTCCTATAAATATGGAGACCCTGGGAGTTGATAGGGGTTGGGAAAAATAGTCTTTGAAGAACTATATACTTTGTAAACCAAATACCCAAAGAGGATGAATAATATTGACTAGTGGAGTAGAAGGATTTTAACCTTTGAACCACTTAAAAACGTGTCTTGAGTCACCTAGTTCATTATATAAGATTTCATATCTGTGACGGTTCTACCTTGAGTGCTAATCTCTTTCTCTTCTTCTCTTAATTACCTGTTGCCGAAGAACCGCGTCAACAGAGACATTGGAGTTACTTAAATTTCCCCCATCGACTAGCTTTCCTAAGCCATCTCCGTTGGGCGATATCTCAGGCATATCGCTACAGTAGCTAGCAGATAGGCTCATTAGCCCCCCCACGCGAATAACCTCAGATATGCACATCTGAGGCTACTCGGATATGGGGATCCATCTCCAAAGACGTGCCTCAGATGTCATTAAGCATTCTTCTTGCTAAGTTCCTAGAGGCCCTCGGAACCTAGAGCATTCATCTTGCTCAGTTCCTAGAGGTCCTCGAAACCTGGAGCAATAGACTTGCTTGGTTCCTGGAGAATCTCAGAACCTGGAGGATTCATCTTGCTCGGTACCTAGAGAACCTCGGAACCTGGAGCATTCATCTTGCTCGGTTGCTGGAGAACCTCGGAACCTTTGAGCATTCATCGTCTCGGTTCCTTGAGGTCCTCGGAACCTGGATCATTCATTTTGCTTGATTCCTAGAGGTCCTCGTAACCTTGAGCATTCATCTTGCTCGGTTCCTTGAGGCTCTCAGAACCTGGAGTATTCATTTTGCTTGGTTCCCAGAGGTCCTCGAACATTGAGCATTCCTCTTGCTCGGTTCCTTGAGGTCCTCGAAACTTTTAGCATTCTTTTTGCTTGGTTCCTAGAGGTCCTCAAAACGATGATCATTCATCTTGCTCGGTTCCTTGAGGTCCTCGAAACCTGGAGCATTCATTTTGCTTGGTTTCCAGAGGTCCTCGAAACCTTAAGCACTCCTCTTGCTCGGTTCCTTGAGGTCCTCAGATCCTTGAGCATTCTTCTTGCTTTGTTCCTAGAGGCCCTCGGAACCTTGAGCATTCATCTTGCTTGGTTCCTAGAGGCCATCGGAACTTGGAGCATTCATCTTGCTTGGTTCCCAGAGGTCCTCGGAACCTTGAGCATTCCTCGTCTCGGTTCCTTGAGGTCCTCGAAACCTAGATCATTCATTTTTCTTGGTTCCTAGAGGTCCTCGGAACCTTGATCATTCATCTTGTTCGATTCTTGGAGAACCTCGAAACCTTTGAGCATTCATCTTACTCGGTTCCTAGAGAACCTCAGAACCTTGAGCATGCATCTCGTCTATCTCAAATCTTGGAACTGCTCGCCTAGCTTGGAAGTGGAGCGTCTCGGGCAAGCTTGCCCAATTAACATATGAGCATCTTAGATCTTCTTACTGTCACTATTAAAATATCGGCGAAGTCAAGTAATGATACATCCAAAGCCTAAAGATCTGGTCCTCGTGAAAGAGAGAATTCACACGATAAGTCAGCCTCATGCAAACATGAAGACTAACTTGGGAGCCTATTGTTATACCCATTTTTTGAGTTTCACTACCCGTCGGCCCAGATCATGCCTAAGGCCCAATCACTTGTTACTTTGTCTCATTAATGGGTCAAGCCCAATAACTTAAGCTCACTCAAATGTAATCCTAACTCCTCAATATAAATAAGAGGAGTAGGGATCAAGAAAAAAAAAAGGCGGCAACTCTTCACAGAGATAGCTCTCTCTATCTTCAATGGAGTAAAATAGCTAAAAGTTAAATACAAATGTAATTCATGGCTTGCAAGATCAATAACAGTGACATAGGGCTGAATCACTATAAAACTCTCGCTCTATCCATTATTTATGGGCTTTAGACACATTTTTTATACTTTATTTAACTTTAAAAAACCTTCTCAATATTATTATTTGGGTGTTAGACGTGTTATCGAAAAAATGAGTCAACAATATATAATAAACTGTAACGAACTCTAGTAGAGATCTTGTTAAAACATCTCAACGCTAAAAAAAACATTCCAGCTTACTCTAAAATATAAATGGAGAGTATTAACTACAAAAGCAGCTCCTTAGATGTGGCTAGTTCCTCAATTTCTTTTTAATAAAATAAATATTAAATTATTTCATGTAAGCTAAATTAAAGAATATTGTTGGAATGAAGTTAACAAAAATAATTATCTAAAAACCTATTTTAATTAAAATTTAGGAGACAATCTTGAAAATGTTCTAACTACTATCATTTCTAGTCACAAGTAAAATTATTAATTTTAGTCACAAAAAAACTAGAAACGTATCACTAAATGTTAAATCTTTTTTAGGCATAGTCGAAAAATAATATTTTTATTTTAAATTATGTGTTACGTTTGACTTTATACAAACTAATACAGAATCATTTTTACAAATTCGTGTTCTTATAAAAAGCCGGCGGCTTCAGTGCATTTGGAAATACTAATGTGTGGCATACGTAATTCTACGTTGAATTTTTCAATAACAGTAAAACGACTTAGTTTATTTTTTAAAAAGATGATTTATTTATTCTTCCACTTTTCTCTAAGAATTATTCATCTTGTCTCTTAGTTTTTAATAGGTAGAGTGAACAAGTAATGTGAAACACTATCTCTAATGCCTATTGGTATTGGCATGATGACATTAGTGTCAACTGTCAATACTTACTTGCGTTTTGAACAAATATTAAAGTAGGTAAGTTTGCATTTAGACGATATATCGTGTCATTTATTTGATTATTAATATTTTTGACGAACATTGCATTGTGGTTTAAAATATGTTGTATTAATAAGTATAAATTTTATATGTATTAATTTATTATTAGGAAGAGCTATGGTACGCATCCTTATTATGTGGTACTTTATGGCATGTTCTAGTTCACAATATAAACAAGTTATAACATTAATTTGATTACATGAATATGTTCTATGTAGTTATAACAAACCTAGACGATTTTGGGAAATTTTAAATAACTGAGTGTGCCAAAAAACAACATCTGCTCTACTATTTTCATCACAAGTTTTCACTAAGGAAGACACAAAAAAAATACATAAGGGGGTCATTATGTATTTTTTTCATAGGGGTCATTATATATAATTTGAATATATTTAATTTAAGTTTTGTAAAATTTTTATATATTTTTTAATAAAAAATATTGGAGCTTGAGGGGCCATCCAGCCTTCCTTGTCTATATCTCTAATCGTATTAGATTCTATTTTTGCAACCTTAAATTATTTTGAATTTTTTGAAAACGAACATGAGGTCTACTCTAATTATAATGACCTCAGTCATGTGAAAAAATTAGGATTATAAGTTCCACACGTGTATAAACTAGAGTGTATAATACAATACCGCATAAAAAAAAGTGTGGTACCTTAGCCACTCCCTAATTTATAACCTTTAACATTATTTTTTTTGAAATTTTTTATTTTAGTTTCTAAATATTACATGGATATTAAACCAACTGATAATTTATGGAACACAAATCAAGGGAAAAACCGTATTGTGGTGAAGGATTCCTTGGTAAAAAAAACATAAAAAAATGAATTAAAAATAATTTGGTTCTATATTGACAAATTGGTCCAAATATTAAAATAAAAAAATGGAATAATAATTTAAAATTACAAAATATATATAAATTGTATATTATAAGAAAAATTATCACTGTTGTGGTAATGTCTCAAATTTGCTAATAAGACTTAATCTTTTAATTAGTGTGTCGAGAGAGCATAATTAGATTTATATGTGGAATTAATTGAGCATATGTGTGATTATGTGACATATGTGAATTATATGGTAATATGAATATATATGCATGTTTATGTGTATTAAATATGCATGTGGGTCCGTTCTTGTTAATAAGGGTATATTTGTATTTTTGACCCGTTGGGAGTATAAATATGATTAAATGTGTTATGTGATTGAGACCACGTTACTATGTGGATATTGCAATATTCGGTTTGAGACGATCCTAGTGGACGAGTTAGCGGAAAAGTCACAATGGGGTCCAATACCCGGCTCGGGGTCAGCCTAGGGGTATTGTGGGAACTTAGTGCGTAGTCAGGATTTATCGGGTGATAGGTAGTTATTTAATGATTATTTGGGGATGTCGAGATTAGTTGCGAATTTATGGTACTATTTGAGGATTAGCGAGAAATGTGGCTAATGATCGTTTCGCCCTTTGGGCCATTGAAGGGAAACACTTGGTTTCAGGGTGTTTACTGAGTTTTTCAGAAACTATAATAATAATAGATAAAAGGGATTAAAGAGAAAGGGTTTAGAAGTTATAAGCAAGCTTTTTTACGTGGTTGGGGCGTTAATGAGCCTTAGTCCACGAGACAATTGTATTAGAGCTTAGAGAATCTATAACAATGGAGTTTTCTTTCAGTTTTCTCCAGTGCTCTGTTACATGTATTTATAGGTTCACAGGTGCACTGGGCGTGGGTCGGGCTGACCCGGGCCCAATGAAAGTGTAAATATTGATGGCTTCTCTATCGGAAGCCCAATACAAAAGAATTAAACATAAAAGAAAAACATTAACTTGAGCCCATTGGGCCAGCCCAAACCATATCTATCATCCGACAAATTGGAGCTTTTGGTCTGGGCGTCTCGAATTACGAAGCAGAGTCAGGGACAAGATCAGTCAGAGCAGTGGCGGCACAGGTCTGAACCAGCGGTGCACAATCCCAAGGTGGCCTTTTCTGCAGGTGAAACGTGGGGACAACTCCCACGCTTCACGGGGCGAAGTCAAGGTCACGGATGCTTTATCCTACCAACTTTGGCGACCCGACCCGGGTTTGTTTACCTATGTCCCTCTCCATTTACCATAAGCCCGGATCATCCACCAGGAGCCCGGATCGTTTACCAGGCTTCGTGATTATTCGTATCGATCCTGACTATTACCCCCAGCCAGCATACTGTCTCTCGGATGACCGTCCCGGACAATACTCCCCAGACGCCTTCCAGGCCTCGCCTAGGATTGGGCTGTCGATATCCCTTACTCTCTTGCCAACGGGCTCGGACTGGGCCCAACCTCAATTGGCCGACAAATGGGCCTGGATCGCGGTTCCGGGCCCACAGCAGGAAACAGGGATAACACATGGCATTATGGTCCTTTCCTAGCCTTTGGTTAGGCTTAGCTGAGGCTAGAAGCCTTGAGAAACAATAAGAAAATACCTCAGCAACTCTACTCATTCTCTCTCACTCGTTCATCTCACTCTCTTGAGACTTGGGAAGCATTTGAAATTTTGGAGAATTAGATGGGGAAATTGAAGAGGTTGGAGGCTGGGATTAATTGAGGTTCAGTTCAGGGGTCGAAATCACTATTGAGGTAAGAATTATAACCTGATTTTAGTTGTGACTTTTTTATTAGTTTAAGTTTTGATTGAGTTTTTAATGCTAGCTTTGGTTGTTGAGTTAGGGTAAGATTGTGGTTGGTTTATGGGGTAATCGTGATGCCTATGTTGTGTTGTTGAGAGTTCTAGACTCAATTTTAGCTTGGTTTATGTTTAGGGTGAGATTTGGTGATTTTGGTTCGGGGAAAACGCAGGAAAAGTGCTGGGAATTTTGAGTTCGCGGGGTCGTGCCGCAGCGCTATTCTTGGAGCGTTGCGGCCCGCATGAACTAAGAGGCCTAGGGGGGTTCATTGAACCGCCTTAGCGGCATGGCATAGGGTAGGTTGCGTTGTGGCGCGTGTCTAGGAAATGGACTTGGGAGGCTCTCTGACTTGTAGAGGATCGCGGTGCCTCTGAGGAGCGTCTCGGCTTAAATAGGGAATATTGGCAAAATAGGGGTTTTAAGCTCAGGAACTCAAACCTAAAGGCTCGTGAAGGGTCCCGGTTTAGTAGAATTCGAGGTCCCGAAAGCTAGTATGTAATTTAAAAGCTTTTAATTAGTTTAGATCTTGATGATTATCGTTATTGCGTTGTGACTACGTTGCACCGCTAGGGCTTGGGAATAGGGATCGTGCTCGGGATCACCATACCTTATCTGCTCAGGACTCAAGGTAAGAAAATTGCGCCCTGATTGTGGACGGGGCTCGGACTCCTGTTATTGGATATGACTATGATTATAAATGTGATTACTCGACTGGGCATGCTTGTATATGCTCCATTTGATCGTGTGTTATGTAATCTATATGTTTAATCTGAAAGCTCGGCATAAGGGAGTCAGTGTTAGGAACTGTTCCTAGTACGCAATGAAAATTGCAATAATGGTAATATTGTATACAACCAAAAAATTTCATATAAACAACTTTATAGGAGTATATTTTAATATGCAATATGTTAATCAACAAAAATATGTATACAAAAAAAAAGATACGAAATGATTTACCTCTTGTAGCCTATAAAGAATTTTTTAATCTTTTCGTATATAATTTGATCTTCCTATCCTTGCTAGAGTACTCACACCAAGATCTTCCAAGATGTTCTCTACACCTCAAGATGTGGGTGGACACTTAGAGAACAAGAATCAAATTTGTGAATCAAATGTATTCTCAACACTTGAGACTCTTGATTATAGGCTAGAGAAAAAGGTTTTTCTTTTGTGAGAAAAAAGATGATTTCTTTTTCTGATGCTTCTTCAAAAACTCATTTACCTATTTTCTATCATATAGAATATATATGTAATATTATTGTTATCCAAAAAATTAGCATTGATGACGTGGCAAGTGATCCCTGGACACGTGGCTGACACCTGGAAAAGTTCTGCTAGAGTATCGACCAGAAGACGCATTAGAAGCAGTAAGCAGCCTAGTCTTACCTGCGACCAGTCTGGTCGATAGTTCCGCATACAAAGCAACATTAATGAGAAGATCTTTGTAAATCCCGAATTTAACTCACACAATCTCCTGAGTATCCGATTATTCAGGAAAGAATATCTGTAACGATTTTATGTAATCCCCCTTGAGCCTATAAATAGTGAGATATAGCTCAAGGAAGGGACTTTTTGGCTTTTGAATTATTTGAGACGATAGTAATTCTCCTAGGGATATTGAATTGTTCTGGAGAGGTTAGTGAAACTCATTGAACCCTTGATTCTATATCAATAATAGTCTAAGTGGACGTAGGTTATTACCAGATCCTGGGGCCGAACCACTATAAAAATATCGTGTTGTTATTACTTTTTTTCATTACGTTCTTCTCTACACATTCATTCATATCAAGCATATTCTGACTCTGTGTCAGTTGGCCAAATCTTGGGTCAACATTCTGGTGCTTTCATTGAGAGCTTGATTAATCATTGCTGAGAAAACTAATGGCGAAAACTGGAAGGAAAGCTGGACAGGCGGCAGCTGCTGCCCCATCAAATCCACCTCCTCCTCCCCCTGCAAGCGTGGCGGAGGATGAGCCACATCTGGACTTTGAGGAGGAAGAAATGGATGATGCAACGCTGAAGAGTACCCTGGGCGTGTTGCAGGAAGAGCTGGCTAATCTGAGAGCCAGTCAGGAGACTGCTGCCGGAGTTGTGGCACGGCAGCAGCAGGAGATTGAACGGCAGCGCGCGGAACTAAGCGAAAGGCAGGCGGAGATGGACCACCGCCAGAGCGAAGCCATGGCAGCCCTTGAGGCGGCCTTGCAGCTGGCAAGGAATCAGGCCGCACCTGTTTCGCAACCTAACCAACCTGGCAATGGGCCACCCCAGAGGGGTCCTAATCCAAGCCCACCGATCCAGCCTTCAAGTCCACAAAGGCCCGAGCAGCCTCAAGCGCCCCATGACGACGTCCCGCTGGACCCTGAGGCGCAGCCACCATCCCAGGCTGGTCGCGGCAATCCCCCGTAACAAAGGCAGAATAGGGCCGAGCATCAGCCTCGCAGTCCTAGACGTCGTAGGGGTGATGAGCAAAACCTACCGAACAGAGGTCAGTATCCCCCTGGTAACAGGAGGGACTTAGAGTTAGGCTCTGCGGTCCGAGGTCCCCCACGGCACGATGATGCACGGGGACACCACGACCAGCGCAGGCCACCCTCTAACGCTCGGGACATTTCAGCCAGGAATGGAAACCGAGGGAATAGCCGATCCCACCATAGCCAGTCGAGGTTCAGAGATGGCCACGGATATAATGAGGCTGACTCAGGCAAGGGGAACGCGGGCCGAAGGAATGAAGAAAGAGGTAAAGGCAGGAGCCAGGTACCTCAAGATGACCAACCCAATAGATGGGATGCCGGGGGGCAGCCCAAACAAAATAATGTCTTCAACAGGCTCGGGGGTAGCGAGCAGCGGAGAAGAGATGAGGATTTGCGTGACGTACTCAACGATCGCCGCGAGCGACATGGCGAGAACGTCCCCCCAGCAACAGAGGCCACAGCGATTCCTGCCGCTGTACAGGCCCAGATAGACGCCCTCAACCAGGCAGTGCAACAGCTGGTCGGGGGAAGGACGTCTTACATCGACCACGATAGGAGGAAGGGCACTCCTTTCGTACAGAGGATAGCTAATGCTGAAACTCCAAGCAAGTTCAAAATGCCTACACTCCCAAACTTTGACGGGTATGGAGACCCAGTGTCCCATGTCAATAAGTTTGAAATTCAAATGGACATTCAGAAAGTGTCCGAAGATGCTCGGTGCAGGATCTTCCCTGCAACACTTTTTGAAGCTGCGCAGGAATGGTTTTTTAAGTTCCCTCCCGCAAGCATAGTTTCCTAGGAAATGTTTGTAAGGGAGTTTTACGGACAATTCTATGCAGGTCGTGTGCATCCAACCGAAGCAAACCAGCTGGTCGAAATTCGCCAGCAGGATGGGGAATCAGTAAAGGACTACATCCAGCGCTTTATGCGAGCGGCGGCTGGAGCAAAAATGGTGGGGGACGAAGGCAAAATGATGGCCATTACCGCAGGGGTAAAACGTCGTTCTCCCCTCTGGAAAAGTCTCCGAAAGGAAGGAGTGAGAACTACCCAAGAATTTTTAGACCGGGCTGATTGCTACATCAAGCTCGAAGAAGCCATTGTTGATGATGGGAAGCCCTCAGACAAGGGTAAGAAGGCTCCCGAACCCGCCAAAGCCGCCAATGGTTCCAAACCTAATGGCAACGGGAATGGCAAGAATGGTGGAAAACGGCCGTATAACGAGCCTTCCACCTCCGACAACAAACGAGCCAAGGGTAATCGTTATGAACCTCGGTTCACTAACTACACTGCCCTCGTTGAGTCTCGGGGAGAGGTTTATCAGGCCACAAGTTCTAGTGTGCCTTACAAAAAACCTGGCCCTATTCGGAAGGATATTTCGAAGAGAGACACTACCAAGTTCTGCGTTATCATAACGACTACGGACATGACACCAATGAATGCAACCAGTTGAAAGACGAAATCGAGTTCCTTATTAGACAAGGACACTTGAGAAGATACGTATGGGCCTCGGGAAACTCCCAACGAGAAGCTCCGGGTGGCAACGAGCAAGCATCCACGCGCCAACGCTCGCCACCCTTACAGCCTGCCCCCGTGACTGGAACACTCTTAACCATCTATGGCGGCCCGCACCTCGCGGGAAATAGCGGAAAGGCCAGGGAACAATATGCTCGGACTCTGTGCCACGACCAGGACATCGAGATGATGGCCGTGGAGGACGGTGAACCAAAAAAGGCTCGGTCAGAGGAAGGTGAGATAACCTTCTCTGATGGCAACGCCCAACACGTCAGGTTCCCACATTCCGATCCGCTGGTCGTGGACATCCAGATGGCCAACATGATGGTGAAAAGAGTACTGGTCGATACAGGAAGTTCAGTGAACATTCTGTATAAATCAACACTAGAACGCATGAAATTGTCTGTTAAGGACTTGGAGCCCTGCAACCAAACGATATACGGCTTCTCTGGAGAAGGACTCGCCCCCGCCGGATTGATCAAGCTCCCAGTAACGATGAGTACAGCGCCTGCAACAAGGACATTACTCGCCACTTTTGTAGTGGTCGATTGTCCCTCGGCGTACAATGCCGTTATTGGAAGGCCCATAATGGTTGATCTGCGGGCCGTCATCTCTATGTGGCACTTGGCCATGAATTTCCCAACAGACGCGGGGGTAGGACGCGTGTTGGGAAACCAGAGTGAAGCCAGGGAGTGCTACAACGCCTCAATCACAAAGGCGAAGAGTAGAACGTCGAAGAGCGCTACCTCAGATAGGTTGCAGATGGCAGTTGATACATAAGCCCAATCCGGTGATGAAGTCACCAAATAGGGTGTTGCCCAAAGTGAGGACAAAGATTTGGATCCTCATTTTGGGGATTTTGAAGAGAATGTTGGACCCGTCGAGGACCTGGAGGAGGTCCAACTCGACAAAGAAGACCCGACCAGAGTCGTAAAGGTTGGGAAAAACTTAGAGCCTACCACGAAGAACGCACTAGTGGAATTTTTGCGAAAGAACCAGGAGGTTTTCGCTTGGTCACATAAAGACATGGCTGGGATAGATCCCGCAGTTATCAGCCATGTCCTGAATATAGACAAGACCTTTCCACCCGTGCAACAAAAGAGAAGGCTGCTCGATCAAGAGCCTTAAAAGAAGAAGTCGAAAGACTAAAGGAGAATAGGTTCATCAGGGTGGCATTTTATCCATCGTGGGTCTCCAATCCAGTGCTGGTTCCCAAGCCTAACGGCAAGTGGCAGACCTGTGTGGATTTTACGGACCTCAATAAAGCCTGCCCAAAAGATTGCTTCCCACTCCCAAGGATCGACCAGCTGGTCGATGCAACTACAGGACACGAGATCCTCTCGTTCATGGATGCATATTCAGGCTACAACCAGATTAGCATGCACCCCCCTGACGAGGATCACACCAACTTTCGGACCAATACGGGCTTATACTGTTACAAAGTAATGCTCTTCGGACTGAAAAATGCAGGTGCGACTTACCAACGGCTAGTCAACCACATGTTTAAGGAACTAATCGGAGTAAACATGGAGGTATACGTGGACGACATGCTGGTAAAGTCTAAAAAGGCAGAAGGACATGTGAGGGATTTACAAGAGTGCTTTAGTGTATTGAACAAATACCAGATGAAGTTAAATCCCCTCAAATGTTCCTTCGGAGTTGGATCAGGGAAGTTTTTGGGGTTTATTGTAAATTCAAGAGGAATCGAGGCCAACCCTGACAAGATAAAAGCCCTGATCGACATGAAATCTCCAGAGAGGATCAAGGATGTACAAAGTTTAACTGGGAGAATCGCAGCCCTAAGTAGATTTAATTCAAAATCAGCAGACAAGTGTGTCCCTTTTTTCAATCTACTTAGAGGAAATAAGAAGTTTGAATGGACGGGAGACTGCGAGCAAGCATTCCAGGCCTTGAAAGCCCATATGGCACAGCCTCCCATCTTATCAAAGCCAATTGAAGGAGAAACTTTGTTTATTTACCTGGCGATTACTGAAGTTGCTGCTAGCGCGGTACTAGTACGAGAGGAGGAAGGTATACAAAAAGCAGTCTACTATGTCAGCAAGAGACTGATCGGGGCAGAATTGAGATATCCACCAATTGAGAGGTTAGCATACTGCTTGATCCTGGCCTCTAGGAAGCTACGCCCCTATTTTCAAGCCCATCCTATTACAGTTCTAACTGACCAGCCCCTTCGGCAAGTCCTCCAAAAACCAGAAGCGGCTGGACGATTATTAAAATGGGCAGTCAAACTGGGGCAGTTCGATATAACTTATTCACCGCGAGCAGCAATTAAGGGACAAGTCTTGGCCGACCTTATTGCGGAGTTCACCGAACTCCCAGATAGTGAGCAGTGCGAACAGCCTGAAGCGCCCGAGCCTCAAGACAAAGCTCCTTCGTGGAAGCTATTCACGGATGGTTCATCCAACGAATCCCACGCTGGAGCGGGAGTGATATTGATAACGCCGGAAGGGCATCGATTTCACTGCGCCATCAGGTTCGACTTTACCGCGTCAAATAATGAAGCGGAATACGAAGCACTCCTCGCTGGTTTGAGAATGGCAAAGGATATGAGCATAAAGACGCTTGATATCTACAGTGATTCACAACTGGTGGTGAATCAGATCCTGGGAGAATATCAAGCGCGAGGCTTGAAAATGGTGGCCTACTTAAATAAAACAAAAGACCTGCTAGCCCAGTTCACAAAGTACACCCTCCAACAAATCCCGCGAGATCAGAATTCAAATGCAGATGCCTTAGCCAAACTCGCGAGTGCGAAGGATGCTGACACTTTGAACATTGTGCCAGTAGAAAGACTGAGTAAGCCGAGCATACAAGCAGCTGAATCCAGTATGGAGATTCGAATGGAGAATACATGGATGGCACCTTACTTGGAGTATCTGACAAATGGTACGCTACCAACAGATAGAAACAAAGCCATAACTCTACAAAGGCGAGCCGCTAGGTACATACTGGTCGAAGGTGTTATGTACCGAAGAGGATATTCAATGCCACTACTCAGGTGCGTTACACCAGAAAAAGCTAAGGAACTCATGAAAGAGGTGCATGAAGGCTTCTGTGGGGATCACGCTGGGGGGCAGAGTTTGGCAAAGAAGATTCTAAGGCAAGGCTACTTCTGGCCAACTATGAACGAAAATTCGATGGAGTTTGTACGAAGATGCGATAAATGTCAAAGATTCTCCAAGATTCCACGAGCAGCTCCAAACGAATTAAAACAGATGCAAAGTCCGTGGCCTTTTGCAGTATGGGGAATATATTTGATTGGATCCCTACCTACAGGGAAAGGCGGAGTAAAGTACGCAGTCGTGGCAGTCGATTACTTCACCAAATGGGCCGAAGCTGAGCCGCTCGCTACCATCACGACCAAGAAAGTCCTTGACTTTGTTATCAAGAACATTGTCTGTCGATATGGTTTGCCTAGAAAGATAGTTTCAAACAACGGGACCCAATTTGACAGCGACTTATTCACCGATTTCTGCGAAAGACATGGAGTCATTAAAAGCTTTTCTTCAGTTACACACCCCCAGGCGAATGGGCAGGTCGAAGCCGTGAATAAAACTCTTAAAGACACCCTGAAGAAAAGGATCGAAGAAGCTAAGGGAGTGTGGCCAGAGCAATTACCTGAAGTCCTCTGGTCGTATAGAACATCTCACCGAACAGCGACAGGACATACCCCATTTTCCTTGGCCTACGGATATGAGGTGATGTTGCCTATCGAATTAGATCCCCCCTCACATCGACGTCTAACATACGACCAGGACCAGAACAGCCAACTAATGATGGAATCCCTAGACTCGATTGACGAGATACGGGAGGTTGCTGCTCGGGAACCCCCTCGGCAGTGGCATCGTCTACCACGGACCCTCTTGTTTCATGGCGAGGAGCCAGGAGGCCAGACAGCCTCAAATTTTCATCGGTAACCAGGGACTTGACGCTTTTTTCTGCGTCTGTCATCCTGGCCAGTCTATTGGACCTCAACACCATTTCTGCGTCGGTGTTGGGGTCGGACGTAACCATGGGCCTGAAAAACATATTACAGTTTGAGAAAAATGAAAGGAGACACCTTGATTAAAAGTATCGACCAGTCAAAGGTAGGCACTTACCTCCTCGAGCGAAGGCCAGGTTGTTGCTGGTTATGTCCGGTGTAAGGAAGTAATCCTTACTGTACTGCCCCACGTTTGATATATGCGTGGTGTCACTCAGGAACGTTCGGTTGGTCTCCTGGTGACAGAAGTGGAAGAAACCTGTCCCATATTGTTGCGGGTTGGATTTAAGGTCAAAAAGATAGTTGACCTCATGAGGGGTAGGTTCTGGCCATTTCTTAAGTTTGTACAGGATATAGAGTGCGGCTAGCATTCTATACCCATTTGGAGTAATTTGAAAAGGGGCGACACCGAAATAGTTGGCCACCCCCTCATAAAAAGGATGTAGAGGGAGGTAAGCCCCCGCCTCTAAGTGATACCGAGACCAGGCACTATATACGCCCCCAGGGAGGTTAGCCCTTTGGTCTGCGGCAGGAATTGTAATGGAAACCCCTGTAAGAGGGTATTTCCTGAAGTAGTTAGCAACCATCTGCATGGTCACTGAGCTAGTCGGAGAAGTATACCACTCGACATCAGGCAAATCTGATGGCAAGGGTGGGCCCTGGTTTGGATATTAGGGTCAGGAATAGGATTTTCTCGACCACTGGTCGAGGGAGCCCTAGCCTGCGAATCAGGCTGGGGAGGAAGGTTTGGACTGTTTTCAGACTCAGGTCTTTTTCTTGCCTACGGATTTGGAACGGGCCATTTGAGGAGGAGAAGGACGAGGTCTAGTGGAGGATCGTGAGAAGGGAATCTCGTGAACTCGGTCGGCCGGTTGTTCTTCGCCCTCGAGCAGCTGGGCGAGAAGGTCGTCGTCGATGGGCCGTTCACCTCCCCACAAATCTGGCATCAATGTCTGCAAACAGAAGAATGGGGAGGTAAGGATAAAGAATTTTTAAAAGCTTTTTAGAATAACGCTGGTCGAGTATGAAAGCCAAGCTTTTATACAACAGCATTCTAACAAAAAGCTAAATGTTCCATACAAACAGTTTGAAAGACGGATCAAAGGGTGAAAGTAAGAAGTTTTTCAAAAAAGCTTTTTCAACTCCCCTTAGGGCGGGAAAACCCTATTTTCCAACTAGCCTAAAGATCGAATTTTTACTTCAATCTTACGTCCTAAAAGTATGATCCTGACTATTAAACTAACTCGTAACCCTTTTTTGCCTACAAAACATTCTACTCATAAGCATCTCGAACCAGAAACAGATAAACTCATACAGTCAACATACAGAAGCATGCACCACGAAACTTTGAAGCATAAGAATTCGAAAACTTACCAAGAAAATGATCGTGGAGATGGAAAAAGGGCCTTCGGAGATCAAGGAACTCTCGGTCTAAGCCTTGGAAGTACAGAAGAAACGGTCTCCGGGGACGATTAAAGCTCTGGCTTTTAGGGTTTCTTGTGAAGACAATGGCGTGCGTAAAAAGAAAAGGAAGATTTCGAAGGTATTATATAAGTTTGTCTGTGGCATTAAAAAGGTGTAATCATCAGTTTCCCTTTTTCGAAGTATGGGGAAGCGGAATGGCCGTCGAATTATTTCTGGGGAACCGAAAGGACGTGATTAGACGGAAGTAGGTTACTTTTTCCAAGAACACACGAAGGGTTCTGACACGTAAGGCGGGGTTACCGAAGAGTCGTTCGTTCAAAAGTTTATTTATTGCTCGTGATAAATAAACTTGGGGGGCAAATGTTATCCAAAAAATTAGCATTGATGACGTGGCAAGTGATCCCTGGACACGTGGCTGACACCTGGAAAAGTTCTGCTAGAGTATCGACCAGAAGACGCATTAGAAGCAGTAAGCAGCCTAGTCTTACCTGCGACCAGTCTGGTCGATAGTTCCGCATACAAAGCAACATTAATGAGAAGATCTTTGTAAATCCCGAATTTAACTCACACAATCTCCTGAGTATCCGATTATTCAGGAAAGAATATCTGTAACGATTTTATGTAATCCCCCTTGAGCCTATAAATAGCGAGATATAGCTCAAGGAAGGGACTTTTTGGCTTTTGAATTATTTGAGATGATAGTAATTCTTCTAGGGATATTGTATTGTTCTGGAGAGGTTAGTGAAACTCATTGAACCTGTATTCTTTGATCACTCCCTTGATTCTATATCAATAATAGTCTAAGTGGACGTAGGTTATTACCAGATCCTGGGGCCGAACCACTATAAAAATATTGTGTTGTTATTACTTTTTGTCATTACGTTTTTCTCTACACATTCATTCATATCAAGCATATTCTGACTCCGTGTCAGTTGGCCAAATCTTGGGTCAACAATTATTAATAATAATAACCAAATAAAATTGATCATCTTAATAATAATAAAATAAATGATAATTAAAGACAAAGTCTTACATTCCATTGTAAAACTATTTTTAAAATGTTTTATTAACTAATTAAATAAATGAAAAAACCAATAATTTATCATTATCAATAGTGGTACACGCATAGGGTAGTCCAGGAAGCCTTGTGCGTGTAACCCTTCCCTAAAATAGGGGATTTGATTTTTCATACATATTTATTTTAATTAATTAATAATTAGAAATTTCAATAAGGTATCATATTTTTAGGGAAAATATAACAAATTAAATTTCAAAATTTAAATTTTCATTATCATATTTTTATTAATTAAATAAATATAATAATCAAAACAAATTTTGACTATTCATATTTATCATTTCTCACTTAAATAAAATAATTGATTAAAATCAATTTCTTTTATTTCTACACAATTTTGAAAATTGCATTAATACAATAATAAATTGTGCAACTTCAATTATCACATAATTACATATTTATCTCGAAGAATAAATATTCTCTCAAATAGTTCATTCACAATTTGATCATTGTATGAACTCTTACCTTGTATAGTGTGATAGAGGTGCCCCGATGACCTATGGACCAATAATTCCAAGCTCCAATAAATAATATATTATTAACCAAAATTATTTGATTCAATAATCATATTTATTAATCTCGTGATTACTCCACTATAAATATGAGACTGCACTCTTGAGAATTAAAGACATATTTATTGAGTACATTATTCTAACCATAAAGTGTCCATTGATATAATCATTACATATAAATTAATCATCTATTAATGATTCATAATTAAGTGCGAATAAAATTACCGTTTTACCCTTTTAATTATATTTTGATTCCTAGTGTACCATTGACTTTACTAGTGAAGGTTAATTCATAATTTGATTATGAATTTGACGTTAATAACCTTTTCAGTTCCAAAATCCAACCGAATAGGAAACCATCATTCAATCTGTAAGAAGGTATAGATTTCATATTTGTTAAGCTATGTCCCCAGCCATATACATCATTGAGTCCCCAAAACAATAGTTCTTAGCCTGATCATTCTGACAAACAGTAACACATGAATCAAGGGATCAAATGACATATATAAGAGTTCATAGTAACTTTAGGATTAAGATCAGTTTGTATATAATCATAAGTTGATGTGTTTTATAATACTACGAAACGGTATTTAAACAAGTATTATCAAATCACATCTGGTCCAGTTCTACATACTTTCAGTATGCAAAGTACCTCCACTAAAGCGTCATACTACACTAGTAACCCGGATCTAGGTCACATGTATTTATAATACTATTGGACTGTACTAGCAGTAATTAATCTAAAGATTCTACAACTTTATTTTACTGCGAACTATTTAAGTCCATTATCTCAATCTCGATCATTTCATAACAATATGAGATTGAGACCACATATATGAATTTGAGATTTTTTTGATATTTACTTAATATTATTAACAATAATATAGTACATAAGCTACATATACACAATAATTCAATTCATTTGTTCATTTCATTAAAATTATTGTCAGCTACAATTGCTTTAATGGCACAACTCCCAACAGGTGTAGTTTTCTTACCTTAAGTCTCGAACGGATAGCGTATGGTGATCCCGAGTGCGATCTTTTCCTCCCGAGCCTAATGGTATACCCTAGTCACAACCATAACAAGGAATAACTATCAAGAAACGAACCAATAAAGGCTTCCGGACCAAGTCCTAGCCTTCAGGACCTTGAATTTTACTAAACCAGGTCGTAGAATCACTCCCAAACCTTTAGGTTTGGGTTCCCACAACCCAAAACACGATTTCCCACTTTTCCCCATTTGAGTCGCGGCGCGCCTCTAAAAGATTCGCGCCGCTCAACTAGGTAGGGAGCCCACGCCCAAAATCCCCTACACTTTTGCCGCAGCGCAACTCGTCAAGCGCTACAGCGCTAAGGCGGTTTGAGGCACCCCTGCCTCGACCAAGTTCATGCGGGTCGCGACGCTCAAAGAACAACGTCGCAGCGCGACCCTCCAACCTAGATTTCCTTGCGATTTCATAACTCACAAATCCTCGCAAAACCTTCCCAAGACACAGTTTTAACCAAAATCGACCATAGGAATGGTCTCAGCAGTACATAAACACAACAATTAACTATTAAAACTTACAAAAACTCCACCAAAACTCAAAATTCAAGAAAAATTTTAAAAACCAAAACCAAAGTTCAAAAAAACTAAGATTGCCTCTGCCAATAACGATTCCCAGCTGTTCTCCAAGATTAGCAGCCTCTAATTTCCCCCAAGGGAGCTTAATTCTCACCAAGCTTGCCTCTAAACTCAAAGAATTCAAGATTTTTCTCTCAAAATGCATAGAAAACTAGAGAGGGGGAGAGGAGAGAGAGAGACAACTTTGTTACTTATGAGTTAATCAACTTAGTCATCTCAAGTTAATCCAAGAGTCCAAAAGACCAAAATGCTCTCACTTACTTACTTTCTTCACAAAGCCCGCTAAGGGCAAAATCGACATTTTGACTCTCTAATTTCGTATCACTCAAAATTCTCAATTAATTCTGGCAATCCCAAAATACACTATTTTTTCAAAATACGACTCATACTCCAATGAGTCCCGGTAACTCATCGAGTTACCAAAATACCTCTTGGCTCACCCCGAGCCGGGTATTAATTCACGTTGTGACTAAACCGCTATCTTTCTCAAAAGGATTGACTCCAGGCAAATATTTCATATATATCCACATAATAATGTGGTATCAATCACATAATACAATATAAACACAATTATACTATCAACGATTCAAAATTACAAATATGCCCCTTTAAATAAAAACGAGTCTTTTACACATGTTTAATAAACTTAAACATGCATAATCATTCATATCATAATATAACTTATGCATTTCACATAATCACATAGATATTCAATTAAATCATATAATATTCCAATAATGACATCATGACCCCCTAATCAAGACACTAAGCCTTATTAGGAACTTTGGGACGTTACATTTCCCAACAATGTTCTCAGGAGGTAGCTCTTATTGATAACCAACTTGATATCTTCTTTGGGAGTAACAAGAATGACACTCACAAATTGGGTCTTAGCTTATGAGGAGGGCTAAATGAGATGATCATTTAGGCCACGCTGTCGGACGCTGAAAAGACAGACATCAACCTAAAATCTCATTTTTCTAGCTTGAAATTAAAGACCGAGGCTAACTCAGCTCAGTGAGATAAGACTGAGGCTTATTTATCTCGGTGAGATAAACATATAAATATATAGACTACTAAAATACCTCACTTTGATCATAAAAGGAAGTACACCAACAAAGAGCGAAATGGTGAGTGAAACACTTCGAACGTTCCTACCAAAATAGAGTTGACACCAAATGGTGTGAGACACTTCACATGTGCCTACCAGACGAAGCCCACAATGTGGACAATCATATTCTCATAAAAAACTTGAGAGAATGAAGTCAACAAAGATAAACAATTTAAATGTGTTGACCAAGACAAGTAAAAAATACTGGAAAACATCTCGACAAGTTCCTATCATTGGTCAAAGTAAGAAATGTCTCGACATACTCCTACCACACCAGTCAAAAGAGGAAGAGCTTCGTGTTAATTTGAGATCTTGAAATATCGAAGAATGACACAACCAAATCACTCCAACGAAAGTATGCAGATTCCCAAAAAAAAAAACAAAATCACTAGCTGGATTTCAAATGAGCAAGATATGATGACAACTCATCGATGGATATAAGTTTAGGGACAAATTATATTTAATACTTTTTGTTGTTGTTTTTAATGGTGTTAGTCCTGAGAACGTATTAAAACTTATGCCTTAAATAATTCTTGTACAATTTTATAACAGTATTAAAAATTGCATTGTATGTTGGCAGTAACCCATGGCAATATTCTAAATTTTAAGAAAGAGGGTGATCTATGATGTTCTTTGGGTATATTTTTGCCGTGATTCTCCGTCAAGAAAAAACAAAATGGAAAGTATTATTATTTTGTCAACGTAAGAAATGATGCCACATGTCCTGATGCGTGGCGTGTTATAAAGCAAAACGACATATGAAAAGATTAATTGGTACTGCATGAAGTGACGCTCGCTGACTTGCAAAGCGGATTGGGGGAAAAAGACGCGTATGAAAAGTGGATGTGGACCCAACACTCCAAAATATATATATATTATACCCATCTTTGTCTTATGATATCAGCGTGACCACTTTTCCTTCTTTGTTTTTTTAGAGGCATATTCCCCAAATTAACTATACCGTACCCATTCTCTTGCACCTATATTTGGTAGAGTGGAAAGAAAATAGAAAAGATAGAAAAAAATGAAGTGGATAGAAAAAGTAAAACAAAGAAAAGAAAGGTATTTTCCACCTACTTGTTTGGTAGAAAGAGAGGAAAGAAAATTGCTTTATTTCTTTTGTTTAGTATTTGAGTTAAAATTGAGAGGAAATAAATATATTTTGACATTTTTGTCCATATATTTATATGTTATTTATATTCATATTAATTTTTATATGTATTACTTCTTATTTTGATTCCAAAATTTTATAAATTATCGTGTCTATTATTAAAAATTAGATTTTTTATAAAAAAATAAATAATTATGTCTATCTTTTTCTATTTGTGTTTCTTTTTTTTCTTTCATATTCTTGAAATAAAACATATAAATAAACGAGCAAATATAAAAGGCTAAAAATATATATTATTTTTTAGTGTATATAAAAATATGAAGATAAAACATAAATGAATGATTTTAACTTACAAAGTTAAAAAAAAAGTATTGTGAACAAAATAATGAAATAAATATAAATAGGATGTTTATATTGATAGTAGTAATGATATTTATGTATAAATAAAATAAAAAAATATTTTTAAAGAATTAATTTGTTAAAAAAGGAAATAGAAAAAATATTGGAGTAACACAATGTTATTTTAGTCAAATAAAATTATTAAGAATTTTTTCTCTAGTTTTCTCTCCAATTTGAAGAGAAAATATTTGTTGTGGGTCCCACCTTTTATTTTCCTCTCACTTTTCTTTTCTTCCACATTTTATTTTCTACCAAACATCTTTCACTTTTGCTTCTCTCCAATTTTCTCTCCAAAACTTTCTTTCCTCCCATTTTTCTTTCCTAACAAACAAAGGGTAAAACATAATGTTTGAAAAGAGAAGAAAAAATATATATACATCAACCAAATGAGGATGGTTGATGAAAAAATAGGACATGACATGGGTCTTAATAATTTTTATTCTCTCAAAATCAAAAGAAAAGTGAATAGCAAAAGTTTTATAATTTCACTTAATATAAGATCCGATGGAATCTTCTTTCAGGACTTTTTTCTTTCAATATATATTTTGATGAAAGATTTATTTTACAATAATTATTGAGTGTATTCATTTGTTTTTTTTTCCGTGTTTTTTACCCTATTATCATTACATCTAGTCTAAGATTTTTAGGGTGAGTTTGATACAATTATTGTACCAACATACTACCTTAGAGACGATAGGATGTGAATTATAAATGCGTCATTAGCTTGCTAATCAAGATTTTAAGTTGAAAAATATAATTAAATCGAATAAAGACTCATTTGACGAACGTTGCTTATAAAGATTTGGACATTCATTTAAATTCATAAAAGTTATATATTGGGATCTCAAAATACTGTTTCAAAAATGTATTACAATTCAAAAGTTTCAATACAGTCGACCTATGCGACAAAATCAACCATTTACAGTAAATTCCTCAAACAACCCCGGTCATAGCAGCCAAGTAGGCCGAATATGTACACGCTGCTCCACGCTCTCCAACTCATGGTTGGTCGACCTTTCCCTTGCCCTTACCTGCACCATAGAGCACCCGTGAGTCGAGGCCCAGAAAGAAAACTCAACGCATGGCATATCACAATTCAATCCAGTAATAAATAGCTTAAACAGATAATCGATTAAACATATAGTAACCTATGCTGACCCATGTGCTTTACCAGAATTGGGTTTACGGTCTTCACCGCGCAAGTGCGTACAGCACCCTTAGAGGGTCTCACCCTAGCGGCTTGTATTTAGCATGCACTACACCAAAAACTCCTTTCAATAACACATCAGAATATTGAAAAAGTATTATAATATATATAATAAATGCAGTAAAGTAAATAAACTTAAATTAAAAGGCGGCAACTTAAAATAAAAGCGGTAAATGAAATTTGTGTTATATTTTTTCCCTCTTATACGGAATACTCTCTCTCTCATTTTCCCAAACCCTAGCTGAAAAAAAAATTGGTAAAGACTAAACCTTGAATATCACCACCTCTCTTGGATGCAACCATCTTTGTATATCCCTTTTTCTGACGAAGGAAAATCATGGGACAAATCCAACTCCTTCTCTTTGTCCCTTTACCATTAGATATGGTTAGACACAACAAGCCATTTTATATTTATAATCATAAGTACACAATGTATTGAGTTTTGGGATCTTATTTGGAACATATTGTAGATTTTGGCTCCACAAGCCTTTGAGCTCTCCCAAGCCTTAGAACCATCCTACCAAGGTAACGTCTTCACAATCTCTCTCTATATATATATCATCACTATATTATTTTCTTCATCTATACTTTATTTATTGTTTATGATTGTGGGTGAATTTCTCTTCTCTTTAGATCTATATCAGATTCTTCATTTTTATGCCTATTCTCTATAATTTGGAGAAATCATTAAGTGGGTCTTGCTTTTCTCTATTTGGTCAGAAATGAAGATATAAGGAAATGTTTCTTTTTTTTGAGTTTTGCTTTTTTTTTTATCTACCTCTTCGTACTCATTTATATATTTTAAACTAAAAAAAAAAAGAAAGGAATGGCCACAAGTTTTATAATGGATTTAGAATATTATGTATATATATGTGTATGTGAGAGAGAGAGAGAGAAAAATGTAAATGTCTTTTATTTTATTTTATTTTAATCTAAATGATGTTGATTTCTTAATGCAATGAACTACTGAACAATTTATTCATTATAGATTGAAGTTTACGCAACCATGTGATGTATTATTATGTGAGTGATGTGTTGTTTATTATGTGAGTGATATATTGTTTGACTGTTTCTTCATTATTTATATATTTATATTTATATATATTTATTTATAAAACATGATGTATACTATTGAAATCCAAGCACTTAACCCTTGTAGGCTACATACTAGTTAAATTCCTATGTAAAATTATATATAGGCTATATGGCGTATACTCTGTACTTTCACAAATTAGTTTTATTTTTGTTGTGAATAAAAGCATATTAAGTCATTAAACCATTAACTATTGAATAGTGTTGTTTTAGGTGAGGTTACCGTATATGGGGATGTATTGGTTTAATTTAATTTCCATGTCTAATTACAGAAAGTTCATCAACTCATTGATATTCTTCTGGGAGAGAGTGATATATATGAACTTTTTTTTTGAAACATTGCAAGGGGAGGAGAGTTAAGGTGACTTTTTGTGAAGGTAATCATTTTCTTCCTTTCTTATTTGATTGCATGCTTAGATAATTGTTAGTAAGTATTAAATATGGATCAATAGTAATTTTTCTAGAAACTGATTCTCATTTAATTCTATACATTATGTTTTTTATTAATTTAAATAAAAAGACTCTATTTATTATCTTGATGAGATTTGTTTCAGGCTACTTGTTAGGAGACTATTTTCTAGGAGAGGTACTTGAGTCCATATATATTTGACTATGATGCATAGTTACATCACATTGATTATGATGCATAGTTTATTGTGTCTTGTTATACTTTCATATATATAATTTGAAATAGAAAATGAACATTTTATGTTATATCAATTTTTCTACTCCTTTATCTTTTCTTAGTTTTTGTCTTGTGAATCCTTTTTCATTGGGCTATTCAACTTGTTGTTCTTGTAGTGTCCCACGTAGGGTTCTTTTTTAATGAAATGTTGCCTCCTAGTTGTGGGATGGAGTGATTAACAAAAAAAAAAAAACTGTGCTACCATTTTTTTTATTTACAATATGAGATATTAAAATTTGAAAGCTCCCACAATAATAGCAGAAGCATAAAATATTATTTCTATGACATAAAGCCATGAAACATGGGGTCTTAAACATATGGAGGGATATTCCATGAGAATCACAGGTAACTTTGAAAAACATATATTTGATAGATTTAGTGCCATATCATGTCATCATATTTATTATTTTATGCATCCATCACATTTATATTAAAAAAAATAGTAAGGTTATCATTGTTTCTTGGTGTGTTGTGTGCTACTTGTAACCAGTACCCACCGCCACCTAATTTTTTTTTTGTTTTCCTTTGCTTTCCAGCTAGATTTTATTGCTGAGGTGAATTGAGAGAGCCAATAATGTCAAGGTAAAGTTGATTTATATTATTGACAACAGTAGTGTGGTTCAGTAGACTTTTTTTTTCTTCGCACAAATCAATCAATATAAGAGCAGGGGGAGCATTGTATTTAAACGTTGATCTTCCTGTCCTTTATTTGTTGGCTAGTTAAATTGTTGAAAGTTTGTTTATTAATTTGATGCAGAGTCTGTAGTTGACAATGGAAATGGATATTTAGTGGTAGTTTATTTTCTAGAAAATTTAATCTTGTCAAATATAGAAATGAACTTACTAAATAGTGTAAATGCTTGTCAAACCTCTTACTCTGATTATGGATTCTATGCTTACTTTTTTGTTCAATTCATTTTCTCATATATGGCTATTAATCTATTACATAGCTCTTCCTTAGACATAGATGAATAACTTTAAAAATTGGTACCCTTGGTCATGAAGAGATATGCAATTATAGTAATAAGACATATATGACTTAAGAGTCGCAACTAGTTTAATATTTTTTCTATGTTTGTTTTAATGCAGAAACTTCTGATAGTATTTGTCTCATTTATTCTTTTACTTAATCATTCTTATTCCACACCAAAACCTTATCTTCAAATAATAATTTCTACACTAGTTCTTACAAAAATTTACTAGTAGGCTACTCAAAGCTATTTGAGCTATCTATATATTGATTCACTTTTTGTTGTATTGACGTACGTCTTGTCTTTATAATGTAATTGATTTAAATTATAAAGCATTTTTTTTCATTAGAATGACTTTTAATGAAACTATATGTATTGTAGAGTCTAAATTTTACATCTTTGTGACACTTTTACTTGCATTACTTGATTCTGTTTCTTCTTATGCCCATTTCATAAAAAATTTCTTATACCAACCAATGAGAGACAAAATTATTGATTTTATAAGAGCACCATCAATTACTTGTCTTTTGCATAGACTGTGCTAGTGCAAGTGATTGCCAAAGGATATAATTCATACATGAACCCTGTTGGACATCATTGCTCTAAGTATCACTCTATGTGGTTCACTATTAATTACTTTTTAGCTCATTGTCCCATAATTTTCATATAAGTTTTGTTTCTAATTAACATAACAATTTACTTCTTTCTTTGCTAATAATTTAATGATCTATTTTGCAATTTGTAGGTAATGAGATTGTATTTCCTCAGAGCAAAATTAAGGAATATTTATTGCGGTCTTTAGAATTAAATAATTTATTTATCCACAACTTTGTACACTTCTTGTTATTTCTTAGATGTTGAATTTAGCAACTAGCATTACTTTGAAGGTTTAAGAAATATACTAGAATTCATATTTTTGCTATTATTTCGCTTTCTTGACAAGAAACAGATTTTAGTTTTTTAATACAAAAAGATAACGTATCATCTTAAACAGCACACTTTAAAATCTTTTTTATTGAATATCCAAGGATCAACTCAAAATTTGATTATGCAGTATGCCACATATTTGGCCAGCTAAAACTGGTCATGTAATTGTACCCATATTCAATTTACTTTCTTTGTCTAATAGAACATTCAAATGCTGGCTTCTCACTTATTGTTTCTGCTTCTATGATGATCCTTGTGTTGCATTCTGGAGTCATATCTGAAATAATAAATGAAGTTGAAGAAAGCCTTAAAAGATCAAGTTTTCTTGAGGACTTTAGAATGATTGAGCTTCCAAATTTGATTGAGTTGCTTGAACTTCTGGTAAGCCTGCATATTTCTGGCTTGTCCTTGATTTTTTAGAGTAAGGAGTCTGTAGTCTGAGTCCAAACCGTACTAACTTATGGTATTAAATGTTTCAAGGGTGAGGGAAATGGATATCTTGCTGGTAAAGTAGTGAAAGTTCTACAAGACATGTTTGAAATTATAACCAATGATATGATGGTTAATTCTTCAGGTTGGATGCTTTCGGACTTACCATTCTTTTGTAAGATCAGAAGTTAACATGTTTTATATACTAATACTACCATACTTCATGTTCAAATCACATAGAGCAGGTGATTAAACTTGTAACATTCATTTAAACATATAATTACATTTGTAAACTTTTGTGATTTTCAATCATGATTTGGTGCTTGTCTTTTCATTTTGTTCATGTATAGCTTTTGATACTCATTCCATTGAACTGATGATTATGAACCTTTAAGTAATTGCTAGTGCTCTCACATTTGGATTTTTAAACCTTTACAACTTGTGAACTTATTGAATTAAAAAAAAACACATCCTTACACATTTAGTAAGCTATTAGCTGGCTTAGGATGATAATAATAATTTTTGCTTGATTAATTTCATATCTGACAGGTTACAACTAAGTTCTTATGTGTATATTGTACTAGAATCTTACTTATTTCGTCCTAATAATGCGATGCTTACAATACAAGCCTTCTAAAAAAGTTATTCCATGAGGTACATTTTCATACTAAAAAAAGAACCAATGTCTTATAATTTAGTGTTTGGTTTCTTTGTTTGTTTTGGTGTAGTTGTGAATTCATTATTTTGTATGTGTTGTCCTCTCTTGGAAATAATTTCCATAGCATTTTTCTTGAAGTAATTTGTGATGCTAGATAATAACAATAAAATATTTCTTTGTTTATTTTGTAGATGTGACAAGCAAAATAGAAAATGATACTTAATTTTGAAAGCTTTGTGTTGGGCAGCTGTAGAATATTTTGTGCTAAAGTAATAACTTTTCAATATGTTGAATATTTAAGACTACTTGAATACTTAAAGAACATTTTGTTGTTGATGACAGTGTTGAATGTTTTAAACTAATTTGTGGATTGTTAATACAATGTTGAATGTTTTTACTTTTTGTTATTTGAAAATCAAGTTCATTTGATGATTTTAGTATATATTAGAAAGTTAATTTTAATTATATAAATAAAAAATAAACATAGAATAGAATAAATTAGTGTTATATAAATGAATATATAATGAGAATTTAAATTTATATAAATATTAAAATAATACGAAAAATGTGTTATAATATCTATTACAATAACACTTTTTATAAGTAAAGAATTTTGTTATGCAAACTTTATTATATAACACAAAAAATGTGTTATACTAAAGTGTAGTATAATACAAATTTATAAATATTGAAATGTGTTATATAATCTACTATAAATAATATAATTAAACACTTATCTATTTATTAAAATGACACAGAAAGTGTGTTATCGTTGACAGTATAATAACACATCTGTATAACAATGATAAAGTGTTATGTAAAGTACACTGACCTACGATAACATAGTCGGTCTTAACACGTCAAAAAGTGTTATGGTATGTTTTGATAACACATTTTTTGTATTATTAAAAGCATTTTTTCTTGTAGTGATGCTTAATGCTGATCCCGGCCTTTGTCGTCCTCGACCTTTGTCGTTCTCGGCCTTTGTCATTCCCGACCTTCTTCGTTCATTCACAATCATACAAACATTGCACAACAAGTCATATAGATTCACATAAAGCATTAAACATAGATAATCGGGCCATGCCCTACTCTATGGGCACAAACAGTTTTCTTACCTGCGTCCCAAGCTGATTGATTAATGCGATCCCGAGCACGATCCCCTAAACCCGAGCCTTGACGTAAAACCTAGTCATAACACATCAATAAATGGACATCTGTAAAGCCCTGGTTAGCCAAAACCGTTACACTATGTGTTTTAAACAGTGCTTAACTCGCTAAACGAGTCATTATGTCATAAATATGCATCTAAATGTGATTATTAATCCAAGGTTCAAAATTTCGGTTAAGATGAATGGATGTTTCATTAAAACATTAAACTGAACATGGGATCCCATAATAACATTTACAAAGTTGTTTATAGTTCCAAAATGGTCATTACAACTCAAAAGTTACAATTCGCCGACCTAAGCGGCAAAAATAGGGTTTAACTGTAATGACCCACTAATCTAGACTTTTGGACTATTAACGAAACTATACATACCATCCTTAATAGAACTTACATTTGCAAAAATACCATAATTTTATTAAGTAACTTGTAAAAAAAATAAGAGTTACTTACAAAATAAATACCAAAAAGGATATGGGATCCCATTGTCTTTAAAAACAAAACATGGTTTAAAATAAAAAGACATTACATAAATAGTGCGGAAAATACATGTAAAAGACATAAAACAGAAACTACATCCTCGAATCGAATAACGCTCGGCTCCTTGACTCCATTCGTCATCGATACACAATCCCAAGCATCCACGAACCTTACCGCCTCTTAAAGCTATTTTCCTGCACATAAAACAAAAAGGAATGAGCCTAATGCCCAGCAAGGAAAATCTAACACATAGTCATAAACATAATTTCGTAATAAACGTAAAGACATATCATAACACTTAATACATACACTTATTATAATGGCCATTATTACTTGGGGTCCCATAGACTAAACAAGTCATATGCCCATGGGGTTAGTGGGGTCCTACTAGCTAAGTAGGTCATATGCCCATAACCCATTTGGGGTCTTGTTAGTCATATGGGTCATATGCCCAAGCCTACAAACATACACATATACATATCATAACACATTTGATAACATAAAACATAAGATAACATAAACATATAACATATTGATTCTAGCCTAATTTCCTTACCAAAGTTACCGGGATATGTGGACAGCGTTGGGACTTTGGAACACTCCTAATAACCATAATGAACAAGAGTGAGTCTAAAGAAGGAAAAGAGATGAAAAGGAATGGGAAGGCTAAACCATTTGAGAAACATGCTTACCGAAACTTATGTGCTCAAGAACTTAGATTTCCTAACCAAAATAAGAATGAGGTTAGGAAACTGAATAGAAGGCTATGAGAAAGAAAATAACATAAAACAATGAGCTAGAGTTTTGGTTTACCTCAAAGACTTGAAAGACCAATCTACACCACAACCGAAATACTATAGAACCTCACTTCCCAAAGTGTTTGATAAGCTTATGATGTTTAAGCTTATGATTTTCCCAAACCAGGTGTTTACTCTCACACTCACTTAACACTAGCAGCTTCTGAACTTAGAGCAAAAGGTGAATAATGGCTGGGTACTAGGTCCTATTTATAGAGTTTAGGAATGAAAGTATCTTGATTTTACTTGAATAAAAATAATGGCTTTTTAGGTGAAAATAATTTGAATAATCGTTCAGCAGAGGCTGAAGACTCATTCAAAAGATGCTGGACTTATGAAGGAGTTTGAATGGCTGAAAGGAAAAGAATTCAAAAATGTTTGAAAACATGCTGGAGGAGGCGATATATCGCCTGGACTATTATTCCCGAGGCGACCGTGCATCGTTTCGTGTTTTCCGTATCAACGTGCTGCGATATATCGCCCCCTATAGCTGCGATATATCGGTATACGCTGAATATTCAAACACGAAATTACACATTTTTAGCTAAGTTTGAATGGGGTAAACAGTCCTTGACTAAGCGCTCAACGTATTCAAAGCTGCTGACTGACCTTAAAGTATTCAAATTTTACCCTTATTTAATTTAATCCTCAAAAATACTTAATCCTTAATTACCCATTCATAACATGTGCTTAAAATCCTATTGGTTGATATCTAAACCTTATAATATAACAAATATTATCCTTAATATCAGTCATATAATCAAACCTTAGGTTATACTTAATATTCTTAAACTATAGGTTAAACTTAGAAAATCTATAAGTACTACTATGAGTGTCCAAATAATTCCCGGTCTGAACCAAAAATCCACAGTTACAAAGATAATACTATACATACTATAATACTACTAAATAATTAGCTAAGTAAAGTTCTTGGACTCTACATTAACCCTAGTTCCTCTAAGAAACATTGGCCGTGGTGGTCAAGCGGCCGCATATGTACACGTCGTCACCTAAGCTCTCCAACTCATGGCTGGTCCAGCTTCTCTTCCCTTTACCTGCACCACATAGCACCCGTGAGCCAATGCCTAACAAGAAAACTTAAACATGCTCATAAGCATTGAATAACACATTTCCATAACTTAATAGACACGCCAGCAGTAATAACCCTACCCATGCATGTATATCATTCATATAAATGACTACAACGTCATATGGGACCAAATACCCTAAATAAATGATTAATTGATTCATATCGAGGCCTATTGCCCAAGTACATTATCTGGGACTAATAAGTCACACTAGGGTTCAGCGCCCTAGAATCTGGGACTAATAAGTCACCCCAGGGCCCATTGCCCTATTCTCTGTATAACCAGCCTTGGAGTTGGCCCATCGTACCCGGCGCTTTAGTTTTCTATGATCATTGGGTCGAACAAGCGTGTAATGCAGTCCTGATTATGTCTAATCATATCGACCAGCGCTCAACGCGCTATTGCCGCCCTTGACTCATAAGTCAATGCTTTACGACTAGCGCTCAACGCTATTGTCATCCTTAACTGATAAGTAAATGCTTTTCTCAAGTATATAATGCTAACATGCATTCATCATATAACAAATATCCATATACAAAGCATTCAACATGCTTTACTCAATCATTCACAAACATAATCACAATTATGCGCATTTACAGGGGCCAATGCCCAATTAAAACTATATTCAGCATTCGGGCCAAGCCCTAATCATGTATATCACATAATAGATGCAGTTTTCTTACCTCAGGTCCGAGTATAATGTAAAATAAGGTCGACCCTCGAGCAAGATCCTAATCCTGAGCCCCTAGTGGTAACCTAGTCATAACCAAATATAGAATTCCGTCAATAACGAGCAAATAAAGGCTTCTGAACCAAGTCCTTGCCTCCGGGACCTCAAATTCTACCAAACCGGATAATAGATTTAATCCCGAGCCTTTAGGTTTGAGTTCCCGCTACTAAAAACCGATCCTGGCCAAAATGCTCAGGTGGGCCGCGACTTGACTTTATGGGTCGCGACGCGCCTCCCAGAACAGTAAGCCCTCTGCCTGGGCTTTAGGATGCAGGCCGTGACTTGCCCCTTAGAGTCGCGGCGCGACCCTACGAACCTAGAATTCCCTGTTTTTCCTCAGCCAAAAACTCATGAAAAACCATATCAAATCCTTCCCAAACCCATAACTAAATCCCCCAAACATTATCAACACACTACCAACATCAAAACCCAAGATTTAACACACTCAAAACACCACAAAAACTCAATTCCATAACCGAGCTCTCAAGCTCAATAACACCATAAAAACATAGAAATAACTTCAGAATTCAAGCTTATAATTATTACCTCAATAACTGAATTGCCTCTTAGCTTTACCCAAACAAGATCCTAGCTCAAAGCTAGCTCCAATTCTCTTTAACTCCAAGTTTTTCTCAAGAAAATCAATGAGGGAATGAAAGAGAGAGTGTGACCAAGAGAGAGAGAGAGAATGTTTTGTTTCTTTCTTTGGTTTTTCTACAGCCTTCTCCTTGGCTAAGTATAGACAAAGCCCCTAAAAGATCTAAGTGCCCTTAAGTCCAATAACTTGCCTTCCTATGCCACAAGAGCAATCTCGTCATTAGCCAATTGTCCTGTTAATCATAATTATCATCTCGCAATTCTCGTTACTCCCAATATCCTCAAATAATTACCAAATAATTTTCCATTACCCACTTAATCCCGGTAATGTACTAAATACCAAATTACCCCTAGGCTCACCCCGAACCGGGTATTTGACTCCGCTATGACCTAACCGATAGCTTGCCTCCTAGGATCGCCTCGTGCCGAGTAACCCAAGAATATCCACATAATAATGTGGTCTCACACATATATCACATAGATGCACAAAAATATACAAATATGCCCTCAACTGCCAAGATTATGAAAATACCCTTCTAATAAGAAACAGACCCACATGCATGCAAATACAATTACATAATAATATAACTCACATAATCATGCATATAATCACATAATAACGCATTAAACCAGTTATTGCCCTCCTGGCCCCCTAATCTAGGCACTAAGCCACATTAGGGAATTTGAGACGTTACAACATCCATCAATCCCTAACCAATTAAGAACTTCGGATTAAAATACTAGCCTTTAGGCCTCAAATTCTACTAAACCGGGTAGTAGAATTCTTCCCGAGCTCTAAGATTTGGGTTCCCGAGCTTAAAACCCTATTTTGGTCCTTTTCCCTAATTTGAGCCTCGACCCGCCCCTAGGGCCGCGACCCACTGCAAGTCATAGAGCCTTGGCTCTCTCATTTGGGGAACATTGCTGCGACGCGCCCTGCCTATGCCTGGGCAAAAACAGAGGCTTCCTAGGCCTTTTCGCACACACGGGCCACGATGCCTGAAGAACAGGGCCGCGACTTGAGCCCAAAACCTAGAAATCCTTATGCATTTTTACGAGCTAAACTCTCTAAAATTCACCAAATTCAAACCTTAAACCTAGAATTCAATCTACAATTCATATCCAAGCAACATAACTCGTATAAAACACCCCAAAAACTTAACTAAGATCTCACCACAACTTAAGCTTAAACACTTGAGTCCAAAACCCCAAAACACTCAAAGTAAACCAGAAAATTCAGTAAGGAAACTTGTTCTAAATCTTACCTCAGTGATGATTCCGACCTTAAGCTAGATCTCCAACACTTCCAGCTTCAAATCCTCAACCTCCAGCCCCAAATTCTGAGTTTTTCCTTCAAATTTCCCAAAATCCTCTAAGCCACCAAGAGAGGAGGAGAGTGCCAAGAAAGAGAGAGGTGTTATGTTTATCTTCTTATTTCTAGTGAGTTCTAGTGCCTAAACCAATTCAAGTCCATCCCCAACCTCCAAATTGACCAAATTACCCCCTAAGGTCAATCCTAACCTTATAATATTACCAAGGGCAAAATCGTCTTTTGCCACATTCTCGCTAATTCCTCGAATAGTCCTATAAACCCCCATTTAATCCTGACATATCCAAATAATCGCTAAATCACTACCCATTACCTGGTAACCCCAAACACGTGCTATATTCCCAAAATACTCCTAGGCTCACCCCGAGCCGGGTATTCGACCCCGTTGTGACTATTTCGCTATTCCACTCCCTAGGACCGTCTTGGATCACATATCACGAATAAATCTCCACAATCTTGTGGTCGCAAGCACAATACACATATAATTTACATTTACGCCCTCAGCGAGCAAAAATTACAAATATGCCACTATTAATAAAAAATAGTCCACATGCATATTTAATTCACCTAGACATGCATATCTAATCACATAATCATTTTTATCTACGTAATAACATAATTAAATCAAGTATTGCCCTCCCGACACGTTAATCAAGACATTAATCCTTATTAGCAAATTTGGGACGTTACAACTATGTTGTGGGAAATAACACATGTAGCTATGCTTTGGGGAAAACACAATTGCAACTGTACTGTGATGTAGTTGTGTTGTGGAGAAAAACAACTACAATTGTACTATATGGAAAAGTTGTTGAATGTTTGGTAATATTATAGATTTTAAAGTGTCGTGAGCCTGGGAGTTAGAAAAGTTGTATCATATTTGATAAAATATATATATGATTAAAGTTTTAAATATTAAAGGACCAAAATAGAAATCATCTTTATTTTATTTTATTAAAATAATTTTACATATGCTAAACATACTCAATATTAATCATTTTAAGTAATATATAATAAAAAATAAATATTTTTAGATAAAAAAAATACATTTATTGTAAAATAATTTCAAAAAGTTGCCTTTATAAAAAGCTAAAAGCTTGTTGTTGTCATCCAATGAGCTCCTTTTTGATTACTTACCAAATATTTTTTTTGCACAACTTTTTTAGAAAATAGTTTTTAATAGGCATTTACACTTAACTAAACTAATCCAATTAAAGATTGAATAATGAAATTTATCATCCAATCCACTCCAATTAGTAATTGGATGTGTTCAATTTTTTTTAATTAGTTTTGATTTCTAATAATCTAATTTTTAACATCAAAGAAAGAAAAAAAACATACAAAATCATGCACGAAACTAAACACCATCAGTTAGTGGTAATACATCAAGTCATCAATATTATAATTAAAATATTACAACATTAAAACTGAAAGTATGCGGTGTTAGTACTAAAACAACTAACAAATGTTGTGTTTGGTAAAATTTTTGTTTTTGAATTTTTTAAACACAAAAAATGATATATTATTTTTATCTTTGTTTCTTTATTTTTAAAAAATATAAATATGTTTGATAACTATTTTTGTTTTTTGTTTTTAAAAGCAAAAAATAATAAATGCGTTTGATAACTTTATTTTTATTTTTTGTTTGACAATATAAAATGATGTACTGATTTGAAGAAGGAAAGAAAAAAAAGAAATGAAAAGTCTACAACGGTTTAAGAAAGTTTTGAAAGAGAAAAAATTCTATTTTTAAAATTTAATGAATTTTAGTTAAAATTTTAAAAAATAATAAATAAAAATAGCTTTAAAAAAAAGTTATCGAACACTATTTTGTGTTTAATTATTAAATTTTTAATTAATTAAATAAAAAACTAATTTTTTAAGGGTTGTTGAACAACTCCAAAATTATTACAACTCTCAAAATAATAATGATAAGTTTAGGTGAGAAAGAGAAGTGTGAAAATAAAAAGAAAAAATACAATGAATTTTATTTGAAGGTGGAAGGTGGAACTCAGAATCTCAATTTTTGTTTTGGTGAAAGGCTAAAATGAAATGAGATGCTTTACAATTTTTTTTACTATGGTGTGGTAGGGTATAGGGTAAGTTTAAATGTTAGCCAATGAAAATTCATAAAATTAAATATATTATGTTAAATTGGTTTCCTTAAATGTTAGATTTTGAAAACCTTATCCACCAATTGAATTAACCCAATTAACATATAATATTTTAAATACGATCTAATTCAATTGTAATTGAATATACAAATTTTGGTAATTTAATTGATTTGTAATAATTCGGCTTAATTTTAAATCCCGAGCACCCTACAAAAATTAAATCATACTTATATATAAATACATTGTTATCCATACTGTTATTGTTTATATCACTATTTTTTTAGCGAATTAGTCATGTTACTATCGTTTTTTATTCTTTTACATTTTTTATTCTTTTTACTATTTTCATTGCGTTATTATAACTAAATAAGTTTCTTTAAACTTTTGCTACTATAATTATTACTATTTGTATTACCATTACTCATTACACTTATAAATTTGGTTGACTTTTATTAAAATTTTATCAATAAGTTAGATAGAATTGGGTCGAATATTATCACTTTCTTCTGTTTTTGCAATTGCATTTATAGAATTGAAATTTATAGGAGAATTATATAGTGCACCTTTGAAATTACATGACTAATAATTAAATTGTAGTTATTCAGGACATTTTGTAATTTTTTTGGGAAATTCTGAATCATTTACGGTATAAAAAAAATGTTTAATAATTTGAATTTTTAAAAAATTTCGAATAATATACGGTGTAAAAAATAAAATTCGAATAATTTGTTGCACGCGTGACTGTTTTTTATGCTCATAAAAAGCGACTTGTTTGAATCTTGTTTTCAATATGATAAATTATTCATAATTTTATAAAAATTTACAAAATACTCTAAATATTTATAACGTACACAGTAAAAAAAAATTGCGCCTAATACAGAAGGGTGAGGGGTGTGCAGCATAATAGAGGCCACGTGTGCACTGACTTAGACTTAGTTTTGATTATTATTTCAAACTTCATTCTCATTCAAAATTGTAAATCCAAAATCTTAGGAATCAGTTTTTATATTCACGCAGATTATTGGTGGAACTTTAACAAACATTTGGTTCTGGAGTTTGTATTTATATTTGATTATCATAAATGAAAGACATACATTTTACTCCATTATTTTGTCATTGTATTAGAGCCTTAAATCGATCCAATCATCATTATCAATTTTTTCTCTTTTTTTCTTCCCTGTATTCCCCTCTAATGGCCAATAACAACACCAGTCCTACCATTCTCAACACCAACGAATCAAACAAGACTCTCATCAGCATCAATGTTGCTGCACAAACCCCACTCAAACTAAACTCTACTAATTACCTTTCTTGGAAGCTCCAATTCCAAAGTCTCTTCATTGGATATGACATTTTAGGCTATGTCGATGGCTCCAAACCATGTCCCCCAGCAACTATTACAAATTTAGATACAACCAGTACAAATTCAGAAACATCCACACCAAATCCTGCTTATAATGTTTGGATTCGCCAAGATCAAATAATCTTAAACGCCATCATTGGCTCCACCTCACCAACAATCATTCCTTTCATAGCCCAAACCAAAACCTCAAGACAAGCTTGGACTATTCTCGATAACACATATGCCAAACCCTCTCGTGGTCGCATCAAACAAATCAAAACCCAGCTCAAAAATGTCACAAAAATCTCTCTCAACATCACTGAATTCATGCAACAAGTCAAAACCAAAGTGTAATGCCCCGAAGTCCCTAATGCGGTTTAATGGCTGGATTAGTAGGCTGGGAGGGCCATAACTATTTAATTATGCCATTAAATGAATATATGCATGTTTATGTGAATTATATTATAATATGATGTTATATGCATGCATGTGGGTCCACATTTGATTATTAGGGTGTTTTGATAATTTGGCCCGTTGAGGGCATATTTGTATATTTGGGTGCATATTGTGATTTGTGAATGAGATTCCATTATTATGGAGATATATTCGAGCTATTCGGCATGAGACGGTCTTATATTATGGATTAGCGGTTTTGTCATAACGGGGGTCTTTTATTGGGATATTGAGTTATGAGAATGTTATTTGATGATAAATTGGGAGTTATTGAGATCATGAGGAAATTCTTGTAATTTTGACTATAATGTCCCTGGGGGTGTTTTTGGGACCCCGAGCACTAGGTTTTATTTGAGGTTACTTAAGCTTAAAGTAGCTTGTCAGATAGAACGTACGTTAGAAAACCTCTCGTTCTTTTCCCGTTAGTTCATTTTACCGTTCGAAGCATTTTCGAAGAAATCTCGAGTTCTAGGAGTCAGAATCAAGCGAGGATCAAGGCATAGCGATCATAGGAGAGATTAGAAGCTTCTTGACCGAAGGATTTGACGAGAAACAACCCAATCAAAGGAAATCTAAGTTTTAAGTTTTGAGTTTTTAGAGTTTCTAAGCTTAGAATTGGATTTTGTGAATTGTTGAGTTTTTTGGTTCGATTGAACCTCGGGATTTGATGGTTTTGGATCATTGGGAAGCTTGGGAACTTTTATTTGATGATTTGGAAGTGTTTAGGCATGTTTTTGGGAGGTTTGGGATGAAGGAAAACGTGTTTGGGGATGGCTCTAGGTTGGGGGCCGCGGCCCTGTTCTTCGGTGCCGCGGCCCTAGCTCGAAGAAGCAGGTGGAGCGATTTTGCCTTTGCTGGGCGCCGCAGCCCTTGTTCCGGGAGTGGTTGGGGGCCGCGACCCAAGGTGTTAGGGCCGCAGCCCTTGGTCAGGTTTGTTCTCGTTCGAGTGTTTTGGCCCTAGGAACTTGGTTTTAGGCCTCGGGATGGTTCCTACTACCCGGATTAGTCGGGATTGATGTCCTGGAGGTTAGATCTTGGTTTGGGAACCTTTGTTAATCATTTTATTGATGGTGTCCCATATTTGGTTATGACTAGGTGACCGCTAAAGGACTAAAAGTCAGATCATTCTCAAGGGTCGTTCTTTTATTCATTCTCGCTCGAATTAGAGGTAAGAAAACTGCACCATGTGTATGTGACATGCATAATTGTTATTGAGGCATGTTGGTTGATAAATGTGGACATTTATTGCATATTAAATGCTAGTGAATATTTTTTACTTGTATATGATACTGACTAGTCAGGGACACTGACCTAAGAGTCAGAAACGGCATAAGCGTCCTAAACGCAGGGCGAAATGAAGATTAGATCTAATCGATATCAGCGTTGAATGACTCTAAGGCATTAATGCTGGACCGACCCTAAGGTCAATGAAATTTATAAGCGCTTGACTAGTCTAAGACTAATTACTCAGAGCTAGGGCCAAAGGCCTAGGTGACTGCTTGTCACATGGCTAGGGAACAGAGTTCCAAAGTTATGACTCTAGAGTCATGAGGAAGGTTATGTTGGTGACTAGTCATCATGCACCTATCCTGTTTAAGCTAGTGAAATGTTCACTTATCTGTTAAGCCCCGGTGACCCTATCGTCACAAGGATAAAGGGAGCTATACCCAACTTAGTGACTTTTGCGACTGTCACTTACTTTTTTTGGACTAAAAGTCCTGAATGATTATTATGATCATTGTTGATATTATATCATGCTATATTGTGTTTTCTTGCTGGGCCTTGGCTCATGGATGCTATGTGGTACAGGTAAAGGGAAAGAAGAGCTCACCCAGCCTTGAGTGGAGAGCTTAGGTGGTGATGTGTACATATGCGGCCACTTGACCACCACGACCAAGGAGTTCTCAAAGGAACTAGGGGGTTTACCCTATTTTTGCCGCTTAGGTCGGCGGGTTTGTAAATTTAAAACAGTAATGACCATTTTGTGTTGTAAATAACTTGTAAAATATTTTATGGGCCCATGAACAGTTTTATGTATTAAATAAAATATATTCGTTCATTTTTATTGATTTTCCACCTTAGCCTGTTAATAACACTTAGAAGCACGTTTTTAACCAAATGACTCGGGTAGCGGGTCAAATTTCTGGTTCACCGTTCACCGTAACTGTTCTGGGGTAACCAGGGTGTTACAACTTGGTATCAGAGCATGCCAAGGTTAGGGTTCCTGTAGACTGGCTGGGCATGTACACACATCACTGAAGTCAAGCTCGGCTCATGGTTTGGTAACTATTTATGTAGTTATATGTATAACTGCTTAAATATAGTATATATGCTTTACCTGTATGCATGAGATACCATGTTAAACCTGTGCCCTGAAATATTATATCCTCAGCAAATGTGTGCTAATTAGTAATGAGATTGCTCGAACATACTTATTAGTATGGTTGATTGTGAATTATTATGTGATACATGCTAAGTGCTAAATGCTATAAACATGTATCTGCCTATATATTGTATGACTGTGGAATATGATAATTGTCTGCATGTTCTTGGACCGTAAGGCGGCAAGAGGTTTAGTTATTACTACCTGACTGGCCGTAGTGATCAATGTTTCAGCAAGGTATAACAAATAAGAATGAATCCAGGGCAGACAGATACGTCAGCTGGACAAAGTGATCAAGCCCAGAATAATAATAGCCAAGGTCAGGAAAATGACCAGTCACAGATTCCACAGCCAGCTCCTGTAAAGTGGCAGCAGATAATCAGTGATCTGCAGACAATAGTCTTAAGACAGGGAGAAGAGCTTCGTCTCCTGAGACAGCAGCAAGTTCTTGCAGTGGCTAGTGTATCAAAGGCACCTCCTGTGTCGGTGCCAGCAGCATAGCATCTGCCTGAGGTTGGAAATAAATGGGAGCCTCTTTATGAAAGGTTTAGGAAGCAACAACCTCCAGTATTTGAGGGTAGTGCAGATCCTGCCAAGGCAGAACAATGGATGAGTATGATTACCACTATCCTTGATTTCATGAGGGTATCTAGTAATGAGAGGGTGGCCTGTGCCACCTATATGTTTCGGGAGGATGCTCGAATTTGGTGGGAGGTTATTACCCAGACCAAGAATGTTAATGCCCTGAGTTGGGAAGAGTTTCAAACTCTGTTCAATGAGAAATATTACAATGATGCCATCAGGGCAGCTAAAGCTGAGGAATTCATTAGGCTACTTCAGGGAAGTTTGTCAGTCACTGAGTATGCCTTGAAATTTGATCGTTTGGCCAAATTTTCCATGGAGCTAGTGCCCACTGATGGGACCAAGAGAGAAAGATTTTTGTAGGGGCTACAACCCATATTAGCCCGTGATGTATGTATCACCACTGTGGCTGGGATTACTACCTAGGCACAGGTGGTTGAGAAGGCACTCACAGCTGAGAGTGCAGAGAACAGGATCTGACGAGACAGTGCAGCCAGAAAGGATTTCAGGAGGACAGGTCCTCCATTTGTGGGTTCTGGTAGGGGTATAGGCCCCAGTGAGCAGAAGAGGAAGGTTCCTGACACATTCCCAGTTCCAGGTCCTGATAGGCGGCCCCGTGGTATTTCAATGGGTCGTCCAGGTGGTAGTTTAGCTTGGAAGTCTTATCCTGAATGTCCTAGATGCAAGAGACATCATTTGGGAGAGTGTAGGGCAAGGGCTTGCTTCTCATGTGGAGCAGTGGGTCATCTTAAAAAGGATTGCCCTAAGGCAAGAAAAGAAGAACCCAGGAAAGCGGACAGCTCGGCCCCAGCTCGAGTGTTCGCATTGACTCAAGCAGAAGCTAAGGTTTCTCCCTCAGTTGTTACAGGTCAACTTCTTAGTGCTGGAACCCCTTATAATGTATTGATTGATTCTGGTGCTACACACTCTTTTGTTGCTAGTAGTATTATTGATAGACTGTGTAGACCTTGTGATTTTTATGCTGTGGGGTTTGGAACTTTGTTACCCACTGGAGAGTTAGTGGTATCCAGGAGATGGGTCAGATCTTTGCCAGTGACAGTAGAGAGCAGAGAGTTGTCAGTGGATTTGATAGAGTTGGTTGTGACTGACTTCGACATGATATTGGGTATGGACTGGTTGGCAAAGTATGGGGCAACCATTGATTGCAGGAGGAAGATGGTCACCTTTGAGCCTGAAGGTAAGGATCTTTTTGTGTTTGTTGGTGCTGTGCATGGACCTCGCTTTCCTATGATTTCTGTATTGAGGGCTAGGGATTTATTGCAAGTAGGTTGTATTGGATTCTTAACCAATGTGGTTGATACCACTCAGGTCGTTCCAGTGAGACCAGAAGAGACTAGACTTGTATGTGAATTCCTGGATGTGTTTCCAGAAGATTTGCTAGGGTTGCCACCACATAGAGAAATTGAGTTCGTTATAGAACTAGCACCAGGGACGGAGCTAGTGTGTAGAACGCCTTACAGAATGGCCCCAGCTGAGTTGAAAGAATTAAAGGTACAGTTGCAAGAACTATTGGATTTGGGTTTTATCAGACCTAGCTTCTCACCTTGGGGTGCGCTAGTTCTGTTTGTAAAGAAGAATAATGGTTCTCTGAGAATGTGTATTGACTACAAAGAACTGAATAAGTTGACAATTAAGAATAAGTATCCTTTGCCAAGGATAGATGATCTGTTTGATCAGTTGCAAGGTAAGAAGGTATTCTCAAAGATTGACATTCGTTCTGTTATCATCAGTTGAGGGTCAAGGAAGGAGATATACCAAAGACTGCTTTCCGTACCAGGTATGGGGATTATGAGTTCTTAGTTATGTCATTTGGATTGACTAATGCCCCTGCTGCTTTTATGGATATGATGAACAGAGTGTTCAAGGATTATCTGGACCAGTTTGTGATCGTCTTCATCAATGATATTCTGGTATATTCTCAGTCTGAGTCAGAGCATGAGCAGCATCTGCGGTTGGTTCTACAGAGACCGAGGGAACACAGACTGTTTGCAAAATTCAAGAAATGTGAGTTTTGGTTATCTCAGGTATCCTTTCTTGGGCACATTGTTAGTAAGGAGGGGATTAAGGTAGATCCAGCGAAGATTGAAGCGGTCAGAGATTGGCTGAGGCCAAAGAATTCTTCTGAGGTTAGAAGTTTCCTTGGATTAGCAGGTTACTATAGGCGTTTCGTGGAAGGGTTCTCAAAGATTGCTACTGCATTGACTGAGCTGACACGCAAGAGCCAGAAATTTGTGTGGTCAGATAAATGTGAGAACAGCTTCCAAGAACTGAAGCAGAGATTGATTACAGCTCCGATTCCAAATCTTCCGATAGATCAAGAGAAGTTTGTGATTTATTGTGATGCTTCTCATCAGGGTTTGGGTTGTGTTCTGATGCAGTCAGAGAAGGTAATTGCTTATGCTTCTCGTCAGTTGAAGGAGTATGAAAAGAGATATCCCAATCATGATTTAGAGTTGGCAGCTGTGGTCTTTGCTTTAAAGCTATGGAGGCATTATCTCTATGGAGAGAAGTGTAAGATCTATAATGACCACAAGAGCCTGAAATACTTCTTCACTCAGAAAGATTTAAACATGAGACAAAGGCGTTGGTTGGAGTTAGTAAAAGATTATGGTTGTGAGATTCTGTATCATCCAGGAAAGGCCAACGTGGTAGCTGATGCTTTAAGCCGGAAGGGTCCGGGACAGATTCATGGTATGAGGCTGATAGTCAGGGAGTTAGCTGACGATGTGACCAGAGTTGGTATAGAGTTACTGGTGGGCCAATTGGCTAATATTACGCTGCAGTCTACGCTGTTGGAGAGAATTAAAGAGGGTCAGTTGAGTGATCCACAACTGATCAAGATCAGAGAGGATGTTCTGGCTAAAGCATCCAGAGATTATACAGTGTCTGAGTTGGACTTGTTGAGATACAAGGGACGGATATGTGTTCCATTAGACACTGCTTTGAGGCGAGAGATTCTGGATGAATCTCATACTACACCTTACTCTTTGCATCCAGGCACCACGAAGATGTATCAGGATGTGAGATTGTTGTATTGGTGGGCGGGGATGAAGAGAGATGTAGTAGAGTATGTAGCTAAGTGCTTGACATGTCAGCAGGTCAAGGCTGAGCATCAGAGGCCGACAGGGTTGTTGCAGCCTCTGGATATCCCAGAGTGGAAGTGGGAGGATATCACGATGGATTTCGTGGTGGGCTTACCCAGGACTGTTGGTCAGCATGATTCTATTTGGATGGTAGTGGATCGCTACACCAAGTCAGCTCACTTTCTGCCAGTATGCAGATCTCTATGTGAGAGAGATCGTGCGCCTCCATGGAGCGCCTAGGTCGATCATGTCAGATCGGGACCCTACTTTTACTTCCAAGTTCTGAGGAAGTCTACAGAAGGCCATGGGGTCACAGTTGAAGTTCAGTACTGCTTATCATCCTCAGACAGATGGGAAATCTGAGAGGATGATCCAGATATTGGAAGACATGCTGCAAGCATGTGTGTTGGACTTTGGTGGATCTTGGAGTAAGTATCTACCTTTGATAGAATTCTCCTACAACAACAGTTATCAGTCTACCATTGGAGTTGCACCTTATGAGATGTTGTATGGTAGGAAGTGCAGATCTCCCATTCATTGGGATGAGACAGGTGAAAGGAGATACTTGGGGTCCTGAGGCAGTTCAGAGGACCAGTGAGGCCATTGAGAAAATTAGAGCTCGGATGCTCGCTTCTCAGAGTAGGCAGAAGAGCTATGAAGATCCCAAGCGTAGAAACGTGGAGTTCCAAGTGGGAGACTATGTCTTCATTAGAGTCTTGCCATGGAAATGGGTGAGAAGGTTTGGGAAAAAAGGCAAGCTGAGCCCTAGATTTGTAGGTCCATTTGAGATCCTGGAGAAGGTTGGTCAAGTGGCTTATAGATTGGGCTTGCCTCCGGCGTTGTCAGTCATGCATAATGTGTTCCATGTATCAGCTCTTCAGAGGTATGTATCTGATGTGAGTCATATTTTGAGCTATGAAGATCTGGAGCTTGAGCCAGATCTCTCCTTTGAGGAGCAGCCAATTCAGATACTTGACAGAAAGGATAAAGTCCTCAAGAATAAGACAATACCTTTGGTTAAGGTGTTGTGGAGGAACAGCAAGGTCGAGGAAGTGACCTGGGAGCTGGAGTCAGATATGCAGAGTCAGTATCCCGAGCTGTTCAGGTAAATTTTGAGGACGAAATTTCTGTAAGGAGGGGATAGTTGTAATGCCCCGAAGTCCCTAATGCGGTTTAATGGCTGGATTAGTAGGCCGGGAGGGCCATAACTGTTTAATTATGCCATTAAATGAATATATGCATGTTTATGTGAATTATATTATAATATGATGTTATATGCATGCATGTGGGTCCACATTTGATTATTAGGGTGTTTTGGTAATTTGGCTCGTTGAGGGCATATTTGTATATTTGGGTGCATATTGTGATTTGTGAATGAGATTCCATTATTATGGAGATATATTCGAGCTATTCGGCGGAGACGGTCTTATATTATGGATTAGCGGTTTTGTCATAACGGGGGTCTTTTATTGGGATATTGAATTATGAGAATGTTATTTGATGATAAATTGGGAGTTATTGAGATCATGAGGAAATTCTGGGAATTTTGACTATAATGTCCCCGGGGGTGTTTTTGGGACCCCGAGCACTAGGTTTTATTTAAGGTTACTTAAGCTTGAAGTAACTTGTCAGATAGAACGTACGTTAGAAAACCTCTCGTTCTTTTCCCGTTAGTTCATTTTACTGTTCGAAGCATTTTTGAAGAAATCTCGAGTTTTAGGAGTCGAAATCAAGCGAGGATCGAGGCATAACGATCATAGGAAAGATTAGAAGCTTCTTGACCGAAAGATTTGACGAGAAACAACCCAATCAAAGGTAATCTAAGTTTTAAGTTTTGAGTTTTTAGAGTTTCTAAGCTTAGAATTGGATTTTGTGAATCGTTGAGTTTTTGGTTCGATTGAACCTCGGGATTTGATGGTTTTGGATCATTGGGAAGCTTGGGAACATTGATTTGATGATTTGGAAGTGTTTAGGCATGTTTTTGGGAGGTTTAGGATGAAGGAAAACGTGTTTGGGGATGGCTCTAGGTTGGGGGCCGCGACCCTGTTCTTGGGCACCGTGGCCTTAGCTCGAAGAAGCAGGTGGAGCAATTTTTCCTTTGCTGGGCGCCGCGGTCCTAGGTGTTGGGCACCGTGTCCCTTGCTCTTGGATTGGCTGGGGGCCTCGGCCCAAGGTGTTAGGGCCGCAGCCCTTGGTCAGGTTTGAGCCCATTTGAGTGTTTTGGCCCCAGGAACTTGGATTTAGGCCTCGGGATGGTTCCTACTACCCGGATTAGTGGGGATTGATGTCCCGGATGTTAGATCTTGGTTTGGGAACCTTTGTTAATCATTTTATTGATGGTTTCCCATATTTGGTTATGACTAGGTGACCGCTAAAGGACTAAAAGTCAGATCGTTCTCAAGGGTCGTTCTTTTATTCATTCTCGCTCGAATCAGAGGTAAGAAAACTGCACCCTGTGTATGTGACATGCATGATTGTTATTGAGGCGTGTTGGTTGATAAATGTGGAAATTGATTGCATATTAAATGCTAGCGAATATTGTTTACTTGTATATGGCACTGACTAGTCAGGGACACTGACCTAAGAGTCAGAAACGGCATAAGCGTCCTGAACGCAGGGCGGAATGAAGATTAGATCTAATCGATATCAGCGTTGAATGACTCTAAGGCATTAATGCTGGACCGACCCTAAGGTCAATGAAATTTATAAGCGCTTGACTAGTCTAAGACTAGTTACTCAGAGCCAGGGCCAAAGGCCTAGGTGACTGCTTGTCACATGGCTAGGGAACAGAGTTCCAAAGTTATGACTCTAGAGTCATGAGGAAGGCTATGTTGGTGACTAGTCATCATGCACCTATCCTGTTTAAGCTAGTGAAAGGTTCACTTATCTGTTAAGCCCCAGTGACCCTATCGTCACAAGGCTAAAGGGAGCTATACCCAAATTAGTGACTTTTGCGACTGTTACTTACTTGTTTTGGACTGAAAGTCCTGAATGATTATTATGATCATTGTTGATGTTATATCATGCTATATTGTGTTTTCTTGCTGGGCCTTGGCTCATGGGTGCTATGTGGTGCAGGTAAAGGGAAAGAAAAGCTCACCTAGCCTTAAGTAGAGAGCTTAGGTGGTGATGTGTACATATGCGGCCATTGACCACCACGGCCAAGGAGTTCTTAGAGGAACTAGGGGGTTTACCCTATTTTTGCCGCTTAGGTCGGCGGGTTTGCAAATTTAAAACAGTAATAACCATTTTGTGTTGTAAATAACTTGTAAAATATTTTATGGGCCCATGAATAGTTTTATGTATTAAATAAAATATATCCTTTCATTTTTATTGATTTTCCACCTTAGCCTGTTAATAACACTTAGAAGCACGTTTTTAACCAAAGGACTAGGGTAGCGGGTCAAATTTTCGGTTCACCGTAACTGTTCTGGAGTAACCAGGACGTTACACATAGCAGATGAGCTTGCCCTTTTAGGAGCTCCAATGAATGAAGAAGACATCATAGGTAAAATTCTCAATGGGCTCGGTGATGGTTACAAAGAATTAGTTCTTACTGTCCAAGCAAGAGATACATCTATTACCTTTGAGGAGTTGCATGAGAAACTTCTCAACTTTGAAGCATCTCTTCAAATAGCCACACCACCAACGCCTCCCCATTTTCCAGCTACAGCCAATCCCACTACCAAATCCACAAAAAATTGGCGCTCCAATAATCATCAATAAAACACATGGCGCCCTTCCTACCGCACCGATCAACATCAATTAGCCACTACAAATGCAGGTTCATTGCTCTCGCAAAGCCCTCGACCTCCTCCAAGACCATATCTTGGTCTTTGTCAGATTTGTAGAATCCAGGGACACAAAGCAAAGAATTGTCCGTCATTCCGACTCGTGCCGATCCAAATGTCGCCCACACCAAACCCATCTACATCAAGACCTCCATGGCAATCACAGGCCAATCTCGCCATCTACCCTTCAACCACACCATCTTGGCTTATGGATATTGGTGCATTTCATCATGTCACCTCTGACCTCCATAACCCTTCGTTACACACTCTGTACATAGGCAATGATGATATCACAATCGGAGACGACACCAATCTTCCTATCACCCACACTGGTTCCACCTCTCTCAAAATACCTCACAATACTTTTACATTAAATAATGTTTTATGTGTACCCTCAATGTAAAAGAATTTAATTTCTATATCTCAGTTTTGCAGGTCTAACAAAGTTTCAATAGAGTTCTTACCTGACTTTTTTCTTGTGAAGGAGCTTCGCACGGGGGCAACGTTGCTAAGAGGTCAAACTAGAGATGGTGTTTATGAGTTGCCCAAATTCCCTCCTTTAATTGCATTTTCCACAATAAAAACTAGTTCATTTGACTGGCATCATAGACTAGGACATCATGCATTCCCAATCCTAAAACATATTATTTCCAACAATAATTTAGAATTGTCATCATCATTGTCAAATGATTTCTCATGTAATGCTTGTCTTTGCAATAAAAGCCTCAAAATGTCTTTTTCCTACTCTACCATTGTCTCCACTCAACCTCTTGAAATTATATTTTCTGATGTATGGACCTCTCCACTTTTATCAATTAATGGCTTTAAATACTATGTTATTTTTGTTGATCATTTCACTAAGTATATATGGTTTTATCCGATCAAACAAAAATCTGAAGTAAAAGATGTTCTTATTAGATTCAAAACTATCACAGAAAAATATTTTCAATTAGCCATTAAAACTCTATATCCAAACAATGGTGGTGAGTACATTGCTCTAGCTAACTTTCTCTCCACCTCAGGAATTTCACATTTGACAACTCCTCCTCACACTCCAGAGAACAATGGATGCTTTGAAAGAATACATCTTCTTATTGTTGAAACAGGTCTTGCATTACTCACTCATGCTTCCCTACCACTCTCCTACTTGTCTTATGCATTTGCCACTGCGGTATATTTCATAAACCAAATGCCTACACCCATACTAAATCTCCTTTCTCCATTTCAAAAAATATTTCGTACCCCACCCAACTATTCAAAGTTAAAAACATTTGGTTGTCTGTGCTATCCCTGGCTTAAGCTAGAATCAAAATCCAAACCTTGTAGTTTTCTAGGATACTCGCTAACCCAAAGTGCCTACTATTGTCTGGATCCAACAAACTCTAAAATATATGTTTCTAGACATGTTAAATTTGTTGAGTCTCAATTTCCTTTTAATAAGTTGTCTAAACAACCTCAATGTACTTCAACTGTTTCTATTTCCACATGGATACCTCCACCTATTCAGGTTGAATCACCAAGTCCTCAACAACCACTCACAACACCATCTCAAGTTGAAGTCTCACAGCAAACTCCATGTGAAGCAACCACACAATCTCCTACAACAACTCCATCATCCACTCCCACTGCAACTCACCAAAGAGTCATCTCACAAACATCCAATACACCTATACCTGACCCACCATTAACAAACTCACCACCACCTGACTCCAATCCAATCCCCTCAGACTCCATGACCACACGAGCTAGAAGTAATATTCAGAAACCCATCAAGAAAATGAACCTGCATACTCAACTTGCCACATCCACCGCCCTTGAACCAACATCAATGACTGCATCTATTAAGGATCCCAATGGCGCCAGGCCATGTCTACAGAGTATGATGCATTAGTTCGCGATGGCACTTGGGACCTTGTGTCCCCCACTTCTAACCAGAACATAGTCGGATGCAAATGGATTTTTCGTATTAAACGTAATTCTGATGGCTCTATTCACAAGTACAAGGCACACTTAGTAGCAAAGGACTTTCATCAATGCTCAGGAATCGATTATGTCGAAACTTTCAATCATGTTCTCAAGCCCACAACCATACAAGTTGTTCTTAGTCTCGCAATTTCACAAAAATGGGACTTGAGAGAAATTGATGTGAATAATGCTTTTCTTCAGGGGCATCTTACAGAGAATGTGTTCATGTAGCAACCACCTGGTTTTATTGACCAAGATCATCCCTCCTATGTTTGCAAACTACGCAAAGCAAACTATGGCCTTAAACAAGCACCTCATGCCTGATACCATGAACTTCGTACATTTCTTTTTAAGTCTGGGATAAAAAATTCTCATGCCGATACATCATTATTTATTTTTAAATCTGCTTATCTCCTTCTCTATGTTGATGATATAATTATCACTGGAGATGATACTCAAATGGTTGCCACTTTTGTCAGTGCTCTTGCTCATCGTTTTTCAGTGAAAGATTTTGGTCAATTATCCTATTTCTTAGGTGTGGAGGTGATTCCAAATAAACATGGCATATTGCTATCACAAAGACGTTACATTATGGACATAATGGCTCTGGCTCATATGATTAATGACAAACCAGTGCTTACTGTTGACCCTGATTTTAGTCAACTGACACGGAGTCAAAATGCTTGATGTGGATGGATGTGTTGGAATGAATATAATGACAAAAACAGTAAAGGACGCAAGAAATTATAGTGGTTCGGCCCCAGAGACCGGTAATGACCTACGTCTACTTAAGCTATTATTGATATGAGATCTCAAAGGGGTGATCAAAGAACTAGGGTTCTTCGAGTTTCACCAACCTCAAAGAGATAAACAGTACAATCGTACTAAAATATCTCTAATTCTCCCGTAAGTATGTAATTTTAATTAAGCAAAAGCCCAAAAGTCCCTCCCTTGAGCTATCTTTCTCTATTTGTAGGCTCAAGGAAGATTACATGAATTTGTTACAGATATTCTCTCCTAATTAATCGGATAATCAGGAATCATAGGAGATAATCTCGGGATTGACTTTGATTCACCCAAGATCATATTGAAATATGCGAAATGTACGACCATGCTGGTCGTAAGAAAAACTCAACCGCCGCGCCTGTAATGTCTTACTGGTCGATACTCTAACATAACTCTGCTAGGTGTCAGCCATGTGTTCAGAAATCGCCTGCCACGTCATCCGTGCCTATTTTTTGGATAACATTTGCCCCCCAAGTTTATTTATTACGACCAACAATAAATAAACTTTAAGGAAGCGACCCTTCGATTACCCCACCAGATCTGTTAGAGGAGTTCATGCATCCTTGGGAAAAGTAATCTACCCTTGTCCAATCACGGCTTTTCGGTTCCCAGGTAACCTATTGACAGCTACCACCCTTCCCCACGCTTCGAAAAGAGGAAACTAATGATTACTTCCTCTTTCATGCCACGGACAAAAAATATATATAGCCTTCTCATAGTCTTATTTTCCTTTTTACGCAAGTTATTTCTCCTTCAAGAAACCCTAAAACCAGAACCTTCAATCTCTCCGAAGACCATCTTTCAGCGTTTCAAGAACCAGCCGTCCGTTCGTCTTCACTTGAAGCTCTTCCAAATCTCCACGACCTTTGCTTCTAGTAAGTTTCAGAACCTTTATGCTTTTTTATCTTTGTCGTGCATGCCTCTGGATTCCCCGGATTCCCTAATATGGTTCAATGGCTGGATTAGTAGGCCGGGAGGGCCATAACTGTTTAATTATGCCATTAAATGTGGTTATGCATGTTTATGAGAATTATATTATAATATGATGTTAAATGCATGCATGTGAGTCCACATTTTTTTACAGGGGTGTGTTGGTAATTTGGCCCGTTAAGGGTATAATTGTATAATTGTTTGTATGTCAATGATATATTGTGAGGCCACATTATAATGTGGATTGGTTTGAGTACTTCGGCATGAGACGATCTTTAAATGTGATTTAACGGTTTGGTCATAACAGGTTTGAGCTCGGGGCTCGGCGTGAGCCTCGGGGTGTTTTAATGATTAGAGCGTTACCGGGGATTTTAGGGTAACGGGATATGAATTATTGATGTTTGAGAATATTGAGATTAGCGGGAATTGGGAAGCGTTAATTATGATTAACGGGATAAGTGGAAAGTACCAATTTTACCCTTAGAATAGTTTGAGAAGCTTTTGATGACTTAAGGGTATTTTGGTCATTTAGGTTTGGATATATATGACTTAAGTTGGCTGCTGGCTGTAGAATCTTGTGGATTAAACAGAGTAAAACAGAGAGACTTTCTCCTTCCCGTACACCACACTTCTCCATTTTCTTCTTTGGTGTTCTTGAGCTCTAGGTGGGGATTCAAGCTAGGAAATCCAAGGGCTGAGTTAGTGGACCTGGTTTAGCTGTTGAGGAAGGTTCAAAGCTGGTTTCAAGGTGAGTTCTAGTCCCTAATTCAGGTTGTGCTCTGTTTTTCTCTTTAGTTTTTTAGTTTTGATTCTTGTTGGAAGATTGGATTTGAAGAGGTTTTAATTGGTGATAAGTTTGGGTTTTGATGAGGGTGAGTTATGGGTGGTGTTTAGAGGTTAAAAAGGGTGTTTGGAGGAGGTTTTGGGTTGGTTTGAAGGGCTGGTTTGAGAGGAAAAACACAGGGGAGAATTTTTGGTGCGTGCAGCCTTTTTAGCTGGTCTGGGCTGGGCGCCGCGGCACGGCTGTGGTGCACCGCGGCCCTTGGCGTCTGGCAGGGAAGGCCCTCTCTGTCTGGAGGGCGCCGCGGCGCAGCTGGAGAGGGCCGCGGTCCTTAGGGTCATTTTAGCCAGAATGATGTTTTTAGCTTGGGGATTCAAACCTTAGGCCTCGGGGTTGAACCTACTACCCGGTTGGGTAGTGTTTGATGTCTCGGAGGCTGGGTTTTGGTTTAGGAACCCTCTGTTATCATTTTTTTATTGATGAATCCTATATTTTGGTTATGACCAGGTGACCGTCAAGGAATTGAAAGGTTGATCGTTCTCAGGGGTCGTTCATATAATAATTCTCACTCGAACCAGAGGTAAGAAAATAGTGTAAGAATACAGTTGCACCCTGTATGGATCTATGACATGGATGGTTTGATATTGAGGCATGTTGGTTGATATATGTGGACATGGATTGCATATTAAATGCTAGTGAACGCTGATTACTTGTTTATGGCACTGACTAGTCAGGGACCGACCCTAAAGTCGATGAACACGCATTGAATGGCTCTATGGCATTAATGTGGGACCGACCCTAAGGTCGATGAACCTATAAGCGCTTGCCTGGTCTAAGACCAGATGTTCATAGCCAAGGTGTATGACCCTGGTGACCGTTTGTCACACGGCTAGGGGACGTTGTCCATAGTTACGACTCTAGAGTCGGGAGGAAGGTTATGTTGGTGACCAATCACCATGCACATGTCTTGATCAAACTTATGAAAGAACTACTTATCAGTTAAGCCCTGGTGACCCTATTGTCACATGGCTAGAGGGAGCTGTACCCATTATTGTGACTTTTGGCTATTGTCACCTATCTGCTTGATCTGTTGATCATGAACGATTATTATGACTATTGTTGATATTATATCATGCTTTATTGTGTTTTCTTGCTGGGCCTTGGCTCATGGGTGCTATGTGGTGCAGGTAAAGGGAAAGAGAAGCTCACCCAACCCTGAGTGGAGAGCTTGGGCGATGTTGTGTACATATTGGGCCGCTTGACCGCCACGGTCAGGGAGTTCTCAGAGGGACTAGGGGTTTACCCTATTTTTGCCGCTTAGGTCGGCGGGGATTGTAAATTTGCTACAGTAGCGACCCTTTTGTCTTATGAACAACTTGTAAATATTTTGAAAGGCTCATGAGCAGTTTATTTACTTAATGAAATGTATCCTTTCCTTTTTACTGGTTTTTCACCTTAACCTAATAATAACACTTAGATCACATTTTTAACCAAAGGACTCGGGTAGCGAGTCAAATTTCCGGTTCACTGTTCACCGTAACTGTCCTGGGGTAGCCAGGGCGTTACAGAGGTGAGCGGCCAATCGACGACGATCTTCTTGCACAACTGCTTGAAGGCGAAGAACAGCCGGTCCATCACGTTCACGAGATTCCATTTTCCAGAGTTTCTTCTTCTAGACCTCAACCATCACCACCTCAAATGGCCCGCTCTAAATCTCCAGGCAAGAAGAAACCAAACCCTGAAAACAATCCAAATCCACCTGCCCAGCCTGATTTGCAGGCTAGGGTTCCCTCGACCAGTGGTCGAGAAAACATTTCCCCAGACCCTCGCATCCAGGTCAGGGCTTGCCCTCGGCATTCAAACCTTCCTGATGTCGAGTGGTATCTTTCTCCCACCAGCCAGGTGACTCCCCGGATGCTTGCCAATTATCTTAGGAAGTATCCTCTTACTGGGGTCAATCTTAAGAACCTTACTGCTGACCAGGGAGCTAATCTGCCTGGGGGCGTCTACAGCGCTTGGTCAAGGTACCACATAGAGGCGGGGACTACCCTTCCTCTACATCCGTTCACATCCGTTCTATCAGGGGGTGGCAAACTACTTTGGTGTTGCCCCCTTTCAAATTACCCCAAACAGATATAGAATGCTCGCTACAGTCTATATCCTTTACAAACTCAAAAAATGGCCAGAGCCCACTCCCCATGAGGTCAACTTCCTTTTTGACCTTAAGTCCAACCCCCAATAGTACGGGACGGGCTTTTTTCACCTTTGTCACCAGGAAACAAACTGCACGTTCCTGAGTGACACTACTCATATCTCCAACGTGGGGAAATATAATCAGGAGTATTTCCTCACGCCAGACATGACTACGAACAACTTGGCCTTCGCTCGAGGAGGTAAATGTCCGTTTCCACTGGTCGCTATTTTTCTTAACAAATTCTTTTGCACTTCTCTAAAGTATCTTGTGCCTTTCAGGACCATGGCTACGCTCGAACCCAACACCAGACATGGTGTTGAGGTCCAACACACTGGCCAGGATGGCTGACGCTAAAAAAAGCGTTAAGTCCCTGGCCACTGATGAAAACCTGAGGCTGTCTGGCCTCCTGGCTCCTCGTCAGGAAACGAGGGAACTCGTGGTGGCAGACGCTACTGCCGAGGAGCATCCCGAGCAGCAATCCCCAGCGTCCTTTCCTCGAAGGAGGCCAACGAGGGTTACGATCAGGGAACCCACTGGCGTCCCTTCAGTAGAGAGGCCTTCTGTGCCCCAAGAAAAGGGGAAACAAAAGGCAACAGAGTCTGTCATAGACTTGGATGAGTCTTCAGACGAAAATAGTACTGTTATTTTGCTTTTAAATAGCTTGCCAATTCCCTGTCACTTGTTTGACGGGGACGTCAATTTTACGTATACTCCAAATCTAGGGCCAGACTTCTTCGTGCCAGAGAGTGAGTGTATGACTAATAGAGTCAGTAGTGCAGCGACAAGTAGTTGTAGCTCGGGTATTGAACTTTGTGATTTCCTTTACCTCTTTTCTGATATGCCATGATTTTTGATCTATTTTTGTCTTACTATTTGCATGCTTATCTTTTTCTGTAGAGATGGCTTCTCCCAATGTTTTTGACTTATACCAGACTCAAGAGGAAGAGGAGGTCCCCCTGGTCTGATGAAAGAAATTGGCCAGGAGACACGATGGCGAATCTAGCCAAGCACCCTCGCCCCAAGAAGGGTCAAGCAGCTGATCCTCCCAAGGATGGGCCCTATGGCAAACCTTCTACTCAAACACCTGCCTCTGCTCAGAAGGAGGCCCCACCTACCGCCACCAACCCTCCACCTGCGGCTCAAAAAGAACAGGCCCAACAAGTCGAACTTCCTGGGACCAGACTCTCGAGCCGTTGCGATCAGCTAAAGATCGCCTTGCTCACATCCTGAAGCATGACCATTGCAGGGAAGCAATGGCTGAGGCTGAGAACATGGGGGTCGATCAGATCATTAACAGGCTCTTAACGAAGTGGCTAGTGTAAGTACTCTTTCTCTTGGCTTTTATCTTTCCTTCTTGTAATATAGCCTAACTTTTATTCTTTGACTGCAGGCCATGCTGACAATGACTGCTGCTCGTACTCGTGCTATCGTTAGCATCGAGCAGTCCCGGGCGAAGGTTGTTGAGGATCTTAAGGCCGCGGAGGCCAGGCATGCTGGGGAGTTGGAGGTGGTTACCCAGCAGAAGGATGTTGCGGTGGCAGAACTGGCAGAGAAGCAAGCTTCTCAGGAAACTTTGAGGAAGCAGAGGGATGACTACCTGGAGTCCAGCCGAATCAACTGGCGTGAAGTCAAGAAACTTAGGGAGGAGCATCTCGCTAAGGACACGACCATTGCTGTTCTCAAAAGCCAAGTGGAACAGCTCAAACTCACTAATGCCAAGGACCTGGAGAGGTATAAGAACGTGACACTTTGGTGTTTCTATGATTTTTGGAAACACAACCAAGGTTCCGACTTCAGTTACCTCCCAGAAGATGCTAGGAAGACCGAGCTAGCCCGCTGTACTGCTCGGTTAGCTGCTGAAGAAAGAGCTAGGGTCCCTGCTTCCCCAAGCATTCAGCCAGCCGCCGAAGTAGAGGGAGGAGAAACTGGAGGGGACGTGGTCGACCAGAGTGCTCCAAATAATCCTCCTACTCTTGAGGCTCCTTAGGTTTTTTTTGTTCTTTTATTTCTCTTTAATCACACGACCTACGGGTCGTGATGTAAAGACTAAAAAAAAATTCATTTTAATTTTGCTGCATGGGCAGCATATTTTCCTTTTACTTTGAACAATTACATCCAAGCAGTACTGCTTGCGGTGTAAAAGAATTCCTTTTGATATTATAATATTTCTGCTTATTATAACATCTGTTCGCATGACCGAACTTAGCATAGTACTTTGACTTGATTTTAACAAAATATAAAATTTGAAAAATACTCTAAGTACCATAGCATGCTTTCACTTATTTTGTTCATGTGTTTACATACCTCTTGGTATGCTTTGCTATCGATGTACCTTATATGCTCCCCAAGTAACTGAGGAGCTTTAGGTCCTTGGTCACTTGCCTTGACCACGGCATGTACGAACATTACTGCTCGGTAGGAAATGCAACACTTATAATATCGCAAAACAACACACGTAATGAACAAATACTTGTAAAAAAAATTACTAAGGTTGGCAATAATGACTGGCTGCGCACAGTCCCTTATAATTCTCGTATTAAAATGGACTAAACATGTCTTTACGAGTGATCTTAAAAAGATCTTGCACTTATAAGCGATTAGCCATATAACATGACTAACTCTTTTTCAAAACTTCTAAAAAGTAAAAATTAATACAAGCCAATCCTTTAAAAAGGATTGTTTATTGATAATACTTGCGCAGGTGCTCTCCGTTCTAATAGCATGGAACGAGATCTCCATTTAAGCGTGCAAGTTTGTATGTGCCTGGATGAAAGACTTCTTCAATTTGGTAAAGTCCTTCCCAGTTTGGTCCAAGTACTCCAGCAGTTGGGTCGCGGGTGTTTAAGAAAACTCGTCGAAGTACTAGGTCTTCGACGTTGAACTTTCTTTCTTTCACTTTTGAGTTAAAATACCGGGAGACTTTTTGCTGGTACGCAGCTACTCGGAGTTGGGTTTTTTTTCGTTTCTCCTCAAGAGAGTCTAGGGACTCCATCAACAGTTGGCTATTCTGGTCCTGGTCGTATGTGATTCTTCGATGTGAGAGCGGATCTAACTCGACTGGCAACATAGCTTCATACCCGTATGCAAGGAAAACAGGGTATGACCTGTCGCTGTTTGATGAGAAGTTCTATACGACCAGAGTACTTCAGGCAGCTATTCTGGCCATGCTCCTTTAGCGTCTTCGAGCCTTTTCTTCAGGGTATCTTTAAGTGTTTTATTCACTTAGCTAATTATTTAGTAGTATTATAGTATGTATAGTATTATCTTTGTTACTGTGGATTTTTGGTTCAGACCGGGAATTATTTGGACACTCATAGTAGTACTTATAGACTTTCTAAGTTTAATCTATAGTTTAAGAATATTAATTTTAACCTAAGGTTTGATTATATTACTGATATTAAGAATAATATTTATTATACTATAAGGTTTAGATATCAACCAATAGGATTTTAAGCACATGTTATGAATGGATGATTAAAGATTAAGTATTTTGGAGGATTAAATTTAATAAGGAGTAAAGTTTGAATGCATTAGGGTCAGTCAGCAGCTTTGAATACATTGAGGGCTTAGTCAAGGTTGTTTACTCCATTCAAACTTAGCTAAAAATGTGTAATTTCGTGTTTAATTAATCAGCGTGTGCCGATATATCGCAGCTATAGGGGGCGATATATCACAGCACGTAGATACGGAAAACACGAGACGATGCACGGTCGCCTCGGGCATACTGGCCCAGGCGATATATCGCCTACAGGGGGCGATATATCGCCTCCTTCAGTGTATTTTCAAATGTTTTTTAATTCTTTTTCCTTTCAGCCATTCAAACTCTTGATAAGTCCAGCATCTTTCTGAACGAGTCTTCAGCCTCTGCTGAACGATTATTCAAATTATTTTCACCTAAAAAGCTATTATTTTTATTCAAGTAAAATCAAGATCCTTTCATTCCTAAACTCTATAAATAGGACCTAGTACCTAGCCATTATTCACCTTTTGCTCTAAGTTCAGAAGCTGCAAGTGCTAGGAGAGTGTGAGAGTTAAACACTTGGGTGGGGAAATCATAAGCTTAAACATTATAAGCTTATCAAACACTTTGGGAAGTAAGGTTCTATAGTATTTCGATTGTGGTGTAGATTGATCTTACAAGTCTTTGAGGTAAACCAAAACTCTAGTTCATTTGTTTTATGTTATTTCCTTTCTCTTAGTCTTCTACTCAGTCTCCTAACCTCATTCTTATTTTGGTTAGGAAATCTAAATTCTTGAGCACATAAGTTTTGGTAAGTGTGACTTTCAATGGTTTAGTCTTTCCATCCCTTTCATTTCATCTCTTTTCTTCAAATCTACTCACCCTTTATATATGGTTTTAGGAGTGTTCCAAAAGTCCCAACTCAGTCCACATATCCCGGTAACTTTGGTAAGGAAAATAGGCTAGAATCAATATGTTATATGTTTATGTTATCTTATGTTTTATGTTATTAAATGTGTTATGATATGTATGTATATATGTTTGTAGGCTTGGGCATATGACCCATATGACTAACAAGACCCCAAATGGGTTATGGGCATATGACCTACTTAGCTAGTAGGACCCCACTAACCCCATGGGCATATGACTTGTTTAGTCTATGGGACCCCAAGTAATAATGGCCATTATAATAAGTGTATGTAATAAGTGTTATGATATGTCTTTATGTTTATCATGAAATTTTATGTTTATGATTATGTGTTAGATTTTCCTTGCTGGGCACTAGGCTCATTCCTTTTTGTTTTATGTGCAGGAAAATAGCTTTAGAGGCGGTGTGGTTCGTGGCCGCTTAGAGGATGTGTATCGATGGTGAATGGAGTCAAGGAGCCGAGCGTTATTCGATTCGAGGATGTAGTTTTGTTTTATGTCTTTTTACATGTATTTTCTGCACTATTTATGTAATGTCTTTTTATTTTAAATCATGTTTTGTTTTTAAAGACAATGGGATCCCATATCCTTCTTGGTATTTATTTTGTAAGTAACTCTTATTTTTTACAAGTTACTTAATAAAATTATGGTATTTTCGCAAATGTGAGTTCTATTAAGGATTGTATGTATAGTTTTGTTAATGGTCCAAAAGTCTAGATTAGTGGGTCATTACAGTTGGTATCAGAGCAATGGTTCCTTCGCATGAAGTTCTCCTCGATACACACGCTCAAAGCTCCGAATCTGACCGCCAAGTAAGTGTTTAAGTTACTAGTTATGTTGCTTATGTGTATAGCTAACAACTTTAGTGTTTATGTTTTCAGTTAAGTATGAACGGAGCTTTAACCTACCAAGATATCCGAGCCATTAAGGCCTTAAAAAGAATAAGGGAGCCAAGAAATACCGTAGGAGCACTAGAAAGGATCACTCGAAGGTTGCTCTTGTTTCACCAAGAGATAGGTGGCCTTCAAGAGGTTAAGCAAATAATGTTAAGATCAACGGAACAATATGTACTAGTAATAAGGCTATTTAAAGATTTTCATACTGTAATAGCAGCCTTAGAAGAAATATGGGAAGACATGAATGATGAGAATGAACTACCATTAGCGATGAGATATTATTTCCTCTTAGTTAGGTTCACTGCAAAATTTGAGTTTCAGTTCACAAATGAGCAAAAACATAGAATTCTCACAAACCTTCCTAGAGGGCATTTTGATGCTCATGATAATGATGATTATGAGGAGATAGATGATGGATCGGATGTAGAAGATCCCGATTTTTAGATTAGTAGCTTTTATTGTTTGTTTTATTTATTTTGTTTTTATGATTGTAATAAGTGAAAATTGTTTTTCCAAATGAATAACATGCTATTTTATTTTCATGTATGAGTTTGATTCTATTTTCGCAATCATAATAAATAATAAATAAAATGAATAATGACTAAGTTCGGTGAGGGTGGATACAAATCAATGAACCAAGTTTCCTTATTGAGAGTTAGGGGGCCTTAGTAGTGGGAACGATTTTACTAATCCCAGCCCTCCCTCAATATGGTTAACTTTGGAACAAAGATAAGTTTCGAGCCTGAGAATTTAGTCATATAGGATGATTAGAAACACACTTAGAAAATAAAGATGACTTGTTTTTCTAAGTATAGAAACCCACTTTAAATATAAATAAAAACTTATATAATTTTCATAAGGAGTCATAATAAATAGGTCCGAGATATGTTTGTTTTAGAATAAGTTTTTGCCTTAGAGCCTATTAGGTAAAGTTCTAACATGTTTCTTTCAACTGTTAGAACTCTGCTACGATGTCGCTCCGAAGATCTACACGCACCAACGGAAACGCCTCCAATGATGTTCCAGCAACCAATGAAGCCCCTCCTGTTCGCCGAAGGGGAGTGCGTGCTACTGCTCGCCGCAACGCGCCGGCACCGCCAGCTGACAACACTGCGGAGATTGCCAGACTGCGACAGCAAGTCGAGGAACTTCTGCAGCAACAACGCCAACAGGCTCAATCTCAGCCTCAGCCTCCGCCACAGCCGCAGCCACAACAAATGGCCCCAGCACCCCAACAAGTTGGTCCATATGGGGGATGGCCTATGCCGAACTACGCTCCATATCCAGTACAGCACATGGAGCCAGTGTATGAGAGGTTCCGCAAGCAGCACGCTCCGAACTTCGAAGGGACTACAGACCCCTTTGAGGCAGAAGAGTGGCTAAGGAATGTAGAGCCGATTCTGGCCCACATGAACCTCAGTAATGCAGACCGCATATCCTGCATCTCATCTTTGCTCAAGAAAGATGCCAGGATATGGTGGGACTTGGTCCAGCAATCTCATGATGCTGCCACCATGACGTGGACCCGATTTGTGGAGTTGTTCCACAAAAAGTACTACAATTCGGCTGTACTTGCTACGAGGATTGAGGAGTTCACCAATCTGAAGCAGGGTACTTTAACAGTGGCGGAATATGCTCGTCAGTTCAACCGCTTAGCAAAGTTCGCGGCAGAGATGGTTCCAACCGATTATCTGAGGGTGAGCAAGTTTGTTAGAGGACTTCGCCCAAAGATCGAGATGGGGGTTAAACTAGCAAACCCGGGAAACACCACATATGCTGATGTACTTGAGACGGCAATTGAAGTAGAAAGGTTGCAGGCCAATGTAAGCAAAGAAGAAGCCAGCAAGCCGGAACCTAGACAGCAGAGCCAACCTCAGGCCAGTCGGAACAACAACAACCATAACAACAACAATCAGTCTAGCAATAGCGGCAACAATCAGTCCAGCAACAACAGTAACGGTCAGAAGAGAAGGCATCTTGACAACAAGCAATCTGATAACAATAAGAGGGCACGTACGAATAATGGAGGAAATAGGACGGGCTACGTGGAGTACCCACCATGTGCTAAGTGTCAGAAGAAGCATCCTAGAGAATGCCGCGCCAACACCAAGGAGTGTTTCAACTGTGGTCAAGAAGGGCATCGTAAAAGAGACTGTCCTCAGCAAAAGCTAGAAGGGAAGAAGGATGAAAAGATGGTTCCTGCTAGGGTTTTTGCTTTAACCCAAGGAGAGGCTGATGCTAGCAACAAGGTGGTCACAGGTCAGGTTTCTATCCTCAATAATTTATGTCATGTATTATTTGATTCGGGAGCCACTCACTCGTATATCTCGTTAGGAATGATAGAAAAACTAGACAAACCTAGTGAAAGATTTAGAACTAGGTTTGTAACTGAGTTGCCTTCGGGCAAAGTAGTTCTATCATCACGAATAGTACGAGGTGTACCGATCAAGATTGAGGACATAGAACTAGAAGGAGACCTGATAGAGCAAGTGATCAAGGACTTCGACGTAATATTAGGCATGGATTGGCTAGCACGGCATGGCGCAACGATCGACTGCAGACGCAAGAAGGTGATGTTCGAGACTCCTGACGGCCAGAGACGATGCTTCATGAGACAAGCTTCAGAATTACGCACCCCATTAGTATCATCTCTCAAAGCTCAGAGAATGATGGAGAAAGGATGCCAATCGTTCTTAGCCAGCATCGCGAATGTGGAGAAGGAGACATCACTTAAAGTTGGAGATGTTCGGGTTATACAAGAATTTCCAGAAGTTTTCCCCGATGACTTGCCAGGATTGCCGCCAAATCGAGAAATAGACTTCACGATAGAATTAGTACCAGGCACCGAGCCTATCTCTAAGGCACCATACCGGATGGCACCTACGGAACTCAAGGAGTTAAAGACGCAGCTACAAGAACTCCTAGACTTGGGTTTTATTAGGCCAAGCCATTCACCATGGGGAGCTCCGGTACTATTCGTGAAGAAGAAGGACGGGAGTATGTGGATGTTCATAGACTATCGTGAGCTGAACAAAGTAACGATCAAGAACAAGTACCCGCTACCTCGGATAGACGATTTGTTTGATCAACTCCGAGGTGCGACTGTATTTTCTAAGATCGATTTACGGTCTGGGTATCATCAGCTCAAGGTAAAAGGAGAAGATATTCCTAAGACAGCCTTTAGAACTCGTTATGGACATTATGAGTTCTTGGTTATGTCTTTTGGTCTTAATAACGCGCCAACCGCGTTTATGGACTTAATGAATAGGGTCTTTAAAGACTACTTGGATAAATTCGTCGTTGTGTTCATCGATGACATTTTAATTTACTCCAAGTATGAAGTAGAGCACGAGGAACACTTAAGGTTGATTTTAACACGATTAAAGGAGCATCAACTCTACGCCAAGTTCAAGAAATGCAAGTTTTGGCTTTCGCAAGTGGCGTTCCTCGGGCACATCATATCGAAAGACGGAGTTGCAGTAGATCCATCAAAGGTAGAGGCCGTGAAGGATTGGCCTAGACCAAAGACGCGTCAGAAGTAAGAAGCTTCTTAGGGCTAGCAGGTTATTATAGGAAGTTTGTAGAGGGCTTTTCTAAGATAGCCACTCCACTCACCAACCTAACCCGGAAGCAACAAAAGTTTAACTGGAACGATAAGTGTGAGGAAAGCTTCCAGTTGCTTAAAGATAAGCTTTGCTCAACACCAGTACTTAGTGTCCCAACACCCAATGATAAGTTCGTTGTCTACTGCGATGCATCAAAGCTAGGATTGGGATGCGTGCTGATGCAAAATGACAAGGTGATAGCCTATGCCTCACGTCAGTTAAAGGAGTATGAGCAACGCTATCCAACTCACGATATGGATTTGGCAGCGGTGGTCTTTGCGTTAAAAATCTAGCGCCATTATCTTTACGGAGAACGGTGTGAGATTTATACGGACCACAAGAGTTTAAAATACTTCTTTACGCAAAAGGAGCTCAACATGAGGCAGCGCAGGTGGTTAGAGTTAGTAAAGGATTACGACTGTGAAATCCTATACCACCCAGGAAAGGCAAACGTGGTTGCCGATGCGCTTAGTAGGAAAAGCTATGGGAATTTAGCAGCCTTATCCGGAATAGAAAAGTCGCTACAGCAGGAGCTTATAAGTGCCGGAATAGAAGTGGTTGTAGGCAAGCTGGCTAATTTGTCTATCCAATCAAATTTGTTAGAGGATATACGAATTGGTCAGGGACATGACGACACACTAGCAGCACACATGGATGCAGTCAGAGAAGGCAAGACTACAGATTTCTCAATATCTAGCTAAGGCTTATTGAGATACAAGGATCGGGTATGCGTGCCGAATGATCAAAGTATTAAGAAGACGATCCTAGAAGAAGCGCACAGCACCCCGTACTCAATTCATCCAGGGTCTACCAAGATGACTCACGACATCAAGGTAATCTATTGGTGGCCATGGATGAAGAAGGACATAGCAGAGTATGTATCTAAGTGTCTGGTATGCCAGCAAGTGAAAGCGGAACATCAGCGCCCTGCAGGCTTATTACAACCACTTAGCGTGCCAGAATGGAAGTGGGACGACATAGCCATGGATTTCGTGACGGGTCTGCCAAAGACGAATAAGCAGCATGATTCCGCTTGGATAGTAATAGATAGACTAACCAAGTCGGCTCATTTCCTTCCAGTTAAGACTTCATACACGACAAACCAATACGCAGAGATCTACATCCAAGAGATTGTACGGTTGCATGGAGTCCCCAAGACTATAGTGTCAGATAGAGGATCAATATTTACGTCAAGATTTTGGAGAAGCTTACAGCAAGCCATGGGTACTAAGTTAAGTCTTAGTACAGCTTTCCATCCTCAGACAGATGGGCAGTCCGAGCGTACAATTCAGATCATAGAGGATATGCTACGCGCGTGTATACTTGATTTCGGAGGATCGTGGAACAAGTACTTACCGCTGATCGAGTTCTCGTACAACAACAGCTACCAGTCAACAATCGGAATGGCACCTTATGAGTTGCTATATGGAAGAAGGTGTCGATCACCGTTGCACTGGGACGAGGTAGGAGAAAGGCAGCTTCTAGGGCCCGAAGCTGTTAGATAAGCTCAAGAAGCAGTAGCGCTTATTAGACAACGTATGCTTACTGCTCAAAGCCGTCAGAAAAGCTATGCGGGTGCCAAGCGACGCGATGTGGAGTTCCAAGTCGGAGATCAAGTCTTCCTGAAAATATCTCCTATGAAAGGTGTCAAGCGGTTCGGGAAGAAAGGCAAGCTTAGTCCCCGATTCATAGGTCCTTTTGAGATATTGGACAAAGTGGGACCAGTTGCGTATAGACTAGCCCTACCGCCTGCACTAACCGATAGTCACAACGTCTTCCACATTTCGATGCTACGCAAATATGTGTCAGACCCATCTCACGTCCTCAAGTACGATACGATAGCGCTCGAGAAAGACTTAAGTTACGAGGAACGACCGGGTAGCATCCTAGATAGAGGGATGAAGCAGTTACGGTCCAAGAGCTTTCCTATAGTCAAAGTCCTATGGAGCAATAGTTCTGAACGCGAGGCAACGTGGGAACTGGAGGAGGACATGCAAGGCCGGTATCCGAAATTATTTGGTAAGTAAATTTCCAGGACGAAATTCTTTTTAGTAGGGGAGAATTGTAGAGTCCAAGAACTTTACTTAGCTAATTATTTAGTAGTATTATAGTATGTATAGTATTATCTTTGTTACTGTGGATTTTTGGTTCAGACCGGGAATTATTTGGACACTCATAGTAGTACTTATAGACTTTCTAAGTTTAATCTATAGTTTAAGAATATTAATTTTAACCTAAGGTTTGATTATATTACTGATATTAAGAATAATATTTATTATACTATAAGGTTTAGATATCAACCAATAGGATTTTAAGCACATGTTATGAATGGATGATTAAAGATTAAGTATTTTGGAGGATTAAATTTAATAAGGAGTAAAGTTTGAATGCATTAGGGTCAGTCAGCAGCTTTGAATACATTGAGGGCTTAGTCAAGATTGTTTACTCCATTCAAACTTAGCTAAAAATGTGTAATTTCGTGTTTAATTAATCAGCGTGTGCTGATATATCGCAGCTATAGGGGGCGATATATCGCAGCACGTAGATACGGAAAACACGAGACGATGCACGGTCGCCTCGGGCATACTGGCCCAGGCGATATATCGCCTACAGGGGGCGATATATCGCCTCCTTCAGTGTATTTTCAAATGTTTTTTAATTCTTTTTCCTTTCAGCCATTCAAACTCTTGATAAGTCCAGCATCTTTCTGAACGAGTCTTCAGCCTCTGCTGAACGATTATTCAAATTATTTTCACCTAAAAAGCTATTATTTTTATTCAAGTAAAATCAAGATCCTTTCATTCCTAAACTCTATAAATAGGACCTAGTACCTAGCCATTATTCACCTTTTGCTCTAAGTTCAGAAGCTGCAAGTGCTAGGAGAGTGTGAGAGTTAAACACTTGGGTGGGGAAATCATAAGCTTAAACATTATAAGCTTATCAAACACTTTGGGAAGTAAGGTTCTATAGTATTTCGATTGTGGTGTAGATTGATCTTACAAGTCTTTGAGGTAAACCAAAACTCTAGTTCATTTGTTTTATGTTATTTCCTTTCTCTTAGTCTTCTACTCAGTCTCCTAACCTCATTCTTATTTTGGTTAGGAAATCTAAATTCTTGAGCACATAAGTTTTGGTAAGTGTGACTTTCAATGGTTTAGTCTTTCCATCCCTTTCATTTCATCTCTTTTCTTCAAATCTACTCACCCTTTATATATGGTTTAAGGAGTGTTCCAAAAGTCCCAACTCAGTCCACATATCCCGGTAACTTTGGTAAGGAAAATAGGCTAGAATCAATATGTTATATGTTTATGTTATCTTATGTTTTATGTTATTAAATGTGTTATGATATGTATGTATATATGTTTGTAGGCTTGGGCATATGACCCATATGACTAACAAGACCCCAAATGGGTTATGGGCATATGACCTACTTAGCTAGTAGGACCCCACTAACCCCATGGGCATATGACTTGTTTAGTCTATGGGACCCCAAGTAATAATGGCCATTATAATAAGTGTATGTAATAAGTGTTATGATATGTCTTTATGTTTATCATGAAATTTTATGTTTATGATTATGTGTTAGATTTTCCTTGCTGGGCATTAGGCTCATTCCTTTTTGTTTTATGTGCAGGAAAATAGCTTTAGAGGCGGTGTGGTTCGTGGCCGCTTAGAGGATGTGTATCGATGGTGAATGGAGTCAAGGAGCCGAGCGTTATTCGATTCGAGGATGTAGTTTTATTTTATGTCTTTTTACATGTATTTTCCGCACTATTTATGTAATGTCTTTTTATTTTAAATCATGTTTTGTTTTTAAAGACAATGGGATCCCATATCCTTCTTGGTATTTATTTTGTAAGTAACTCTTATTTTTTACAAGTTACCTAATAAAATTATGGTATTTTCGCAAATGTGAGTTCTATTAAGGATTGTATGTATAGTTTTGTTAATGGTCCAAAAGTCTAGATTAGTGGGTCATTACATTAGTCCAGCGAGTAGTGCTTCATATTCGGCCTCATTGTTTGATGCGGTGAAATCGAACCTAATAGCGCAGTGAAATCGATGCCCTTTTGGCATTATCAATATCGCTCCTGCTCCGGCGTGAGATTCGTTGGACGATCCGTTCGTGAATAACTTCCATGAAGGAGCTTCAATTTGGGGCTCAGGCATACTAGGTTTTTCGCACTGCTCGTCATCTGGGAGCTCAGTGAATTCAGTGATAAGATCAGCCAAGACTTGTCCTTTCACTGCTGCTTGCGGTGAATATGTCATATCGAACTGCCCGAGTTCGACTGCCCATTTCAATAAGCGTTCAGCCGCCTCTGGCTTTTGCAGAACTTGCCGTAGGGGCTGGTCAGTTAAGACTGTGATGGGATGGGCTTGGAAGTAAGGACGTAACTTCCTTGAGGCTAAAATTAAGCAATAGGCTAATCTTTCGATGGGAGGATACCTCAATTCGGCCCCGATTAACCTCTTGCTTACATAGTAAATCACCTTTTGTACTCCTTCTTCTTCTCGTACTAGTACCGCACTAGCAGCAAATTCGGTGATCGCCAGGTAAATGAACAAAGTTTCTCCATCTATGGGTTTTGATAAAACATGAGGCTGTGCCATGTGGGCTTTTAAGGCTTGGAAAGCCTGTTCGCAGTCTCCGGTCCATTCGAACTTCTTGTTGCCCCTAAGTAGATTAAAGAAAGAGACACATTTATCAGTCGACTTGGAAGTGAATCTACTTAGTGCGTCAATCCTTCCAGTTAAACTTTGCACATCCTTGATTCTCACCGGCGATTTCATGTCGATCAGGGCTTTGATCTTTTCGGGGTTGGCCTCGATTCCTCTTGAATTAACAATGAACCCCAAAAATTTCCCTGATTCTACTCCGAAGGAACATTTGAAAGGATTTAACTTCATCTGATATTTGTTCAGAACATTGAAACACTCTTGTAAATCCTTTACATGTCATTCTGCCTTTTTGGACTTTACCAGCATGTCATCCACGTACACCTCCATGTTTACTCCGATCAACTCCTTAAACATGTGGTTAACCAATCGCTAGTAAGTCGCACCAGCGTTTTTCAGTCCGAAGGGCATTACTTTATAACAGTATAACCATGTATCGGTCCGAAAGCTAGTGTGATCCTCGTCAGGGGGATGCATACTGATCCGATTGTATCCTGAGTATGCATCCATGAAAGAGAGGATCTCATGTCCTGCAATTGCATCGACCAGCTGGTCGATCCTTGGGAGTGGGAAGCAATCTTTTGGGTAGGCTTTATTAAGGTCTGTGAAATCCACACAGGTTCGCCATTTGCCGTTAGGCTTGGGAACCAGTACTGGATTAGAGACCCACGATGGATAAAAAGCCACCCTGATGAACCCATTCTCCTTCAGTCTTTCAACTTCCTCTTTTAAGGCTTTTGATCTATCATTATCGAGCAGCCTTCTTTTCTGTTGCACGGGTGGAAAACTCTTGTCAACGTTCAGGACATGGCTGATAATTGCATGATCTATCCCAGCCATGTCTTTGTGTGACCAGGCAAAAACTTCCTGGTTCTTTCTCAAAAATTCCACCAATGCATGCTTCGTTATTGCTTCTAAATTTTTCCCGACCTTTACAACTCTAGTCGGGTCTTTTTCGTCAAGTTGGACCTCTTCAAGGTCCTCGACGGGTCCAATATCTTCTTCAAAATTCCCAAAGCAAGGATCTAAATCTCTATCCTCACCTTGGGCAACACCCTATTTGGTGACTCCATCACCGGATTGGGCTTGTGTATCAATGGCCATCTGCAACCTTTCTGGGGGAGTGTTCTTCACCGTTCCTTTCTTTGCCTTTGTGATCGAGGCATTGTAGCACTCTCTTGCTTCTCTCTGATTTCCCAACACGCGTCCTACCCTTGCGTCTGTTGGGAATTTCATGGCCAGATGCCATATTGAGGTGATGGCCCGAAGGTCAACCAGTATGGGTCTTCCAATTACAGCATTGTACGCCGAAGGACAATCGACTACTATGAAAGTAGCGAGTAATGTCCTGGTAGCAGGCGCTGTACCCGCTGTTACCAGCAGTTTGATTGACCCCGTTGGGGCGAGTCCCTCACTAGAGAAGCCGTAAATTGTTTGGTTGCAGGGCTCCAAGTCCTTGACGAACAACTTCATGCGTTCCAGCGAAGATTTGTACAAGATGTTTACTGAACTTCCTGTATCGACCAGTACTCTCTTCACCATCATGTTGGCGATTTGAACATCCACGACTAGCAGATCAGAATGTGGGAACCTGACATGCTGTGCGTCGCTATCAGAGAAGGTTATTTCACCATCCTCTGATCAAGCCTTCTTTGATGCCCTGTCCTCCACAGTCATCATCTCGATGTCCTGGTCATGGCGTAGGGTCCGAGCATATCGTTCCCTCGCCTTTCCACTGCTTCCCGCGAGGTGCGGGCCTCCACAGATGGTGAGTAAAGTGCCAGCTACGGGGTCAGGCTGCAAAGGTGGCGAGCGTTGGTGTGCGAGCGCCTGCTCGTTGCCACCTGGAGCCTCTCGTTGGGAAGTTCCCGAGGCCCGTATGTATCTCCTCAAGTGTCCTTGTCTGATAAGGAACTCGATTTCATCCTTCAGCTGGTTGCATTCGTTTGTATCGTGTCCATAGTCGTTATGATAACGACAGAACTTTGTTGTATCTCTCTTTGAAATATCCTTCCGAATGGGAGCGGGTTTTTTGTAAGGCACACTAGAATTAGTGGCCTGATACACCTCTCCCCAAGACTCGACAATGGCAGTGTAGTTAGTGAACCGTGGTTCATAACGATTGCCCTTAGCGCGTTTATTTTCAGAGGTGGAAGGCTCGTTATTCGGCCACTTCCCCCCACTATTGCCATTGCCATTGCCGTTCCCGTTGCCTTTGTCGTTGCCGTTGGGTTTTGACCCATTGGCGGCTTTGGCGGGATCGACAGTCCCCTTATCCTTGCCTGGGGGTTTTCCTTCGCTGGTGATGACATCTTCGAGCTTGATGTACCGATCAGCTCTATCCAAAAATTCTTAAGTAGTCTTAACTCCATGCTTTATGAGGCTACTCCACAAAGGCGTACGACGCCTAACTCCCGCAGTTAGGGCCATCATCTTGCCCTCATCTCCCACTGTCTTAGCTCCAGCCGCTGCTCGCATGAAGCGCTGGACATAATCCTTCAGTGGCTCTCCTTCTTGCTGTCGTATCTCCACCAGCTGATTCGCCTCAGTTGGGTGCACACGACCCGCATAGAATTGTCCGTAAAATTCCTTTACGAACATCTCCCAAGAAACAATACTTGCAGGAGGGAATTTGAAAAACCACTCCTGTGCAGCATCAGAAAGTGTTGCAGGAAAGATCCTGCACTGAGCGTCTTCGGACACTTTCTGAATGTCCATCTGTATCTCAAATTTGTTGACATGAGATACCGGGTCACCATACCCGTCAAAGTTTGGAAGCGTGGGCATCTTAAACTTGCTTGGAGTTTCTGCCATAGCTATCCTTTGAACGAAAGGAGTGCCTCTTCTCCTGTCGTACTCGATATGTGACGTCCTTCCCCCGACCAGCTGTTGTACTACCTGGTTCAGGGCATCTATTTGGGCTTGTATGGCGTTGAGAATCGCCGGGGCCTCTGGTGCTGGGGGAATGTACTCGTCATGCCGTTCCTGGCGATTGTTGAGTACATCTCTTAAATCCTCGTCTCTTCGCCGCTGCTCGCTTGCTTCGAGTCGGTTAAAGACGTTATTTTGCTTGGGCTGCCCCCCAGCGTCACGTCTCTCGGGTTGGTCTTCCCTGGGTGGTGAGCTCCTGCCCCCACCTCTCTCTCCATTTCTCCGACCGGCATTTCCTCTGCCTGAGTCGGCCTCATTGTAACCATGGCCATCTCTGAACCTTGACTGGCTATGGTGGGATCGACTGTCCCCTCGGTTGCCTCCTCGGGCTCGAACTTCCCGAGCGTTAGAGGGTGGCCTGCATTGGTCGGTAGGTCCCCGTGCATTACCATGCCGTGGGGGGCCCCGAACCGCAGAGCTTGTCTCTGAGTTCCTTCTGTTGCCAAAAGGACGCTGCCCTCTGCTCGGGGGGTTTGGCTCTTCGCCCCTATGGCGTCTAGGACTACGGGGCTGCTGCCCGGCCCTATTTTGCCTTGGCTGCGGGGGAATGTCTCGACCAGCCTGGGATGGAGGCTGCACTTCAGGATCCTTTGGTGGGACATCCTCCTGAGGCATTGGTGGCTGCTCGGGCCTTTGGGGGCTCGAGGGCTGGATCGACGGGCTAGGATTGGGACCCCTTTGGGGTGGCCCATTTGAAGGTTGATCAGGCTGTGAGGTAGGTGTAGCCTGATTCCTAGCCAACTGTCTGCTTCGAGGGCTGCCATGGCCTCCCTCTGACGTCGGTCCATCTCCGCCTGTCTTTCACTCAATTCTTGGCGCTGTCGCTCAATCTCTTGTTGCTGCCGCGCCATAATCTCAGCAGCACTTTCTTGGCTGGCCCTCAGATTGGCCAATTCATCCTGCAATACCCCCAGGGTATTCCTTAGCGTCTCGGAATCCAGTTCTTCCTCATCAAATTCCAAATGTGGCTCATCTTCAGTCACGTTTGGAGGAGGAGGCGGTTGAGATGGTGCAGTGCCAGTCGCCTGCCCAATCTTCTTTGTTGTTTTCGCCATTTATGCTTTAACAATATCGTATCAAGCTATCAATGAAAGCACCAGAATGTTGACCCTAATTTTAGTCAACTGACACGGAGTCAAAATGCTTGATGTGGATGGATGTGTTGGAATGAATATAATGACAAAAACAGTAAAGGACACAAGGAATTATAGTGGTTCGGCCCCAGAGACTGGTAATGACCTACGTCTACTTAAGCTATTATTGATATGAGATCTCAAAGGGGTGATCAAAGAACTAGGGTTCTTCGAGTTTCACCAACCTCAAAGAGATAAACAGTACAATCGTAATAAAATAGCTCTAATTCTCTCATAAGTATGTAATTTTAATTAAGCAAAAGCCCAAAAGTCCCTCCCTTGAGCTATCTTTCTCTATTTATAGGCTCAAGGAGGATTACATGAATTTGTTACAGATATTCTCTCCTAATTAATCGGATAATCAGCAATCATAGGAGATAATCTCGGGATTGACTTTGATTCACCCAAGATCATATTGAAATATGCGGAATGTACGACCATGCTGGTCGTAAGAAAAACTCAACCGCCGCGCCTGTAATGTCTTACTGGTCAATACTCTAACAGAACTCTGCTAGGTGTCAGCTACGTATTCAGAAATCGCCTGCCACGTCATCCGTGCCTATTTTTTGGATAACACTTACTCCTCTTCCACCAAGCCCATCACTCATCTTACATTCAGGAACTCACTTGACTAATCCTACGGAGTATCGAGCCATTGTTGGAAGTCTCCAATATCTCCTGGTAACAAGACCTGATCTTGCTTATTCTGTCAGTAAGCTCTCTCAATATATGCACAACCCAACAACAGACCATTGGACCTTTGTTAAGTGCTTATTGAGATATCTTCGCGGCACCATCAATGACGACCTTCAAATATATAGCCAATCTCCCACGAGCCTACATGCATTTTCTGATTCAGATTGGGCCAGAAATAAAGATGATTTTTCTTCCACAAATGCTTATATCATTTATCTCGGGCGCAATCCAGTCTCATGGAGCTCCACCAAACAGAAAATTGTTGCAAGATCCTCGATAGAGGCTGAGTATAGATCAGTGGCACTCACAGCAATAGAACTCAACTGGTTGTGCTATCTTCTCACTGATCTTGGTATACAATTACCTTGTTCTCCTGTTATTTACTGTGATAATGTTGGTGCAACACAACTATGTTCTAATCATGTGTTCCACTCACGAATGCAACACGTTGCTCTTGACTTTCACTTCATCTGTGACCAAGTTCAGCATGGCATCTTGCGTGTAGCTCATGTGTCGTCCCAAGATCAACTTGTCGATGCTCTTACTAAACCACTTTCGCGTGCTCGTTTTCTTTATCTAATAAACAAGATTGGACTCCTCTCAAGCTCCATCTTGAGGGGGCATAATAGAGGCCACATGTGCACTGACTTAGACTTAGTCTTGATTATTATTTCAAACTTCATTCTCATTCAAAATTGTAAATCCAAAATCTTACAAACATTATTGGTGGAACTTTAACAAACATTTGGTTCTGGAGTTGTATTTATATGTGATTATCATAAATGAAAGACATACATTTTACTCCATTATTCTGTCACAGCATAGAATTCCCCTAAACTATTTTTTATTATTATTTATTTTATTTTACAATGAATTGTACAAAATTTCCAATTCATTGGGTACTATAAATCAGGCCCATATTTGGGCAACTTTGTGGCAAGGCTTATTATTGTGTTGGTCCAGATCACTTCGTTCGTTTGGATCATGTGGGCCGAGGCCCGATTAACTTTCAAAAGCAAAAGAAAGGCATTGAAGCTTCTTCTATCTCAAAGCCCGCGCGCCAAGCTTTTCCTAAACTCTCACTGACTCACAGGGACTGAGCTCAAGCGCCGCCGGAAATGTCTGCCACCGTCAGCAAAATCGAAACCATCGAAGACTTCGTAAAAGTTCACGGTATCCTTCTGACTGCCTCGGGATTGCCGTCTTCGCTTTACCGAAAACTGTTCGAGAAGCTGTCATCGGAGACATTCGATGGCGGCTCCTTCTTCCAAATCGAGCCCTGCGAGGAAGGACCTCGGAGGAAGCTCGTCCTCACATCGGATTCCATGGCTAAGGAATCAGACGTCTTTCTCATCGATCACGCCTGGACTTTCCGCCTATCCGATGCCTATAAACAGGTACGCTTTGTCATTTCTCTCATTTTCCCGGACTTGTTTGGTTGCCGAGAAAGAAAGGCACCATGGTAGAAAATTTAGAGAATAGTGCTTCATTAGTCTTATTAGTCTCCTGATGTCGTATGTCAGTTGCTGGAAGTGCCTGGATTGGCGGAGCGAATGGCTGCGATTATGTGCGTGGATAATGATTTGAATTCCTATACGGAAGATAATGAAGTGAACAATGAGAAAAAGAGTGTTTTCGAGATTATAGAGACTGAACTTGGTGCTGCGAAAGAGAAGGGTAATGGTCCTGTGAAGTGGCTGGAGCTTGAGGAGCTCGACATTGACGACGATACTCTATTGTCGTTGGATTTAGCTAGTAAATGTCCGGTGAGCAGTAGTGGGCGATTTTCCTATTTTGATAGAGACGTCGATATAGGTGGTTTTCTAAAGCTCACATGCCTTTGTTCAGGATCTACTTGCTCTTAGTTTGTGTGGAAACAAGATTGAGAATATAGATGTTGTGGTCCAAGAAGTTACTAAGCTCAAAAACCTAAGAGCTCTCTGGCTCAACAATAATCCGGTTGTACTAAATCGGTATGATCTAGAAGCTTTGCTTTGCTCTGCTTTTTTTTAAAAACAAACAAAAAATAAATAACAGTTTTTTCCTTTTCACTTCAGCGGAGATCAGTTAGCAGATAAAGTTCTGCAAGAATTGCCAAATTTGGAAATCTATAATTCGAAATTCACTCTTAATTATGGTGAATGGGCATTGGGGTACTGCGGAGATGTATATGACAAGGAAAATCCAGGAAGCGGCAGACCTCAAGATGACCCTCCACTGCAGAGAATCACCTCTCTTGACCTTTCACTTAGAAGTATTCACAATTTGATCAATAAGGTTCTACATTGTTTGCATTTGATATTATGTTTTCTTTGTAAAGATCTCTATTTCATGTTCCATTTTTCTTTGTTTTAATATTTCAATTGCACAGATGAATATTATAATCTTGTATAGTGGATAATACTGGTTCTGACTGTGGTATGCTCTCCCTACACCAACTTTTTTTCCAGGCATTTTCACCTCTTCGCTTTCCTTCTCTTTCATACTTAAATCTTCGAGGGAACCCATTGGAACAGAACTCGGACTTACTTCGTGTCTTAAATGGGTTTCCTTGCCTGCAATCATTGGAGGTAATTTGAATTGGCTATGATATAGAAGGGGTTTTGTAAACATTAAATTTTGAGGATTAGATTAAATAGACTTGTTTTTTAGGTGGATATTCCTGGACCCCTCGGAGAAAGTGCTGTGGAAATCCTTGAATGGCTTCCTAATATCTCAATACTGAATGGTGTTATGGCATCAAAAATACTAGGAGATGAAAAACAGGTGGTTGATACAAAGCTACAACCACGTCTTCCTGAATTTGCTGCTGATGAGCCTCTTGCTGATCGTGTTTTGAATGCAATGTGGCTATATTTAATGACGTACAGGCTTGCAAATGAAGAAAAGATTGATGAGACCTCTGTCTGGTATGCATTTGAGGGTTATAGAACAGGTTCTGCATTTTGCTTACATCCTGGCTGTTGATTGTATGTGAACTGTAAAGCCATGTTATTTTTCATAACGTCTCTCATACACAAACGAGTTTTGAGTGTTCAAAGATTGAATATGGAAGTCTATGTAATCTATGTAAAGTTTAGGACATTTTCTCGGATAATAATTTAGAGCATATAGTTTCGCTGATACTTGAGTTGACTTTGCTTTGTTTTGGAGTAATTTATAGGTATGTGATGGATGAGCTAGGTTCAGCTTTGCTTCACAGCGATGAGCCAAACTTTAGAGTGGCTCCTTTTCTCTTCATGCCAGAGGGGACACTGGCATCAGCTGTGAGGTATAATCTTTTATCTTTATTCTTTTGCTTTACTGTTTTGTCATATAGATTCATAGGATAATCTCCTCATGTCATTTACAAAATTATTCCACTAAAGCACGTTTATGTTTTTCGTGTGATATAAATCAATAGAATAATCTGGATTCAATAAGATTATTTGGTCTACATTTAATAGTTCTGGAAAATCTCTCGAAATTTTTAGACCATGCTTTGGCTTTGCTGTAAATAGAAATAAAGAAATTATTATACTTACATGAATTGTTTCTTTTACACTCAGTTTTTCTATATTGTGGCCAACCCATAATGTTGAGAAGGGTGATGAGTGCACCCGTGATTTTCTCTTTGGCATTGGGGAAGTTAAACAGCGTTCTGCAAGGCTTACAGCTTGGTTCCATACGCCAGAGAACTATTTTATCCAAGTACTTTTCCTTATTACACCAGAGAATCTGTATGGGTCATCCTTTAAAACTAGAACTTAGGGCAGGATCTGATGTTATCTTTGCATTCATTAATGCAGAAGTATAAGAGATACTGGAATAATGTAAAGTCGAAAAGGTTGTCTTTTCCACCTATACAGCCATGTCCAACTAGAAGTCTGCTTCGTAATGATGGATCTGCTTTACACGTTTACACGGACTTACCTTATGTTGAAGAATTTTTGACCCGTCCTGAGTTTGTGATCAGTATGTACTTTATTATGCTTAATTTGCACTCAATTCAGTTTTTTGATTCTCCTCTATCTTGCAAGTATGGTATTGTATTATAGTATTATTGAAATCTAGTTGAATTTTGCCTTCTGTGACTCGTCTTAAGCTCTGACAAATCTTTCTCTGCTTTTATCTTTTGGGGGTTGCTTAAAGCAACTGATGTAAAGGATGCAGATATCATATGGACAAGTACGCAGGTGGATGATGATATGAAGAAGGCTACTGGAATTACAGAGAATCAATTCGTAAACCAATTCCCTTTTGAGGCTTGTCTTGTGATGAAACACCATCTGGCAGATACCATTAAGAAGGTTAAGAAACTCACACTCCATGGTGTCTGTCTTGGTATTTCACTCTTCAGTGATGTTAAACTTAGCATTATTGTTTGACAGGTGTCGCAGGTCTATTTTAAAGATTCATCTCTATTTGATATATGCTTTTCTATTATTAACTAGTAAGACTAGGGGATAGCGGATCCTATAAAGAATGATCCTCTGATGGAAAATTATTTTTATGCCACCTCGCTCTTTCTTTCCCTCTGTGAACTTACAAATCAAAATTGTAAGCTTGCAACTGTATTAACAGTTTTACTTTCCAGAGTAGAAAGTGAATAGATTTGGCTTCTGCAATTCAGTAAAAGTTCATAACATATTTCCTCTTGTGATTCTTATTAATTCCAATTTCTTTTTATGAACAGGCACATGGTTCTCCTGAGTGGCTGCAGCCCACTTATAACCTTGAAACAAATCTCTCTGAACTTATTGGGGATTATCTTGTGCGCAAGAGAGAAGAGTGTAACAATCTGTGGATATTAAAACCTTGGAACATGGCACGTACTATAGACACAACTGTCACTGATAATTTAACTGCCATTATCAGACTCATGGAAACTGGACCAAAGATATGTCAGAAGTATATTGAGAACCCTGCTTTGTTTAATGGGAAGAAATTTGATATTCGGTATGTAGTATTAGTTCGCAGCATGAATCCCCTTGAGATATTCCTCTCAGATGTTTTCTGGGTACGTATGTTCTCAATGTTCACGATAGCCTATGTCAACATGCCTTCTTTTATTTTATTCCCTTAGTACTATCCTTAAAAGGCTTGTTCAGGAGGATACTTTGATTTAATTTTCAGGTTAGATTGGCAAACAACCCATATTCTCTAGAGAAGCACAGTTTTTTCGAGTACGAGACTCACTTCACTGTCATGGTATGTAGTCATAGTTCGTCCTTCTACAATGATTTTTCTATGCATATCCTCCACTCATTTTGTTACGACTTTCAGAACTATCGAGGAAGTTTCAAACACAAGAACACTCCAGAATTTGTGAAAGAATTTGAACAAGAACATAAAGGTATTATCGTGTTGTTCAAGTTGCCAGTCTTCTACTGGCCTTCACCTAAAAATATATAAAGAACCATAAGATTTTCTCTTTATTTGGCTACTATATAGCGTTGCATCTCTATGTTTTCAAGTTGATTTCCGAGTGTAATTGCAGTTAAATGGTTGGATATCCATGAAAGAGTAAAAGGTATGATCCGCTCAGTCTTTGAAGCAGCTGCATCAGTACATCCAGAGATGCATAGTCCAAAATCAAGGGCCATTTATGGCGTGGATGTCATGCTTGACAGTTCTTACCGGCCCAAGTTATTGGAGGTTTGCATTGAATCAATTTCATCTACTAAGTTATTCTTTATTTTTTTTGTTACAACTTATCTTCTAGTCATTACATTTGCTCCCTTTTTTTATTTATTCTCGGTCTCTTTTCCTAGGTTACTTACTGTCCCGACTGTACAAGAGCATGCAACTATGATACAGAGGCCATACTTGGAGGGGGAGGAGTAATCAAAGGTCGTGACTTTTTCAACGTCGTCTTCGGTTGTCTTTTCTTGAACGAAACCACTCACGTTAGTCAAGTTTAGTCGAGCCTTATCATATTTTCAAATGTAACGATTGGGGTGACCTGGATATTTTGGATATTGATTTATGGTGGGGTGGGGTGGGGGAAGTCGGGTTCAAATGAACTTGTTTAGCGAATAACATTCCTTTATAATTTTATCTTTTTTCTTGGAAAAAAAAAATGATACACACATCACACTGCGGAAAAATGGATTGAGTCATTATGTATTAATTCTCATTAGTGCTACTGCGCCAGTCAAAAAAATGACTTCACAAAATGATATATATACATATGACCGGGGCGGAGCCTTCATGCTCATCTTCAGAATCAGCCTATCTTTTCGTTTTTTAGCATGGAGAAGACCTCAAATGATTTAAGCTCTTTTTTGGTCAGCTGGTTCGGTTGATACCTGTGGTTGTTTAGCGAGTATTGAAATCTTCTTTTGTAAGTCAAGATTTGACATTCGCTCCACCTCCAATGCTCTCTCAAGCTTTAAAACATAAAAGAACAAATAAATATTAAACACAATTAATGGGGACCATATGTATAGATATTTATAGTAGTTTAGGAAGCAGTTAAGTGGGCACCTTTGCTGCTCGTGTACTCCATTCTCCTAAGATGGCTCTTAATCTCTCGTTCTCTTCTACGTACTGTAATTGATGGTATAGTCAGCGCAGCAATAAAATCTTGCCATTAAATTTTTAATACATGTTATAAATGTGTATATGTACTATGTAATAGGTCCTTGGTCATGTATGGATGATACTTTAGCAATGGGGACATTATAGGGAGCCACAGCTTTGGTAATACCTGATTGTTGGTAGTCCGCACACGTTGAATCTCAGTGTCCCTTTCAGCTAACAAAGATCTAGCCAGCCTAAGCTCCGACTGTAGTTGATTCATCTACAGCATAAAACATATACACCACTTTAGTTTGACCATGTGAAGTTTAAGGCCCACGATGTAATTTCAATCATTTCACAACAACTCAATTAATTGTCCAACTTAGATGACATTAATAACCCCGCTGCAATTGATTAGAAAAGGGAATAGCATTTGACAAGGATTTCATTTTCAGCAGTAGTTTAGGAATCTGAATTCTACAAATTCAGAAATCCAATATGTTTGGAATCATCCAATTTCAGAAAACCCAGCTCTCCCAAACTTTTTTTTTTTTGGGTATTAAAATTACGTTTACTTGCTCATAAAAACATCAAGAGTACCAGTTATTACCTCAGCAGAAAGCGTTCTCAGTTCTTGATCACGAGCTGCCAATAAATGGGCAAGATCAACCTGGAGAAATATGTACAATATTTCAGCATCAATGAAAAACATAATTCATTGTATTGCATAGCTGTACAAAATTTTCAAGAATAATATATACAGAAGGATCACCATCACTACCTGAGGTGTGGAACCATCATCAGACCGTTCATACTTACTTAAGCACTCTTGCAATCGAAGAATCTGCAATGAAATAATTCACTTAGCTAGCTTATCAACAGAATTCAGTTTAGAAATCTTAAGCCATGAAATAATTTATCAAGACATCATCCCACTGAACAAGCAAACAAGCATTATTAGCTAAGAAAGGATAACTATGATCTATAATATGTATTACATTAAGACAACTAGAAATTACAAGATCTGTTGCATGACACACCTCTTCGCTCAAAAAGTGAAGGTTTTCACGTTGGTACTGCAACAAAGCCATTTGCTGATCAGAAAGCCGACCAGCATCATAATATCTGGAAAACACATACGATCAGTGATAGTATCATATTTGTTTAACATATAAATACATTTTAAAAAGTAACACATGCTTCTTGAGTGTGATTTACTTCCAAATGGTACTAAGGATCCCTATACAGAGAAAAGTAACTACTTAAATAACCAGAAAATTACCTCAAACCTTCCAATGAACTTGATGGTTGAAGTGGAGAGTACAACGACTTCAAGACATCAGGTTGGGAGTTTAAAGAGTTGTACTGGTGCACATAACCTAGAAGCATCGACATGGGACAAAAAGACAAAAGAATTTGATAACAATGAACATGATATTGAAACATTACTATGAAATTTCATGCCCCAATTGAACTACTAACAATCCAAAATAAGCATATAACTCACCAATATAGAGACTAATAAATGAACCTGCACATATTGCTTCAACTAGCATAATGATTCTGCAAGTAATACAAGTAGTCAATACAATAATGAAAAATATTTATCCTAGTAACAAAACTTTATCACGTAAATCAAACTTATTCATTTAAAAAGGTAATCAGACTCTGCATTGCAGCTGGTAGTTTATACTATATATACCTCAATATAGCAGAGATAGAGAGAATACTGGTGTGAGGTCTCCAAACCATTACAAGTAGCATTGCAGCAGTTCCTAGCAGAAGCAATACACACTCATAAGCTTTAACTAGAAATTACAATTTTCCTTTCTGTAAAATCATTACAACCTTGGATGCTTAGCATAATTTAAAATCCTTTACAGTATCCACACACATAACATAAAACAGAATCGCACATGTAGATTAATGAGATAATAATTGGAAACAACAAAAGGTAAAGAGGGACATACCATATGCAATAGTTGCAAATGGAAGGCGAACTATATGCTTCAACTTCTGGCTAAAACTATAATAACCCTGCATACCAATACACATCCCATGGTTAACAAACAAGGGAAAATCTTTTGAAAATGAATGATATTAAAAAACATGATTTAAATTCAACACTACAACAGAAACAATTTTAACCCAGGTTTAGAAAATTCAATTTGTAACTTTATCTTTCTCTCTAAGTATGTCCTCGTGTACGAGAGAGAGAGACATATTAGAAAATGAGCCAGGAAACAAACATTGTTTACTAGTTAGAGCCTGGAAACAAACATTGTTTGCTAGTTAGAAAGCTTACTTGTAAACGTATTTTTTGAACCTGGTATACCAAATACTGTTGAAAGATTCCTGAAAACAACAAAAGACTGTCTTCAACATTTCACCCCCAAAACTAATTGCATTCTCACCACCCCCCTATGATATTTGAAAAGGGTATAAACTGGTTCAAAGAAAGCAGTCATAAGAAAGCACAATCTTTCAGAAACAATCAATCTACGCATAAGAATAGAAAACTAGGGGTACAAAACCTGTAACGGCTAAAAGAACAACAGCGCAGCTGCAAAGTAATTGCGAAGTAAATCTCTGTATAGGATGAAATATCCATGGAGCTGCGATTGCCAATGCAGCATAACCTGCCTAAAATTGAAGACGATCAATCTAACTAAAATACTTATGTTATAATGTAGGTACCTAATCATGTCACTTAAAAAAAATTAAAAAGAAAAAAGGTTCTACTTGCCAATAATAAAAAGTAAACCACACTCCCGAAGATGCTTCTAGACTTGCGGTGACCGAACAAAGGAGCTTCATGCAGTATATCTAAAAACCTAAACCACCACAATTTAACCATCAAAATTCACAAATTGAACCAAAATAAACGAAATTTGTTTTCTAGGTAGACATTGAAACAAAAGCCTTAGCAGCTATAATCACCAAATCTTAGCACAGGTTAATTACATCATATCAGAATACGAAGTACACCACAAGAAATTGACCAATTATTCTCAAAATTCGACCGAGATATACGAGATCAAGTTCTGTGCGAATCTTAAGCTAAAATCATAATTTTTTTTTTTTTTTTGGCGTGGTAACTTACAGAGCGTTGTCTTCACGAGATGTAGAAGCCAATGGAGTTTGTCTCTCTGTTGCCATTGTTGTCTTGTCTTGTCTTTTTTTTCTTTTTCCTTTTCTATTATTTTTCCGTGGAACCGCTTCCCTGTAACAAGAACAACAACAAATCTAAGGCATTATTCGTTTTAGTCTCGCCTTTTTATTTTATTTTTTAAAAAATTATATAAGACAGAAGACTCCACGAGACACGAACCCACTTAAATTTTGCAAGTGATGAATTTTACACCACGATTAGAAATTAATAGATTTATACCATTTTTTTATTTTCTGATTACAATTTACCATATACAAAATTTTAAAAATCAAATGAAAAATATTATAAAGTATTAATGCTAACGTAACGCCACCTCAGTCATGACTCAGCGAAGAAAATGTCATAAATAGATGGTCAGAGATTTTACTTAATAATTGGCTTTATTTTATGAATTTGATATTATTTTTAAAAAATAAGATATTAATATAAATTAATGATGTAATATTGTAATATTTTAGTTTAGAACAATTGCTACAAAACAATCATTGTGTCCAATAATATAGACCAACCCATGATCATCGCATTATAAATGCTATGCTCTAATTTCTGAGCTAAAGGGGCTTGCATAACATAATTGGAACACACATAGAATTCTAGTAAACTACTTGGATCTTAGCTATTATAAGATCATTCTTAACTATTCAAACTTCTTTTTTTTCTTCCTAGTTGATTTTCTTAAGTATAACTTATTAAATTCTAATTTTTTAAAATAATTGAATATTAATACATATTATTAATACATAATAATAAAAATAAGAGCTAATTCGAAAACAACAATGATTGGAGCAATTTAGTTTTATGTCTTATATATTTTATTTTAAATTAAAATATGTGGCACTTAATACTAAATTATATTAATAATAATAATATTATGTCGTGTTAGATACTAGCATTTGTTAGTATAGTTAAAACCTAGATATGTAATACTTTTATACTTTCAACAAAAAAAATTATAAAATCTAAGAGCATCTCCAATATAATGATATATTGGCCATACATTGCTAAAATATAGCTCACTTTAAAAAATTCTTGCTCTAATAATGTGTCAAAATTCACAATATAATGTGATGCATATATTGTTTTATTTACTTTTATGTTATTTTTATTATTTTAGTTCTTTATCTATATAGCATTAAATACTAAGCTTTTATCTTATTATTTTATTATTGTTTTTTAACTATCAACAATAAGAGATAAAAGAAAATTATTACCTTTTGTATATTTTTAATAAATAATATTAATAAAATATTAATTTTTCCATCAACTTTTACAATTATGCATTGGAGCATAGTGTTAAAAATTGTATCAAATATATCCTTGATTTTTTGTGCGAAATATAGCAAAATATTTACATGACAAAATTGAGATGGTATTTTTCAAATAAAACTTAAAACAAATGTAGATCTGTCAGTATCATTTTGGGCTTATACACAGTACGAAGGATGAATGCAACCCAGTAATATCTAAATGGGCCAAGTGAGATCCACGTAGAAAATGGGCGATTCCACCTAAAGATCGGTGAAAGAAGCTGGAAGACATGGAACATAACCCTAATGCGGTGATCGTCTGATCTCTCTCTTCGATGAGATAAGCCCTGTTACTGTTGTTAGGACTGTTCTTACATCTGGAGCTGAAAAATGTTCCCATTTTTTGCGCTATCCATGGATTCCACTAGTTCCATCAACATTTTCAGTCGATGAATTGTGTAAGGGACCGGCCTTCAATGGTTAAGTCTTTTGCCTTGCCAACGTTAAAAGTTGGTACCTTGTCGTTTCCATGAAGATTACAGAATCGAAAACAAAACCTAATTCGAAATCGGCTCGAGCCAATAGAAAATCTGGTTCTTCACAGAAAAGGATTGTGATTGAGAATATATACGAGAGTAGAGCCGAGCCTAATGATGGCGCGGCGGTGCAGATGACCCTTTTGTTCTTTACAGCCCGTCCCTTCTGGGTTCGAGCCTCCAAGATCGCCATTTCTCACTTTCATAGCCTAGTAGCTCACGGAGGATCTCGCTCACGGCCATTCCACGATAAGGAGGTAATATCTTACTCCGAGGCCTGGTTTGTGAAGGTTGTTTATACTCTTTTTGTTCGCTCTCCATCACTGGATTCTTGCGTTGGTTATCTTAGTAAGAATTTAACATCTTCAATTGCGTTTGAGGTCATTAAACGGCTAAACAATCCGAAATTGGGTTTGAAGTTCTTTGAGCTCAGTAGGGACAAGTTTAGTGTCAATCATAGTTTTAGGACTTACAATTTTCTCATGAGGTCCCTATGTCAAATGGGTTTTCCTGATTCGGCTAAATTTGTATTTGATTGCATGAGGACTGATGGTCTCTCACCTGATAACGCGGCTATAGAGTTTTTGGTTTCTTCGTATGCACAAGTTGGTAAGTTAGACTACGGCGAGAAATTGCTTGACGAGCTTCAGTGTGATGAGTTTAGAGTGAGTGCATTTGTTTACAATAGTTTGTTGAACGTTTTGGTTAGACGAAATCAAGTTAGTGAGGCTGTTTGCTTATTTAAAAAACATAAGGGCTCCCATTTTCAACCGGATATTTGGACTTTTAATATTATCATTCGAGGCTTGTGTGGAATAGGAGAAGTCCATACCGCTTTTGGGTTTTTGGATGATATGGAGAAGTTTGGCTGTTCTCCAGATATTGTTACATATAACACAATGATAAGTGGACTGTGTAGGACTAATCAGGTTGATAGAGGTTGCAAATTGTTGAAGAAAATTCAAGCAAGGAGCGACCTTTCACCTAATGTTATAACTTTTACATCAGTCATATCTGGTTATTGCAAATTGGGTCAGATGGAGGAGGCTTCTGCCCTTTTTGACGAGATGATTCATTCAAACATTAAACCAAATACGTACACTTTTAATGCTCTTATTGATGGATTTGGTAAGGCTAATGACATGGCATCGGCGATTTCCTTGTATGAGAAGATGCCCTTTTATGGTTCTCATCCGGATGTCATAACCTTCACTTCTCTAATTGATGGCTACTGTCGAGCTGGGCAGCCAAACCAGGGTTTGGAGCTTTGGCGTGAGATGAATGCAAGAAATGTGTCTCCAAATGGGTATACGTTCTCTGTTCTTATTCTTGCTCTTTGCAAAGATAATAGACTAAATGAGGCTCGTGATTTTCTGAGACAATTAAGTCAGAGTAATATTGTTTCAAAATCTTTTATGTACAACCCTGTGGTTGATGGATTGTGCAAGGCCGGTAATGTTGACGAGGCAAACAGGATTGTGGCAGAGATGGAGGAGAAGAGATGCAACCCTGACAAAGTGACTTTCACCATTCTCATTCTTGGGAATTGTATGAAAGGGAGGTTGTTAGAGGCAATTGGTGTTTTCAATAAAATGTTGACAATTGGATGTGCTCCTGATAAGATAACTGTGGATAGTTTGGCATCATGTCTCTTCAAGGCTGGGATGCCTAATGAAGCGATTCATATTAAAAGAACTGCTGTTGAGGATCCAAATTTGGGTGTGTCATGTTTAAGAAGTAGTCATTCGTTAACAAATGCTGAGATACGATTGGCTGTATAATTGAATGGCTTCCACAAAAATGCCTGTTCGTTCTTGGTCTTCAGGTGGAAAAATCCTTCCAAAGTATTACCAAGTGCAATGCGTCCATTTTGTAGTGCACACAGACAAAACCAGCAACTCAGTAAGTACTACATCATCATGCAAATTCCCATACGACTTCCTTTATTCTATATCTTGTAACTTATTTGTTAAAGTGGGGAATCCAAGCAAGTAACTTTGTTATCTAAATGAATCTCAAGAAATTAAAATATATATATGTTCAAATTTGCAGGGTATGCTGCAATGTGAGCTCCTTAACAGACTATTCTTTACAATTTCTGGATTGTTAATTCATCCGTTTTCTTCCTGGATTGCAGGTGAGTGTCTACCTTGATGTTGATATAGAAGTGTGACATACCTGGTTTTGGACAATAGATTTTTTGACACTAAGATGGAGATCTGTAATGCTCTCTTATTCAAATAAGATCTCCAACACCAAGGATTACTTGAACAGACCCACCTGAACAGGGCCTTCGGGAATCACACAAAATGACAGTAATCACACATAATACTATCCGACGCATGTAGCATCCTTCAATTTGTTTTTTTCTGGTAATTTTATTACCATTATATTTGACTAAAGTCGAAGTTCAGATATTCAAACTGCTGAAAAGAAAGGGTTGTTCTGGGAAAGATGGGGGAAAAGTCTTAGCTGGACCAACATTTTTGTAATAAATTTGTAGCCTAGTATTTTGGCCTTCCTGATCGGAGTTGCTTTTGACTCGATGTAAACTGTAATTTAACTAGTTTTCCCCCTTCTCTTTTTCGCTTCTTATACATTTTCTCAAATGGTGTACAGGATTGAGTTACCTAAATAGTTCTAACCAAAGAATTTCAATTTTTGGGGCAGAAATTCTTTTCATTTCTTCATCCTCTTTTCTTTTCTTAAATGATGTACAGGATTGAGTTACCTAAATTTCTAACAAAGAATTTGAATTCAGGGCAGAGATGAATAAAGGAAAGGTAGTTCTATTGACACTTGTTTTTTTCTCTACTTTTCTTTGTTATTGATTATTTATATATATAAGGTGAGACTACAATTGAGTCAGTTTTTTTTTGGCTGCACGTGCAGCTAGTTTACTATTTGGTTGCCTAAATAATTTTTGTTATGCCGGTCTATATTGTATGCATTATGTAAATTTACAATAAATTTGGATTTAGAATAGTTCGCTGTCCTGAAAATAAGGTTCAAACAGTTGAATTTTACACTCGCATACAAAAGAATAGACGTGCAATAAGTTGTTTAAATTTTGTTTTCAGCATTGTAAATTTTTCTTTTTGAAAATTTATCGGATGTCTTAAATAACTACAATGTACAACATGAAAAGAACAAAAAAAAAATATTGAAGTACCAAAATGAGCCACTTGACTGCACCAATGTAGCAAAAAAAGTGACAACACCGAAGTGGCTCCCTATATGCAAATTGACATAAATATCTTCACACAATATTAAAAAATTATTCACTTACCCCTACTATTTAGTATAATACACATCAAATATTATTAATTTTAAAAAATCAAAATTTTATATTAAAAATTCAATAATTAAGAAAAATTCTTTTTAATTAAAAAAAATTTGTTCATAATAAAAAACGATTAAAAAGAGTGAAGAAATTTTAAAGAGATTTATTTACAAAGCAGAAAAGAAAAAAGAAAAAAGTAGGTTCTAACAGCTTATAAAAGAATTAGTCGACCTCTAGACAAATAATCATCATTTTAATAAAATAGCTATGTATTATGTTTGTTCGTGTTTTCTTCAAGTGATAACATGGTCTTAGTGGGTAGTGTCATTCAATCCACTAAGACCATGTTGCAGAGATCTTATTGTCATTTCTGTACAAGCGGTAAATAGATTTATTAAGATGTCGCCTAAACATGAGATACTTGTAGTACTAGAATTCAAATTTTTTCAATAAGATCGTGGGCTTATAAACTTCGTACTGGGCCCATTGACACGCAAATGGGGCCAAAAGCCTAGCTTATGGGAAAGAAACATTAATTTACATGTAATTTGATCAAATTAAAGGAATATTATTGTAATCAACTCACATTAATGATCTTAACCCCATCAACTACCTATAAATAAGATCCAAACTTTAGTGCTGCCTAAATCTTTAGAAAATTTGAGTTTTGCAAGTTCTTTCTCAATAAAATTAACACGTGGACTATGATTAATTAATAATTTGATCCATATAAAATTCATTATTATTTTCTTTGAGTTTCATCATTTTATTTGTAGGTATCCAAAGAATCAGTCAACATGTCAATTTTTTTTTTTGTGGCAGCATATTTAAAAAATTTATTTACAGAATTTAGTATAAATTATAATAATAAAGTTTACTTTTTATTTTTTTATAAAATAATATAAACTCCAATTTAAAAATAAATTTAATTAATGAAAAACCTACAAAATATATTAATTTTTAATAATTTCTATTAAAAAATGAAATATTTTTATTTCTAAAATTTAAATATTAACATTAATTATTATATAATTAGAATAATATTTTAACCAAAGTTTTTGACACAAATGAAGTTTCGATAGAGAATATGTTCAAACTAAAACATCTCTTCTTAAAGATTGCGTTTATGAGACAAAAGCAAGCAAATATTGATTCATTATAACCATTAAAGAATTTACACAAGATTTAGGTTTTTTTTCAAATTACATACATTCCAGAAAGGCCACATAACAAGAACAGTCTTGGATCTTATTTTGTACATAATCAACCTAATTATTTCCTGTAAAACATAATTGGTGAGCGGGGTCCCTCTCTAGCGTTTAGGAGCTAGACCACGACAACCCCAGTCCACATCATTCACCACCCATCCAGGGCCTACTATTACTTCCAAAGTGTGCCAAACTCACTTAGCGACAACTGGGTATGACGCGCAAGTTGAAACACCTACATTATAATAAATCATCAGTATCATCAAGATATTATGGCTGAGAAGGAATTATATCAACTTTACACGCAAAAAGCTAACATCAATACGTTTATTCAGTATGGAATCTGCCTTTAAAATGTCGTTTAGTCATTATGCTTGTAACAAAACAAGAAATGGACAAACCGATGAATATGGGACAAAAGAAAGGCTAGGAGGCACGGTGAATAACTTGCGTTCTAATTTGGCAGCAAAACGTGGCCAAAGAAAACTTACCGCACATATTCTTTCCCAGCTCCATCTTAAAGTAGCCATTGTCACCCCAGCTTGCACCCCAAGAATTCTTGATGAGCCAGTATGGGACTCCGTCTTCCACTCCATACCCAACTGCGAGCACAGCATGGTTCACGTCCTGCAATAAATTTCAGAGAATTTAGTAAAGCATTCGTACAAGAAATTCAGAGTTTGGTTTTTTGGGGATTGCCAAGATGACTGATCAAAACAGAGGTGGTGTAATCGATGTATGTGTATTTCACAAAATAAAAATTAAATGCCACTCTACTATTCCCATCTCTCGAATCTAATCTTGATATATTTAGCAGAATATTTTGCAACGTAATAGACTAGGTCATTCAGTCCCCCTTAATCAAAACTCACCATGGGAGTGTTGCCACATGTGTCACTGGTGAATACTCCTTTCTTGTAAAAACGGAAACCACTCACTACCTCGAATGCCACGCTCACTGGCCTAACAAGTCCAACTGCTTGCTTTAATTCATCTTCAGCACCCTGCAATTGTTCATATGTTACAACAAGAAAGAAAAGGAAAACAAAAGCTAGCTAGAGGATAACTTCATTCGAAAAAATAGTAAAATAATTTATAAAATTCAGACGGCCCTTACCAGAGTGATATTGACGGATTCCACCACTTGGATACCAACATTCTCTGATGAGAATTTGCAAATACCATTTTGTCCGGTGTAAGGATAAGCTTCTTCGGTCTCAAGTCCACCATTGTATTTAATATATTCGAAGGCTTGGGATGGTAATCCACCATGGCATCCAAAATTGTTAAAAGCTCCTGCACAATCCACGAGCTGCTGCTCGGAGAGAGAGATGTCCTTCCCGAAGGCCTGTTTATAGGCTGCCTCAAGAGCACCCGTTGTGCTGTAGAAATCATTTGTTAAAGCTAAACCATTAATATGGTCATACTAAGTTTTTCTTGAAACCAAGAGTTTTCAAATCCAAGTTCAAACTCACCTGAATGTCCAGCAAGATCCGCAGTGGCCTTGATCTTTAACTGGGCTGACTATGTTTTGATGTCTCCAGTCTTTCTGTAAACATAACAAAACTCATCTAGGTTACACTTTAACTAGACAAGATTCGCAGTATAGCTAAATAAAGTAGCATATCCACTTCATTGAAACAACATCATTAAAATCTAGACCAAATCTAACTTAATCACTAAGATGCAAAGTCCCCTGTAACTTAAAATGGTTCCGTAGGCAAATTATTTGTGATTGGTGTATAAGTTCACCAGACCTTTGAATTTGACTTGATAATAGGGCCGCACACAAGCATGTCTCATAGGGAAACACGAGATAACACCAACTAAAGATGGGGTATCCTGTTAATCTGGCTAAAGTTTAGTTGGATAAAACGTAAAAAGGAATAGAACTGATAGATATAGGTACCGTTTCAGGAAGAAGAGCATCAGAGAGCTTGTGGTTGCCCTTTAAAGTGGCAGAGCAGTTTTGAGCAGCTCCCAACCTGTGTCGTCTGAACTCTTCCCAGGTCCAATCGGCAAAATCTGTGATTTCACAATCCACATCAGCAAACACAACCCAGCAAACCAAACTTCAAAAAAAAAAAAGTTGTTAGCGGGGGTGTGTATCGTCTATGTAAGCTGAAACTCAAACTTATGGTATCAGATCAGTTTTATTTTTTATTTGTGATGATAGCTTGAGTAGCAAACATGGTCAACAGATCTTCTACCTACCAGTATTAGAAACTCCTAGCCGTCTAATCATCAAATCTATTCTAGTTTAACACATGTATCTATATAAATAATAGATTTAAATTACAGAAAAACGATAATAACAACAAAAAATTACTTACGATTCACAGCAAGAGTGTAAGGCAAGCCCTTCTTGTTTGTGGATTTAATCAGCTTCCGATTCTCCGAAAAGATCCCAAATCGATGCTTCATCTCCTCAACTGTATCGTACTTCTTTCCATACCTTCAAACCAACACCAATATATTTTACACCTATTCCACTCTGAATCAAAACAAACCAAATATATATACATATATGTGTGTGTGTGTGTGTGTGTGTGTGTGTGACGGTTGTGGAAGGAGGATACTGACCTGTTAGCAAAGCGAGCGAAGGAGAGAGCATGGCGCGTGTTACCGACGACGTTAAGGACCTGAGTCTCGAAGTCGCGGAGACGGTCAGAGACCAATCTGATGGGGTTAGACTCATCGAAGGTCGATCCGGCGACGGCGATGGCCAAAACGAGGAGTACGGAGAGTAGTAAGCTCAACCGGGCCATGGGAGTTTCGTGAGACACTCTCCTTCACTTTCCGAGAAAATAGGGGAAATTTACAAGTGTCTGAACTCTTCAATTTCTGAACTCATTCATTGGCATTTATTGGGCTAGGGAGGGATACAAGGCCCAGTTGGAGTTTGCCACGTCACTCGTTCACTTCCTTGGTTTTGTCTTCTGTTTTTTTTTCATTCTTAATCCAAATGTGACGTATGAGATGACTTATCGTATGTAGAATTTGGGATTCCATCCCATTTAAGTAAATTGGAGATTCTTACTTCGAGCAAAAATACAAAAAAAATAAAATTGAGATTGTTATGTTGGGATTTTTTTGGGTGGCGTTATTTGTTTAGGAACTTAATTTATAATTTTTTCCCACTATTTGTATACATCTCTTATTCTATCTTTGTATTTAATTGTTTTGTTAATTTTAACCCAATATTACAAATATTTAATGTAATGCTTATCTAAACTAATAGTACAATACATATTTAGTAGTTCTATTAATATAAATTTAATATTATAAAATGTTATTATTATAATAATAACATATACTAAATAATATTAATTTTTATTAAATTTTTTATCATTTATATTTAAAAAGAAAATATGTTATTGTTGACGCGGTTTTTCACTAACAGTATATTACGTAATTAGCTAGAATAAACTAGTGCTTAAAGATAAACTGTAATAAGAATAATAACTCTTATGGGTGCTTAGAATGATATAGTGAGAACACTCGTTCCTTTTTTACGTGGTTCGGAGGCTAAAGTCATCATAGTCAACGAGTCGATATTATTACTGTATATCTCTCTATATTTTGGCAGAGTGTTTGCATTACAGAGAAAGAAAGCCAACCATTTTTCTATCCAAGGTCTTGGTATTTATAAAAGAACTATCTCAGAATAGGTGTTGGGGTCATCACGTGAATATACATCATTTTTCTGACCTGTCTTCTATAAATGATGAATATTACAATATATATTAAGCTAATGTCTAATCATTAGGTAAAAATGACCATGGGTCTCCTGGCATAATCGGACACGTGATGTCTGACCACGCACGTTTATATTACGTGTTTGAGAATTCAGGGATAAACGGACATGCGATGTCTGATCACACACGTTTATATATAACGTATCCAACTTAATAAACTCTTGGACATGGCAGATGGTCAGAGTACTCCGACCTGAATACAACGCCAACCCATGCCCAGGATGTTGTATTTTATATCTATCTCCAACTCGTGTCTTAATGCTTCGTATTCCTCAGCTCGTGCTATTACCTAGGGAGTCACACTGCCTGAGCAGAGGAAATATCAACTTGTGGGTCCCTTAGTATTGTTTCTAGCTAGCCAGTTGTACTCGAGTTGCATAAAAGACCTGAGCTGAATATCAGGGCGTACAGTTATATTTTTTTATTATATCCTATATAGATATATATATATATTCATATTAAATAATAACAAATATTATAAATACATTATATATAAGAAAGTAAATGTGTGTACAAATAGTATGACTATAACTACATAAGAAAGTAAAATAACATTTATCTTCTATCAATAATAAACAATACATGCACCATATAGCAACTTGTGAGCCAATGCTCAGCAAAAAAACTTAAACATGTTTATAAGCAGTTAATAACATATTACAGAATCATAATTAGCATGCCTAGCAGTAATAACCCTACTCATGCATGCATTCAATCCAGATAAGTGACTATGGAGTCACACCGGGGCTCGTTGCCCTATATAAGTGACTGTAGAGTCATCTTGGGCTCATTGCCCTAGGATAAGTGACTGTAGAGTCACCCTGAGGCCCATTACCCTATCCTCTATATAACTAGCCTTAGGGCTGGCTAAGTGTGCCTGACGCTTTATTTTCCATATGACCATAGGGTCAGTCAAGCGTATACCACGCTCCCTGATAGGTCTAACCATATCGGTCTGCGTTCAGCGCGCTATTGCCGCCATTGACTTATAAGTCAAGTCTTTCGCCCAGCACTCAACGCGCTACTGTCGTCCTTGACTATAAAGTCAAGCCTTTCAATCAAATAATACAGATAAGCTTACATCATATATCACAAGTATGGACAACATAGTTAACATGTCTAATAAAACAATCCAAGCATGGTCATAACCATGTTCAATAACTGGGTCAAGCCCTAATCACATATATCACGTATTGGGTGCAGTTTTTTTACCTCTGGTCAAGCACTGGATAAATAGAAACGTCCCTCTAGCACGATCCCCCTTCCGAGCCCTAGTGATACCCTAGTCACAACCATAATAAAGGATATCCATCAATATCGAGTAAATAAAGGCTTCGAGACTGAGTCCTAGACTTTGGGACCTCGAATTCTACTAAATCAGGTAGTAGAATCCTTCCCAAGCCCTTAGGTTCAAGTCATCGCAACTCGAAACCTCACTTGGCCAACTTTCCCAACTAGCGTCGCAACGCGCTTCAAGCTATAGAGCCCCCAAGCTATCTCCCTAGACACGCGCCGCAACGCAACTCCGCGAACCCAGATTTCTCCAACGTTTTCCCGAGCCAAATTCATCAAAATTCATCTCAAATAACAACCAAACCTAGAATTGAGTTATAAACTCAAAGCAATTCATCCAGAACGACAATATAACACCACAATATAACCAAAATCTCCCTTAAAACTCAAAATCATCACTTTGAGCCTCAAAGCCCAAGAACACTAAAAATAAGTGAAAACTCAGTAAGTTTAGAGGATGAAAATCATTACCTCAACTGGATAAATTGACCCTTAGTTGTACTTCCTCAATTCCCAACTCTATGATCACTTCCAAGCCCTCAAATTCAAGAATTCTCCTCAAAACTCAAAGAACCCAACATTACGTCAAGAGAGAAAAATAGAAAACGAGAGAGAGAGAGAGAGAGAGAGAAAATGAACTGTTTTGATGTTTATTAGTTTCTGAAAGCTTCTCCTTAGCTTACTAAACTTATCCTAAGGCTTGGAAAAAACCACCCCGGCTTATTCCTTTGCTTCTCAAGGCCCACATGCAAAGCCGTCTTTTATCCAATTACTCAGTAATCCTCAAATATCACCACATTTTCCCCAACTAATTATAATATCTCTAATTAATCACCAAATATATTCCTATTACACGATAAACCCCAGTAATGTACTAAATTACCAAAATATCTCTAAACTCACCCCGAATTGGGTATTTGACATCGTTGTAACTAAACCGCTAACTTGCTCACTAGGATCATTTTATGCCGATTAACCCAAATATATCCATATAAAAATATGATCTAGATCACAAACACACATATATTTACAATTATACCTTCAACAAGTCAAAATTACAAAAATGCTCTTCTAATAAGAAACGGACTCACATGCATATTTAATACACATAAACATACAAACAAAGTCATATCATAATATAACTCACCTAATTCACATAATAATGTATATAATCACATAAACACATAATTAATTCAATTATTAGCATCTTGACCCCCTAATTAAGGCACTAAACCTTATTTGGAAATTGAGACATTACCAATAACATCATTTATTTTTACTTAAATGTGTCACATATATTATTATTGAGTTAAAAAAGTTATTTAAAAATTTAATTATTTATTATTCATATTATATGTGTTAATTTATTTATTTTTAAATAAAATAAAATTGACACAACGTGTTACTTATTAAATTTATTTATTTTGTGGTATTTTCAAGATGGAGTGATTAAGCTCAACGTTTTCAGCAAGTGAATATAAAATTAAACAACCATATATTCACTTATAGGATTAGGTTAGTAATTATCATGATACTTAAAATAAGTTTAACGTGCTGAACAAGTGAATATATTTTAAAATAGTTTTGAATCCCTAAAACAAGATCTCTCCCTCCCCAGATTTCGTGACAACATATTCTACAAACACCATATATAATATATCAATGGGAACATATTTTTTCTTTAAAAAAATCGTTTCAGCTGTTATTCACATAAATTATTTTGTGTGTTTTCATTATTTTCTTATGTATAATAAAAGATGCCATATACATACATGTGCTGTATATAATATAATAATATATATATTAAAATTTTATGATGTATAAACTTCACCTAATCATACAATTTTCCGAGATTTCAGTGCGGGTGCTGTCCTTCAACCTCTTTCTAATGCTATTTTTTGGGTTAGTTTTTATCTTTATTTTGTTAATAAGGTCTCCTATTATGAGAGAGATTGTGAACCATTTTAATAACGGTGTTGTTTGTACCTACTTTTTTAATGATATGGCAGTTCCGTAATTGCGATACATGTCAATTGTTTCCTTTAGGATAATCTAGTTAGCCATTTATTTGACAAAATATAGAGGGAGTTTCACACCTTAATTAAAAAAAAAAAAATTATTTTTAAAGTTAAAAAAAAAAAATTTAAAACAAATTAAGCTGTTTGATGTTGTTTTCAGAAAATAATTTTTAAAAACAAAGTTACAAAATATAGAAAATTTTGATAACAACCAAAAATTGTTATCTGTTGTTATAAAAAAAAATAGACATATCATTTATTTATTTATTATTATTTAACATCATTTATTGTCACATAATTTTCTCTCATTAGTTTCTCTCACATCATGTTCTCTCTCATTATTTTTTCTCTCTTGTCATTTACTCTCTCATTACTTTCTCTCTACTCACTTATCTCTCTTCACTTTCTTTCTCATCACATTCTCTCTCATTTTTTCTTGGATCAATTTCTCTCTTCTCAATTTGTATTTCTTCAAATTTTCTCTTCTTACTTTCTCACTTCTTATTTTTCATCATTTTTTTGAAATTATTTTATCTCATTATTTATTACAAACTTTTAAAATATTTTTCTCTTTGTAAATATATTTGTTAATATTTTATTTAAGATTTAAAAAAAATAAAACTAAAAAATTATTTTTAGAAAACATTAACCAAACACCTCTTGTTTTTTGAAAACTACAAAAACAGTTTTCTGTTATCATTTCTGAGAACACAACTTTAAAAACAAAAAACAGAAAACAATGCCACACAAGCCCGATGATTTTGTACTTTAGATGAGTTTGCATCAATGTCGTGGGATATGAATTAGTAATTGTAATAATCATTAAGTAATTGAAAATTTACTTCTTAATAAATGAGAATTATTCATTTTTTAAAAATATCTAAACCTAATCACACAATTTTCATGTACTAATTCTGTTTTTGTCGTTTAAAATAAAATCCTGTTTTTGGTCGCAAATGTTACAACTGGAATAGAGAAAGTAACCTGTTTAAGATGCAATGCCTATTTATTTACCATATCTAAGTTTTTTATTTTGCTAGTGGCGCCTTGAATTTTATTCCATTAATAAGAGTGTAAATTAAAGAATTATATTCTATTAGACTATTGTGTCACACATGTAATAAGTGTAAGAATATTAAATCATTAATAAAAACATATGTAACTCCACTAATCACCAATTAGTTTTTAGATGGAGCCTCATGATTCTTGTCATGGTATCAAGAGTCAATTCCCTAGCGGGCATTCGATCCACACCGATCCAAAAGAGTGAGCCAAGCCGCACGAGATCTGCATAGTGCAAAAAGACACTTGAGATCTGAGATCTGCATAGTGTGAAAAGACACTTGAGATCCAAAAAAAAATAAGCGAGCTGAAAAAATGGGCCACTTGTGATCAGGTGATTCAAGATTGGTGAGCGAAAAATCGCTACCATCTTGATGGGGGAATATTAGACTATTGTGTCCCACATGTAATAAGTGTAAGAATATTAAACCATTAATAAGAACATGCGTAACTCCACTAATCACCAATTGATTTTTAGATGGAGCCTTATGATTCTTGTTATATTCATTGTGTACGCCCTGGTTTTCCCACGGGCTGATTAGCAGGTCGAGCCTCGGATTAATCATGGTTAGTCCGTAAATTTCCCCAGGCCGGAGCTCCTGTTTTCGAGGTCGTACTCTATTAGCTCGAGGTATCCTCAAGGACTCGCCAAGATTGCCCAAGACTGGTGGAAGGAGTCTGAAGGCCGAAGGTCAAGTCAAGGGAGCAGCTCGTGGTACGAGCTGCTCATGGATCTTTGACCCTTTGTAAAGTCAACATACGCAAGATAAACGTGCCTGTATCTGACATCACGTGTCCGATATCTCCCTGACTTCTCGGACATGCAGCAGGAACGTGCGTATTCAGACACCCACGGCTGGGTTGGGCCGTGCGGCCCATTACTTCCTTACCTATCGATTTGACCATACTTATGTGTCAAGTTTAGGAATTAATCATGAATGTCACAGAGTTGATATGACAAATAATAAGGTCACGGGATGACCTCCTTACCAACTTCCAGGTGCCTTCTCCTATAAATATGGAGACCCTGGGAGTTGATAGGGGTTGGAAAAAATAGTCTCTGAAGAGATATATACTCTGTAACCAAATACCCAGAATAGATCAATAATATTGACTAGTGGAGTAGAAGGATTTTAACCTTTGAACCACTTAAAAATGTGTCTTGAGTCACCATGTTCATCCTCTAAGATTTCATATCTGTGACGGTTCTACTTTCAGCACTAATCCCTTTCTCTTCTTCTCTTAATTACCTGTTGGCGAAAAACCGCGTCAACAGTTTGGTGCTTTCATTAAGAGCAAGTTCGATTAGTGCTGCCACAAACATCCAACTATGGTGACCACTCGATCCAGGCATGGCAACGAAACAGAGCAGCAGGAGGGGCAGGAGGCCCACCATGTTGCCATCCCTGATGAACAAATTCCTGAATTCCAACAGAGGCCAGGAAAGCAGCCGGCGGGCCAAGACGACACTGGTAGCTCAGCGCCCCGGCCACCAAATCCGAACCCGTGTTATTATACTGCGGTGGAGATGGAGAATGCTCAATTGAGGAGCCAGTTAGCAGCAGTCGGTCGGCAAATCCAGGATATTCTGGCCCGACTACCCCCTCTCACAACCAACGTTAACGTTGGAGAGAGGCAAGGTGAGGCTCCTAAGTCTCACCGGGGTAATCGGCCCAGGCATAGCCGGTCGGATAGGCCTCATGCAGCCAACTCCACCCCTTCATCGCACCATCAAGAGGCAAACTTCAGGGAAATGCCTGGGGTCGGACAACGGCAATACAGCCGTTCGGTCAGGACGTCAACTCCTAGTTCTCAACCTTCCTCGAGAACGCCCAGGAGAGCTCGAGGAAACTCCCGAAGGAGATCCGGGGAGGGCCAGCAGCGTCAGCCCGTCCCAGAAGACCGTCCTGCGCCTCGTCCAGCTCGCCCAGGGCGGGACCAGCAAGCTGGCAGGGCCAAAAGGCCCCCACCAAATTTGATCCGTCCAGACGGAACTAGGATCGCCTCCCCAGTCAGGCATCCTCCTTCTCCAATCAGATATCCATCTCCTCGGCCCGTCCCAGACATCCCGGCTTACGGGAGTAGCAGGAGAGACCCACCGTCAGCGGGACCTTCCTGGCGTAGCAGGGCGCCTGAAGAATGCTCAGGTCTTCACCACCAAAGGCGGACTCCAAGCCTGTCCGACAGGAGTCATTGGACCGGCAGTCGCCGGAATGATCTCTCCGGAGGAGACCTGCGCCAGCGACTGAGTTCGGCACAGAGCCACCAGACCACCCAGGGAGGCGACCTTCGAGATCGCCTCAACTCTCACAGAGAGGATCGAGCTAGAGATGGTAGCCCGGCCCGTTCGGTGGGAGTCCGATCCGAAGTACGTAACGGAGGGAATGGCCCAAGTAACCTATCTCAAGATAGGAGGGGCAACAACCCACCTAATATGTACAATGGGTCTGGAGCTGTGGAACAGCCCTGGAATAACCCAAGATCTCAGGACCAAACCCTCGAGCGCCTAACTCAGATGGAGGAACTGATGAGAAAGCTCCTATCAGAAAAAGACGAATATGATTCGGGTGACGAAATGGAACTCTTCGCCCCCAATATAGCAGCGACGGCATACCCATCTGGTTTCCGTATGACCCACTTGTCAAAGTTCAACGGGGACGGGGACCCGTCGGACCATTTAGGGATGTTCAACACCCTAATGATGGCCCATAACATTGGCCCGGAGCTGCGTTGCTTGATCTTCCCTTCCACACTGACCGGACCTGCCGGGCAGTGGTTCAAGCAGAGTAAAAGGCAGTCAATCAGCTCCTGGAAGAATTTCTCAGCTGACTTCAAAAGGGCGTTCCGCGCCTCCTAGGCCGCCCGAGTCCAAGCCGACTCCCTAGCTAACGTGAGACAGCAGCCCGGTGAGACGCTGAAAGCCTACTTGAGCAGATTCGCGAATGTCGCTGCTCGAGCCAGAGACGCAGATGATAGCTCCAAGCTCACGGCCATGAGAACCGGAATCCTGGTCGGGGGAGACATGTGGAAAGATATCCAAAGGAAAGGAGTCAGCTCGGTTAACGAATTCCTTAACAGAGCCCAAGAGTGGATAAACTTAGAAGAAGCTGAAGCTTCAGCCGCGGGGACCAGCCAGGTTCCCGAGAAGCCCGCTAGAATGGGGACAGAGATCGTGGTGACGATCCCCGAGATCACGCAAAACAACCAGCCCGGTGGTGGCAAGAGAAAAGGAAATGGTGAAAACAGCCAGCACGGTCAAAAGAAGAATAAGTCTGTGGATAAATTCAAGCCCGTGCTCACAACATATACAGAGCTCACCCAGTCCAGGGAAAGTATCTTCCTGGCCAACGCTGCTCGGGTCCCCTGGAAGAGGCCGGAGCCATTGAAACACCACAAAGGAAAGAGAGACACTTCAAAATTCTGCCATTTTCATAACGACGTCGGCCACAATACCGACGATTGTAGGCATTTAAAAGATGAGATAGAGACTCTCATCCGAGCTGGCCCCTTGGCGCAATATTCACGAAACAGGGTCCCAGCGGGTCGACCTTCTCCAGAAGTCCCAGCCAGTCAGCCCGGGCCTCGGGTAGATCAGGACGTCCCTCCTCCCGTGGTCGAGGGAGAGATATCCAATATCTCTGGAGGACCGCACATGGGTGGCACGAGCAGAGGCGCCCAGAAGAGGTATGTGAACAAATTAAAGGCCCACAACGGAGCGGAGTTCATCCCGGAGCAGCGTCAGTCAAAACAGCAGTGGTTAGAGAAGCAACCAATTACTTTTACGGAGGAAGGCACAGGCCATGTCCAATTCCCCCATAATGATCCCTTGGTCGTAGCAGTCCAGCTCGCCAACTGGAAAGTGAGGAGAGTGTTGGTGGACAACAGAAGCTCGGTGAACCTCCTGTTCCGATCCACCTTAGAAAAGATGGGTCTAACCGTCGCCGAGCTAAAGGCAACCTCCATGATGCTATATGGTTTTTCGGAAGAAGGATCGGTAGCGATAGGGACGATCGAGCTGGTGATCACCCTAGGAGAAGAATCTCGGACAGTCTCCAAGCTACTTGAGTTCGTAGTCATTGACTGCTCCGCTGCCTACAACGCCATTTTGGGCCGACCTACGCTCATAGCTTTCGAGGCCATCACTTCCATTCGACACCTCGCCGTGAAGTTCCCTACTTCAACAGGAATCTGTACCATCAATGGCGATCAGCTCGCTGCCAGGGAATGCTACAGCATTTCCATGAAGGGAAAGTCTAAACCCGGGTAGCTGGCAATGGCCATTCAGGGCGGGGAGGAATCTCAGGGACCCTTGGCGGCTCCTGAGATTGAAAAACCTCAGAATCCCAAAGAGGAAAAGATCGCCTTGAGTGAGGACATTGACCCTCGAGTTGGCGAGGACAAATCCGAGCTCCAGGCTATTGAGGAGCTCGAGGAGGTTAACATTGATAAACAAAATCCATCACGGACGGTTAAGCTTGGGAAGAACCTCTGCAGCAAGAGAAAGGCGGAGCTGATTACGTTTCTGAAGAATAGCTTGGACGTATTCGCATGGTCCCACGAGGACATGGTGGGGATTAGCCCGAGTGTCATCATGCACACGCTCCATCTGGATAAAAGCGTTCCTGCCAAGTCTCAAAAGCAAAGGCGTTTAGGAACAACCCGAGCTGAAGCCCTAGAAGAAGAAGTGGCCCGGCTCAAAAAGTGTGGCTTTATCCGCGAAACCAAATTTCCAATTTGGGTCGCCAACCCCGTGCTAGTTCCAAAGCCTAACGGGAAATGGCGGACCTGCATTGACTTCTCCGACCTGAATAAAGCTTGCCCCAAGGATTGTTTTCCATTACCAAGGATCGATCAGCTGGTGGATGCTACGGCGGGGCACGAGCTCATGTCCTTCATGGACGCGTACTCAGGCTACAATCAGATCACGATGAATCCGGCAGACCAAGAACATACCAGCTTCATGACCCCAACGAATGTCTATTGCTATGAGGTCATGCCATTCGGCCTGAAGAATGCCGGAGCTACCTACCAGAGGCTAGTAAACAGAATGTTCGCGGACCAGATCGGGAAGAACATGGAAGTGTATGTCGATGACATGCTCGTCAAGTCAAAGACTGCCGACGACCATGTTTCCAACCTGGAAGAATGTTTTAAAATACTACGGGAATACGACATGAGGCTTAATCCTCAGAAATGCACGTTCGGTGTCGTATCGGGGAAATTCCTGGGGTTCATAGTCAATACCCGAGGAATCGAGGCGGACCCCGACAAAATTAGGTCACTGCTCGAGCTTCCTTCCCCCAGGTCGCGGAAAGATGTCCAAGGCCTCACAGGAAGAGTGGCAGCACTCAACCGGTTCATTTCCAAGTCGACCGACAAGTGTTTGCCCTTCTACAACCTGCTCCGGGGAAACAAGAAGTTTGAGTGGACAGTAGAGTGCGAAAGCGCATTCCTCGATCTGAAGACGCATCTGGCTGAACCGCCCGTGCTGTCCAAGCCCAGGGCAGGAGAGCCTCTTTTCCTCTACTTGGCAGTCACTGAGGATGCAGCTAGCGCCGTGCTGGTACGAAAAGAGGACCAAGTTCAAAAGCCAGTCTACTACATCAGCAAGAGACTCCTCGGAGCAGAATCACGATACCCACTGATGGAAAAATTGGCGTTTTGCCTAATCACAGCCTCGCAAAAGCTCAGACCGTATTTCCAGTCCCACTCGGTACACGTCATGACCGATCAGCCTCTAAGGCAGGTTTTGCAAAAGCCTGAGGCATCGGGACGTTTGTTAAAGTGGGCGGTCGAACTCAGTCAGTTCGAGATTTTCTATACTCCACGAACTGCCATAAAAAGTCAGGCATTGGCTGACTTCATGGCGGAGTGCACGGGATTCCAGGAGGATCCATCGGAAGGCCTACTTCAAGTCACCTCGCCGCATTCGTCGTGGAAGATCTTCGTTGATGGTTCATCTAACAAGAACGGCTCCGGGACTGGAATCATTCTAATATCCCCCGAGGGACATAGATTCCACTCGGCGCTAAGGTTCGAGTTCAAGGAGTCTAACAACGAGGCAGAGTACGAAGCTTTGTTAGCTGGGCTGAGGTTAGCTAAGGAGTTAAAGGTGAGCTCCGTCCAGTGCTTCAGTGACTCCCAGCTCGTGGTAAACCAGGTTTTGGGCGAATATCAGGCGCGGGGACCCAAGATGGCCGCCTATTTGGAAAAGGTAAAGTCCGAGCTGTCTGCATTCGAGCGAGGATCGATCGAGCAGATACCTCGGGAATAGAACGCCAATGCAGATGCTCTCGCCAAACTCGCCACCTCGGGAGAGACAGAACCCCTGGGGTTGGTGCCAATAGAATTCTTGAAAGAACCAAGTATAGAAGGAGGTTGGGCAGAGGTCGAGATGATTGATGCTAGGCCGAACTGGATGACTCCCATCATTGAGTATCTCACCGAGGGCAAGTTGCCCGAGGGACGTAACGATGCGTGACGAATCTTGTATCAAGCTTCGAGGTATACGCTGGTCGATGGTGTGTTGTACCGACGTGGACATTCCCTGCCTCTCCTCCGGTGCGTTCATCCAGGTGAGGCGCAGGCCATCCTGCAGGAAATTCACGAAGGATTCTGTGGAGACCATGCTGGGGGGCAAAGCCTGGCCTTAAAGGTTCTCAGGCAAGGTTATTACTGGCCAACTCTATCCAAAGACTCGATTTCATATGTGAAAAAGTGCGACAAGTGCCAGCGATTCGCTGTGGTTGCCCGAGCTCCTCCAGTCGAACTGAAAATGATCTCGGCCCCTTGGCCATTCGCCGTTTAGGGGATAGATTTAGTAGGCGCCCTGCCTACCGGAAAGGGCGGGGTCCGCTACGCCGTGGTGGCCATCGACTACTTTACTAAGTGGGCCGAGGCAGAGCCGTTGGCAACAATAACATCGAAGAAGGTACTCAACTTTGTGGTTAAAAGCATCATCTGTCGATTCGGCCTGCCGAAGAAAATTGTCTTCGACAACGGCACTCAGTTCGACAGCGACCTGTTCACCGAATTTTGTGAAAGGCACGGAATTGTGAAAAGCTTCTCCTCTGTGGCCTATCCTCAGGCAAACGGCCAGGTCGAGGCTGTCAACAAGACTCTAAAGGCGAGCCTCAAGAAAAGATTAGATGAGGCAAAGGGGGCATGGCCAGAGCAGCTCCCCCAGGTCCTTTGGGTATACCGGACCTCGCATCGGACTCTTACCGGTCACACTCCTTTCTCCATAACTTTTGGGAGTGAAGCAGTCCTCCCCGTGGAAGTTAAAGTTCTGTCGCATAGAGTCCAGTCCTACGACCAAGATAGGAACCACGAGCTCCTATGCCATTCCCTAGACCTTATCGATGAAAGGCGAGAGGATTCGCAACTCCAGCTCGCCCATTATCAGCAAAAGATCACTCGCTACTTCAACACTAAAGTCAAAAAACAGACCTTTAGCGTTGGCGATTTCGTCCTAAGGAGAGTTTTCCTGGCCGAGAAAGATCCCAAAGATGGAGTCTTGGGACCGAACTAGGAAGGACCATACCAGGTCATTGAGGTCATCAAGGAAGGAACTTATAAGTTAACTCGACTTGATGGAGGGGCAGTCCCGCGGACTTGGAACGCCACCCACTTGAAGAAATATTATCAATGACCCACTTGTAAGGCCTGGAAGGCCACTTGTTATGTATTAATAAAAATCAAGTTTTTCTTTTTGTTTGCAAGTGTAATCTTAAAGTAACTACGAAAGACCTTTTCCCAGTTACTTGGGGGGCATATGGTACCTGGATATAACCAGGTCTCCTTAACGACTTAGATGTTGATTATTATCTATGTATAAGGGTTAACGCGAACTAAGTCCTATCCTGGTTTTAACCGGGTCATAAAACTTAGAAGTTAACTTATATTTATTGATCGTGGTTCTTCTTAAAGAAGCTCGAGATATGGATAAAAGTTGACACGAACTAAGTTTTCAAAATAAGCTCCTGGTTTTAACCGGGTCATAAAACTTAGAAGTTAACTTAAATTTATTGATCGTGGTTCTTCTTAAAGAAGCTCGAGATATGGATAAAAGTTGACACGAACTAAGTTTTCAAAATAAGCTCCTGGTTTTAACCGGGTCATAAAACTTAGAAGTTAACTTAAATTTATTGATCGTGGTTCTTCTTAAAGAAGCTCGAGATATGGATAAAAGTTGACACGAACTAAGTTTTCAAAATAAGCTCCTGGTTTTAACCGGGTCATAAAACTTAGAAGTTAACTTAAATTTATGGATCGTGGTTCTTCTTAAAAGGGCTCGGGATATAAATAACGGTTAACACAAACTAAGTTTATCAAAAAAAATATATATATGTGTATTGTAGCCAAAAGCATGAAGAAATACATAAGTTAAAATTGCAAGGCAAATTGTCTCGAGGTAAAAATACCTCGTGCTAAGGATTACACAAAATACTTCAAAATAAAAAAGAGAAGAAAAAGCGCCCTAAGTCCCGTCAGTCAGCCCCTTGGAGGTCGCGGTCTCACCCTGCTCCGCCGCGCCAGAGGCTTCCCCAGTCTCCGAGGGCGGCACCTCTGTGTCAAGGCGGGCTTGGAACTTCACCAACAAGCGCGCCCAGAGACTCGGCGGCATGAAAGAGAAGTCAGCCTCCGGGTTGTGGGCCCAGCAACGATAGAACAGTTCCTGCATGGACTGTTCCGAGGTGGTCCGTTCGGCTTCAAGAGCGGCCTGGGCCTCGGTCTTCGCTGCCTCGAGGTCTGTTCGCGAGGTGGCAAGGGATGCCTCAAGCTCTTGGACCTTCGAGCGGGTCCTCTCTAACTCGGCCTTCGAGGCTGCCAGCGCATCTTTCGCCGCTTGAGCTTCCTGAAGGGCAGCCTGGTGCTCAACCCTCATCTCCTCGAGCTGAGCTCTGGTCCTGGTGATGCCTCGATGTACGACAGCGATGCCCTGCGAGAAATGAAAGATAAATTGGCTAAGTAGAAAAATAAGGCAGTGTGTGAGGGGTAAAGCCTTAAAAGAATGGGGCAGCTTACCGTTAGGGTCATGTCCATCGAAGACTCTATTACGTGGACCGGGCTCATTGTCTCAATAGCTCGGAGCTCCTTCTCTTTGAACTTGTAGAAATGGTTGACGGCGTAGCTCGCCGACTCGTACACCGTCCCCCGGAAGGCTTCTAGGATCTTCTCCCGATCCTGGGGATCGACCGGGATGCGTACGCCGGGGGCCACTACAGCCGGAGTCCCGACCTCCATTCCCACGTCCTAGGTAGCTGATGGAGATCGCTGGGGCGGCGGGGGCATGTGTCCTGCTCCGGGAGCAGGAAGAATTGCCCCCTCGACCTGGGATGATGGGGTTTTTTCCTTCTCCTTTGCCGGAGATTTAGTGGAGCCCCCAGCCGTGCTCTTGGACCCTCAGAGCCTTTTCAATCTTGGCCCTGCTGGGGGATTCCCCCCGAAGTCTATGCCCCACAGGCTGTCCTCGGGCTGAGACATCTCTTCTGCCAAAAACAAAAAGCATGGTTATTACAAGTTAGCAATCAGGCAGAAATAAAAGCAAGAGGTTAAAGGCAAAAAGTATGCGAATACTAAGGGAGCCCTACCCCCCGAGCTGAAAGAACCTAAGACGATTATTTCCCGAACAGGTGCAAGTTCTGGGTCCGGTTCTGACTCGGGGCTAGACTCTTCTACATACTGCCTAAGCCCCGGAGCATAGATACCTCTCTGGAGTGATGGCCATGTGCGTAAATTGGTCCCATACTCCTAAAAAATGATCGACCTAAATGCTAGGGTGTTATCTACTACTACGGTACCCCTAGGCCGGCTATCTTGGTGATCCAGCACGAGCCGGTCAACACAATGGAGCAGGAGTGTGTTCAGGTCAGGGTCCCTTCGGTGATGATGGACGACCTGCCTAGGATTGAACCTAACCAGCCGGGGGTCCGCAGTGGCCCTATCTACATTCTTAAGCAAATAAGGGTTACCTTGACCGGAAGGACCCGCGGCTGCTCCAGATTGGATCCTCTCCTCGTCCATCCCCTGGGTGACCTCCAAGGCCCTCTTCCTATTCCTCACGAGCGGAACTTCAGCCGCCTCCTCCTCCTCGTCTTCCTCTGCCGCGACCTCCTCCACGATGATAGGTCTGTTGTCATGGGCTGGGGGTGGCCCCCGGGGCCTCTTCAGGTTCAGAGTCTGATTTGGGAAAATCAGTTTGCAGAACACCATCGTCTCGTCCATCACGAGCACGCGATAGTCCTTTTCACTGGGGGGCAAGCCCGCCAGTGTTTCATATTGACCCCCGAGGGTCACAGACTTTTTGGTCCTCGCGTAGATGGCTGCAAGATTGGCTGGAATCAGAATGGAATAGGGGAGGAGCTAAAATAAAATAACACTTAAAAGGCGAGCTAAGATCATGATTCACTTACGAGGACGGTTGAAGTAGTGGTGCTCGCAGTTCCGGAACCCTGTTGACATGAAGAACTGGTCCTTGAAGTCATTTGGATGGCTTGGCAGCTCGATGACCGCTGCCGTATTAGGAAAACGGGTTAAATAGTAGAACCCGTCGCCTCGCCCCCGCTGGTCCGGGTTGGCTTTTAGGCAAAAGAAGTATAAAATATCCGTAGGAGTGGGGACCTCCCACTCCTGCTTCTTGAATAAGTACCTCAACCCTGCCAGCAGACGGTAGGAGTTGGGGGGGAGCTGAAATGGGGCCAACCCCACATAGTTCAGGAAATCAGCGAAATACTGATCCAGGGGAAGGAAGGCCCCTGCCTTTAAGTGTTCACCGATCCAGGCCGCGAACGATTCGTCGAGCGGCGTGCAGCTCCGCTCGCCCTCCGCAGCAGGTCGGGCAATAACAGAGGCTTTCCCCAGTGGAATGTTGTGGGTGAGGAAGAGTTTGTTGATCTTCGCCTGGTTGGTTATCTTTGAGACGATTCTCTCCGCCTTGAAAAATGCGTCGGGGGCCACCTCGACCTCCTTCTCCACGGCCGGCCCAAAGTGGGGGATCGGCGAGCTGGACATCACCGCCTTTCCTTTCTCCTGCTGGGAGGCCGATCTTCCAACGTTCTTCTGGGGGAGGTTCTTTTTTGGAGCCATCTGGTCGCCTAGTTAACACAAGCAAACATTTTAGAAAAGGCGACCCAAGCAGGAGGAAGAATAATTATTATTTGCACGAGCTGAGGTAAGCCCAGCTCGTGGAAGATGGAACCACGCGGTTCAGTGAACACGCGCGTATACTCCCAACAGATCCCAGATTACTCGGAATTTGCGTGTCAGGGGGTTCAGAGTAAAATTTGCCTTGGGAGGAAAGTTTCAGTAGGCGGGAATTGCAAAACCGCCCATGAGGCGTGTTCCCTAAGCTACCCGGTTTTGCACTCAAAATTCCCAAAACTCCTACCCAGAAATTGTTCTAGAAAAAGCATCCTGAAACCCATGCTCTAAGGCGATTTCCTACAACAAGTATGTCCTAACCTAAAAAGGGCTGTCACCCTCCATATCCGCGCAACCCAGAAAACCCTTGCATGCAGCTACAGTAATTTTTTTTACCTAAGCTACAGTAGCATGTTTTCAAAGTAAACAGGGTCAGGAGACTTACAGTGTATGGCTGGAAGGTAGACGAGAGTGCTGCACTGGTAAGAGCTTCGTCGATGTGGTAGCTTCCAAAGCTTCGGAGAAACTCGTGCGCCTAAGCTTCTTGAACGATGAAAATGGCAGCAACAGAGTCGAGGGTTTCGTTCTTCTGAAAGTTAGAGAGGGAAGAAGAAAAGAGATTTGGGAAATTTTGAATGAAGGGGTGGCCCGTGCGTAGGGTGGCCACCCCCTTTTTATATACGTGAAGTATCACGTGTAGAAGGCTCTTGGATGACCCTAGTGAGGGATCCGAGGCCTTCCACTCGAAATACGAAACGACGGCTGGGCATAGACTAGGCCATTAAATGCGGTTCTCGTAAAACGTATCATCACCACCCACGACGTTCCACGTATCAGACGCCTGCACAAAAAGTGGAATGTGAAGGGTTGTGGGGAAGTCTAAAAGCCCCTACTGTGGTCTTCTATATATGACGTCATATACCACGAGCAGGAGCTTGGGGGGCAGATGTACGCCCTGGTTTTCCCACGGGCTGATTAGCAGGTCGAGCCTCGGACTAATCATGGTTAGTCCGTAAATTTCCCCAGGCGGGAGCTCCTGTTTTCGAGGTCGTACTCTATTAGCTCGAGGTATCCTCAAGGACTCGCCAAGATTGCCCAAGACTGGGGGAAGGAGTCTGAAGGCCGAAGGTCGAGTCAAGGGAGCAGCTCGTGGTACGAGCTGCTCATGGATCTTTGACCCTTTGTAAAGTCAACATACGCAAGATAAACGTGCCTGTATCTGACATCACGTGTCCGATATCTCCCTGACTTCTCGGACACGCAACAGGAACGTGCGTATTCAGACACCCACGGCTGGGTTAGGCCGTGCGGCCCATTACTTCCTTACCTATCGATTTGACCATACTTATGTGTCAAGTTTATGAATTAATCATGAATGTCACAGAGTTGATATGACAAATAATAAGGTCACGGGATGACCTCCTTACCAACTTCCAGGTGCCTTCTCCTATAAATATGGAGACCCTAGGAGTTGATAGGGGTTGGAAAAAATAGTCTCTGAAGAGATATATACTCTGTAACCAAATACCCAGAATAGATCAATAATATTGACTAGTGGAGTAGAATGATTTTAACCTTTGAACCACTTAAAAACGTGTCTTGAGTCACCAAGTTCATCCTCTAAGATTTCATATCTGTGACGGTTCTACTTTCAGCACTAATCCCTTTCTCTTCTTCTCTTAATCTCTTAATTACCTGTTGTCGAAGAACCGTGTCAACACATTGATTAAAAAAATATTGAGAGGATAAATATTATGAAAAATAAGTAAATGAGGGAACAAAATACTAAAAAAAATATACGTAAAATTAATGAAAATTTATTTGTATAAATGTAATAACTAAAATCTAAAATAAAAAAAATTAGGAGATAACTATGAAAAACATATGAATATTTATTATTTTTATGTAGCGACATATGAATATTTATTGCTTCTTATTAATACCGTAAATCAAAAGCCCACTTCCATTTTTATGAATAAAAACAAGATGAAATATCAAAAACTAAACAACAAAGATCGTAAAAAGTTCCATTAAAAATAATAATCATAAAAAGTAAATAACAGCAAAATGAACAAGAAAAAAAAATTGAAATAATCATAAATATTAGCACCCATTTTCAGAATCCTTTTGGACAACGCCCATATTCTTACACCATTAACAAAATCCCGAATTAAACTCCCTTTTTGCCCATAAAAAAAGTGTTATTAACACCCTAAATACTTTATATATTAATTTTATAAAAAATAAAAAAAGTAAATTTAACATAATTTTTTAAAATAACCCTTACATTTATTACATGTACTAGGTTAATATTGAAGTAACATTCAATACACATTACTTGAAAAAATGTTTAGAAATTTTATACTTAATTGGTATTTAACGTAAGTGAATAATACACAATATAATTTATTTATTAAACAAGTTATATGTGTATAGTACAGGGCCGGCCCTGGGCATAGGCGGGCTAGGCCCGTGCCTAGGGCCCACCCCTACCCAGGGCTTATTTTACTTAAAATTAGTTTAATTTTATTAGTTTAATTTTATATTACTAAATATTAGTTTAATTTTATTTAAAATTATATATATAAAAGAACTCATTTTTTTCAAATTTATTAAAATCGTCTTAGGCCCACTTTTTTTCAGGGCCGACCCTGGTATAGTATTAGGTGTCAATTAAGTGTTATTTTGAATACAAGAGTAAATCCTATGCAATACCAAATTTGTATAGCAATGCTATAATTTAGTACTTTTTTTTAAACTAAATTTGAAATAAAATATAACTTAGTACAAATTTGGTCAAATAATACTAATCAAATTATTTCTTTTGTTTTTATTCTTTTTATTTTTTAGACACTGAATTCTATTAAAATTTATTGTGCATGAATTGAACATTACTGATTTTTTTTTTAATTTTTACTTCTAAATAATATTGCATATAATATTTCGGTAAAGCATAATATTAAATATCTTGTCAAAAAAAGTGCCAGATATAATATTTAACTACTTTTTATTTCAAATTTGATATTCAGATCTACACGTACCAATTACATTCAAGATTCTAATGTTCTAAATATGTGGATCCGAACACACCATAACAAAAATATCAAGGAAGTTTTCCACATGGAATAATGTCTTATCACAATTCACAATCAATTATAATATCATATCATAATATGAATGGCTGAACTCATCCCAACGTAACGTTCAAGGCCTTCAAACGTTACACGTCATCCATCATCTAAGTTGATTTCTGTGCAGTTTTTAATTTTTTTTATAAGTGCAACACCATGATAAATGCATGCGTGACATAATAATTCGAAAAAAGGTTTAAAATATATTTTATTAATTTATACTGTCAAAATAGACCACCTCCACATAAATATTATCCCTTAGTGGTTTTACTTTAAGCATTATCAGTGAGATTTTTAGTGTTTTCGATCCGTAAACAGGTTGTCAGCACGATTTTTTTTTATGTCCGAATATATTGTAACTATTTAGAGCATCCTGCAAATTTTCAGAAAATTCCGAATAGTTTACAGTACCGAAAACTAGGTTCAAACAGGATGTTTTCCACGCGCATAAAAAAATTTAGTCACGTGTGCAACAACATGTTTGAACTTAGTTTTCATTACTGTAAACTATTCAGAATTTTCTAAAAATTTGCTGAATGCTCTAAATAGTTACAATATACACGGTCATAAAAAAAAATCGCGCCGAAAACTGCTCACGGATCGAGAACACTGAGAGCCCCACTGGTAGGGCTTAAAGTGAAACCCCTATCAGAGAATTCTCATATTAATAATCTTTTAGATGTTTATATGGTAGGGCTAGAAAAAGAGTTCCACCTATAGGGTTTTTTGAGTTCTCGATCTGTAAATAGTTTTTGGTACAATTTTTTGTATAATCGTGTATATTGTAGTTATTTAGAACATCCTGATTTTTTTTTTGAAAATTCTGAATAATTTACAGTGCCGAAAACTAGATTCAAACATATTGTTTTTCATATGCATACAAAAATTAGCCACGTGTACAATAATATATTTTTAAACTAGTTTTCGGCACTATAAATTATTCAGAATTTTCTAAAAATTTGCAGAATGCTCTAAATAACAACAATATATACAGTCATAAAAAAATCGTGTCGAAAACTGTTCACAAGTCGGGAACACAAAAAAACTCTACCGGTAAGACTCTTTTTCAAACCCTATCATAGAAATTCCTTGAACTTTTTTTAAAATAATTTATAAAGTAAATTAACAAAATTCAGATATTACAATTTAACATGGCAGGTTAATTTTTCATTTATTATCTGGTTCTTAATACAAATACATGGTTGGATGACAAGCATTTTAATATTTCTCCTAGTGCCATTCTTTCTTTTTACTATACCAAGCTCTTTTCTAGTTTGGGTTTCTAATGAAAGACCAACTACATACTAATAAAAATAGAGTTATGTTAATGTTCATAGCTTTGCTTCACTTATTTAGGGATAAATTTGGTGTTTTAACTATATTTTTTGAGAAAGGAGTAAATTTTTAATTTTATTTATTAACATACTTTCCCTCATTATTATCAGGCTCTATCTATCTGCCTCTAGCATTGCTACTTAGTGTTTGTTTCAATCAAAACCAATAAGAAATAGTCTTATTTGCTAAAACATTGATATTTGCTTGTCTATTGTTTGTCTGTCACTTCTTATTCTAAACTATTTGCAAATATATATGTTCAATTAATATCTATTCTAATTTTAACATCTATAGTCCATGCTTGTCTAATTATCATTACTATATATTTGCAAAAACTTAAGCGAACATATCATTTTAATGGGCTTTTTTGGGCTGGAGTTGATTATCTGGTCGATAAGTGGGAGTGTCATTGAGCTTCAATCCTTTATCATCATGGGAAGGATTCAATGTGGATGAGCCTTAGCTGCAACTGTTATATATGGGATAATTGGGAAAATTATCTTCTTTTTTTTAAGTTTTTTTTGCATGCACTTTAGTCTAGTTTTGATATTATTTTTAGCAAAATGATTTATGTTTAAATTTTTCAACTAGTTGTCTAAATTTTTTGACTAATTATCTAAAGTGTCGAAAATTATTTTGCAAAAAATTATTTAAACTAGACTAAAATGTAAAATAATTTTTAAAAAAATCACAGAGTTAGAAAATAATAGCAAGATTGAGCACAAATACCACTTACAATCCATACACATGAATCGATTATATATTAAATGTTGTGATGTTATACTGAATTGAGCACAAATACCACTTACAATCCATACACATGAATCGATTATATATTAAATGTTGTGATGTTATTCTTCAGTAGGAAAATTTGATCATCTAATTGATATTCTCACAGCTAGTTCTAGCAAATACCTATAATATTGATATGTATCCATGTTTAAATTCCATAAAGTAGATTGAACATTATCATTTAGTTCTATAGCATATAGGTACTCAATCAATTATTATTATTTTTTTGCGAGGTGGGCCTGCTTTGAATGAAGAAGTATAAATATATAGCACACCTCCAACTTGACTACATCCAAATCCAATCAATTATATAAATATATATTATATAATTGATTGCCTATGGGTACAAACTTTCTACATCCAATTAATTATATAAATATGTCTCATGTTTCGTGCACCTATTTGGCTTCTCATAAAATGGGCTCCAATATATATTATTATCATGATTTGATAACTTTTATTAAATATACTAGTAGTATGGCACATACAATGTATGAATAGCTGTTAAAAAAATTATTCACTTATAGCTATATAAATGCACATTTGTTTAATTTTTAAGTTATAAATTTTGTTTATAATTTTAATAATAACAATTTTACTGTTTTTTTAAATATATATCTATATATATATATATATATGATAGAATGAATTATAGTTTTATAGTATATATATTTATATAAATAATCTCAACATATATGATATATAAATACAACTTTAACATAGATATATATATTTTCAAGGATACATGATATATGTATAAAATATAATTATATTTAAAATATAATAATAATAGAAAAAATCACGTATAGACAGTAATATTTATGCATGCATCAACTATTTTTAATTTATAATATTATATGTTTAATATATTATTAAATTTAAGTTTAATTAAATTTTATTTAAGTTATTAAATATAGGGTTTTATTATTTTTAAATAATTATCATGGTAAAATATCTCAAAAATATCATATTTGAATTTTTTTGTTTATTTATTTATTTTTAAGTTTAAGTCATATTTACAAATATAATAATATTCTGTTAAATATAAGAATATTCCGTTTAAGTTAACGGAAAAAATTAAAAAACTGTTAAAACTAAAAAAATTTGTTATCTACACATTTTTTATATAGAAGAAATATGTATAGTATGAGATATAGCAAATATGAAAAGTTATAGAATATTATTGATAGTTAGTGAAAATATTTAAAATAAATAAAATATATAATATTTAAATAATTAATGTTAAAAAACATATAGTGAAGTAGATATATGGTTTATAAAAATTTGATGTAAAATAAAAAATATATACAAAATTTTAGTGATATATTTTAAAATATAAAGTACAAAAATTGTTGGGAGTACTCTTAGAGAAGAAGGCCAATAATAAAATGGAGTACTGCCCCTTGTGTTATAGTTGATGCTATTTAATCAATGAATTTTTCCTTCATTCAAATAATAATAATAAAATGGAGGACAGAGCTTTCATTTTTTTTCTTCTCTTTTTTATTATTCAATTAACATGATAATATCCTTTAACTAATATCTCTTTATTAGCGGAATTGTACTGTATATAGAAGTTACTATTTCATGTAAATTACTTGAAATAATCTATTTTCAATAATTATATACTAATTTAATAAAAGAATAAATAATCATAAATATGTCTAAATATGAAATTATTCTATTAATTTTTAAAAACGCTGAAAATTATACAATAAAGTATAATTAATTCTTTTTATATTAATATAGTAAAATAAAATAATAATGTATTGACAAATGTAAAAATTTTTATATTTATCTCCTTTTTTTTTTTAAGAAAAAAGGAAATCTTATAGTGCAAATCATTTCCCCTTCCTTTGGCAATATTAGCGATTCTCAGGAACATGCCAGGGCTCATTATATTTATATTTTTACTAGGTAGAAGCAACGTGCAATATATATTTGTTTAGTTTTAAAATTATAAACATACTTATTCAAATATGTATTTATTTTTATTATATATTTTTTAATTATCATATAAATTTTAAATAAATAAACAATATAATAAAAATAAATCAAATATGTTTAATATAATGTGTTATCCAAAAAACAGGCACGGATGACGTGACAAGTGATTTTTGGACACGTGGCTAACACTTGGTGGAGTTCTGCTAGGGTATCGACCAGTAGAGATATTGCAAACAAAAGGCAGCCAAAGTTTACCTGCGACTAGGACGGTCGCAGATTCCGCGTGTCTCATGATACTTTTATAAAGATCTTAGTCAATCCCGAGATTGACTCCCATGATTTCCTGAGTATCCGATTATTTAGGAAAGAATATCTGTAACAAATTAATGTAATCCCCCTTGAGCCTATAAATAGAGAAAGATAGCTCAAGGAAGGAACTTTTGGCTTTCGAATTATTTGAGACTAGAGTGATTCTGTTTGATATATTGTCTTATTCTTCAGAGGTTGGTGAAACTCATTGAAACCTAGTTCTTTGATCACTCCTTTGAATCCTATATCAATAACAATTCAAGTGGACGTAGGTTGTTACCAGATTCTGGGGCCGAACCACTATAAACTCTTGTGTTCTTTATTGTTTTTTTTTGTCATCACATTCATTTCAACGTGTTTGTCAAGATCAAGAAAATTTGACCCTGTGTCAGTTGGTCAAAATCAGGGTCAACATTCTGGTGCTTTCTTTGAGAGCTTGATACATCATCGTTGAAAGATCAATGGCGAAAACTACCAAGAAAACTGGACAAGCGGCCGGCGCTGCACCATCTCACCCGCCTCCTCCTCCTCCAAACGTGACTGAGGATGAGCCACATTTAGAATTTGATGAGGAAGAAATGGATTCCGAGACGCTGAAGAATACCCTAGGGGTATTGCAGGATGAACTGGCCAATCTGAAGGCCAGCCAGGAAAGTGCTGCCGAAATTATGGCGCGACAGCAACAGGAAATTGAACGGCAGCACCTGGAGCTGAGTGAAAGACAAGAGGAGATGGGCCGTCGCCAGAGGGAGGCCATGGCAGCCCTACAACTGGCTAGGAACCAGGTTGCACCTGTCTCGCAGCCTAATCAACCTACGAATGGGCCGCCACAGAGGGTTCCTAATCCTAGCCCGCCTATCCAACCCTTGAGCCCACCAAGGCCCGAGCAGCCATCGATGCCTCAGGACGACGTCCCACTAAGGGACCCTGAAGCACAGCCTCTATCCCAAGCTGGTCGCGGCAATCCCCCGCAACAGAGGCAGAATAGGGCCAGGCAGCCGCCTCGCAGTCCTAGATGCCATAGGGGCGACGAGCCAAACCCTCCGAGCAGAGGATAGCGTCCTCCTGATAACAGGAGGAACTCAGAGTTAGGCTCTGCGGTCCGAGGCCCCCCACGGCATGATAATGCACGAGGACCTACTGACCAACGCAGGCCACCCTCTAACGCTCAGGAGGTTTCAGCCCGGGAAGGAAACTGAGGGAACAGTCGATCCCACCATAGCCAATCAAGATTCAGAGATGGTCGGTTATAACGAGGCCGACTCAGGCAGAGGAAACGCCGGTCGGAGGAATGAAGAAAGAGGTGGGGGCCGAAGCCTGCCACCTAGGGATGACCAACCCGAAAGACGGGACGCTGGGGGGCAGCCCAGGCAAAATAACGTCTTCAACCGGCTCGGAGCTAGCGAGCAGTGGAGGAGAGACGAGGATTTAAGAGACGTACTCAATGATCGCCGGGAGCGGCACGACGGGTATGTCCCCCCAGCACCAGAGGCCCTGGCGATTCCCGGTGCCGTGCAGGCCCAGATAGATGCCCTCAACCAGGCAGTGCAGCAGCTGGTCGGGGGAAGAACATCTTATATCGACCACGATAGGAGAAAGGGCACTCCTTTTATCCAAAGGATAGCTATGGCAGAAACTCCTAGCAAGTTTAAGATGCCTACGCTTCCGAACTTTGACGGGTATGGTGACCCGGTATCTCACGTCAACAAGTTTGAGATACAAATGGACATTCAGAAAGTGTCCGAAGACGCTCGGTGCAGAATCTTCCCTGCAACACTTTCTGATGCCGCACAGGAGTGGTTTTTCAAATTCCCTCCTGCAAGTATAGTTTCCTCGGAAATGTTCGTGAAAGAATTTTACGGACAGTTCTATGCGGGTCGTGTGCACCCGACTAAGGAAAATCAGCTGGTCGAAATACGCCAGCAAGACGGAGAGCCACTGAAGGACTACGTCCAGCGCTTTATGCGAGCAGCTGCTGGGGCGAAAATAGTGGGAGATGAAGGCAAGATGATGGCCATAACCGCAGGAGTTAAGCGCCGCACGCCTCTCTGGGACAGCCTTAGAAAACATGGGGTCAGAACTACCCAGGAATTTTTGGATCGAGCTAATCGATATATCAAGCTCGAGGATGCCATCGCCAATGAAGGGAAGCCCCCAGGCAAGGACAAGGGGACTGCCAAGCCCACCAAAGCCGCCAGTGGGTCCAAACCCAACGGCAAAGGCAACGGGAACGGCAACGGTAATGGCAAGAATGGGGGGAAACGGCCGCACAATGAGCCTTCCACCTCTGACAATAAACGAGCCAAGGGTAATCGTTATGAACCACGATTCACTAACTACACTGCCCTTATTGAGTCTCGGGGAGAGGTTTATCAGGCCACGAGTTCCAGTGTGCCTTATAAGAAACCTGCTCCCATTCGGAAGGATATTTCGAGAAGAGATACTACCAAGTTCTGTCGTTATAATTACGACTACGGACATGATACCAATGAATGCAACCAGCTGAAGGATGAGATCGAGCTCCTTATTAGACAAGGACACTTGAGAATATATATACGGGCCTCGGGAAATTCCCAACGAGAAGCTCCAGGTGGCAACGAGCAGGCGCCCACACGCCAACGCTCGCCACCTTTGCAGCCTGATCCCGTAACTGGCACGTTGTTAACCATCTGCGGAGGCCCGCACCTTGCGGGAAACAGTGGAAAGGCCAGAGAACGATATGCTCGGACTCTGCGCCACGACTAGGACATCGAGATGATGACTGTGGATGACCGCGCGCCGAAAAAGGCTCGGTCAGAAGAGGGCAAAATAACCTTCTCTGATAGCGACACCCGACATGTCCGGTTCCCATATTCTGATTCGCTGGTCGTGGATATCCAAATGGCCAATATGATGGTGAAGAGAGTGCTAGTTGACACAGGAAGTTCAGTGAACATCCTGTATAAGTCTTCGCTGGAACGCATGAAGTTGTCCGTTAAGGACTTGGAGCCCTGCAACCAAACGATATACGGCTTCTCTGGTGAGGGACTCGCTCCAGCAGGGTCAATCAGACTGCCAGTGATAGTAGGTACAACGCATGTGACCAGGACATTACTCGCTACCTTCATTGTAGTCGATTGTCCTTCGGCGTACAATGTCGTCATTGGGAGGCCTATACTGGTTGATCTACAAGCCGTCACCTCTATATGGCACTTAGCCATGAAATTCCCTACAGACGCAGGGGTAGGACGCGTGTTGGGAAACCAGAGGGAGGCCAGGGAGTGCTACAACGCCTCAGTCACGAAGGCGAAGAAGGAAACGTCAAAGAGCACCCCTCCCGATAGGTTGCAGATGGCTATTGATACACAAGCCCAATCCGGTGATGAAGTCACCAAATAAGGTGTTGCCCAAAGTGAGGATAGAGATTTAGATCCTCGCTTTGGGGATTTTGAGGAAAATTTTGGACCCGTCGAGGACCTGGAAGAGGTTCAACTTGACGAAGAAGACCTGACTAGAGTTGTGAAGGTCGGGAAAAACTTAGAACCAACCACGAAGCATGCACTGGTGGAGTTTTTGTGGAAAAACCAGGAAGTCTTTGCCTGGTCGCACAAAGATATGGCTGGGATAGATCCTGCAGTTATCATCCATGTCCTGAACATAGACAAGAGTTTTCCACCCGTGCAACAGAAAAGAAGGCTGCTCAATAAGGATCGGTCGAGAGCCTTAAAAGAAGAAGTTGAAAGATTAAAGGAGAATGGGTTCATCAGGGTGGCGTTTTATCTATCGTGGGTCTTTAATCCAGTGCTGGTTCCCAAGCCTAACGGAAAATGGCGAACCTGTGTGGATTTCATAGACCTCAATAAAGCCTGCCCGAATGATTGCTTCCCACTCCCAAGAATCGACTAGTTGGTCGATGCTACTGCAGGACATGAGATCCTCTCCTTCATGGATGCATACTCATGCTATAATAAGATCAGCATGCATCCCCCTGATGAGGATCACACCAGCTTTCGAACTGATACGGGATTATACTGTTATAAAGTGATGCCCTTCGGACTGAAAAACGCAGGTGCGACTTACCAGCGGCTGGTTTACCACATGTTTAAAGAGTTGATCGGAGTAAACATGGAGGTGTACGTGGATGACATGCTGGTAAAGTCGAAAAAGCAGAAGGACATGTGAAGGATTTACAAGAGTGTTTCGATGTATTGAACAAGTACCAGATGAAACTAAATCCTCTTAAATGTTCCTTCGGAGTTGGATTAGGGAAATTTTTGGGGTTCATTGTTAATTCAAGAGGAATCGAGGCCAACCCCGACAAGATAAAAGCCCTGATCGACATGAAATCGCCAGAGAAGATCAAGGATGTACAAAGTTTAACTGGGAGAATTGCCGCCCTAAGTAGATTCATTTCCAAGTCAACGGATAAATGCGTCCCTATCTTCAATCTACTTAGAGGCAACAAGAAATTTGAATGGATAGGAGACTGTGAGCAAGCTTTTCAGGCCTTAAAAGCCCATATGGCACAACCTCCTATTTTGTCAAAGCCTATCGAAGGAGAAACTTTGTTCATTTACCTGGCGATCACCGAAGTTGCTGCCAGTGCGGAACTAGTACGAGAGGAAGAAGGCGTACAAAAGGCGGTTTACTATGTAAGCAAGAGGCTAATCATAGCAGAACTGAGATATCCTCCCATCGAAAGGTTAGCTTATTGTTTAATCCTGGCCTTAACAAAGCTACGTCCTTACTTCCAAGCCCATCCCATTACAGTCTTAACTGACCAGCCCCTTCGGCAAGTCCTCCAAAAACCAGAGGCGGCTGGGCGTTTATTAAAATGGGCAGTCAAACTAGGGCAGTTCGATATAACATATTCACCATGAGCAGCAGAGTTCACCGAGCTCCCAGACAACGAGCAGTGTGAAAATCCTAGTGCGCCTGAAACCCAAGATGAAGCTCCTTCGTGGAAGTTATTCACGGATGGATCGTCCAACGAATCTCACGCGGGAGCAGGAGTGATTTTGATAACGCCAGAGGGGCACTGATTTCACTGCGCCATCAGGTTCGACTTCACAGCGTCGAATAATGAAGCCGAATACGAAGCACTCCTCGCTGGATTAAGAATGGCAAAAGACATGAGTATAAAGGTTCTGGATATTTACAGTGATTCACAACTGGTAGTGAATCAGGTTCTAGGGGAATATCAAGCACGAGGCCTCAAAATGGTGGTCTACTTGAACAAAACTAAAGATCTGTTGGCCCAGTTCAAGAAGTATACCCTCCAGCAAATACCTCGAGATCAGAATTCGAACGCAGATGCCTTAGCCAAACTCGCAAGCGCGAAGGATGCTGACACTTTGAATATTGTGCCAGTAGAAAGATTGTGCGAGCCAAGCATACGAGCAGATGAAACCAGTATGGAAATCCAGTGGGGAGGCACATGGATGGCACCTTACTTGGAGTATCTTACAAATGGTGTACTACCGGCAAATAGAAACTGTAACGCCCTGGTTGCCCCAGAACAGTTACGGTGAACGGTGGACCGGAAATTTGACTCGCTACCCGAGTCGTTTGGTCAAAAACGTGCTCTAAGTGTAATTACCAGGTTAAGGTATAAAACCAATAAAAAGGAAATGGAAGTTTTCATTTCAAACTGCTCTGCAGAGCTAAACATAACGTGTACAAGTTGTTCTCAGTACAAAATGGTCACTACTGTTTCAAATTTACAATCCCGCCGACCTAAGCGGCAAAAATAGGGTAAACCCCCTAGTTCCTCTGAGAACTCCTTGGTCGTGGTGGTTAAGCGACCACATATGTACACATCACCACATCAGCTCTCCACTCAAGGCTAGGTGAGCTTTTCTTTCCCTTTACCTGCACCACATAGCACCCATGAGCCAAAGCCCAGCAAGAAAACATAACACTTTACATAAACATTATCAAATGGTAATCATTATAATCACACTGAGCATAGAGCTTCAAACAAGTGAGTGAACATTACATGAGGTCCTGATAAACCATACTGAGTGACTGACAAGCAAGTCACTAATTCAAATGGAAGAGTGGCTGCTAGGTAAGCCACTAGCCTTCAACAAGTTCTGGTAAACCATACTGAGTGACTGACAAGCATGTCACTGTTTCAAGTGGGAGAGTGGCTGCTAGATAAGCCACTAGCCTCCAAGCGCTTATTTCATTCATCGACCCTCGGGGTCGGTCTGGCATTAATGCTCTTTGAGCCATTCAATGCTGATAGTTGATTAGATCTAATCTTTGTTGGCTTGCGTTAACACGCTAAGGCTGTCCTGACTAATGAGTCAGCTCAACGTGACCAGTGCCCAGTACCACTGCCGAACCTGACTAATAAGTCACAGTTTCACAGTTGATACTAGCACCTTTGCCAAATCTGACTAGTGAATCAGTACCGTGCACAAATGAGCAACATATGCTAAACATTCTTTATTCAATCCAAGTCCATATTAACACAACCAACATGCCTCATGATTATCCATGCATGTCACACTTGGGGTGCAGTTTTCTTACCTCTGGTTCGAGCTAGAATGATTAAAAGAACGACCCCTGAGAACGATCAACCTTTAAACTCCTTAGCGGTTACCTAATCATAACCAATTAGAAACTATTAATAAAATAAGTCAATGAATGGTTCACAATCTAAACCACACTCCCGGGATCAATCCCCCACTCTCGGGACTCTCAAACTACTCAAGAGGGGCAAAGGAACCAACCCCCGAACCTTAAAAACCATCCCGAACCGTAAAATCAACACCTCCTGAAATTAGCCTAGCGCCTAGGCGCCACCCACCAGCGCTGGGGCGCTGTCCCAGAAACAGAGAGGGCTGCTCTCTGCCCTGAATAGCGCTGGGGCGCCAGCTTCGGACCAGCAACTGCACTGAAACTCCCTCCTTGCGATTCCTCTTGAAACCAACCTTCCAAACACATCCCAAACCTTACCAAAACATCCAATTCAACCCCTAAACCTCACCTACATCACCTCCTCACCAAAACCCAATCAACCATACACAAAAACTCCCCTTGATTCCAACTTTCCACATCAAAATCTAGAGCTGAAAACTATAAAAGAAAAACAGAGTACATCTGAAATTCAAAGACAATTCCTTACCTCCAACTGGTTTTGAATCCTCTTTAGAAGATGAACTAAGTCCACAACCTCCAAGCTTTGATTTCCTAGCTTGCAACCTCAACTTGGGACCAAAAACCTCAAAGAAAGATAAAGAGAAATGGATGTACGGGAAGGTGAAGAAGCTGCTCTATTTTTGTTCCATATCCTTCTACAGCCACTTGAAACATATATAACCCAAGCAAAATGACCTTAATACCCCTAGGTCATTTAAAGCTTCTAATGTCTCCCCAAGGGTAAAATCGTCATCCTTCACCTATTTCGTTAATCATAATTAACGCTCTCCAATTCCCGCTATTCTCAAAATTCCCAAACATCAATAATTCATATCCCGTTACCCTTTTACTCCCAGCAACGTTCTAATCATTAAAACATTCCGAGACTCACCCCGAGCCTCGTACTTAATCCCGTTATGACTAAATCGCTACTTAAATACTTAAAGATCGTCTCATGCTGAATAGCTCGAACAAATCCACATTATAATGTGGTCTTAACAATATATCACCAACATGCATCCAAATAAACAATTTACCCTCAACGGGCCAAATTACCATCACACCCCTGTAATTAAAAATATGGACTCACATGCATGCATTTCACATCATATTATAATATAATCAACATATACATGCATTTTATCAATTATTAACACAATTTAGCAAGTATGGCCCTCCCGGCCTACTATTCATGCCGTTAAACACATCGGAGAATTCGGGGCATTACAGAAACAAAGCCATAACTCTTCAAAGGCAGGCTGCTAGGTATATATTGGTCGATGGTGTTCTATACTGAAGGGGATATTCCATGTCACTGCTCAGATGTGTTACACCAGAGAAAGCTAAGGAGCTGATGAGAGAAGTACATGAAGGCTTCTGCGGGGATCATGCTGGGGGGCAAAGTTTGGCGAAAAAGATTCTAAGGCAAGGCTATTTCTGGCCGACTATGAACGAAGACTCAATGGAGTTTGTGCTAAAATGCGACAAGTGTCAGAGATTTTCCAAGATCCTGCTCGCAGCTCCCAACGATTTAAAACAGATGCAGAGTCCTTGGCCTTTCGCAGTATGGGGTATAGACTTGATTGGATCCCTGCCAACAGGAAAATGAGGAGTGAAGTACGCGGTTGTAGCAGTCGACTACTTCACCAAATAGGCCGAAGCTGAGCCACTCGCTACCATAACGACCAAGAAAGTTCTTGACTTTGTTATCAAAAACATTGTTTGCCGATATGGTTTGCCTCAAAAAATTGTCTCAGACAACGACACCCAGTTTGACAGTGACTTATTCACAGACTTCTGCGAAAGACACGGGATCATTAAAAGTTTTTCTTCAGTTGCACATCCACAAGCAAATGGGCTAGTTGAAGCAGTGAATAAAACGCTTAAGGACACCCTGAAGAAAAGGCTCGAAGATGCTAAAGGAGCATGGCCAGAACAGTTGCCCGAAGTAGAAATTCTCATCGAACAACGACAGGTCATACCCCGTTTTCCTTAGTATACAGATATGAAGCTATGTTACCTGTCGAGTTCGATCCCCCTCACATCGACGCATTACATACGACCAGAGCCAGAATAGCCAACTGATGATGGAGTCCCTAGACTCAATTGAGGAGATACGAGAAAGAGCCCAACTCCAAGTTGCTGCGTACCAACAAAAGGTCGCCCAGTATTTTATCTCAAAGGTGAAAGAAAGGAAATTCAACGTCGGCAACCTAGTGCTACGACAAGTTTTCTTGAATACCTGCGACCCCACTGCTGGAGTGCTCGGACCAAACTGGGAAGGACCAAACCAGATTGAAGAAGTCCTTCATCCGGGCACTTACAAACTTGCACGCTTGAACGGAGATCTCGTTCCACGCTATTGGAACGGTGAACACCTGCGCAAGTACTACCAATAAACAGTCCTTTTTAAAGAACTGGCTTGTATTAATTTTCACTTTTTACAAGTTTCGAAAAAGGGTTAGCCACATGTATGGCTAATCGCTTATAAGTGTAAGATCACTCGTAAAGACATGTTTAGTCCATTTTTAATACGAGATTATAAGGGACTGTGTGCAGGCAGTCATTCTTGCCAACCTTTGTAAATTTATTTTTACAAGTATTTGTTCATTACGTGTGTTGTTTTGCTGTATTATAAGTATTATGTTTACTATCGAGCAGTAATGTTCGCACAGGTCGTGGTCAAGGCAAGTGACCAAGGACCTAAAGCTCCTCGATCACTTGGGGGGCATATGAGGTACATCGATAGCAAAGCATACCAAAAGGTATGTAAACATATGAACAAAATAAGTGAAAGCATGCTACGGTACTTAGAGTATTTTTCAAAATTTATATTTTGTTAAGTCAGGCCAAAGTACTATGCTAAGTTCGGTCATGCGAACAGATGTTATAATAAAAGAGAATATTATAATATCATAAGGCATTCTTTTACACCGCAAGCATCACTGCTTGGATGTAATTGTTTAAAGTAAAAGGAAAAGTTTGCTGCCCGTGCAACAAATTTAAAAGTAAAAATTGTCTTTACAACACAACCTGTGGGTCGTGTAATTGAAAAAAAAATATAATAAAAAAGAGAGAAATAAGTTTAAGGAGTGGGAGGGTCTTGCTCAGCAGTCTGATTGGCCGCATTCTCAACAACTCCTCCCACCTCTGCGTCAGCGGCCGGATGGATGCTTGGGGAAGCAGGGACCCTTGCTCTTTCTTCTTCTTCAGCCAATCGAACAGTGCAGCGGGCCAACTCAGCGTTCCTGGCATCTTCTGGAAGGTAGTTAAAATTGGCACCTCGGTTGTGTTTCCAAAAGTCGTAGAAATACCGAAGTGTCGCATTCTTGTACCTCTCCAGATTATTAGCATTGGTAAGCTTCAGCTGCTCCACCTGGCTCTCAAGAACAGCTATGGCCTTGTCCTTAGCAAGGAGCTCCTCCTTGAGCCTCTTGACTTCACGGTATTGGGTTCGACTGGAATCCTGGTATTCATCCCTTTGCTTCTTCATAGCTGCCTTAGAAGCCTCAGCCTCAGCCTCCGCCAGCTTTGCCACCGCAACATCCTTCTGCTAAGTAACCACCTCCAACTCCCCAGCGTGCCTGGCTTCTGCAGCCTGAAGCTCCTCGATGGCCTTTGCCCGAGCCTGGTCGATGGTAGCCAGGGCACGTGTGCGAGCGACAGTTATTGTCAGCATGGCCTGTAGTCAGGGAAATAAAAGTTAGACTATACTACAAAAAGGAGAAGTAAAATTCAAGAGGAAAAATACTTACACTGGTCACTTCGTTAAGAGCCCTGTTGAGGATCTGGTCAACCCCCATGCTCTCAGCTTCAGCCATTGCCTCCCTGCAACGGTCGTGCTTCAAGATATGGGCAAGGCGATCTTTGGCTGATCGCAGGGAGCGGTTCGAGAGCTTGGTCCCAAGAAGCTCTGCTTGCGGGGTGTGCTCCCTTCGGGCCGCAGGCGGAGGGTTGGCAGTTGGGGCAGCCTCCTTCTCAGCTGGAGCAGAAGGTTGAGCAAAAGCTTGTCCAGTTGGCGCATCCTTGGAAGGATCTTCTGTTCGACCCTTCTTGGCCGGAGGTCCTTGGCTTGATTCGCCATTATGCCTCCTGGATGTCTTTCATCAAACCAGGGGGACTTCTACCTCCTCTTGAGCCTGATATAGATCGAAAACGTTGGGAGTATCCATCTTTGCGTACAAATAAAAATATGCAGATGGTAAGACAAAGGCGGATGAAAATTCTTGGTAAAACAGAAAAGAGGTCACAAAGTTTAATACTTGAGCTACAACTACTGGTCGCTATACTACTGACTCTATTAGTCATACACTCACTATCTGGCATGAAGAAGTCTGGCCCTAGATTTGGAGTATACGTAACATTGCCGTCCCCGTCAAACAAGTGACAGGGAATTGGCAAGCTATTTAAAAGCAAGATAACAATACCGTTTTCATTTGAGGATTCATCCAGGTCTATGACAGACTCTGTTGCCTTTTGTTTCCCTTTGCCTTGGGGCGCAGAAGGCCTCTCTGCTGAAGGGACGCTAGTGGGTTCCCTGATCGTAACCCCCGTTGGCCTCCTTCGGGGAGGAGACGCCTGGGGTTGCTGCTCGGGATCCCCCTCGCCCATGGCATCTGCTACCACAGGTCCTCTTGTTTCATGGCGAGGAGCCAGGAGGCCAGATAGCCTCATATTTTCATCGGTGACCAGGGACTTGACGCTTTTTTGTGCGTCTGCCATCCTAGCCAGAGCGTTGGACCTCAACACCATGTCTGGTGTTGGGTTCGGACGTAACCATGGTCCTGAAAGGCACAGTATTCTTTAGAAAGGTTCAGGAGAATTTATTAAGGAAAAGTAGCGACCAGTGAAAAAAGCATTTACCTCCGCGAGTGAAGGCCAGGTTGTTCGTAGTCATGTCCGGCGTGAGGAAGTACTCCCTACTGTATTGCCCCTCGTTGGAAATGTGGGTAGTGTCACTCAGGAACGTTCGGCTAGTTTCCTGGTGACAAAGATGGAAGAAGCCCGTCCCGTATTGTTGAGGGTTGGAATTAAGGTCGAAGAAGAAATTGACCTCATGAGGGGTAGGTTCTGGCCATTTTTAAGTTTATAGAGGATATAGAGTGCGGCCAGCATTCTATATCCGTTTGGAGTAATTTGAAAGGGGGCGACACCGAAATAGTTGGCCACCCCCTGATAGAAAGGATGTAGAGGGAGGATAGCCCCCGCCTCTATGTGATATCTGGACCAAGCGCTATAGACACCCCCGGGAAGGTTAGCTCTTTGGTCAGCAGCTGGGATTGTGAGATTGACTCCTGTAAGAGGATACTTCCTACGATAATTGGCAAGCATCCGATGAGTCACCTGGCTGGTGGGGGAGAGATACCACTCGACATCAGGAAGGTTTTGATGCCGAGGGCGGGCCCTGACTTGGATACGAGGGTCTGGGGCGGCATTTTCTCGACCACTGGTCTAGGGAACCCTAGCCTGTGAATCAGGCTGGGTAAGAGAATTTGGACTGTTTTTAGAGTCAGGTCTTTTCTTGCTTAGAGATTTAGAGCGGGCCATTTGAGGTAGCGATGGATGAGGTCTAGAGGAAGATAGTGAAAATGGAATCTCGTGAACTCGGTTGATCGGTTGTTCTTCGCCTTCGAGCAGCTGGGCAAGAAGATCGTCGTTGATGGGCCGCTCACCTCCCCACAAATCTGACATTAGAGTCTATAAACAGAAGAATGGGGAGGTGAGGATGAAGAATTTTGAAAGTTTTTTAGAATAATGTTGGTCGAGTATAAAAGTTAAGCGTTTATACAACAACATTTTAACAAAAAACTAAAAAATTTCACACGGACAGTTTGAGAAACAGAACAAAAGTGAAAGTAAAAAGTTTTTTTTAAAAAAAAAAGCTTTTTCAACTCCTTTTAGGGCAGGAAAAACTTGGTTTTTCAGCTAGCATAAAAATCAAAATTTTACTTCAGTTTTACGTCCTAAAGTCATGATCTTAACAATCAAACTAACTCGTAACTCCATAGTAACAGAAAAATATCATTCAATACAATATCACCTATCAAATCCCCTACTGACATGCTGGTCAACCCAGAAACGAATGAACCCAACAATCGGTCTACAGAAGCATGCACGGCAAAAATATAAAGCGTAAGAGTCCAGAAACTTACCAAGATGAAGATCGTGGAGATTTGAGAAATTTTTTGGGTGTAAAAGGGCTCACGGACTGAATCTTGAAACACCAAAGGACGATCTTCAGAGGAAAACAGGGGCTCTAGTGTTAGGGTTTCTTGAAAGGGCGATGGCTTGCATAAAAATAAAAAGGAGACTTCAAAGAGGCTATATATATATTTATGTCTATAAGCATTAAAAGGAAGTAATCATCAGCTTCCCTTTTTTTGAAGCATGGGAAAGGGTGATAGCCGTCGAAAGGTTACTTGGGAAGCGAAAAGCCGTGATTAGACAAGGGTAGGTTGCTTTTTCCAAGAGTGCACGAAGTGTTCTGACAGGTATGGTGGGGTAACCGAAGGGTCGTTTCCTCAAAAGTTTATTTATTGCTCGTAATAAATAAACTTAGGGGGCAAATGTTATCCAAAAAACAGGCACGAATGACGCGGCAAGTGATTTCTGGACACGTGGCTGACACTTGGCAGAGTTCTGCTAGGGTATCGACCAGTAGAGATATTGCAAACAAAAGGCACCGAAGTTTACTTGCGACCAGGATGGTCGCAGGTTCCGCGTGTCTCATGATACTTTTATAAAGATCTTAGTCAATCCCGAGATTGACTCCCATGATTTCCTGAGTGTAAAATCCTTTATTGGCATATTAGACAATAATGACAAAATTAATTAAAAGAGTATTTTCGAAATTGGTAGTTTCCTGTTTTGTAATATTTTGTGGTAAATTTCGAAAATGGGTAGTTTCCTGTTTTGTTGTGATATGTTTTCTATAATCAGATTATTCTATATATGATTATAAAATAAATATATAATTTCCTATAAAAGAACTTTTCTTGAAATTAGTTTATATGGAAATTATTAGTATTTATTTTTATTTGTTGATCTGATTTGGTTACCCAGAAATCGTGTATAGCTTGCAGTGATAATGTATATATTGTTTCCTTATTCATTTATGGAAACTAGGTTGAAAAACTGTCCAGGTTTAATGAATCTGTTTGAACGGATTGATAGTCTGTTTGAACATATTCTGACTTTCCTGTTTTGGAAGATTTTCCATTTATTGGCTGTTTGATTTCTGATTTATTTTCCACGAACTAAAATGATTCTAAAATGTATATAATCATCCTTAGGTCGCTGGTTTTTGATCATCTCTCTTGGTGTATTGTTTTCCAAATATTTTTCAAGTTTTAGAGAGACTTTTTATTATGTGAAGAACTTGAGTCCAGCAAGTTCTTAGTGGTTTATTACAGTGTACTTCTGTATTGTTTTATTTGTGTTAATTGTGCAGGTTGAACACACTTGGACATTGGTCATCAAGCTTCGGGAGAAGTCTTGTTCGTGAGTCACTTTTCGGGAGGAAAAGTGCAAGTGTTATGATTTGAAGGGAGTTCAAGATCTTAGCACTTCAGAAATTTGATTAGGAGTTTAGATTACAACAGTTGCGACAAATTCAAGAAGGAGTCTTTATTTGTATAAGTCAATTTGGTTTTGTAATCGTTTAGATATTCTTCTAATAAATTTTATTCTCTGGGCGTGGCCTCGTGGACTAGTAGTAATCTGCAAAGATTGCTGATACCACGTAAAAATTCGTGTGTTCTTTACTTTATGTTCGTTTTTATCTTCTGGTCATAAACTGTTTAAACATATATGGTTTCTGTTCAAACAGTCTTTGTATCTGTTTAAACATTTCTGTAACAGTTCAACAATTAATTATTTAATTTGAATAATTAAGTTGGTAATCCTAAAAAAAGGAATTTTACTGAGTATCCGATTATTTAGGAAAGAATATCTGTAACAAATTAATGTAATCCTCCTTGAGCCTATAAATAGAGAAAGATAGCTCAAGGAAGAGACTTTTGGCTTTCGAATTCTTTGAGACTAGAGTGATTCTGTTTGATATATTGTCTTGTTCTTCAGAGGTTGGTGAAACTCATTGAACTCTAGTTCTTTGATCACTCATTTGAATCCTATATCAATAACAATTCAAGTGGACGTAGGTTGTTACCAGATTCTGGGGCCGAACCACTATAAACTCTTGTGTTCTTTATTGTTTTTTTTGTCATCACATTCATTTCAACGTGTTTGTCCACATCAAGCAAATTTGACTCCGTGTCAGTTGGCCAAAATCAGGGTCAACATAATGTATGCCATAGATGTATTAAAAATATTAGGGCAAAAAATTATCTATAATTTTAATAAAAATTGTTGGTTCACTTCTTTTTAATATATATATATATATATATAATAGAACGAATTACAGTTCTATAGTATATATAAATATTTATATGAATAATGTGTACATATATGACATCTAAACACAACATTAACATTGATATATTTTTATATGGCTACATGATATATATATATAAATTACAATAATATTTAAAAATAAATTAATAATAGAATAAAATAAGAATAGGAAAAGTCATAGTGTAGAGTAGCATACATGCATTAATTATTTTTAGTTTTTAATGTATCTCGCAATGTCATTTGGTGAATTTGATGATGAATAAAAAGAGCTCCAATCACTTGATAAAAAACTAAATTATCACACAAATTTATAAGATAAAAAAATGATAAGTATAGTTTATTATTTTTGAAATAAATATGATTTAATTATTTAAATTATGATAAAATATCTTAAAAATATCATATTTTAATTAATTTATTTTTGTTAAGTTTATGTGTGTTCTAATTTTGAATTTGGCAGTGACAACAAGAAATTATATATTATATGTTTTTTGACTCTCGATTTGGCCAACGACACGGAGTAAAAAATATGACAGGAAAAGAAATGACAATTAAGAGTTTAATCTAATGGTAAAAAAGAAACACCAACAATTTATAGTGGTTCAGCCCCAATAGATGGTAATGACCTACGTTCACTTAGTGTTATTATTAGTATTGAATCCCAATATCGTGATCAAAGAACTAGGGTTCTTGAGTTTCACAAATCTCGGGAGAATTACAATAAGACGATGGATAATTGCATTATAGGCTCTATCTCTCAATATTCAGGAAAAAGATTCAAAAGATCAAAATTCATTTCCTTGAGCTATTTCATGCATATTTATAGGCTCAAGGAGGGTTACATGGGTCAATGAGCCTTTACTTTCCTTAATAACCGTGTATCAATGTCATAAAGAGGAAATATTCAATGCAATTATTACACGATTACAATCTTAGAAGGAAATAAATCAAATTATACGACTAGCCTGGTCGTATCTAATAGTTAAGCCCGGTGAAGGGATGTGCCTCTGGTCGATATTCGAGCAGCACTTCCGCCACGTGTCAACCACATGTAGAAATCATTGCCACGTCATCAGCAACTGTTTTTCGGGTAAACAATGTTTAATATAATATTAATATTATAAGTGAATTTTAGATTTATGTTTGTTGCTATTTTTTATTTTATTTTATTTTTTAAAAGAAGTTTCTTGCTAGTTAATAGTAGATTATATTATATTATATATTTAAATAGGTGAAGTTTAAGTTTAATTAAATTTTATTTAAGTTATTATACATACCACACTAAAATTATATATAATAATTAATAAACTTAACAAGATGTTTTTGGATATATATTAATTATATTAATATGGTATTAATAGTATATATTATACATAGATTTTAATTGAATTTAAATTTGTTGTTAGTTTTTTTTTAAAAGATGTTTGTTGTTAATTGACAGTAGATTAAATTATATTATATGTTTAATATGTTATTATTTTAATATGTGAAGTTTAAATTAATTTTATTTAAGTTATAAAATGCATGATTTTATTATTTTTAAATAATTATTATTGTAAAATATTTAAGTTTAATTAATTTAATTTGATTTTAAGTCATATTTACATTTTAGTGTTAAATATAAAAATATTTTGTTAAATATAAAAATATTTTGTCAAAATTAATAAAAAAATAAATAAAAAATCTCACATCTTTTATATATATATATTTATAAAAAAGAGTTTTATCAAGAATATTTTTGTGAAGAGACGTGTTCGGAAACAAAAGATGAAAATGTCTGCCTCAGATTTTGCTAGAATGTAACATTTAATTATATATATATTAATTTGTGTTATATGTAAATTAACTATCGGATCATTTTATTTTTTCGTCAAAATATTTACGATAACTTTTTGGATAGACAACTAAAGTGAGCGTATTAAAAGTAAACGAGATTAGTTAGACACATACATCCACACGGAATCATAATTTATAAGGAGAGAGGACTATTTTTTTATAATATAAGAGGAGCTAAAATACAATTTTTATTTTGTCAAATAAAAAAAATACAATTTTTATATTTAAAACACCAACATAATTAAAAAAAATCCAATAATTATTAAAAAAAATTGAAAGGAACAAGCCCTCTGTAGCTCAGCCACGAATCTACTGCATTACATAGTGAGGCTGAGGACCTTCAAATTTTTTTTTTTTTTTATATATATATTTAAAAAAAAATTCTATTAATTTATTATTTTCATTAAAAAAATTATTAAAATCTATGAAATTAATCTTATAATTTGTAATGATTACGTCCTTTCGTACATCTATCATATATGACTATATGCCTTTCAAACCTCATGTCGTTTAGAAATTACATTCCTTATTATTCTATTGAAGAATGAGATTCATTGTCACATAATGATATAATTTAAAATTTTAAGCAGCAAATAAAAATCTAAACGTCTATTGTTTACATTTAAAAAATACATCTACACAAGACAATGATGGCGTTACACATCAATATCATTGATTATAACATTATATAAAGAGAAATTATAAAAAATGACCCAAATAAAGCCATTAAGAAGCTAATGTCCTTATTTTTTAAATTGTAGATAAATGATCTTTTTACATTGTTGATTACCTAAATTGCCATTTTTTATAATTTATTTATTTATTTAGGACTGTATGACTTTAATATAGTAGTATATGTATATTAGTTTTGTTTAATTAGTTTTTATTTTAAAGTTATATTGATTTTTTAAGTTTTTTATAGGTTGTTGGTATATTATTTTTCAATTAGTGTATATGTTTTTTGTGGTATGGTATATAATATTTTTTTTGTGATATTTAATTTCTATTTTATTATACATAGTGATAGTATATAATTTTGTATCAAGGTATATACATTTTAATGGTAGTATATAACTTTGTTAGCATAGTATATACATTTTTGAGTAATAATTTTGTAAGTTTTGATGGTATATTATTTTTCAACTTAGTATATATATTTTGTGGTATGGTATATCATTCAACAACTTATAAAAAACGAAAAAAATCAAAATAGCTTTAAAATAAAAACTAATTAAACAAAACTAATATACATATACCATAATATTAAAATATTTAGAATAAAATAGTAATTTGTTAAAGGGTGTATTTGGTAATATGTGATATTAAATAGATGATTAGGCTATTTTACTACAAAATTAAAAACATGGACATTTACTTACTTTCACACAAATTAAGGGTCATTTTGCACCATGCCCCTTATATAAATCTGTATGAGTTTCTAAAATATAATATCAAATATGAGTTGCAATACTATATTTTACCAAAATAAAGGGATAAAGAACTTCTTTTGATTAAATATTAAAAAGTGTGCTTTGGCATATATTATAAATTGTGCTAATTTTAATACAAAATAAAGTTTATTATCAAATTTGATACACCAATAAATATTATATTTTAAATAAAGTTTAATGTTGACCAATCAATTTTTTTTTGTATTTATTTAAATCTCAATTCCCATAAAATTTATTCTAAAAAAAATCCTATAAAATTTGTTGAATATTATTAACTTTTTATTGCTTTTATTTTCAAATAACATTGCATATAGTATTTGTGTGTAGAAGCATAATGTTATTGTTAAATATAATATTTAGTTACTTTTTGTGCCAAATTTGGTATTGATAATTTGATATTGACACTTACACTGAAGATGGTCTAAAAATTTGTAATAGTTACATTCTAAAAAAACTAAACTATCATTAATTTCACACATTTAATTAGCAAAATATATAAAATATTTTTATCCAATTATCAAAATAATTACATCCATTGAATGAAAATCTAATAGGTAATATATATCTTCTACAAGAGGCTAACAATGATTAAGGATTTTGGTAACAAAGGCCCAAGGCCTAATCAAAGAGGCCCAAATATTGATGGTCGATTACATATGAGCTAAGGTTCAAAAGCCCAAAGGACTATTTTTAAGGCGCAATTCTTGTTGGGGGATGAAATAGTTAAAGTTAGAAGAATGACAAAACATAGGTTAGGCAAAGTCCAAAGTAGATGAAACAAAGCATTCGAAGTAAGAATGATTACCTCAACCTTAACCTCGGCAGCACATAAAGATATCAAGGATCATAATTGCGACTTCGATCTCAGGACAGCTTGGCATTGATTGGAAAGTCTGATTTCAGCTTACTTGCCATTTAGGCATGATCTAAATAAGCATTTGAATGCATGTGAATATTTAATTAGATATTTTTATATTCATTAATTTATATAAAAAAAACAAAAATTGTCAGACTTGGGCATCAAACTTTACAAGGGTCTCACCTCCTCATACATTTGTAACCAACCTTCGGTAGAAGTATGAGAGCCAAATTTGTGCTTATAGTTGAAGCACACATTTCTGGTTAAAAACAGATCTTTTGGTTCATAAGTGATTGGAAGAACTTGTTGTTGGTGTTGATTTGGAAGAGGGTACACCTACATCCGACCTTGAATGGAAATAACTCACCAGACCATATATACTACTTCATTTTCCAACATTTTCAAATAGCTGATGTGCCAATCGTGATAAACTCATTTTTATCTTAACTAACTTTTAGAAATCTATATATATCACCCAGTAGACTTGAAAAGGGATCTCAGATTGTTCAGTTTGCATACTATTATCCCTGATTTTCAAGTAATGTCACTAATTAAGAAGCTGAGTTGGTGACATGTTTTAGACAAGTGTGATAACATGGAGTTGAACCTGGTCGATACACGATAAGTATAAGTACATGGCCGATCAATAGATCTATCTTATTTCTGCTCGTCTTAGAAGATTACATGAACAAGTCGATGGAGCACTTGAAACCTAATCACATAACTATAGCAGTAGGCGCCATGTCGAGTGAGTTGTACTTGCTTATTTGACTTAATAAAACTTGTCTTTTATTGTATTTTATATGATTAAATAGCCATTTTTATATTTTTAGGGATTTAGTTATGTATTTGAATTCAAATGTAACATAAGTGAGCTTATAAATTAGAGACTTCACTATACATACTTTTCACAAGTGAGTTGCAAACCGAAAGACTGAAATTGTAAAGAGAGAACTTAGTTAATCTAATTCTTAGCATTTGAGTTATCAGATCAATAAAAGTAGCTAATGGATTTAGGTCAATTATTCACGCTCAACCACATAAAATTTTGTGTAATGGTCTTTCTTTCTTGAGTATATTTGCTTACAAAATCATTATTTTTCTTAAAAATTGTCACTATCCAAAACGCGAATCAACACATACTTAACTATTTTTGTTTGATTGTTTGAGAGAATCACTTGAGTGTGAGAGTGCATTTATGAAAGTATCCCCATAAGGCATCTTTTATTTAATATTGCATAAAATATTCATTCATTCAATCCTAGTTTATTGCTTTGATTCACACTAAGTGAAATTCCACCAGTAACCTAGATATGAAATGAAATCATCGAACAATAAGACATCATCTATATGACACATTAATAGAAAGAGGGGAGTCACTTTTCCCACTTTTCACACCTTTATCTCCTCATTTCCTCACCAAAACTACGAGAAAAAAAAACACATTCTTCAAATTTTTGTTCAATTTTGTCCAAATAAGCAAATATGTCATGTTGGAGTTTATTCATCGTATATATGTTCCTAATACAAATTTAATTAGATTGACTTTGAGTCTGGCAGATTGGTAATTGTTGGATTTAGTCCCAACCATATATAATCAATAGAATAAATATCATTTTTGGCCTCTAAACTATGGACAATTCAAATCGTGCTCCTGGATAATTTGCGATGTTAAAAAGTCATTTGAATTATATACGTTATTGAAATGAAACTTCTGTGAGATTTTGTCCTAGGTAGCTAAGAAAATGATGACGTGACATTTTAGCTGCTCATGTGGCAATGACATGTATACAATAATTAGTAATTTTGCCATGAACTTTGACTACTACCAAATCATGTCTCTTTTATTTAAAAAATTAATTAAAATTTTTTTTTCTTAAAATTAATAATTAAACCCTTAATTTTTTTAAAAAGTTAGGAAAATAAAAATACTAAATTTTTTAAATTTACCAAATATTAAAAAATTAAAAATCTAAATAATAAAAATAACATTATTTTTTACTTTTTTTCACAATATAAAATAAATCTATTTTAAAATAAAAATTAAAAATAATTCTTTAAACTTAGTTTTTTCACATTCCTCCTTCTCCTACTCCTACTCCCCTTCTTCTTCTTCTTTACTAGATTCGCTCCATCCTTCCCAACCACCCCAAGTTTTGTAGCGAGATGGACGGTCGAAGGGCACGACAGAGACGACCAAATTTTCTTAATATTTTTTTAAGTTTTAATTATCTTTTTTAAGAAATTTTTAAAAAAAATTTTAAATTGATTTTTTTGGGTTTATACCTTTTGGATTTTGTGTTTTATCTCATTACCTGTTTGGACCCTGTGTTTTGACAAATTATTTTTTGGACCCTGTGTTTTGTAAAATGATTTAAATAGACCCATAAAACCAATTTTGATGAAGAAAAAATTGAATTTGATAACACAGTTATTAGGCAGAATTATTGTACTTTTATTCTGAATTGTTAGGTTGATGAATTATTTGTGATTTTAGTTAAAAAAAAACTTTGACCAAAATCGAGTTTATGAGTCTATTTAAACTATTTTACAAAACATAGGGTCCAAAAAATAATTTGTCAAAACATAAGGTCTAAACAATCAATAAGACAAAATGCATGGTCCAAAAAAGTATAAACCAATTTTTTAATGAAAGGGGTATGATTTGGTACTGGTCAAAGTTTGGAAAATAAAATTACTAATTATTCTACACGTGACGTGTCAAATTAATAGTCAAAATGTCATGTCATATTTTATTAGTCACCTAAGACGAAATCTAACATAAGTCTCACGTTTTAATAATGTATATAGTTTGGGAGAATTTATAACATTGTAAATTATTCGGGGGCACGATGTGATAGTGGTCATAATTTGAGGGAAAAATGATGTTTACTCTAATCAATATATATTTGATATCCATATAGAAAACTATTTTTACAGTGAAAAAACTTTCAAATCTTATTATTATTATTTTAAAAAAATCAAGATTGTATCTTTTAAAAAAATTGTAAGATCGTAAAAATAATAATAAAAAATAAAAGTTATTTTCTTTTTATAAAAATATGTATCTTAAGATTTTGGTATTTTTGAAATTTATTTAGTTAGGATATAGGGTTGGTCCTGTATCTATTCGTTCGACTCCAAAGTTGTCGTGGATTTGTCACCTCCATTGTCGGCTCAGTGCCCAACTTGGGCCAACTTTAGTTCAACTCAGTTTTGAATTGGGCTTTTATGTCGTTAATACCAAAGGTCCAAATCTATTGTAATATTTGAACCAGTTTTGACCATTCGTAATTAGTAGTACATGTATAGCACGAGTTTCCTTCAATTTTCTCTTCTTGTTTATTATTTAATCCATTGTTAGTATTATTATTATTGTACATTTTTTTTTGTTTTCTCACACGAACATAGATCATCTCCTAGTCACCGTGCCACCACCACGATTATTGTACACACTACCACTGTGTTTATTTTAATAGAAGACACTGTTTATTTAAATTATTTTTTCATTCCCAACTAATATCATTAATTATACTAACACATGCGACATGCCTCTCTTTCATTATCATTTCTTTTAATCAAATAACAAATACAAAATTATATTTTATCAAATGAATATGTAATAGGGTAAAATACAACAATAGATTAAACTAAACAAAGTTGATTATCTACTCGTGTACCTTAGTATATATATACTAATAATATTACCTACAACTACAAGTACGCAATTCATTATTCATTTAGGTTAGTTATAAGGTTAAGTATTTAATACATTTTCCGGCCGTCTAAAAATCTCATTTACCACCAATTTCCATCAGAATCTTCATTTTACTAAAAAAAAAAGAAAAGAAAATAAAAAATACTTTTAGACTCAAATACAAAAATTAATTTGAATATTATTTATATTATTTTAATAATGTAAAATTGGCTTGGAGTTAAAGACATGACTAATTAGCAGCTGATTGGCTCTGTGGCGTTAATGCGGGGTTTGGCCGCTGACACGGTTGGAAATACTCAACAAAGTGCTTGTTGTGGTGTGCAGCCGTGCTTCTGACCAAATAAAAATTTATTAATTAGGCTTTCCTCGCAGCCAAAGAGTTGACATTGACCAATAAATTCTCTGTTTTTGCTGCGCGTTATATATTTGTTTTATTACGAGCCCGTTCACAATGGCAACATGTTATAATGCCATCTTTAGTAAGAAAAAAGACACGAAAGAAATAAAAGAAAAGAAAAGAAAATTTCTGTCATTGTATACTTAGATTTAATAGCCTAACAAATTTTACACGTATGGCATACTTATAATAATAACTTTCACATAGCAAATGCAATGGCAGTCAATTATTTTCGTCTCGCCATGGGCTACGTAAGATAATGCATCATCCTTACGAGACTTGGGCATCATTTAACTCATCTCCTTTCTATAAAAAGTCCAATTAGCTCGTGCCTTTATTTTTAATCCATTTGATAACATAATTTTCTTTATGTTTTTGACTAAATTTTTGACAATCCATTTTAGATTTTTCGAAATTAATAAAAGCCTCCTCTCATATTTTTTTTTTAAAAAAAATATTTAATATTGTGATTTATTTGTTAGTTATGATTGTGTATGCATTATCTGTGCACGATCTAACACTATGACCAGGCACGGAGCCCAGTAGGGGACTAGGGGGATTTAAGCCAATTTTATTATTTGTTTATAATTTACCTCTGCATTTATTAAATATTTCAATATTTTCCTACAAAATTAACAAATATACATTAAAGCCCCTCTAAGATATTAAAAATAAAAATAGTTCCCCTAAAAAAATGAGTGTTGTTATTTAGTACCTTAAGGTACCCAACATCACATGGGGTAACACTTTATAATTAGTTAACGATATTTTATAATACTTATTAAATCAAAATAAGTGAGATCATATATTAGATTGCACCAATAGCGGCCCCTGAGTATAATTTTTAATATGGCCCAAGCTTTGCGTTCCTTGCTCAAAGTTGTGTATCGTGAACAAAGGTTAGAGTGTGTAGTTATTAATGTCGCGCAGGACATTTATATAAAAGAAAGAATCTAGATTGATTATTATAGGTTTTTAGATGTAATATAATATCTACGGTTGAGCACTCCCTTTGTTCCAAACAAGTAGGAAAAAAAGCTTTGGATAGAATACACAACCAGTTTGTGTTCTAAAAGACGAACAAGGTGATATACGAAGACAACAAATACAATAAAGGCTTAGGCGATCATAAAAAAAGATCCCACTGATAACCAACCATGTGGTTAGTTAGTTAGGAAACTGTTAGTGTAGCTCAAATTTACTTAGCTCTTTTCTTTGTAACCAATTCTGTTGTAACAGATTCGTGCTTGGTTGTATTGATTCTCAATGTATATAAATAAAGAGCTACTCAATGAACAATGCTTAAGCTTTCTAAGCATTTTGTTCTGAGGTTTTCATTACTCTGTTTTCTTTCTCTGCATTCTCTTTCATGGTATCAGAGCATCATTGAGTGACGTCCATGGCTTCTTCCGACGACGACTCGTCTCCTGTGGGAGTCACCGATCCACTACCTCAGACCGCTACTCACACTTTACCTCGTATTCAATCCTGGAATCCTTTTTCTAATTCTCTCAATTCTTCTTTAACTGTCAAACTTGATCGAACAAACTTTTTGGTGTGGAAGTCTCAAGTTGTTCCCACGGTGATTGGCCATGATCTTGATGAGATTCTGTTCAGTAATGAAGCTCCTCCTTCAAGGCTTATCAATGGTGATGTCAACCCTGTATTTACTCAATGGAAGCGTAGAGATCAGCTTCTACTTTCGTGGCTCCGATCCTCGATGACTGAAGGTGTTCTTGGAACTATTTCCAGTTATACTAGCTCCAATTCTGTTTGGACAGCCCTCGAGCAGAAATTCTCTAGCCAGTACAAAGATCGATTGTTGCAGCTCAAGAGTCAATTATCCACGATTCAAAAAGAGACTCTTACTGTTTCCGATTATGTTGACAAAATCAAGATGCTGTGTGATTCTTTAGCTGTTGCTGGTCATCCAATTAACGATTTTGATCTAATCTTGCATCTGCTAAATGGTCTTGGCCCTGAGTTCGATCCTGTGGTGTCTGGAATTACATCTCGAAGTGACAACTTGTCTCTTGAAGAAGTTCAAGCTCTTCTTATGTCGCATGAGACTCGTCTTGAACGCCACAACTCTGTGATGGATCTGTCTAACAAAATGTCTGCTAATCTGACCTTTTGTTCAAGAAATGGTGCTTATCGTCCCTTCAATACTACTGGCAAAGGTTCTGGAGCAGAAACTCAGCCTAAGTCTCCTGGTCGTGGCTATTCTAGACCTTATAATCAGAATCTCAATCGTCCTTTGTGTCAAGTTTGCATGAAGTATGGTCATACTGCAGTTACGTGTCATTACAGGTTTGATAGGAATTGGGTCACTCCAAAGCCTAATTCTTCTCAACCTCAAGCTCACCTCACTGAACACACCTTTGACTATGATCCACAAGCCTATGTTGCTCAATCTATTTCAGATTTCGGGGATGATGCAGGGTGGTATGCTGATACTGGTGCCACAAATCATATAGCATTTAACATGGAGAATCTTGATTCTGCTGTCCCGTATTTTGGTCAAGAATCTGTAGCAGTTGGCAATGGTAAGAAGCTTGTTATTTCTCACATTGGTAAAGCTACCCTGTCTCCCAATTCTTCTAATCCATTGCATCTAAACTCTGTACTACAAGTTCTTGCTATTACAAAAAATTTAGTGAGTGTTTCTAAGCTAACTGATGATAATGATGTTTTCTTGGAATTTCACAAATCCTGTTGTTTTGTTAAGGACAAGCAAATGGGTGCAGTTCTGCTCAAAGGGAAAGTTAAAGATGGTCTATACTGTCTAGGGGAAGATAGCTCGAGTCTTTCTACCAAATCTTGGGAGTGTCATCTTGTTACTTCTTCTGAATCCACTCCTATTTACACTAAGTGTATGAGTTGTAATAATTCTTGTACTAAAATTGTTCATTCAGTTTACAATTGTAATTCAAAATCCATTAATAAAAACTCAGATATTGCTCTTTCTCGTTCTTCTCCTACTGTCCTTACTTCTATGTTGTCTTCTGACATTAATTTGTGGCATTGCAAACTAGGACATCCTGCACCTGCAACTTTAAGTAAAATACTGTCTAGTTTTAATGTCCCTCATTCTCTCAAAAATTTCAGATTTTGCAATGCATGTCAACAAGGCAAAAGTCATAAACTTCCCTTTTCATTATCCACTAGCAGAGCTTCTTAACCTCTTGAACTTCTCCATACAGTTCTTTGGGGTCCTTCCCATGTAGCTTCTAAGGACAATTACAAGTACTATATTATCTTTGTCGATGATTATAGTCGATTCTCCTGGATTTTTCCACTTACTCTTAAATCTCAAGCCTTTGAAACTGTTATCCAATTTAAGGGTCTTGTGGAAAAACAGTTCAATCTCCCTATTAAAAGAGTACAGGCTGATAGTGGAGGTGAGTATAGGCCTTTTATAAAGTTTTTAAGGGACCAGGGTATTCTTCTTACACAACCATGTCCACATACTCATGAACAAAATGGCAGAGTTGAGAGGAAGCATCGACATGTTACTAAGACAGGTTTAACTCTTTTAGCTCAGTCTGGTTTGGATATGTCTTATTGGTGGTTTGCTTTTCAATGTGCCGTGTATTCCATCAATAGAATGCCTACACCTATGCTTGACAATATCAGTCCTTATGAGTGCCTATTTCATCATGCTCTTGATTACACTCTTTTCAAGCCTTTTGGGTGTGCTTGTTTCCGACATCTCAGACCTTATCATCACCATAAACTTGAGTACAGATCTGAGCAATGTTTATTTTTGGGATACTCATCTAAGCATAAAGGTTTTCTCTGTGAGAATGCAACAGGCAGACTTTTTATTGCTCGTAATGTGGTCTTCAATGAGTTCTATTTTCCAGCAGCTCATTCAGTTGCTGCCACTTCTCAAGTACCTTCTCCTGCTGCTTATCCTTCTGCTACTTTTTTTTACAAACAACAATGCAGTTGGCACTAATCATGTTGTTTTACCTGCTGTATCTGATGCAATGGCTGAGTATTCTTCCACTCATACCTCTGCATCTAGTACTGCACCAGTTGCCCTTACTGCAGATGTTCCTGAACCAGTTGCAGCTCCTCAAGTTTCTGCTGCATCTGTTGAACCAGCTGTACCAGTTATGTCATCGTCTGCTACTTCTTTATCTGAGCAGTCCTCAAATGGCTCTCCTTTTCCATATCCTGTTGCTAGTGCTTCTTCTTCGACTTCCATGTCATCTGTTGCTGAGCCATTACCCCTTCTCAGAACTCACTCTATGATCACTCGAGCTCAAAATGGCATTCATAAGCCTAAAGCTTATCTTGCCACCAAACACAAGTTGGTTGAATCTTTGCTCCCTCAAGAACCAAAATCTCTCAAAGCTGCTCTTAGAGATCCAGCATGATTTGCTTCTATGCAAACAGAGATGAACACCTTAGTTAAAACTGGAACCTGGACTCTTGTTCCTTATCAACCTTCTATGCACTTAATTGGAAATAAGTGGGTTCATAGGGTCAAATTACATGCAGATGGCTCCCTTGATAGGTTCAAATCTCGGTTGGTTGCTAAAGGGTATTTGTAGCAAGTTGGAATTTACTTTGAGGATACATTTGTAGGATCTTAAAATTTAAATCTAGATGCATGCTTCCTATTATTTTTCCAAACACATAATAGAAACATAGAATAACACGACATACATATGAACATTAGATTCGTATATTAACATAAACACAATGATGTAGAAACTTACGAATACGCAGCGGAACTGGAACAACTCCTTCCTTCAATCTCTCTAACTCTTGATTCCTTTCTGTAGCAGAGTATTATCAAGAGATTGAACTAGATCAGCAACACAGTCTTCCTCACCAAGCCTTTGATCAATCTAGAACTAGTGTGGGCTGGTTCTCAACACATGAGTAGAGATCTAGAAAAGAAGAAGAGAAAGTGGCTAAGAAAGGATTAGAGTGTCTAGGTTTTCACTTACCCAATGAATCAATTGATACTGACCTCTGAAAACCCTAGATATCATATTCCTTATATAGACAACTTAATGGGCTTTATTTAAATTTAAATTTAAATTTAAATTTTGAATTAATTAAAATAATAAATAAAAAGATAAAAGCCTTGGGCTCCCACAAATGGACTTGGGCCCAATACTTTTATTTTGAATTTAAATCCCAATTGGGCTTAAATTCAAAACCTTTTATTTATTTATTTATTTTAATTAATTAACTAAATCCTTATTCAAATTAACTAATTATAATTTGAAACTTGATTTAATTTTTATTTATTTATATTGACACCAATTTATCAATATTAATAAATTTACCCAAAGATTATCTTTTATTCTCTAAATCTCATATCTCTATAAATTTTCCAAAATTGACCTAGTCAACTTAAAAAAAAAATCCTAATTGATAATTAAATCAATTAATTGAGACATTCTAGATGATTTACTCAAAGGTGATGCGGGGACCATGGATCCATGAAATCAAGCTCCAATAAGTTACCGTGAATTTATTTACGAATAATTTCACTATCTTATTAATTCCTCGTGACTCCACTATAGACTTGGAATTGAACTCTTGAATTCATAGAACGTATTTTCCAAACCATAAATACGTTATCCATTGTTATAACCATTACAGTTAGTCAATCCTCTATCGATGACTTACTAACAAGCTGGGTGAAAATTACCGTTTTACCCCTCATCAGTATTTTATCCTTAACTCCCACTAAGTTCCTTATTAATGATATTTCCATGAACTTAATCACAGAAATGAGATCTCAATCATTTAACCTTTTGAACAAAGCAATTAAGGAAATCATCTTTTCACTTCTCATACAGAAGTTATAGATTTCATATCTATGAATAATACTCACACTCAATTTCATTACTAAATCTCCAAGATGTAAGTATGGGCTAGACCGTAGGGTAAGCTGGTAACGAACAAGTCAAAAGATTTAAATAATATAATTAGCAGAATATTATCACTCAGAATTAAGATCGACTTAACCTATGGTCAACATTGTGATATTGATTAGATTCGATAACACGATACTTATTTATCAATCAATAATCAATATCGGTCCTAGTCCGATGTAACCAAATACATCCGATCATATCTACTTGGTTAATGCCTTGGACAAGACATCACACTCCTAATGTGTAAGTAGATCATATCGTAGATTTCCTAATCAGTGAAAATCCAATGCACTGATCTAATCTAGGACTCGTTCTTTTGAACATATAATTACAACTATAATCCACTGTGACCTAGTCACCATAATTGTAACTATCCATATGTTCAGGATCTTATGAATGTTTGTATTAATTGAATAAACATGTAATAAAATAAGCGAACAATGCAATTGAATAAACAAAATGATTTCTACTTCTTTTATTGATAATAATAACGTGTTACATAAGAAATATGGTTTTATTAAGGGCATAAAACCCAACAACATTTAGTCCTGTTGTAAAACCAGTCACTGTCAGACTGGTTCTTACTTTGGCTATCTCCTCAAATTGGGATGTAAGGCAGTTAGATGTCTCCAATGCCTTTCTAAATGGACCTCTGCAAGAAATAGTTTATATGACTCAGCCTCAAGGCTTTGAGGATCCCTCCAAACCCTCTCATGTTTGTCTTCTTCATAAGGCACTTTATGGCCTCAAACAAGCTCCTCGAGCATGGAATCACAAACTCACACAAACATTACTTAGCTGGGGTTTTCAAGCATCCAAAGCAGACACATCTCTTTTTGTCTATGGTAGCTCTCATACTCTTATCATTTTACTGGTTTATGTGGATGACATATTGGTTACAGGTCCAAATTCCCAACTTATTCAAAAACTCATCTCAGATCTCAACTCAGCCTTTGCTTTAAAGGATTTGGGACAAGTTCACTACTTTCTTGGTGTTGAAATTCACAGGAATGAAGAAGGGCTGTATCTTTCTCAGAGCAAATACATCACTGATTTGCTTATCAAGGTGCATTTGGATGGTGTCAAAAGCTGTGCCAGTCCCACTAGTAGTGCACATAAGCTTGCTCTTACTGAAGGTACTCCGTTTGAAGATCACACCTTGTATAGAAGCACTCTTGGAGCATTGCAATATTTGACCCTTACTAGACCTGGTGATGCTTACATCATTAAAAAATTGTCTCAATTTCTTCATGCTCCTACTAATGTTCATTGGGAAGCCTGCAAACAGTTGCTCCAGTACTTGAAAGGGACTGTCTCCGAAGGCCTTCTTATTCGACCTGCTCACAGAATGTCCATTGAAGGCTATTCGGATGCTGACTGGGCCAGCTGCTTGGATGATCGCCGATCAACTGGAGGCTATGTTGTGTTCTTAGGCTCGAATCTTATCTTCTGGTCTGCGAAGAAGCAACAGGTCATTCTTCCACAGAGTCTGAATTTCGTGCTCTAGCCAATACTGCAGCAGAATTTCTTAGGCTCGAATCTTATCTCCTGGTCTGCTAAGAAGCAACAGGTTGTTGCTCGTTCTTCCACAGAGTCTGAATTTCGTGCTCTAGCCAATACCGCAGCAGAAATCAAATGGTTGCTCTCTTTGCTCACTGAACTTCAAGTCACCCTTGTGGATGTTCCCATTATTTGGGTTGGCAATCAAGGTGTTGCTGCCTTGGCTGCCAATCCTGTCTTTCATGCTCGATTTAAACATATCGAGATTGATCAACATTTTGTCCGAGATCAGATTTTAAACAATAAAGTCTCAGTTCGTTATGTGCCTTCCGTTGACCAGGTAGCAGATGTGTTAACTAAAGCTCTTCCCAAAGATCGGTTTCACTACTTAAAGACCAAACTCAAAGTGGTTCTTACCCCTTTTCATTTGAGGGGGGATGATAACCAACCAACCATGTGGTTAGTTAGTTAGGAAACTGTTAGTGTAGCTCAAATTTACTTAGCTATTTTCTTTGTAACCAATTCTGTTGTAACAGATTCGTGCTTGGTTGTATTGATTCTCAATGTATATAAATAAAGAGCTACTCAATGAACAATGCTTAATGTTAGGTCCCGACTAGTGACCCTCGACCAGTGGGCGCACATCCTGCGCGCGGACTCGTACGGACGAATGGGCCGAGTAAATGTCAAGACCAGTGACGCGGCCCATGAAGGGTCCATGGGGCTTGGGCGGTTTGGGGATTACTTAGCATGGATGTACTCCTCCTTCTTAAGTAACTTAGCATAGTGGGTTTACTCCCTAAATGGGCTGGCCATTTAGTTTATGGGCTTGTCCATATGCTTTATGTAGATATTTTAAGGGAAATGGATGGTGGGGAGCTTGCCACTTGTCGGCCTAGGGTGTTCTCTAGTTTCCTATATAAAGGGCAAGACCCTCACTTGTTTAGGGGCTGCCATTACATTTCTCTATACTTGTACACCATATTTTTATCAATACAAAGCACAGATTCTTTGTACCTTGTTGCTTTGTTCCTTTCACTTAGTTGCTTACACTCTTTCGGAGTGGTTGTCCATACCCACTCTCTTAGGCTGACTTTGTCGATGGACTGGTGAAGTGCCGCACTCCCTAACCTCGGTGGGTTCGGAGCGTGTCAGGTGGTATCAGAGCTGATTCAAGGAGAAAGAGTAGAACTAATGACGGACCAACCAATGGCGGAAGCCACGAAAGAAGTGTCTAAAAAGAAAGCCGATCCAAGAGAAATGATAACCGAACTAGAAAAACGTCTCGAAACTAATGTTTACCTTGTCCATGCCATGGATTCCCGAATTGGAGGCCTTGAAGAAAAATGCAAGAACCTAGAAGCAGAAGATGTTGCTATACACGGCTCCATTTCGGATGCACTTCAAATGCAGGCCGAAGGTCTGCGTGATGAAGTTGGAACCATGAGGGATTTGTTGCTCACGGAAATGAATTCAATACGAGCCCAACTCGATATCATGGAGGCGAATGAAAGAGAGAGAGACGTAGAGCATCGTGAGATGCTTAACCGGCAGGAAGAGGCGAATACAGCCACCATGGCCAAGCTTGAAGAAATCCAAGCCGATTGGGCCATGTGTAGAAGAGCTGCGTCCGGAGGTGGAGTTTCCACCCCCTTGGTTCACAAAATCGAAATACCAAAGCCAAAGGCTTTTAGCGGGTCGAGGAATGCCAAAGAAGTTGACAACTTCATATGGGGCCTATCTCAGTATTTTGAAGCTACCAACATCACTGACGAAGCAGTAAAAATCCGAACCTCGGCGATGTACTTATCCGATACTGCCATGTTATGGTGGCGCCGGAGGCATGACAAGATTGGAAGACAACTCTGCATGATGGACTCTTTTGAAGATTTCAAAAGAGAGCTAAAGAAACAGTTCTACCCCGAGAACGCATTAGACGACGCGAAGGGTCAGTTGAGACGGCTTAAACAAACTGGCGGGATCCGAGAGTACGTAAGAGATTTTACAACTTTGATCCTCGAAGTCCCGAACACCACCGAAGAAGACTCACTGTTTAACTTCATTGATGGATTACAACAGTGGGCTAAAGTTGAGTTAAGGCGGAGGAACGTTCAAGATCTTTCATCGGCCATTGCAGTGGCCGAGAGCTTAACCGACTATACTTCTAAAGAATCCTCCAGACCGAAGGAAGCAAAGACGTTTGTTAGCCCGAGGAGCGGAGGAGGAGAACGGTGGAAAGCTCGAGGGACGACCGATGCTGGTGCGAGTCAAAAGGGGAAAGCTAAGGAGATGGCCACACGAGACACTGTTCGATGCTTTGTCTGTGCTGGGCCACACTGGGCGCGGGAATGCCCACAAAAATGGCTGTTGAATGCTCAGGCAGTCGTTAAGCAAAGGGAGCTCGAGGAACAACGAAGGCTCGAGGAGCAAGGAGCCAGGTGCGGCTCGATGAAATTGTTGAAAGCCTTGAAAGCCAGCCCACGAACAAGAGCAGATGGCCAGATGTTCGTGGATGTCATCCTCAACGGAACGAAGATGACGGCGCTGGTCGATACAGGTGCTTCTCACAATTTCTTGTCAACCCATGGAGCGAGGAGCGTTGGGGTAAAGCCTGCTCATGAAGGCGGGGCACTGAAGACAGTAAATTCACCTATCCCAATAACTGGCGTTGCCAATGGCGTTGAGACCAGTCTTGGTGAATGGACTGGTCGGACTAATTGGTCGATAGTGAACATGGACGACTACGACGTTGTCCTAGGGATGGAATTCTTCGATCAGACGAAGGCCATCCTCATTCCCTACGCCAATCAGGTTTGCATCTCTGATGATGCCGGTCCGTGTGTTGTTTCTACCCGAACAGCCATGGAAATTGAAGAGCGAGCGTTGTACGCCCTTCAATTCAAGCGAGGAATGCACCAAGAGGGTGTGAGTTACCTTGCTATACTGAAGGAGTTTGATGATGAGGTATTATCAGCCCCGATGGTGGAACTCGATGAAGTATAAAGAGTACTGAATGAGTTTGAGGATGTGATGCCGGATGCCTTGCCTACGCAGCTACCCCCTCGACGTGGTGTGGACCACGAGATCGAGCTAGAAGCTGGTGCCAAGCCTCCCGCGATGTGTCCTTATCGGATGGCTCCGCCGGAGTTAGCCGAGCTACGTAGCCAGTTGAGAGAGTTACTCGTCGCTGGCTTAATCAGACCCTCTAAGGCACCCTTTGGGGCGCCTGTGTTGTTCCAGAAGAAGAAGGACGGGAGCCTTCGGATGTGCATCGACTATCGGGCACTTAACAAGATTACCATAAAAAATAAGTACCCGATACCGCTGATCGCGGATTTGTTCGACCAGTTGAGGACTGCTCGATACTTTACCAAACTTGATCTTCGCTCCGGCTACTATCAAGTGAGGATTAAAGAGGGCGACGAGCCGAAGACCACTTGCGTGACTCGATACGACTCGTATGAATACCTGGTGATGCCCTTCGGTCTTACCAATGCCTCGGCGACGTTCTGCACATTGATGAACAAGGTATTCCAAGATTACCTTAATAAATTTATTGTTGTCTATTTGGATGATATAGTCATATATAGCAACGATCTGGAAGAACACCTCGATCACTTGAAGTTAGCTTTTACCTTGCTAAGGGAAAATCAGCTCTTTGTCAAAAGAGAGAAGTGCACCTTTGCGAGCAACAAAGTAATGTTCTTGGATCACAAAATCAGAGACGGACTTCTGATGATGGATGGGGCCAAGGTGCTGGCCAACCAAGATTGGGAACCCCCGAAGAAAGTCCCCGAACTAAGGTCCTTACTTGGTTTGGTGAACTACTATCGACGGTTCATCAAAAGCTACTCTGCCCGAGCAGCTAAACTGACCGATATGCTCAAGAAAAATAAACCTTGGGTATGGGACGCTGCTTGCCAAAGCGCGTTCGATGACTTGAAGGACGCGGTTGCTGTTGAACCTTTGCTGGTCCTGCCTGACTGCACAAAGCCCTTTGAGGTGCACACTGATGCATCCGACTTTGCCATAGGAGGAGTCCTGATGCAAAACGACAGACCGGTTGCCTTCGAGAGCCGCAAGCTCAACGAGACCGAGCGGCGGTATACGGTCCAAGAAAAGGAGATGACGACTGTGATTCATTGTCTGAGAGTATGGCGCCATTATCTCCTCGGATCCTTCTTTGTTGTCATGACTGACAACATAGCCACAAGTTACTTTCAAACTTAGAAGAAGTTGAGCCCGAAGCAGGCTCGATGGCAAGATTTCCTTGCTGAGTTTCACTACTCGCTAGAGTATCGACCAGGGAAAGTAAACGTGGTAGCGGATGCACTGAGTAGGAAGGCATCTCTTGCTGCACTCAGTCGACCACTGGGTACTCTTGTGGCTCGGATTAAAGAAGGGTTGGCACATGATCCTTTGGCCAAAAGTTTGATTACTATGGTCGAGGAGAAGAAGACTCGGAAATTTTGGCTGGTCGATGGGTTGCTCTATGCTAAGAGTCATCGAATATATGTGCCTAAATTTGCTAGTCTTCGAAGGGAACTCATCAAGGAATGCCACGATTCCTTATGGGCTGGGCATCCGGGAATGAAGCGCACTTTGGCGCTCATAAAGGTGATTTACTATTGGCCTCAACTTCGTGACGATGTTGAAGCTTATGTTCACACTTGTCTTATCTGCCAACAAGACAAACCAGAACAGCGCTCGCCAGGCGGGTTGCTGGTCCCTTTGCCCATTCCTGATAAACCATGGGAAAGTTTATCTATGGATTTCATTACTGGCTTTCCAAAGTCAGATGGTTGCGTGAGCATAATGGTGGTTGTTGATCGATTCAGCATGTATGCAACCTTTATCCCAGCTCCGACAGACTGTACGGCGGAAGTAACAGCGAGACTATTTCTAAAACACGTTGTGATGTTTTGGGGGATACCCTCAAGTATCATAAATGATAGAGACCCTCGTTTTACTGGTCGCTTTTGGACCGAGTTGTTTAAACTCCTTGGTACGGAATTAAACTTCTCTACTTCGTTTCACCCTCAAACCGACGGACAGACTAAGAGGGTGAATGCGCTGGTCGAGTTATATCTGAGGCACTATGTTAGTGCGAATCAGAAAAATTGGGCAAGTCTGCTTGACGTTGCCGAATTTTCATACAACTTACAGCGAAGTGAGTCCACGAACAGGAGCCCCTTTGAGCTGGTCGTGGGAATGCAACCTCAAACGCCTCACGCACTGGTCGTGAATTATGACGGGCAGAGTCCCGCGGCGTTTAGGTTTGCGAAAAATTGGAGTGAACAGACCGAATTGGCCAGGGCTCACTTGATGCGAGCCCAGAAACGGATGAAGAAGTGGGCGGATAAGAAGAGAAGGCAAGTCGAATTCCAAGAAGGTGATCTTGTCTTGGTGAAGATGTTGCCTCAACAGTTCAAAGCCTTGCGGAAATTCCACAAAGCTTTGGTTCGGAAATATGAAGGCCCATTCCCGGTGCTCCGGAGAGTTGGCCAGGTCGCCTACAAACTTCAGCTGCCTCCTCAGTTGAAGATTCATCCAGTATTCCACGTGAGTATACTGAAGCCTTATCATGGTGATGAAGAAGACCCCGAGCAGGGAGTGTCCAAAAGAGCCCCTACGACAATGACTACTTCTTATGATAAGGAAGTCGAGTGTATACTGGCCGATAGAGAAGTTCGGAAAAAGAGGATCCCCATATACACGGAATACTTAGTTAAGTGGAAAGGTTTGCCAGACGAAGAGGCTAGTTGAGAACCAGAATCCCTTCTTTGGCAATTCAGAGATCACATCCTACGTTACAAGGATGGTGATGCGACGGGGACGTCGCAGACTTAAGTGGGGGAGGGTGTTAGGTCCCGACCAGTGACCCTCGACCAGTGGGCGCACATCCTGCGCGCGGACTCGTACGGACGAATGGGCCGAGTAAATGTCACGACCAGTGACGCGGCCCATGAAGGGTCCATGGGGCTTGGGCGGTTTGGGGATTACTTAGCATGGATGTACTCCTCCTTCTTAAGTAACTTAGCATAGTGAGTTTACTCCCTAAATGAGCCGGCCATTTAGTTTATGGGCTTGTCCATATGCTTTATGTAGATATTTTAAGGGAAATGGATGGTGGGGAGCTTGCCACTTGTCGGCCTAGGGTGTTCTCTAGTTTCCTATATAAAGGGCAAGACCCTCACTTGTTTAGGGGCTGCCATTACATTTCTCTATACTTGTACACCATATTTTTATCAATATAAAGCACAGATTATTTGTACCTTGTTGCTTTGTTCCTTTCACTTAGTTGCTTACACTCTTTCGAAGTGGTTGTCCATACCCACTCTCTTAGGCTGACTTTGCCGACGGACTGGTGAAGTGCCGCACTCCCTAACCTCGGTGGGTTCGGAGCGTGTCATTAAGCTTTCTAAGCATTTTGTTCTGAGGTTTTCATTACTCTGTTTTCTTTCTCTGCATTCTCTTTCACCCACATATTTAGAATGGTAAGTTAATACTAACTGCTCAAACTCTATCAAAATATAAAACAAATGCCATCTAATATAATATTTATTTGTAAAAAATTAGTTTCATATTTTTTTTACTTTAATCCAAATAAATGTAATTGTAATAGAATAAAAAACTAATCCATTCTTTTAGGGGTAGTAGGTTGAATATCCATCATTATAAATATTGGTGTTGTGACATAACGAAGGGGGTGATTATTTTCTCTATAAGCAGAAATCTTGGAAAAATAAACCTAAACAATAATATTATTTAACGTAGGTCATCTTATTTTGAATCGAACTACCATAAAATTATGACTTTCATAATCATACAAAAAAGAATTTAGTAATTAACGAAAATCACTACCAACAGTTTTCAATTATTATTATTTATTCATTTAAATTTTAAGTTAAAGGTTTCGATTTTGATGATAATATATTTCTTTAAAATTAAAATTTGACTAGTGGGTGTGTTGGAAACGCGAGATTACACTACTACGAAAATACAATTCAATACAGTAAATGCAATTAATATAAAACTAAATTGTTAAGTGTTTTATACTACATTATATAAAACAATTTATGCAGTGTATTTAACTAATCTTAACAATGTCAACTCTATGATAACTGGTGGAACTACTCTTTAGCTGGGGCTTGGCCCCAAAAGTTTACCATAAAAATTAAAATAAAAATAATATAAGATAAAATTTGTGAAATAATAACATACACATTATTTATTATTTTTCGTGATAATATTAGTGTTGATTCCCTCCCCAGGAATAGAGCTAGTTGGGGGCAAGTGGAGGCTCAAACCCCACTACAATTTTTTTTTTAAATTACTGTGTAAATAAAATATGATGTATATAAGATTAGTAAAAAATATGTAAATAGAGTAAAAAACCAATAGTTTCTTTGATTCTTTAAAAGAGCGACTCAAACTCTAATTTTTATTTGTATTTTTTCTTCTTTGAAATGCGTTAATTTAATTTTGATAAATAATTAATTTTGTTAAAAATAAATAATATCGATTAAAGTTATTGCTATATGAGGTCCAAATTTGTATGGGTATAAATATTACTCTATTATATATGAACTCCAAACTTAATATAAACTCAATCTAACAAAAATTATTGATTCTTGATTTGAATTTGTTAAAAAATAAAATTATTAGCCATTTTCTTCAATAAAAATGAAAAAAGAAGTTTTTATTTAGAAAAAATACTCATATTTTACTTTTATTAGCTTTTTTTAAGCTCTACTAATCAAATTTACCGGCCTCGTCCTTACCCCTCTCAAAAACATTATTTCCCCTTATTTGCCCCTGTAACAGATCTCTAGTTCTTTCATGACATTGGGTGAACTCCTTATAAATTGAAATTAAGAGTATAATTTTGTAATTTATAAATACTCAATATAGATCATTTAATTCAATCAAAATAGAGGGATGTTTCTGTCAATAATCAATGTGATTACAGGGAAAAACCTTCATTTGAGACGTTACTAATTCGATTCTCGCTCGGTATAATTAGTTGGAATTTTTTATATATTCATTGAATATATATTTTTTTTAATTATTATTATTTTTCAGTCAAAAGGGAACGTAAACAAGATTACTGAAAAATTCAATTCTGTATGAACGTTGTTTGGTGAAATTCCAAAGAGAGAGAGCCTAGTGGTTGTTGTTTTGTTTGATTTGTTCATCCTACTTATTGACTATGCGATATAATAAGAAAATGGTAACATTAATAAATGTAGCAAATACAATAATAGTATCCCTAACAATAGTAAAAAATACGCGACATGTAAGAAATTTCAAAAGTTGTGTTTATATTTCAAAACCTTACGTACCAGAGAAATTGGTTGTTTTGAGTTACAAATTTCAAAGGGTAAAATTGCCCTTTTGTCACATATATGAGTGATCACACAAGTATATATGTGTACATATAATAAAGTATCAAAAAATAATTTGCTTCTTTAGTCAAAAAATAAGATAAATAATTTGCTTGTAATTCAAAATTTCACACAATAGTAGTAGATATATAAGGGTATTCCAATAATGTCCTAATTAGAAAGCTGTATATAGTCAAGTATAAATTTATATATATTCTATCGAGATCAGAAACTTGCAACCTGCGGCTATGTAAGAGGGTGGCATGACCATTACCTAACACAAATGACAAAAAAAATAGCTTTAATTTATTTAAATGTGGGCTTTCCCCCTAACTAAGCTACATGCATAACACATTTTTTATGATTTTTTGCTATGAAGATAATTTGTTATTTATATATTGTTCACACCAGCTTTCAAGCTTCTAGTGCTATCCTATCTATCAATTCTATATATGCTTATAATTAGTGAGAGCAGCCACTTTGAGATCACCATTTAAGTATACCTATACTTTATTTGTTCTTATTTTTTTAATTTATCCAGGCCCTATTCAGATTTCCAAAGGGACCATAACAAAATAACGATTCATGCACATATATAGATGATGCGTTTAAGTGTGTGTATATAAATATATATATAAAACTAATCTTTTTAACTTAATAATTAGAATGCATTGTGTCTTTTTTCTTTTTTGTTGGTAGAAAGGAAGAAAAGGGTGGGAAGAATATTCCCTTTATAATATTTTCTAGCAAACTATCAGTATCAATAATTTTTCGTAAGTTTTGTCAGGAAGAACTTTAATATTTTCAACTCTATGATTGTGCCTTTTTTTTTTCCTTATAAAATTTCCAGCTTTTGCACAGACAACGTACTGTAAGAATGTGTTTTTCATGGTTTTACATAGCTTCTTTTCAATTATTTATTACTGTTTACTGTCTTTTCTCCCAAAATGAAGCAATCAATCTAGTATCAAAAGACCACAAAATTGACAAGGTCGTTATATTTCAGAAATGACCATACTGCCCTTTGACTTTCGTATGATGACGACAAGAGCACTGGGGCCCACGCACCTACTCCCTCATTGACAAAATTGCCCTTCCTTCCCTGACATCTTCTTCCATTGGCCAATTCTTTCTTCGCAGCAACAACTGGTTGAGGAAGCTTCTATATTTCTCTTGTGTGTTTCGCAAGTTCATTGGTTTGGGAGTAGCAAAGAGCTATAAGCTAAATTTGGTATTTAAATAATGACAATGATTATAATAATTTGATAAGAACAAGAATTAAACAAAATCATTGGTCATATCTCAGTTTGACACCTCAACCACTACTCATGGGGCCCACTTTGTTTAAAGGTCAACCGGATGAGAGAATCAGGACCATTCGATCTGTCTATTTCAACGAAGATAAATCCACATACTGGACGGTTATGATCGCAGTTTGTTTAAGGATAATGTACCTAATGGGTTAATTATGTTAATGTTTTGAATTTTAGAGTTGATTCGTAATTCATGTTCTAGAAGTTATAAATGAATATTGCAGATATACCAATTATTCTTGTTAAGGTTTATATTTTTTGTCACATTATCTGTTTGGACTATGTGTTTTGATAAATTACTGTTTGGACCCTATATTTTATAAAATGATTAAAATAAAACCATAGACCCGATTTTAATCAATATTTTCTTACCTAAAATCACAAATAATTTACCAAACTAACAATGCAGAATAAAAATAAAATCATTCTGTTTAAAAACTGTATTGTTATATTTAATTTTTTTTTCATCAAAATTGAGTTTAGGGTTCTATTTTAACCATTTTATAAAACATAGGATCCAAAAAATAATTTGTCAAAATATAAGGTCCAAACAGATAATGAGACAAAACACAGAATCCAAAAAAATATACACCATTCTTTTTAATTACTAACAAAATATATTTCATACTAATGTACCTAATGGGTTAATTATGTTAATGTTTTGAATTTTAGAGTTGAGTCGTAATTCATGTTCTAGAAGTTAAAATGAATATTGCAGATATACCAACTTTTCTTTTTAATTACTAACAAAATATATTTCATATTTTTTTTTTACTAAATTATCCTTTGACCGGAGGATTGAGATTGCAGTCTTTTTTTTTTCATTCATGTCTTAACAACACAAACAAATTCACACTGTTCTAACATGGTAGGGGTAGCTTTAATAAAACAGATAACTGTAATATGCTATGACATAACATTTTTTTTAACTGAATGAGATGATTTGTATAACAATTTTTTTACTTTTCATCTTTTTAAATGATGTAATATCTATGGTGTCATTATCTTACTAGAAGACAGACAAACCTGGCAAGAAAAAGGCCTTTACGTACATGCCATGAAGAAAGTTGCTTCTTATTTGTGTTTACCATGTGATACTTTCCGCCACAGCGTAACATAGCTGGAATTCTTTGTAATTTAGTTACTTATTTCATATTAATATATGAGGTCAAATCGCTACTTGGAAGAGTTCAATTTCGGGCTTTGAGGCTTTGGAGCTTTTATTGTGGAGAGAATAGAAACCTTCAATCGTGATTTATAATTATATTCCTTCAAACAATACGTTCCAAAAGACAAAAGACATCGATTTTTATTAATTTATTTTTACTTTTGGCTTAATTTTTCCCAACCTTAATGCAATAAAAAGTCAAGGAGGGTAGGCATGTCATTTTTCTTGGAACCCTATGTGGACTTGTTACGCGTTATCCATCAATCCAAAGTAAAATAATACCCAAATTCATAATATATTTCGAAAACGAGTCGAAAGAAAGACCATGCTATATAAATGAGAGAGAACTGCAAAAGAATGATTAACATACGTACAAAAAATCAATTGGCTCTCTATCCTAAAAAAAAAGAGAGTTGGATCCCTCTCTTTCCCATTTGTCTAGCTTGGACGGTAGTTGGTAAATCTCAAAACCCATTTGAGCCCTTCAAAAACCATTCATCTACATTCATATTCTTAACTTCCAAACATCTCATTTTATAGAAGATCAAAGACCAAAAAGTTGTACCTTAGAAGTGAAGAAGAAGAAGACCAAAGCAATTAAAAGGATTGTTGTTTAAGAATGGCAGTCAAGAAAAGCACATGGAGATCTTTGGTCACGAGTTGTTACACAGCCGATTGCGCGCCCACGAAGCCGAAGAAAGTGGTAACAAAAACGTCGTCGTTTCAGAGACTTTCGATGTCGGATTTGAGTAATCCCAGCTCGACACTTTCGGAAGATCTCTCCATATCTCTTGCCGGTTCTAATCTCCACGTGTTCACATATGCCGAGCTAAAGGTCATAACGCAAAGTTTCTCGTCTAGTAACTTTATCGGCGAAGGTGGGTTCGGCCCCGTCCATAAGGGGTTCGTCGACGACAAGATTAGGCCCGGTTTGAAGGCCCAGCCGGTGGCGGTCAAGAACTTGGACTTGGATGGAACTCAAGGCCACAGGGAGTGGTTGGTGAGTATAACTACCTATGATTAAAATACAATTTACCGAATGGCGAATTAAAAAAATATGCATGATTTCTGATTTTCTTTTTCTTTTCTTAATTAAACAGACTGAGGTGATTTTCCTGGGCCAATTAAGACATCCACATCTTGTGAAGCTTATTGGGTATTGCTGTGAAGAAGAACATAGACTACTCGTGTATGAGTACATGCCAAGAGGCAGCTTAGAAAATCAATTATTCAGAAGTAAGTTTTGCTTTACCAACTTTTCTTAAATTTTGTTTGAAAACATTCTCATGAAAACCCCACTTGTATTTATTGCAATGAATTAGGCTAACATCTTTTCTGGTGATGTTTGCAGGATATACTGTTTCTCTACCATGGTCAACGCGGATGAAAATCGCGCTTGGAGCTGCAAAGGGTGTTGCTTTCCTACACGAAGCTGAAAAATCAGTCATATATCGTGACTTTAAGGCTTCAAACATCCTTCTAGACTCGGTAAGTTTATATCATTTTTATGATGTTTATTAATTTCTTATCCACTCTTTTTTGTTTTTCGATATTAATATATATATATTTATTTGGTCTTCCAGGATTACACTCCAAAGCTCTCTGATTTTGGGCTCGCAAAAGATGGTCCCGAAGGTGATGACACACACGTGTCAACTCGAGTTATGGGCACTCAGGGTTACGCTGCTCCTGAATATATCATGACAGGTAAACTTATTCATATTTATATAAACATAAACAAAGAAAAAAAAACTCTTTACATTTTTTTTTAATTTATAATCAGAATTACTTAACATGTTTTAATATTGTTTTTATTGTTGTTGATAGGTCACTTGACAGCAATGAGCGATGTTTATAGTTTTGGCGTGGTACTGTTGGAGCTTATCTCAGGGAGAAAGTCCTTGGACAAGAGCCGGCCGAATAGAGAGCATAATTTGGTTGATTGGGCCAGGCCCATGTTGACCGACCCGAGAAAGCTTAGCCGGGTAATGGACCCAAGACTGGAAGGGTTGTACTCCGAAGCTGGAGCAAAAAAAGCCGCCGCATTGGCTTACCAATGTCTGAGCCACCGGCCCAAACATCGGCCCACGATGAGCAGTGTCGTCCAAACTCTGGGACCACTGACGGACTTCGACGACGTATCGGCGCCTTTTGAGTATACTTTTCCATCCGAGAGTAAAATTGAAGATGGTAAAGAGAATGAAGAAAAGAAAGAATTAAAGAAGGAGAATGGGCAAGGTCACCATCAAAATCACCCGCTTCACCATGGCCACAACAGGCATCGTATAAGGTCCCCAAAGTCTCCAAATTTTTACTCTTCGGAAAATGGGGTGAGACAGTACCATAGAAGTGGTTTGAACTCTCCTTTACACGGCCACCATACAGCAAACGGGACTGTTTAGAGTATTGTGATTAGATCATACAGTGACAGATACTGTAAATAGAGATATCTTTATATATATATATGTATATTTATTACTGGCGATGAAGTGTAAATCTGAATTAGCTCTTCAGATTGTGAAGCAATTTTTCTTTCTTTTTTATTTATTTTTTGAGATAAATACTATTGAATTGTTTATGGAAAATGTGATTACTGATGAGAATATACTTTTTTCAACGCTGCTAGACTTTTTCAAAAGTGGGAAAATACCAACTCATTGAGATATCTTGGAAGGTATAGTATCTTGGGGAGTTTAAGTGTCAAATACAGCCTTGCAGTTTGAAATATACAACACAGAGATAGCTAGCATTTATTATTTTTTAATTAAATGTGTATATATAATTGAAATTTGGTTGTGTCTAAATGTTAATAATAAGCACAATAGAGAGGGTGTGTGTGTTTTCGGGGATATCTATTACCGTGAGGATCAGGTGCCGTTTGGTATGAGAAGTTCACATTTTTTATATTACTGGGAAAGTTGAAGAGAGAATCTGATAGTCTGGAAACTTACATCATTGTATTTGGTTGTGTATAGTAATCTAATATGTGATTTCTGTGAATATCGCTTTCTGTGTTTCGTTGTGTATATGAATCTGTTAGGTTTTCATATTTTCATAAAATTAATATAATAATATATTTCATCAAAATAATTTATAAACAATTTTACTCATGAAATATTTTTTAACAGAATTAAAAAAAATACATTTATTGAATACTAGAATCAAGTATAATTTTTAAAATTACAAAAATACCCTTATTTTATTTTTAATAATATTTCATTAGTTATTTTAAGCTAAAGTAACGATATAAAAGCTTTACAAATCAATTTCTTAAAATAAACAAATATTATTTATCATTTTATAGTTTGATATATATATTTTTGTTTTTATATTATAAGATTCAAAAATAAAATAAATCATTAACTAAAAAATTATTGATTTAAGATTTTTTTTTTAGAAATAATAATAATTTTGAAGTGTTTCACGTTCCTGTGTATTTGAAAACCACTTATCAGATGAGTTTCACTTGAATTTAGAATTAAGAAAAGTTAAAATCCCTGGAGTACAGATTCTCAGGTTAGAAAAATTTAAACTCAGTACTAAACATGAGAAAGTGCTCAGATTCTCATTCCTGCCTACCAAACGACCCTAAGTTGACTTACTACGACTAAAATGAACCAAACAAACACGATGTCGTTTTTCATGACTACAACTCTAAAAGCCGTGTTACCTGGCGAGTGGCGACCTTCTCTCTTAACTTAAATATGCTTGCACGATTTGATTACACCTCTGTGTAAGAACAGTTCAAACAAAATAATAATAATAATAACTAATAAAATTTCAACATATTTGGAGGCTTTATATAAATAAATATTTAAAAATGAAGTTAAGAAATAAATTACATATATGTTTATTTTTATCATATACTAGATTATTTATTGAAAATGGACAAAATAAAATAAAAGGATTTAGTCAATTTACAATTTGATGTGTCTAATGCACTATTTAATATTTATTATATTATTGAATAAATTTGATAATTATTAATGAAATATGGGTGATTATATTTGCCCCCTAAAATTTTAAGACACGCAATTTTTATTAAAAATTAATATATAATATATTTTTTTTAACAACTTATGCTCACATTTTTCTTATTTTTTTTATATTCTAAAAAATATATATTTTTAAATATATGTATATAAACTTGTTAAAGCAAGAGTTTCTTTTCCAAAAAAATTATATATTATTTAAAAAAATTATGAAACAAGATAAAATAAAATTATTGAAATGAACAAAAAAATAATTTAAAGAATGTCAACAAAATATTGAGAAAAAGTGTTAAATTTTTTTAATTAATGGGGTGTATATATATACTATATACAAGTAACCTTCAATGTACGTTTTTTGTTTTGTTTTATTTATAGAATTTATTAATTATTTTGATTAAATTTATATTAATGTCATATAAATTTTAAATAAATATCCTATTTTGATTAAATAATTTATTTATTTTTGTTTAAGTTTATGTTTGTTCTAATTTAATAATTTGGGAGTGACAAAAATAGATTATATATTATATGTTTAATGTAATATTAAATATTATACGTAGACTTTAAATTTAAGTTTCTTGCTAGTTTTTTTAAAAAAAAAAAGCAATTTGCTATTAATTGACAGTAAATTATATTATAAGTTTAATATGATATTATTCTAACAAATAAGTTTAAATTTAATTAAATTTTATTTAAGTTATAAAATGTATGATTTTATTATTTTTAAATAATTATTTATTAATTTTAAATAATTATCATTGTAAAATATTTAAAAAATATCATATTTTAATTTGTTTAATTATTTTAAATAATTATTATTGTAAAATATCTTATTTTAATTTTTTTAATTATTTATTAATTTTAAATAATTATTATTGTAAAATATCTCAAAAATATCCTATTTTAATTTATTTAATTAATTATTTTATTTTATTTATGTTTAAATGATAAAGTACCATTAAATATAAAAATATTCTTTTAAATATAAAAATAATCCATTAAAGTTAGCATTAAAACAATAAAAGATTATTAAAACAAAAAATTTCTAATAATATACCTACTTTTTATATAGAAGAAATATATATTTTTGGAGTGCAAATATTAAAAAAGATTTAAAAAAAAAAAAAAAAAAAGACTAAATTGGAGCTAAGCGATTGAGTTGGTGGTCTAGCACGAAAGACAATCGGATTCCGAATCTCTCATTGAGGCTAGGCCCTAAGATTTATCAAAGAGTAGCTTCATGACCCTTATTACTTTTTAACATTTTAGTCAAATATTATGGTTGTGGGCATTACGTTTTAAATACGTTCAATATGTATTTGTCTAAAATTGTGTCTCAATAATTGCAATTTTCAACATTGATGGATAATAATAATATCCTAGCATTACTGTATATATATATATATATATATCTGTAAACCATATTGGGATGGTCACCATCAGTCACACTATTGTGGGAGTGAGTTTTTTCTTAATCAATCATTATTAATAGTTTTTATCATCAAGATCATCATCATCATTATTATATAACATTTTATCGTTGTATTTTAATTAAATATATAATTTTATGCGGTTTCTATAATAACTAATTACACTAATGTCTTTTATAAAAGAAAAAAATACTAATTTGGCTTTTGTATTTTGCCCGAATACTTGATCGGTCCTTAAGTTTTGTTAAATGACAAAATAAATCATATGTTTTGCAAAACGGATCAATTTAATACTTTGAGCTCGATTTTGATCAAACTATTTTCAAATATGACCAAAATGTCATCAGATTTTTGAATTAATGAATTTATTAAATAATTAAAGATAGATTTTAAAATAAAAAATGAAAAAAAATATTTATTTAATTTTCTTTTTCTTTTTCTCTTTCTCCCTCCTCTCTCTTCTCTTCCCTCTCCCGATCTTCCTCACCCTTACCTAGAAAAATCTACATCTCTCCATCTCTCTCTTCTTCACCTCCACTCATTCTCTCTCTTTTCTTCTCATCTCTCTTTTCTTTGGGTGTTGCCCGACTTTCGTCATTGATGCCCAGAGAGTATGGCAGCGCAGGTTTCTGGCTCAGCCTGGCGATTTTTACTTCAACGGACTCAAGAAAGGGATTCTTCATTCCAGGAACTTAATTAAGGACTTGATCAACGCCAAACACGTGGATGAGGTCTCCATCGTGGATAACACCACCACTGCCACCGCTATCGTCCTCCAGCAGACCTCCTGGGCCTTCTCCCAGGGAAAATACGACAAATGAGACGCCGTCGTTATGCTCCATTACGCTTACGGTGCCGTCAAGAAGTCCATCGAGGCTTACGTCACACGAGCTGGCAGGCACGTGATTAAGGTGCCTTTGCCTTTTCCTGTGAACTCGAATGAAAAGATTGTCACTGAGTTTAGAAGAGCTTTAGAGAGAGGTAAGGCTAATGGTAAGAAGGTTATGTAGAAGGATAATACTGCCAGGTGTTATCAGTCAAACTGTAATAGTCTGTAGCATACCTTTAGCTAGAGTAGTTTTGTGTATTCCTTATTTATCTCTCTTATACATATCTTATTGTTATTTGTTTGTTAATAGCTTAGTCAATATTTTCCTTACATTTCCTATATATCAGTAGTTTTAGTTTCTTCTCTCCTGTAATGTACACGCCTATTTAAAGATTCTTCATCAATTAATAAATTAATTGCTTCCAATATTTACATGGTATCAGTGCCTTTTGATCTTAATTTTTTTTTCCTTTGTCTTTCTCAATTCATCACTATGGCCACCAATCAATTAAACAATGTTGGAGATCCCACCAAGCCTTTCATTCTTCTTCACCTTCCCAATACCATCAAACTCACATCTACCAACTATCTAGCCTGGAAAACTCAACTCCAGGCACAAATTTTGGGTCATGATCTCTATAAATATGTTGATGGCTCTTTCCCTTCCCCTCCTGCTAATATTACCACCAATAACGTCACGGCGGCCAATCCTGATGCTCTAACTTGGTTCTGCCAAGATCGACTTGTCTTCGACGCACTTGTCGGCACTCTTTCTCAGGATCTTGTTCCTCTTGTGTAGTGCCCCGAATTTTCCGTTGTGTTTAACGGCGTGAACAGTAGGCCGGGAGGGCCATACTTGTTTAATTATGCTATTAGTTGATTAAATGCATGTATATGTTGATTATATTATGATATGATGTGAAATGCATGCATATGTGTCCATATTTCTTTATACAGGGGTGTGATGTTAATTTGACCCGTTGAGGGTAAATTGATTATTTGTTAGCATGTTGGTGATATAATTTGAGACCACATTATGATGTGGGTTTGTTCGAGCCATTTGGCATGAGACGATTAAGGAATGTTAATTATTGGTTTGGTCATAACGGGCTTAAGCTCGGGGATCGGGGTGAGTCTCGGGGTGTTTTAATGATTAGAGTGTTACCGGGCATTAAAGGGTAACAGGATGTGAAATATTGGTGTTTGAGAATATTGAGATTAGCGGGAATTGAGAAGCGTTAATTATGATTAACGGTGTAGGTGGAAAATGTCAAAATTGCCCTTGAGTGGTTTTAGAAGCTTTATTATGCCTAGGGGTATAATGGTCTTTTGGTATTTGGATATATATGATGTATGGATGGCTGTGAAATAGAACCCAAAACAGAGTTTGCTTCATCTTCTCCTTCCCGTACATTCATCTCCATAGTTCTCTTCTTTGGAATTTTGAGCTCAAGTGTGGAGCTAAGCTAGGAAATCAAGGGGCTAAGGTTGTGGTTTTAGTTCAGCCATTGGAGAGGGTTCAATACTAAGTTTGAGGTAAGCTTTGATCATAACTTTTCTGGTTTTGCCCTGTTTTAATGATAAGTTTCAGCTTGTGTTTTTATGGAGGATTGTTGGAATTGATGGAGGTTTTAGGGGGTTGTCTTGGGTTATGATGAGAGAGAGTTTTGAGTGTTGTTTAGGGGTTTTAATGGGTGTTTGAGAGAGGTTTGGGTGGTGTTTAAGTTGGGTTTGAAGGGTTGGTTCTAAGTGAAATCGTAGAGGAAGAAAAACAGGGGTTTTGGCTGAACTAGGCGTTGCGCCGTGGCATGGCCAGGGTGAGCCGTGGCCCTTGGTGAAGGCTGGGTTTAGGCACCTCTGTTTGAGGGGCGGGCCGCGGCATGGCCAAGGAGGGCCGCGGCCCTTAAGGCATTTTTGGGCAAAGTGAGCTTTTAAGCATGGGGATTCAAGCCTAAGGCCTCGGGATTAAACCTACTACCCGGTTGAGTAGTGTTTGAGGTCCCGGAGGTTAGGTTTTGGTTTGGGAACCTTTTATTATTCATTTTATTGATGGAATCCCATAATTTGGTTATGACCAGGTAACCGCTAAAGGACCAAAAAGTCGATCGTTCTCAGGGTCACTCTTTTATTTGTTCTTGCTCAAACCGGAGGTAAGAAAACTGCACCCCGAGTGTGACATGCATGGATATTTGTAAGACATGTTGATTGTGTAATATGGACACGGATTGAATATGGATGCTTAGCGTATGTTGTTCGCTTGTGCATAGCACTGACTAATTAGTCAGGTTTGGCAAAGGTGCTAGTATCAACTGTGAAGCTGTGACTGATTAGTCAGGTTCGGCAGTGGTACTGGGCACTGGTCACGTTGCACCGACTTGTCAGTCAGAATTGGCAAAGGTGTTAGTGTCAGCTGTGAAGCTGTGACTTATTAGTCAGGTTCGGCGGTGATACTGGACACTGGTCACTTAGCGCTGACTTATTAGTCAAGGATGGACTTAGCGTGGTTCACGCAAGCCAATAGAGATTAGATCTAATCAATTATTAGCATTGAATGACTCAAGGAGCATTAATGCCTGACTGACCCTGAGGGTCGATGAACAAACAGAGCTTGGAGGCTAGTGGCTTACCTAACAGCCATTCTCCCGCTAGAAAAGAGAGCTTGGAGGCTAGTGGCTTACCTAACAGCCACTCTCCCGCTAAAATCATGTGATGTTCATTTGCTTGTTGAAAGCTTTATGTTCAGTATGATTATAATGATAATCATTTGATAATGTTACTGAAAAATGTTATGTTTTCTTGCTGGGCCTTGGCTCATGGGTGCTATGTGGTGCAGGTAAAGGGAAAGAAAAGCTCACCTAGCCTTGAGTGGAGAGCTGATGTGGTGGTGTGTACATATGCGGCCGCTTGACCGCCACGGTCATGGTGTTCTCAGAGGAACTAGGGGGTTTACCCTATTTTTGCCGCTTAGGTCGGCGGGATTGTAAATTTAAAACTGTAATGACCATTTTGTACTGAAAACCACTTGTAAATGTTTTGTTTAGCTCTGCAGAGCAGTTTGTAATAAAATCTCCATTTCCTTTTTATTGGTTTTACACCTTAACCTGTTAATTACACTTAGAGCACGTTTTTGACCAAAGGACTCGGGTAACGAGTCAAATTTCCGGTCCACCGTTCACCGTAACTGTTCTGGGGTAGCCAGGGCGTTACATCTTGTCTCTCAAACTACCACTGCCCATGAAGCCTGGACAATTCTTAAATCTACTTATGCTAACCCTTCTAGGGGTCACCTCAAGCAAATCAAAGATCGCTTGGAAAAATTAACCAAGGGATCTCTCACAATTAGTGAATATATGCAAGCAATAAAACAATGCACCGATCAACTTGCAACCATGGGAAAACCAATGGATAAGGATGATATTGTTGATAAATTTTTTAAAGGTCTCGATTATGAAGCTTACAAATCAGTCATTGATGCTGTTAATGGTCGTGATACAGTAATATCATTTGAAGAACTACATGAAAAATTGATCATGAAGGAACTTGTTGTAAGCCCATCATCGACTCCCTCCTCTTCTGTGTTCCCCATCATAGCCATGGCTGCCCAACCTAAATCACCTTCTACCACAAACAAGCCATGGGCTGCTCCACCTGCCTTGTTGCCTACTCCGCGCCAAAACTACCCAGCTCGTCAACAACGACCATATCTTGGCAAATGTCAATGGTGTCGGGTTCAAGGTCATTCCTTAAATCAGTGTCCTATGTTTAAGGCTCAATTCCCTGCGATTCAACTCCCAACACCTACACAAGCACGAGCACCTCCAGCTGGTCGTGTTTCTTATCAAGCTCCTCAAGCGAACATGGCAACAGCTGCCGCTTCATCTTCGGGTGGCTGGCTTCTTGATAGTGGAGCTTCCCACCATATGACGAATGACATCAACAATCTTTCTCTTCATGCTCCATATGATGGGACTGAGGAATTAATCATAGGAGATGGTTCTTCTCTTCCAATCTCTAATATTGGTTCTTTCTCTATCTCTACTCCTTCCCACCTCTTTAAATTTTCTAATGTATTACATGTTCCCTCTATCTCTCGTAATATATTATCTATCTCCCAATTTTTCCAAGAAAACAACACCATAATAGAATTCTTACCTTTTCTTTTTCGTGTTAAGGAATGTGTACAAGGGAAAACACTTCTCCAAGGACCAACTAAGGCTGGGGTTAACGAGTGGAACCCGGGTCCTCCTCGAGTCTTCACCAATTTCAAAAAGCCCATTCACGATTGGCACCATAGACTTGGGCATCCATCAAATTCAGTTCTTAGGACTTTAAATAATAAATTTTCCCTTTCCATCTCAGATTTCTCAATGTCTCATTGTAATTCTTGCAATCTCAATAAAAGTCACAAGTTGCCTTTTTCTACTTCTTCTCTTACTTCCAGTGCACCTCTTGAATTAATTTTCACTGATGTATGGTCATCTCCTATTTACTCTCATGAAAATTTTAAATACTATGTGATTTTTGTTGACCACTTTACTAAATATACATGGTTATATCCTCTTAAAAAGAAATCAGATACCTTTGAGACCTTTATTCGTTTTCGTGGTCTAGTTGAAAAATTCTTCAAGAAACAAATAATACAAGTCTTTTCTGATAATGGGGGGGAATATGAAAAACTCAATCCCTACCTAACCTCACATGGTATCTCCCATCTTACCTCACCTCCTCATACACCAGAACATAATGGTTTTGCGGAGCGTCGTCACAAACACATAGTTGAAACTAGTCTTGCATTACTCTCTCATGCTCATCTTCCCTTGACATTTTGGCCTCATGCGTTTGCTACAACAACGTATCTTATAAATCGCCTCCCTACTCCTACACTTGACAATGACTCACCATTTTTACGCCTATTTGGTCATGCTCCAAATTATCACAAACTAAACATTTTTGGATGTCTTTGTTACCCATGGCTTCGGCCATATGCGACTCACAAACTTGATAATAGGTCTCTCCCTTGCATTTTTGTTGGTTACTCTCCCTCTCAAAGTGCATACTACTGTCTTCATTCTCCCACAAATAGAATCTACACTTCTCGTCATGTAAAGTTTGTGGAAAATGTGTTTCCATACACTGACTTCTCTTCTACACCTACTCCATCTTCTCACACTACCTTGGATGAGTGGTGTAATGTCCAACTCACTGTACTTACTCCACCCACTGCTCCACCAATAGATCCACTTATTGAAAATCATACAAATACCCCACTTGCACAAGCCACAACACCACAACCATCACCAAATGCCTCTCCTCCTGTCTCCTCTTCGCCTTCTCTGCCATCATCACCTTCACCTCCAACTTCTCCACCACCACTACCTCCTCCTCCTCCTTCTCGTACTATGGTTACAAGATTACAAAATAACATCACAAAGCCCAATCCCAAGTATGTGCATCATCTTACTACTGCTGCCTCTTCACCTTGTGAACCTCGAAATATCACTCAAGCTCTCAAGGATCCTAAATGGAATGATGCCATGACCACAGAAAATGCAGCTCTCATTCGCAATGGTACTTGGGTGCTAGTACCTTATCATCCCTCTCAAAATGTTGTGGGATGCAAATGGGTTTATCGTATCAAATACAAACCCGACAGTAGCATTGAAAGGTACAAGGCTCGACTAGTGGCCAAAGGTTTTCATCAACGATTTGGAATTGATTATTCTGAAACGTTTAGCCCGGTTATCAAGCCCACCACTCTTCGTCTCATGTTGTCTCTCTCTGTTACTAATGGTTGGTCGATACGGCAACTTGATATCAACAATGCATTCCTACAAGGTAACCTTATTGAAGATGTTTATATGTCTCAACCTCCCGGTTTCATTGACAAAGATCATCCCACTCATGTTTGTAAACTCAAGAAAGCAATTTATGGTCTTAAACAAGCCCCTCGGGCTTGGTATCAGGAGTTACGTACCTTCTTATTGAGTTTTGGTTTTCGCAACTCAGTGGCAGATTCATCGCTTTTTCTTTATAATCATGGTAATGTCAACTTCTATCTACTAGTATACGTTGATGATATTATCATCATGGGTCCGAATTCTTCAACACTACAAAGTTTCCTGTCTACACTTGCGAATCGATTTTCTTTAAAAGACTTGGGAGCCTTGTCGTATTTTCTTGGAGTGGAGGTACAACCTCACTCAAATGGCTTATTCTTGTGTCAGAGAAAGTACATCAATGATCTTCTTGAACGTGCCAAAATGGTGGATGCGAAATCAGTTCCCACTCCCATTGTTACTCATCCTCCTTTGACACTCAATGACGGTACGCTACTTGATAATCCAACTGAGTACAGGGCTCTTGTTGGTAGTCTTCAATATCTTTCTCTCACTAGACCTGATGTTGCTTTTACTGTAAATCGTCTCTCGCAATTTATGCACAAACCCACAGAAATTCATTATGGTGCACTCAAGAGGCTGTTACGGTATCTAAATGGTACTTCTCATTATGGCTTAGTTATACATCGCAACTCTTCTCTTCAACTTCATGCTTTTTGCGATGCGGATTGGGCTGGAGATCGTGATTCATATGTGTCAACTACTGGATACATTTTTTACTTAGGTCGTAATTCTCTCTCATGGAGTTCTACGAAGCAGAAAAGCTTGGCTCGTTCGTCGACAGAAGCTGAATTTTGTGCAGTAGCATCTGTGACAGCTGAAATACTTTGGTTAAAATCTCTTCTCCAAGAGTTGGCTGTTCATATTCCGCAAGTTCCTAGCATATATTGTGACAATTTGGGGGCAACGAATTACTGTGCAAACCCAGTGTTTCATTCTCGTATGAAACATTTGGCTTTAGCGTTCCATTTTGTTCGAGAAGAGGTTCAACGTGGCTCACTTCGAGTTCAACATATTTCTGGCAAAGACCAACTTGCAGATGCACTTACGAAACCACTTGCCAGAACATTATTTCATGATTTGTTTTCCAAGATCGGTCTTGCCGAAAGGTCGTCCATCTTGCGGGGGCGTGTAGAAGGATAATACTGCCAGGTGTTATCAGTCAAACTGTAACAGTCTGTAGCATACCTTTAGCTAGAGTAGTTTTGTGTATTCCTTATTTATCTCTCTTATACATATCTTATTGTTATTTGTTTGTTAATAGCTTAGTCAATATTTTCCTTACATTTCCTATATATCAGTAGTTTTAGTTTCTTCTCTCTTGTAATGTACACGCCTATTTAAAGGCTCTTCATCAATTAATAAATTAATTGCTTCCAATATTTACAGGTTAGACTCCCTGTAATCGACCATGTCACCTCAATGCCTTGTGTGGTAATACCCATTAAAGAGTTGGTCAAGATTTGTAGGGAAGAAGGTGTTGACCAGGTTTTTGTAGACGCTGCTCATGGTATTGGGTATACTAAGGTTGATATGAAAGAGATTGGAGCTCACTATTATGCTAGTAATTTACATAGATTGTTCTTTTGTCCACCTTCTATTGCTTTGTTGTATTGTAGAAAGTCTCCCAAGGTTGTAGATTTGCACCACCCTGTAGTGTCTCACGAGTATGGTAATGGATTGGCTATAGAAAGTACTTGGATTGGAACAAGGGACTACAATCCTCAGTTGGTGGTTCCTTCGGCTTTGGAGTTCATCAATAGGTTTGAAGATGGTATAGAGGGGGTTAAGAAGAGAAATCATGAGGATGTTGTTAAGATGTTGTCTAATGCATGGGGAACCCATCTTGGGTGCCCTCCTGAGATGTGTGCAAGCATGATAATGATTGGCTTGCCTGCTTGTTTAGGGATTTCTAGTGAGAAAGTTACTATGAAGTTGAGGACCCAACCTCGTTCAAGCCCCAATCTGAGAAGAAAAGAGAAAGAATGAGTGGAGGTGAAGATGAGAGAGATGGAAAGATGCAGATTTTTCTGGGTAAGGGTGAGGAAGATTGGGAGAGGGAAGAGAAGAGAGGGGAGAGAGAAAGATAAAAAGAAAAAGAAAATTAAATAAATGTTTTTTTTTCATTTTTTAATTTTAAAATCTAATTTTAATTATTTGATAAATTCATTAATTAAAAAATATAGGGGCATTTTGGTCATATTTGAAAATAGATTGACCAAAATCGGGCTGAGGGTATTAAATTGATATGTTCTGCAAAATGCATGATCCGTTTTGTCATTTAACAAAACATAGGAGCCGATCGAGCATTCGGACAAAACATAGGGGCCAAATTGATATTTTCTCATCATAAAACATTATAAAATACATATATTGTAATACCCTACTTAGACTATGTATTTTAAATAGTGCAGAACTCGTTAAACGAGTCATTTGGCCATAATCGTGTAACTAAATGTGATCAATGGTTTAGGGTAAAATATTTTGGTCAAGGATACAAACATTTCACTAAAAATTTTCTGTATACATTGGGATTCCAAAATACATTTAAAAGGTTAATTATAATAGAAGATTTACAACCAGCCGACTTAAGCAACAAAATAGGGTTTAACCCTAGTTCCTCTTTAAACCCTCGGGCGTGGTGGTCGAGCAACCGCATATGTACACATCGTCACCTAAGCTCTCCAACTCAAGGATGGTCCATCTTTCTTTTACCTTTACCTGGACCACATAGCACCCGTGAGCCGAGGGTCAGCAAGAAAACTCAAACATGCTCATAAGCAGTTAATAACATGTCATCAAATCATAATAAGCATGCCTTGTAGTAATAACCATGTTCATGCATGCAGGCAAGTACACATAAATGATTATGGGGTTCTGCGCCCTGAGTAGATGACTGTTAAGTCAATCCGGGGTCCTGCGCCCTGAATAGATGACTATTAAGTCTCTCTGGGGTCTTGCGTGTTAGGAAAATATATATTTGCCTCAATGAAAATGGCAAGAAATTACAACTCTAGACAAAATATTACAAATAAATATTGATTGATTAAATAAAGTGTTACAACTCTATGACTGAAAATACAAATAAATAATAGAAGAAATAGAAGAAGAGAATATAGAAATACAACTCTAAGAAAAAGGATACAAATAAAGTAAAAGTGTTTGAACAAAGGAAATAAAAGGATTACAACTCTTAAACAAAAGTACAAGTAAATAGAACAAGAAGAATATGAAGAAAAGCAATAGTAGAAAATAAGAATAAGAACAAAACAATAAACTCTCACTCACACAACCAAAGTGAAGAGTGTTGGGGATCACCAACTTGAACAAGGTTTGAAACCTTTGTTCAAAAGCTTATTTCCCCATAACTCAAGCACTAAGGGATCTCTCACAGATTTTGGAAATGCTTTATGGAATAATCAAGCCTCTAGGTGTTTTCTAGCCAAGTGTTCTAATGTATAGAAAAGTTGTGTCTTTCAAGTGAGCAATAGGCTCCTATTTATAGAGTTTAGAGACACCCTTTAAATTTCAAATTCCACCAACCGCCATGGCTGTTACCGATGATTAATTGGATGTTTATGGAATTAAAAATGAGATTTGAGAGTTATTTGGGTTTTTGGAGCCATTCAAAAGGATTGGAAAAAACTAAAAAAATGGTCAGTTTTGCACCTGTGGCCGACGCCAGGGACATCAGTGGCCACGGCCATTGCTCTCTGTCCCACAGGCCGCGACCACCAACCTTCTGTGGCTGCGGCCACTTACCAAATTCAGCACATAAATTTGTGTTGTTTTTCCAAACCCTCCCAATTGATTTTGTAACCCCCAAAACACATTATTGCGTTAAAATCATATCTCTAACAGTCATTTCATATATGGCTTTAAGAAATTCATCTCAATATTGTGTAACAACAAATTTACACAATAAATGGTAATATTTGGAAGTTACAAATTTGTAGCTGAATTTGTAACACCAAATATGTTACATATTTGGATATTTCTCATATATCTCAATATTGTAGCTCTCTATTATATGTTACAATATGTGACACTCTTTGTCACATTTATTTAATCTAAAACATTATATTATAATATAACACTGCACCCTGAATAGATGACTATTAAGTCTCTCTGGGGTTCTGCGCCTTGAATAGATGACTATTAAGTCTCTCTGGGGTCCTGCGCTCTAAGCCATGTGACATTCCAGTCACCTGAGCCTTTTAGCCCTGGCTCTGAGTAACTAGCCTTAGACCAGCCAAACGCTTTAGTTTCTTCGACCAATAGATCGGTCAAGCATGTAATGCTCATATTGATTAGATCTAATCATTTCAGCATGCGTTCAATACGCTAATGCTGCTCTTGACTCATAAGTCAATTCCATACGACCAGCGCTCAATACTATTGCCGAGCATGACTGATAAGTCAAAGCTTCACGACCCATACTAAACACCATTATCGTTTGCTAAATAATAAGTCAGTGCTTCCTCAATGAGGTAATGCAAACAAGCATATATCATATGTCAAAAATTGTAACGACCTCCTTTCTTAACATACATATATAGTGTAAAAACAAATTTTAACTTGAATACGACAATACTGAAATTCTGAATTTACAAAAACTTTATTAAACAATACATAAACTAATGTTCATAACTTCAAACCATACAATACCCACAAACTAAATAAAAACTTTATCTTGCATACAAATCTTAATACTTTTATAAATAATTTTTCGTGGCGTTACTACACCTTAACGTAGAATTAGAGATGTATCCAACCGATAAATTTAAAAGCTTTATGTAAATTACAACTTTTATGAAATATTTTTAAAGCTTTATGTAAATTATAAAGTTCACAAAATACTTTTTATGAAATATAAATATAAAATCAAGTTTCTTGTTTATTTATAAAATTGCATAGCAGAACTCCACTCCCTTCAGGTCAGCCCTATATGTACAACCATGTTGGCTCCACGTATACTCATCAACGATTTATATTTGGGGCATCTTACCTACAATACAAAACATTATTTGATGAGCTAAGGCTCAGTAAGCAGAATAACTACCTCATATGCATTAAAATAAACGTGCAACATGTTATGTATTTTCTTTTTTTCACTTTCCTTTCTTTAGGGCCCTAGAGGATGCTGCTGCCGGCATTACATAGGGAATCACATTCCCACGTGAACATAAACATGATAATATGGAATTTCTCCCTCATAAACATTCATTATATAGGGAAGTACATCTCCCTCCTTACATTTTTGGGACGTAGGTCTCCCAAGCAGCACCTCTACTTTAATTCTTTCAATAACTTGTTTGTGAACATTAAGCGTGCTTATGCATAAGAAATATAACATTCTTAAAAATAACTTATGCATAACAACATGGCAGAATAACATATAAAGCATATAAATGCACATAAGATACATAAAAGACTTGTATTGTAGATGAGGATTCTACTTACCTTGCATCTTGATAAAACAACCGAAATTGTTAGCTTCCTGATAAAAACACAAACTATTAACTTTCATAAGATCTACATGATGTAATTTTAGTTTATAATTGTTGTTATTCTATTTTTTTTCTTATTTTATTATTTATTTTATGTCCAGGCGTATGGTCATACTGTAATTGTCCATGGCAAGATCCCGGTCTAAAAGTCGTGGTCATGGTCATACGGAAATTTCCAGGTCATAGTATCAGTCCATAATAATAGGAAAAAAGGTCATATAATAAAAGTCCATAACAGTCCAAAGTGTGACCATAGCCTATATAAGTTTAGTATTATAAAGATACATAAAGATAGTTTATAATTTCAATTTTGGCATTGTAAGTTATGACGACATGGTAAAATAATCTATATATAAATTTTGTCATTTTAAAGGCAAGGTAACATAATCTATATATATAAATTTTGGCATTATAACGACATAGTAAAATAATCTATATATAAATTTTGGCATTATAACGGCATAGTAAAATAATCTATATATAAATTTTGGCATTATAACGGCATAGTAAAATAATCTATATATAAATTTTTGACATTATAATAGCATAGTAAAATAATATATATATAAATTTTGGCATTATAACAGCATAGTAAAATGATCTATATATAAAATTTGACATTATAACAGCATAGTAAAATAATCTGTATATATATAATAACTAAATAACTGAAATGAAAGGCTCGGGAAAGAGCTTACCTAAAAGGTTTTCGTAGGTTAGCGTTACAGACAGAACTTCGCCTAGATCTTTGAGGTTTAGAACTTTAGAAGGATGTTAAGAAGATTTTTGGGTAGAGTGAGAGAAGGAAAATGAGGTTTTGTGATTCAAAATGAGTTTTGGAAGAGCTATTTATAGGAAAAACTTGGGATACTATGCTAATAAAATATTTAAAATATCAAGCATAGTGGAATAATAAAATATTCAAAATATTAAGTATGGTGGTTTGCTAAAGTCATCATTGTATCACTACTGCATCATCATGTGGGAACCATGGGGTGGACCCCGCTGTGGGACCCATGTGGACCCTACTGTGGGACCTACTATGAATAGTACTCGGTGAATAGTAAAAAAAATGAAAATTTCTCAATCTTCTTATATTACTTAGTCCAGTATTTTTGACTCACAAACTTTTCTGAAAAAGTTTCTCTAACATCCATAAATTAATTATTCTCATCTGTTAGTTACTTCAACAACTTATAATTGTTAAAATTCCATAATAGAATACAACTATATCCCCAACAGTCAGGTTATTGTTTCCAACGGTCGGATCACTATTCACCAACGGTCATAACGACTAGTTTTTGTCCTATAAATACTTGTTCCTTTAACCAATTACTTGCAAAACTTCTTCATCTCTTAACCTTCTAGATAAAATTCATCATCAAATCATGAATTTCTCTTTATTGTTTATAACTTTTGTGATTGTTTGCTTGTATTTAGCACCATTCTATGGGTATTATACTAATGAAATGCCCATGAATATTATAGTTGTGTATTCATTAGTTATTCTTCCACTTTACTTAATAGCTCTAGCATTCGATTAACATTGTAATGCACTCAAAAGTATGAATAAAATATCTTGTCTTGTTTTTCATAATTGTTATAATGCATTGTAGAAAGAAGTGGGAGTTACAAATATCCAGATATTAGGCATTCAGCATGCTTAATCAATAATCACAAACATAATCATAATCATGCACAATTACAGAGACTCAAGTTCTTATCAATTCTGCAATGCCCCAAATTCCCTAATGTAGTTTAATGGTTGGATTAGTAGGACGGGAGGACAATAATTGATTTATTATGTCATTAAACTATTATGTGCATGTTTATGTGAATTATATTATTATATGATGATAAATGCATGCATGTGGGTCCACATTTCATTATAGGGGCATTTTGGTAATTTGGCCCGTTGAGGGCGTAATTGTATATTTGTATGCATGTCGGTGAAATATTGTTGAGGCCACATAACAATGTGGATTTTTTTCGAACCATTTGGCATGAGACGATCCTTGAGTGCAAGTTAGCGATTTGTTTATAACTGGGTTGAATTCGGGGCTCGGGGTGAGTCTCGGGGTGATTTGGTGATTAGAGTGTTGCCGGGAATTAAAGGGCAATGGGATATAATTTTATTAGTATTTGAGAATAGCGGGAATTGGAGGGCGTTAATTATGATTAACGAGATAGGTGGAAAATGACGATTTTGCCCTTGGGGCTATTAAGAGATGAATTAAGCATTGGGGGGGGGGGGGGGTATTTTGGTCATTTGACCTTAGGTTATATATTAAGTTTAAAGGTTGTAGAACTTGTAAAAACAGAGCATTTGGTTTCTCCCCTCCTGTTAATCTTTTCTCTTCCTCTCTCCTTTGAAATCTTGAAGCAAGTTTGGGGATTAAAACTTGGAGATTGAAGCTTGAGGTCTTAGGCTAGTGTTTAGCCATTGAAGAAGTTTCAATTCAAGCTTAAAGTAAGATTTTGGTTCAAGTTTATGGTTCCTTGCTCTGTTTTGATCATTGAAATGGGAATTTGATGAAGTTTTGAATGGTTTAAGGCATAGGTTTTGATGGTTATATGGTGAATAAGTTGTGATAATAGTTGGTGGCTTTGCTTTGTGATATTGGGAGTGTTTTAATGAGGTTTTGAAATGAGTTCGAAGGGAAAAAACAAGGGTTTGTGGTTGTGTTTCAGGTGGGGCTACGACTCTGTTCTAGAGGGCCGCAGCCCAAGCTTGTTGAAGAGGAAGGGTGGTGCTGAAGGGCTTGAGGGCCGCGACGCTTGGGGAGGCGGGTCGCGGCGCTTGAGGGAATTTGTGGCCAAAGTAGTGTTTTGATCATGGGAACTCAAACCTTAGGCCTCGTGATTGTTCTTACTTCCCAGTTTAGTAGGATTTGATGTCCCGGAGGCTAGGTCTTGGTCTGGGAACCTTTTATTACTCAATTTATTGATGGAATCTCGTAATTGGTTATGACTAGGTCACTGTCAAGGAACTAGAAGGTTGATCATTCTCAAGAGTCATTCTTTTATTAATTCTCGCTCGAACCAGAGGTAAGAAAACTGCACCCCATATGTGACATGCATGGTTATTCATGAGACATGTTTAGTGTTTAAATGTGGACATTGATTGCATATCAAATGCTTAGAAAATCTTGCTCACTTATGCATGGCAGTAACTAATTAGTCAGAATTGGCAATGGTGTCAGTATTAACTATGAAGCTGTGACTCATTAGTCAAGTTCGGCAGTAGTGCTGAACACTGGCCACCTAATATTCACTAATAAGTCAAGAACGGTCTTAGCATGTTTAACGCAAGCCGACAAAGATTAGATCTAATCGACATCTACATTGAATAACTCATAATGAGCATTAATGCCGGACCGACCTCAAGTTCGATGAAAACTGTAATGCCCCGAATTCTCCGATATGGTTTAATGCGGGAATAGTAGACCGGAAGGGCCATACTTGTTTAATAATGCCATTAAATGATAAAATGCATGTATATGTGGATTATATTATAATATGATGTTAAATGCATGAATGTGAGTCCATATTTCTAATTACAGGGGTGTGATGGTAATTTGGCCCGTTGAGGGTAAATTGTTTATTTATATGCATGTTGGTGATATACTTTGAGACCACATTATAATGTGGGTTTGTTCGAGCCATTCGGCATGAGACGGTCATGGTATGATTAATTAGCGATTTGGTCATAACAGGTTTGAGTTCGAGGCTCGGGGTGAGTCTCGAGGTGATTTTGATGATTAGAGTGTTACTGGGAATTAAAGGGTAACGGGATATGAATTATTGGTGTTTGGGATTATTGAGATTAGTGGGAATTGGAGAGCGTTAATTATGATTAACGAGATAGGTGGAAAATACCAATTTTACCCTTGGAATGACTTTAGAAGCCTTAAATGACCTAGGGGCATTTAGGTCATTTGGTTTGGATGTATATGAGACTTTAGATGGCTGTAGAAAACAGAACAAAAACAGAGCAAGGTTTTCTCCTTCCCGTACATCATTTTCTATCTTTCTCTCTTTGGAGTTTTTGAGCTCAAATTGAGGAATCAAGCTAGGAAAGCAAGGGGTTGAGTTCTTAGAGTTGGTTCAGCCATTGAAGGGGGTTTAATTCCAAGTTTGAGGTGAGTTTCAGCCATTAACTTTCTGGTTTATCTCTGTTTTGATTTGAGATTTCAGCTTGTAATTCTTTGGTGGATAGTTAGAATTAATGGAAGTTAGGTTGGTGTTTAACTTGGGTTTTGCTAAGGGAGTGATATAGATCAAGTTTAGGGGTTGTATTGGAGGTTTGAGTGGTGTTTAAATTTGGTTTGAAATGTTGGTTCCAAGAGAAATCGCAAGGGAAGAAAAACAGGGGTTAGGGCTGAACTGGAGGTTGGGCTGCGGCATGGCCAGGGAGGGCCGCGGCCCTTGAGGGATGCTGAAGTTAGGCGCCTCTGTTTGAGGGGTGGGCCGTGGCATGGCCAAGGAGGGCCGCGGCCCTTAGTTGCTTTTTGGCCAGAAATGTGTTTTTAGCTTGGGGATTCAAGCCTTAGGCCTCGGGGTTGATCCTATTACCCGGTTTAGTAGTGTTTGATGTCTCGGAGGCTAGGTTTTGGTTTGGGAACCCTTTGTTATTCATTTTATTGATGGAATCCCATAATTGGTTATGACCAGGTAACCGCTAAAGGGTCAAAAGGTTGATCGTTCTCAAGGGTCGTTCTTTTATTCATTCTAGCTCGAACCAGAGGTAAGAAAACTGCACCCCAAATGTGACATACGTGGTTGATCATGAAGCATGTTGGTTGTATAAATGTGAACATGAATTGATTATGGAATACTTAGCAAATGTTGCTCACTTGTGCATGGAACTGACTCATTAGTCAGGATTTGGCAAAGGTGCTAGTATTAACTGTGAAGCTGTGACTCATTAGTCAGGTTCGGCAGTGGTACTGGGCACTGGTCACATTGCGCTGACTCATTAGTTAGGATGGCCTTAGCGTGTTCAACGCAAGCCAATAAAGATTAGATCTAATCGACTTTCTGCATTGATTTAAATAAATCAATGAAGGTTTATTTTCTTTTATTTAAAGTGTTTAAAAAAAAAATTGACATTGACATTTTCATTTTGATTTTGATGAGAAAATCAATGGATGTCAAATTGATGTTTTCAAAAGAATCTCAAAGAGACTCTTAGAAAATACACAAAAGTTGTTTAAGTGATTTTGAGATTATTTAGACAACTAAAAGTAAAAGTTTCTTTGAAAGAAGTGTGCCTTGTTTTAGCAGGTAAATAAATCAAGATAAACATTGTGGTTTTATCTTGAGAGTTTATCATGTGGCGTAGAGGACTCATGATGAACTTTGAGAATCATAGGTCTAGATTTATCTTGGAGAATAAATGACTTATTAGAAATGAAGAGATTTCTATTTTAAAGTGATATATTATTATCATTATGTGAGAAATGTGGGGGTGATGCTCCAAAGTTAATCAATTTATCTTGTTGTTAATAAATTGATTAATTTGGTCATCCTATCAAATAAGTGATTTGGAATTCCACATTTTAAATCACATTGGCTATATGTGTATAGAATGGATAAATCTAGACATGCTTGGTGTCTAAAGTTACTGTTTGTAATATTTTGATTCAAGAAGGAATCAATTTAAAACATAAAGGAGAATTTTAGAAACAAAGAGATTTCTTGAATTAATATTCAAATGTTTATCTTGGATATTAAAAACTATAAAATAGTGGGGGTGTTGACTATGATCAAAATCACTATTTTAAAGAGGTAACTATTTTAATCAAACTATGGCTAGCAACAAAGTTTGAATAAAATAAAGAGAGTGTTAAAGTATGCATACATGAGAAAAGAAAAGATTCAAATGGAATCATTTCTACATCTCAAGGGGTGGGACTTACACTCCCTAAAGAGATTCACGGTTGATGGTAACTATCTTAATACTAGTCACCAAACTAGTATTAGGTTCAATAGGTAATAACAAGTCAATCAAGTGAATAGATAGTAGTACTCAAATTTTGTCCCATCTGAGATATGAGTACTAGTGTGTTACCAAAATGAGGGTTAAAACCAAAAAGTTTTTTAATAGAACTCAGTCTTGAAAAGACAAGTATTTTAGGGTAACAAAATACTGTAAGAGTTCTACCTATATAGACCAAGGGGTGGTGCCGCCCCTCATGAGAATTGGGAGTCATTCTCAAGAAAAGTCTATGAATGGAATGTGCACATGGCCATTAACGGTGAAAAAGCGAGACATTGAGGTCTCAAGTGAACATAGCAAAGGTGTGTGTGTTATCACCGGTTTGTTATCAAGGGATAGTGGTTCAATGCTTCGGCAACCAAAATTTCAACAAACTTTGTGATAATTACACTAAGGTAAAATTCAAGTCGAAAGACATTTTACTTTATGCACCAATGCAAAGGTTTCTATAGAGAGTCATTATTTAATCAAGTGGGGGAATATTATATTTTAATATAATGTTTTGATTGATTAAATAAGTGTTACAAAAAGTGATTATTTAATCTAAGTGGGGGAATGTTATATTATTTTAAATAATATAATGTTAGATTAAATAATGTGACATAATGTGATTTGTCACACAAATGTGATTTGTCACACCTTGTAACATATTATTGAGAGTCACAAAATTAGACACATGTATGTGCCCAAATGTGACATATTTTGGAGTTACAAACTTGTAACTCCCAAATATTATCCAATAATGTGTAGATTTGATATTACACATTTTTATTTGAATTTATTAAAGATATATGTGAAATATGGCTGTTAGAGATGTGATTTTAACTCCCATAATGTGTATGGAAGTTACAAAATCAAGTGGGAATGAATTTGGAACGTTTTGGCAAATTTGGAAAATTGGTTGCTGAAAAAACAACTTAGGCCGCTGCCTATGTTTTTCAGGCCGCGACCTAAGAGGCAAAAATAGGCTAAATCACACCGTAGGCCGCGGCTCGTGTTTTTCAGGCCGCGGCCTGAGCGGCTGACAGCATTTTCCAACTTCGATTTTTATCCAATTTTGAACGTTTCCAACAGCCAAGTAACTCCCAAATCTCTATTTTAATTCCATAAAACATCCAATTAATCATTGGTAACAGCCATGGGGGTTGGTGGAATTTGAAATTCAAAGGGTGTCTCAAAACTCTATAAATAGGAGCCTAATGCTCACTTGTAAGATACACCATTTTTCATCCACAAAGCACTTGGCTGAAAAATACACCAAAAGGCTTGATAATTCCAGAGAGTTATTTCCTAGAGAGATCCCTTAGTGCTTAGAGAATAGGGGTAAATAAGCTTTTGGACAAGGGTCTTGAACCTTGTTCAAGTTGGTGATCCCCACTACTCTACACTTTGGTTGTGTGAGAGTTTGTTTGTGTTTTCATTCTTTTGTTCTTCTTGTTCTTCTTATTTACTTGTATTGTTATAGTATTGAGTTTGTAATCTTCCTCTTCTACATCTTTTTATTTACTTGTATTTTGAGCAATTGAGTTGTAATACTTATTTAATCAATATTATCTTGTCCATTGTATTTTTGCATAGAGTTGTATTTTTGGTTTTTCCACTTTTCCATTGAGCAATAAAATAATATTCTCTAACACCTATATGTTTCGGGAGGATGCCCGGATTTGGTGGGAAGTGATTACCCAAACCAAGAATGTTAATGCCCTGAGCTGGGAGGAGTTTCATACCTTGTTTAATGAAAAGTATTACAATGATGCTATCAGGGCAACTAAAGCTGAGGAATTTATTAGGCTACTTCAGGGAAGTCTATCAGTTACTGAATATGCCTTAAAGTTTGATCGTTTGGCAAAATTTGCCAAGGAACTGGTGCCCACTGATGGGACTAGGAAAGAGAGATTCCTCCAGGGGCTACAGCCCAGGTTAGCCCGTGACGTTCGTATCACCACTGTGGCAGGGGTTACTACTTATGCACAGGTGGTGGAGAAGGCACTCACAGCTGAGAGTGCAGAGACCAAGATCTGGCGTGACAGTGCAGCCAGAAAGGATTTCAGGAGGACCGTTCCTCCATTTGTGGGTTCTGGTAGGGGTGTTGGCCCCAGTGATCAGAAGAGGAAGGTTCTTGACACCTTCCAAGTTCTAGGTCCTGACAGGAGGCCCCGTGGTATCACAATGGGTCGTCCTGGGGGTAGTGAAGCCTGGAAGACTCGTCCTGAATGCCCTAGATGCAAGAGGCACCATTTGGGAGAGTGTAGGGCAAAGGTCTGCTACCTGTGTGGAGCAGTGGGTCATCTTAAGAAAGATTGCCCTCAGGTAGGGAAAGAAGAACCCAGGAAGATGGACAGCTCGACCCCAGCTCAAGTGTTCACGTTGACACAAGCAGAAGCTGAGGCTTCCCCCTCAGTTATTACAGGTCAGCTTCTTAGTGCTGGAATCCCTTATAATGTGTTGATTGATTCTGGTGCTACACATTCTTTTGTTTCTAGTAGCATTATTGATAGATTGTGTAGACCTTGTGATTTCTATGCTGTGGGATTTGGTACTTTGTTACCCACTGGAGAGTTAGTGGTATCCAGGAGATGGGTCAGATCTTTGCCTTCCAACCCATCCAAAACTTGGAAGTCCCAATAAAGTCTTCATCTAATAAGATAGACCTTGAATTTCATGAAGGCGCTCTATCTCTTTCACAAAGAGATATGAATATTGATCAGCTGTACTCTTTACTTATCCTCACTGATATAATAACTCATATGGACTGCTGATCCATAATAACTTAATGCCATTTCATACTGAACCATCAACCTGGGAATCCCACCGCGAAACTCATCGCGATGCCCTCTCATTCCCACTATGGAATACCCAAAGGCTGTAATGACCTTGCTGTTTCCTGATATTCTGTCTCGACCTGCTAACAGGTTAAGAGCTTTACACATGCCTCAATATATGCCTCTTCATCTCAGGCCATCACTATAAAATTTCCACATCATGTTACCCTTTCACGATTCCTGAATGAAACGAATAAAAGAATAGCATGAGATTCATCCAGAATCTCTCAGTTAATCCCAGTGTCGATCGGATCCCAAGTCCGATCTCTATACCACCATAAATTCATGTCTGTCACTATACAACCTTTAGCTAATCCAGCTAAAGCTTTCCATTCAATTCTTCCCATCTGTGGCTCACTTAACCATCTTTCCTTTTATCTTTCTTGAGATAATAATCTCAAACAATAAACTGGCCACCTGGCCCATCAGAAACTCTACTCCAGTCCTGGTCAAATTCTTTAATTAACATGTTGCATAGGTAGTCACCTTTCTCTATCACTAGGATGTCATAACCATCCACTAACTAATCCTGGTCCGCAAAAGACCCAAAATACTTTCCCAAGGCACCTGAAACATCTTTACCATCCAGGGACACTCTTGTCCCCAAGGCACTCTCCAACCTTGGCACATCTCCGCAAAGAAAACACCACTATACCATCGTCCAAGACGATCATAACCCCCATTCAAATAAACCTTTGAATGCTCTATTCATCTGATTCACAAGCACTTAGCATCAAACCAATTCTCAAGATATACTCAGCACTTGCAGTGCTCTAATCTGATGCCAGCACAATCTTTTACATAATTTTCTCTCTCTGATCTCTAGCTGGTCTTAACCAGATCCAAGATCCACCTTAATGGATTCCATCTTACTCAGCAACTAACCCTTTAATTCTTATAACTCCACTAAGCCACTCAAAACAATACTTACATCTGATTCCATCTCTGGCACTATTCCAATCACCATTCCAATCACCATTCCAATCTCTTTTCATAAAAAGAAGCCCTGGCCGACCACCTGGAAACATATTCAGAACCCACAGACTAATCCAGCCTTCCCTGATCTCACTGGTACAATCCAGGTGATATCCATCACGCTAGCTAAGGGTTCCATGCATTCCTCTGCACAAAACTCTAGCTCTCGCTACAGGTATCATAAACATACCAAATCCATACACCGTGCCAATTATCACAAGACTATCCGCTCTCAAGCCCAAGAATTACTATACTTTCCTTGCCATTCAAGATTACTCTTTAATTACTCACCCAATCCAAACCCTGGATCAAACCCAAGCCTGTTGTACGCCCTGATTTTCCCACGGGCTGATTAGCGAGCTGAGCTGCGGCCTAATCATGATTATCTCGTGGGCATCCCCAAAACCGGAGCTTCCGTCATAAGGTCGTACCTCCTTAGCTCGGGGTAACCCCAAGGGTTCGCCGAGATTGCCTAAGACTGAGTCCGGACTCTGTAGGCCGAAGGTCGGGTTAGGTATCCAGATCGTGGTCCGAGCTGTACCTGGGGACTATGACCCTTTGTAAAGTCAACACACCCAAGGTAAACGTGCACATATCAGACATCACGTGTCTGATATGCCCCTGACTTCTCGGAGACGCAGCAGGAACGTGCGTATTCAGACACCCATGACTGGGTTGGGCCGTGCGGCCCATTATCTCCTTACCTATTGATTTGACCACACTTATGTGTCAGGCTTAGGAATTAATCATGAATGTCACAGAGTTGATACGATAGGTAAGAAGGTCACGGGATGACCTTCTTACCAACTCCCAGGTGCCTTCTCCTATAAATATGGAGACCCTGGGAGTTGATAGGGGTTGGATGATCTCTTGTAAGAAATATCCTGTAATCATATACCTAGAATAGAGCAATAATATTGACTAGTGAAGTAAAATGATTTTAACCTTTGAACCACTTAAAAACCGTGTCTTGAGTCACCATTTCATTTTCGAAGATCACACATCTGTTTTGGTTCATTATTAGCACTAATCCCTTTCTCTTCTTTTCTTAAATTACCTGTTGGCGAAGAACCGCGTCAACACCTGTCATGACCAGCTTTATCAGAATCCCTGATGAGTCATTTCCATAACCTAACTCATCTCCTGAATTGCCAATACCATCTTACATTTCCCATCACAACATAACCATGTGATCCACATATACCATCAATATACCATTCTCTATATACATACCAACAAAAGAATAGCATGGCACCAAAGCCAAACAGCATAATTCAAAACTCAGAACTAGAAAACTGACCTGTCATCCCCGAGGAACTAGTCTCGGTCTCAGACTCTGACTGTCTCGGAACAAACACTCGAGCTGGAGTTGAGCTGTCTATCCCCTTTTCCCTTTAACACAGGGCACCTCTTCACAATATGCCCAACCATACCACATGCGAAACATGCCTTTGCTCGACATTTTCCCAAATGATGCTTCTTACACTGAGCGCATTCTGGGTAAGGCTTCCAGCTTTTCTTCTTGCTTACTCCAATAAGTGGAGATACCACTATCTGAGCTCTGTGCTCTCCAGCACCGTGCTGCCCAATCTAATGTCCTGCGCTCTCAACAGCAAGCGCCTTCCCTACCACCTGAGCATAGGTAGAGACTTCATGCACTGGGGCAACTCTAATGCCTTGAGCTATTCCAGGGTTCAACCCCTGAATAAACCTTTCCTTCCGAGCTATATCTGTGGGTACCATATCAAGAGCAAACTTGGCCAATCCATCAAATTTAGTAACATACTTGGTCACTGATGCATTACCCTGAACAAGATTCAGAAACTCATTCATCTTAGCGGTCTTAGCTACATCACAGTAATACTTCTCATTAAACAGCTGCCTAAATTCTTTCCAGTCCATCACAGTTGTGTCTCGTGTCTGGGATACTACCTCCCACCACGTCCGGGCATCATCCTGCAGTACACATGTAGCACAGATCACCCTATTGTGACCTACCAGTCCCATACTATCTAAAATGGAACTAATCATGCCCATCCATTGCTCAGCTCTGAATGGATCTAGACCTCCCTAAAAAATTGGAGGATAAAACTTCAGGAATCTTCCACAGAGGAATTCCCATCTATTCTCAACCCTAGGCTGAGCTGAAACTGATGCCACCCCTGGCATAGGAAAGGAAGGGGTACTACCCAACAGACTCCGCTGTTGCTTCAAATACCTGATCTCTTCCTCCTGCCTCTGCAATCTTAATTGCAAATCTATAAGCATCTGCTGAACATTCAGAGATGCAGACGAAGAACTAATACCCTGGCTGTAACTCCCAGCCCTGTATAACTATCACCAGGCCTCATAATCTGCCTTGAATATAAACCTACTAATTCAATCTACCGTCAATAACTTGACCCATTAATCACCATAACCATATCAAGGGCTTCCCCCCACGGGATAGATCTTACCACACCACAATCATAAACCACTTGCAGTGCTACAAACATGCCCATGGCATTCATACATTACTCATAATCCCTGCTCTTCCAACATTCACACCATGCCTCAACTCCAGCATGCAATAACACAATTTTATATATTCACAAAGCAGGTAATCATATGATCACAGTCATATATATATTCACGGAGCATATAATCATATAGTCAAGAGCCAGGCTCTATCAGAATCTCATGCTCCCTAATACAATGTGTAGGTAAAGCATTGACATTTAATTTAAACAGCTATACACATAGCTACAGAAATAGTTACCATTCCTTGAGTGAAGCTATCTTCAGTGATGAGTGTACATGCCCAGCTTGTCTTCAGGAACCATAAACCTTAGCTCGCTCTGATACCAAGTTGTAACACCCCAACTCCAGGGACCGTTACGGTGTGCCTTGTAAACAGTGCTAAACTTATATATATTATAAGTTATTTATAATTATAATATTGTTATTTATATTATAGTTATTTATATATTGTTATTTATAATTATAATATTATATTGTTATATATATTATAAGTTATTTATAATTATAATATTATATTGTTATATATATTATAAGTTATTTATAATTATAATATTGTTATATATATTATAAGTTATTTATATTGTATTATTTATAATTATAATATTTATGTATCTTTAATTTAGTAGATATAAATATTGTATTTATCATATTGCGTTTATTCAAGTATTATATAAGTTATGTTTTTCCTACAATTTCGCTAATCGAGCATTTGGCCAAAAACGTGTAACTAAGTATGATTAGCAGTTTAGGGATTAAACATTTTGGTTAAGATGTAACGTTTCACTAGAACGTTTAATATATACATTGGGATCCCAAAAACATAGTTTTAAAGTCTATTACAGAAAGATATTTACAACAGGCCGTTCTAAGCGGCAAAACATGGTTTAACCCTAGTTCCACTTTAAACCTCGGTCGTGGCGGACGAGCAGCTGCATATGTACACCTCATCACCTAAGCTCTCCAACTCAAGGATGGTCCAGCTTTCTTTTGCCTTTACCTGCACCACATAGCTCCAGTGAGCCGAAGCCCAGCAAGAAAACACAATATAACATGATATAATATCAACAGTAATCATCATAGCCATTTAGGACCAACGATCCAAAACAGATAGGTGACAATAGCCAAAAGTCACAGAAGTGGGTACAGCTCCCTCTAGCCATGTGACGATAGGGTCACCAGGGCTTAATTGATAAGTGGCTCCTTCATAAGTTTGATAAGGATAGGTGCATGGTGATTAGTCACCAACATAACCATCCTCCCGACTCTAGAGTCGTAACTAAGGACAACGTCCCCCAGCCATGTGACAAACAGTCACCGGGGTCATATACCTTGGCTGTGAACATCTGGTCTTAGACCAGGCAAGCGCTTATATTTCTCATTGACCTTCCGGTTGGTCCAGCATTAATACCCTATATGGGTCATTCAATGCCAACCTCGATTAGATCTAATCTTCGTTTGGCCCGGCGTTCACAACGCTCTGCCATTTCTGACTCTTGGGTCAGTGAAACACGACCAGTGCTCAGCCCGTTGTGAACTTAACTAATAAGTCACAGCTTCACAGATGGATCTGACACCATTGTCGATTCTGACTAATAAGTCAGCGCCATACACAGGTAAGCCATGCCTCCAAACATATATCACATGTCCAATATCCATAAACAAGGCATTCAACATGCTTACTTAACAGGTGCTAGTACAATTAGGATCATGCATAAACACAGAGGCTCAAGCTTTGAACGATATCATACTCAGTATACAAAGCATGTCCTAACCATATGTTTCTCACGCATCATATGCATAATATTCAACAATCCAACATGCACCAATAATAGCCATGCATGTCACGTTCAATAGTCAACCAACATGCATCAAGAATAGCCGTGCATGTCATACTCAATACTCAACCAACATGCACCAATAACAGCCATGCATGTCACATTTAATACTCAACCAACATGCATCAATAACAGCCATGCATGTCACATATACACAGGGTGCAGTTTTCTTACCTCAAAGTCGAGCTAGAATGATTAAAAGAACGACCCTTGAGAACGATAAACTTTTAGTCCTTTAGAGGTCTCCTAGCCATAACCAAATATGAGATACCATCAATAAAAATGATCAACATAAGTTCCCAAATCAATATCTAGCCTCCGGGACATCAATCCCCACTTAACCGGGTACTAGGTTCAACCCCGAGGCCTAAGGCTTGAATCCCCAAGCTAAAAACACCATTCTGGTAAAAAAGGTCACTAAGGGCCGCGGCCCGCCCTAGCTGCGCCGCGGCGCGCCCCCCAGACTGAGGCAACCCCCTCTGCCAGACGCCTTGAGCCGCGGCACACCACAGCCATGCTGCGGCTCAATCCCCAGTTTTGCCAAAAACTCAGCTCGCACCAGCTCGCCTCCCCTGCATTTTCCCTTGGAACCAAGCCCTCTAACCAGCTCCAAACCTTCTCCAAAGACTCAATTAAACCTCTAAACATCACCCATAACTCCCCTTCATCAAAACCCAAGCTAAGCATCAATTAAAACCTCTTCAAATCCAACTTCCAACAAGAATCAAAAGCTGAAAAACTAAAGGGAAAAACAGTGCACAACCAAAAACTAAAGACAAGAACTCACCTCAAACTCGATTTTGAATCCCCTTTAATGGCTGAAACAAGTTCCCTAGCTTCCACCTTTGATCTTCTAGCTTAACACCTCAAGATGGCTCTCAAAATTGAAGGGAAAATGAAGGAGAAATCTTGTACGGGAGAGAAGGAGATAAGGCTCTGTTTTGTTCTATTTTCCACAGCCTTCTAAACACTCAAAGGCTGATATAAATCCTTAAGGTCAAAAGACCATAATGCCCTTAAGCCAAATAAATCCCTCTAAAGACTTCCGAGGGTAAAACCGTCATTTCCCGCCTATCTCGTTAATTATAATTAACACTCTCCAATTCCCGCTATTCTCAATATTCTCACATACCAATAAATCATATCTCATTACCCTTTTATTCCCGGTAATGCTCTAATCATCAAAATGACCCCGGAACTCACCCCGAGCCCCGAACTTAAACCCGTTATGACTAGACCGAACACTTACATCTCATGATCGTCTCATGCCGAATAGCTCGAACCAATACACCTTATAATGTGGCTATATTAATTAATCACAACCATGCACCCAAAATACACAATCACGCCCTCAACGGGCCAAGTTACCAAAATGCCCTCATAATTAAAATATGAACCCATATGCATGCATCCACCATCATATAGTAATATAATTCACGTAAACATGCATATAATCATTAAATACGATAATAAATCAATTATGGCCCTCCCGGCCTCCTAATCAAGGTCCTAAGCCCTATTATGAAATTTGGGGCATTACACAGAGATTGGCCAAGGCCAAAGAATGCTTATGAAGTTAGAAGCTTCCTTGGATTAGCAGGTTATTATAGGCGTTTCGTGGAAGGGTTCTCAAAGATTGCTACTTCATTGACTGAGCTGACACGCAAGAATCAGAAGTTTGTGTGGTCAGACAAGTGTGAAAACAACTTCTAGGAACTGATGCAGAGATTGATTACAGCTCAAGTTCTGAGTCTCCCAATAGATCAAGAGATGTTTGTGATTTATTGTGATGCTTCACATCAGGGTTTAGGTTGTGTTCTGTTGCAGTCAGGCAAGGTGATCGCTTATGCCTCACATCAGTTGAAGGAGTATGAACAGAGATATCCTAAACATGATTTAGAGTTGGAGGCTGTGGTCTTTGCTTTAAAGGTATGGAGGCATTATCTTTATGGGAAGAAATGTGAGATCTATATAGACCACAAGAGCCTGAAATACTTCTTCACGAAGAAAGATTTGAATATGAGACAAAGGCATTGGCTGGAATTAGTAAAAGATTATGACTGTGAGATTTTGTATCATCCAGGAAAAGCCAACGTGGTAGCAGATGCTTTAAGTCGAAAGGGTCCGAGATAGATTTATAGTGCAAGGCTGATAGTCAGAGAGTTGGCAGATGATATGACCAGAGCTGGTATAGAGTTATTGTTGGGCCAGTTGGCCAATATTACGCTACAATCTACGTTATTGGAAAGAATCAAGGAGGGCCAGTTGGGTGATTCACAACTGATCAAGATTAAAGAGGATGTTTTAGTTGGAGTGTCCAGAGATTATACAGTGTCTGATTTGAGCTTGCTGAGATATAAGGGTCGGATATGTGTTCCGTTAGACACTACATTGAGGCGAGAGATTCTGGATGAATCTCATACTACCCCTTACTCTTTGCATCCAGGCACCACCAAGATGTATTAGGAAGTGAGATTGTTGTATTGGTGGCTGGGGATGAAGGGGGATATAGTGGAGTATGTGGCTAAGTGCTTGACATTTCAATAGGTCAAGGCTGAGCATCAGAGGCCGGCAGGGTTATTGCAACCTCTTGATATCCCAGAGTGGAAATGGGAGGACATCATGATGGCTTTCATGGTGGGGTTACTCAAGAATGTTGGACAGCATGACTCTATTTGGGTTATAGTGGATCGCTATACCAAATCAGCTCACTTCTTGCCAATGAGGACTACATATACAGTTGACAAGTATGTAGATCTTTATGTGAGAGAGATCGTGTGCCTCCATGGAGCACCAAGGTCGATCGTGTTAGATCGGGACCCCACTTTTACTTCTAAGTTATGGGGGAGTTTACAGAAGGCCATAGGAACACAATTAAAGTTCAGTACTGCTTATCATCCTCAAACAGACGGACAATCTGAAAGGAGGATTCAGATATTAGAAGACATGCTGCAAGCATGTGTGCTGGACTTTTGTGGATCCTGGAGTAAGTATCTACCTTTGATAGAGTTTTCCTACAACAGTAGTTATCAGTCTACCATTGGAGATGCACCTTATGAGATGTTGTAGGGTAGGAAATGCAGATCTCCCATTCATTGGGATGATACAGGTGAAAGGAGATACTTGGGCCTTGAGGCAGTTCAGAGGACCAGTGAGGCCATTGAGAAGATTAGAGCTCGGATTCTCGCTTCTCATAGTAGAAAGAAGAGCTATGCAGATCCCAACTGCAGGAACGTGGAGTTCCAAGTGGGAGACTATATCTTCCTTAGAGTCTCGCCATGGAAAGGGGTGAGGAGATTTGGGAAGAAGGGCAAGCTGAGCTCTAGATTTGTAGGTCCATTTGAGATCATGGAGAGGATTGGTCAGGTGGCTAACAGGTTGGCCTTACCTCCAGCATTGTCAGCCGTGCATAATGTGTTTCACGTTTCAGCTCTTCAGATGTATGAATATGATGTGACTCATGTTTTGAGCTATGAAGATCTGGAGCTTAAGGCAGATCTCTCCTATGAGGAACAGCCAGTCCAGATACTTGACAGAAAGGAAAAGGTCCTCAGGAATAAGACGATACCTTTTGTTAAGGTATTGTGGAGGAACAGCAAGGTCGAGGAAGTGACCTGGGAGCTGGAGTCAGATATGCAGAATCAGTATCCCAAGCTGTTCAGGTAAATTTCGATGATGAAATTTCTGTAAGGAGGGGATAGTTGTAATGCCCTAAACTCCCTAATGCAGTTTAATGGTTGGATTAGTAGGTCGGGAGGGCCATAATTGATTTACTATGTCATTAAACTATTATGTGCATGTTTATGTGAATTATATTATTATATGATGATAAATGCATGCATGTGGGTCCACATTTCATTATAGGGGCATTTTGGTAATTTGGCTCGTTGATGGCGTAATTGTATATTTGTCTGCATGTCAGTGAACTATTGTTGAGGCCAGATAATAATGTGGATTTTTTTGAGCCATTTATCATGAGTCGATCTTTGAGTGCAAGTTAGCGGTTTGGTCATAACTAGGTTGAATTCGGGGCTCGAGGTGAGTCTCAGGGTGATTTGGTGATTAGAGCGTTGCCGGGAATTAAAGGGTAATGGGATACAATTTTATTAGTATTTGAGAATAGCATAAATTTGAGGACGTTAATTATGATTAACGAGATAGGTGGAATAGGACGGTTTTTCCCTTAGGGGCTGTTAAAAGATGAATTAAGCATTGGGTGGGGGGTATTTTGGTCATTTGACCTTAGGTTATATATTAAGTTTGAAGGATGTAGAACTTGTAAAAACAAAGCATTTGGTTTCTCCCCTCCCGTTCATCTTTTCTCTTCCTTTCTCTTTTGAAGTCTTGAAGCAAGTTTGGGGATTCAAACTTGGAGATTGAAGCTTGAGGTCTTAGGCTTGTGTTCAACCATTGAAGAGGTTTCAATTCAAGCTTAAGGTAAGATTTTAGTTCAAGTTTATGGTTCCTTGCTCTGTTTTTGTGTTGGTTTTGAGATTGGATTTTTGATCATTGAAATGGGAATTTGATGAAGTTTTGAATGGTTTAAGGCATAGGTTTTGATGATTATATGGTGAATAAGTTGTGGTAATAGTTGGTGGCTTTGCTTTGTGATATTGGGAGTGTTTTAATGAGGTTTTGAAATGAGTTCGAAGGGGAAAAATAGGGGTTTTTGGCTGAGTTTCAGGTGGGGTCGTTGCTCTGTTCTAGAGCGCCGCGATCCAAGCCTTTTGAAGAGGAAGGGTGGTGCTGTAGTGTAATGCCCCAATTTCCTAATAAGGTTTAGGACCTTGATTAGGAGGCCGGGAGGGCCATAAATGATTTATTATGATATTTAATGATTATATGCATGTTTATGTGAATTATATTATTATATGATGGTGAATGCATGCATATGGGCTCATATTTATAATGCAAGGGCATTTTGGTAATTTGGCCACAGTGGGCGTAAATGTATATTTTGGGTGCATGGTTGAGATTAATTAATATAGCCACATTATAGGGTGGATTGGTTCGAGCTTTTCGACATGAGACGATCATGAGATGTAAGTGTTCGGTCTAGTCATAACGGGTTTAAGTTCGGGGCTCGGGGTGAGTCTCAGGGTGAATTTATTGATTAGAGCATTACTGGGAATTAAAGGGTAATGAGATGTGATTTATTGGTAATTGAAAATATGGAGATTAGTGGGAATTGGGAAGCGATAATTATGATTAACGGGATAGGTGGAAAGTACCAATTTTACCCTTGAAATGGTTTAGAGGCTTTTATTGGCTTAATGGTATTTTGGTCATTTTGGGTTTTGGATATATATGACTTAAAGGCTGCTGGCTGTGGAAAGTGGTAGATTAAAATAGAGTTAAAACAGAGCCTATCCCTTCTTTCTCCCTTCCTTCCCGTACAAGTTCTCCTTCACCCTCTTCTCTAGGTTTTGAGAGCCTATCTTGAGGAAGCAAGCTAGGGAGTCAAGCTTGGGGAGGTTTAGCTTGAGTTCAGCCATTAAAGTGGATTCAAATCGTGTTTGAGGTAAGCTTCAACCATTAGTTTCTGGTTCATACTCTGTTTTGAGTTTTAGTTTTTAACTTGTGAATCATTTGTGGAAAGTTTGAATTAATGGAGGTTTGGATGATGTTTATTTTGGGTCTTGATGAGGGGAGGTTATGGGTGATGTCTAGGGGTTTGAATGAGTGTTTGGAAGAGGTTTCGGGCTAATTTGAGGGGCTGGTTCTAAGGGAAAATGCAGGGGACATTCTGATGTGCGTGCTGGGTTTTTCTGGGCAAAATTGGGTGTTGCGCCGCGGCATGGCCAGGGAGAGCCGCGGCCCTTGGAGGATGCTGGGTTTGGGCACATCTGTCTAAGGGGCGGGCCGCGGCATGGCCAAGGAGGGCCGCGGCCCTTAGTGACCTTTTAGCCCAAAATGGTGTTTTAAGCTTGGGGATTCAAGCCATAGGCCTCGGGGTTGAACCTAGTACCCGGTTAAGTGGGGATTGATGTCCCGGAGGCTAGATATTGGTTTGGGAACTTATATTGAACATTTTTATTAATGGTATTCTATATGTTTGGTTATGACTAGGTGACCGCTAAAGGATTAAAAGCTGATCGTTCTCAAAGGTCGTTTCTTTTATTAATTCTCGCTCGAACCCAAGGTAAGAAAACTGCACCCCGTATGTGACATGCATGGCTATGATTGATGCATGTTGTATGTTTAAATGTAAACATTGATAGCGTAGTGAATGCTTGGCGATCTTGCCCAATTGCATATGATTATTATTGAGGCATGCTGGATGATTAAGTGTGATGCATGTGATGCACGAGAAACATGTGATTAGGGCATGCCATGAGTGATGAATATGAGATTGGCCAGAGCTTGAGTCTCTGAGTTTGTGCATGATCATGATTATGCTAGCAACTGTTTAGTAAGCGTGCTGAATGCCCTATTCTTGGATAACTGGCATATGATACATATTGATAGCATTGCTTACTTGTGCATGGTACTGACTAATTAGTCAGATTTGGCAAAGGTGCTAGTATCAACTGTGAAGCTGTGACTAATTAGTCAGGTTCGACAGTGGTACTGGGCACTGGTCACGTTGCACTGACTCGTTAGTCAGAATTGGCAAAGGTGTTAGTATCAGCTGTGACTTACTAGTCAAGTTCGGCAGTGATACTGGACACTGGTCACATAGCGCTGACTGATTAGTCAGAATAGTCTTAGCGTGGTTCACGCAAGCCAACGGAGATTAGATCTAATCGACCATCAGCATTGAATGACTCAAAGAGCATTAATGCCCAACCGACCTCGAGGGTCAATGAATGAACTAAGTGCTTGGAGGCTAGTGGCTTACCTAGCAGCCACTCTCCCTCTTGAATCATATGATGTTCACTCATTGGTTTGGAAGCTTTATGCTCCGTGTGATTATAATGATAATCATTTGATAATGCTTATGTATAGTGTTATGTTTTCTTGCTGGGCTTCGGCTCACGGGTGCTGTGTGGGGCAGGTAAAGGCAAGAGGAAGCTGGACCATCCTTGAGTTGAAGAGCTTAGGTGATGATGTGTACATATGCAACTGCTCAACCGCCACGGCCGAGGTTTAAAGTAAAAGTAGGGTTGAACCCTGTTTTGCCGCTTAGAATGGCCTGTTGTAAATATTTTCTGTAATAAACTCTGAAATTTATATTTTCGGGATCCCAATGTATATATTAAACGTTCTAGTGAAACGTTACATCCTAACCAAAGTTTTTAATCCCTAAACTTCTAATCATACTTAGTTCACGATTTTGGCCAAATGACTCGATTAGCGAGTTTAGCACTGTTTACAAGGCACACCGTAATGGTCCCTGGAGTTTGGGGCGTTACAACTTGGTATCAGAGCGAGCCAAGGTTTATGGTTCCTGAAGACAAGCTGGGCATGTACACTCATCACTGAAGATAGCTTCACTCAGGGAATGGTGACTATTTCTATAGCTATGTGTATAGCTGTCTAAATAAAATGTGAATGATTTACCTGCACATTGTATTAGGGAGCATGAGATTCTGATAGAGCCTGGCTCTTGATTATGTGATTATATGCTTCGTGAATATATATATATATATGACTGTGATCATATGATTGCCTGCTCCATGAACATATAATTGTCTTATTTGCATGCAGGAGTTTGAGGCATGGTTGAGTATTGGAAGAGCAGGGGTTATGAGTATGTATGAATGCCATGGGCATGTTTGTAGCACTGCAAGTGGATTATGATTGTGATGTGGTAAGATTTATCCCGTGGGAAAAGCCCTTGATATGGTTATTGTGACTAATGTGTCAAGTTATTGACTGCAGATTTAATCAGCAGGTTTATATTCGAGGCAGATTATGTGGCCTGGTGATAGTTATACAGGGGCTGGAAGTTACAGCCAGGGTATCAGTCTTTCGTCTGCATCTCTGAATGTTCAACAGACGCTTACAGATTTTCAATTAAGATTGCAGAGGCATGAGGAAGAGATCTGGTATCTGAAGCAACGGCGGGGTCTGTTGGGGAGTACCTCTTCCTTTGCTATGCCAGAGGTGGCATCAGTGTCAGCTCAGTCTAGGGTTGAGAATAGATGGGAATTTCTCTGTGGAAGATTCCTGAAGTTTTATCCTCCAATCTTTGAGGGAGGCCTTGATCCATTCAGAGCTGAGCAATGGATGGGCATGATCAGCTCCATTCTTGATAGTATGGGACTGGTAGGTCATGATATAGTGATCTGTGCTACATGTGTACTGCGGGATGATGCCCGAACATGGTGGGAGGTAGTATCCCAGACACGAGATACAGCTGTGATGGACTGGAAAGGATTTAGGCAGCTGTTTAATGAAAGGTATTATTGTGATGTTGCTAAGACTGCCAAGATGAATGAGTTACTGAATCTTGTTTAGGGTAATGCATCAGTGACCGAGTATGTTACTAAATTTGGTGAGTTGGCCAAGTTTGCCTTAGACACGGTACCCATAGATGTATCTCGGAAGGAAAGATTTGTTCAGGGGTTGAATCCTGGAATAGCTCAGGGCATTAGAGTTGCCCCAGTGAATGAAGTCTCTACCTATGCTCAGGTTGTAGAGAAGGCTCTTGCTGTTGAGAGTATAGTAGTTGGGCAGCAGAGTGCTGGAGAGCATGGAGCCTAGATAGTGGTACCTCCACTTATTGGAGCAAGTAAGAAAGAAAGCTGGAAAACTCGTCCAATATGTGCATGGTGTAGAAGGCGTCATGTGGGAGAATGTCGAGCGAGGTCATGCTTTGCTTGTGGCATGGTTGGACATTTCAAGAGGGATTGCCTAAGCCGAGAGGCAGAGCGTGAGCTGAGGGGGATAAACAGCTTGATTCCAACTCGAGTGTTTATTCCAGGGCAATCAGAGTCTGAGACCGAGACTAGCTCCTCGGGAATGATAGGTCAGTTTTCTAGTTCTGAGTTGTGAGTTATGTTGTTTGGCTTTGGCGCCATGTTGCTCTTTTGTCAGTGTGTATATGGAGAAGGGTATATGGATGGTATATGTGGGTGACATGGTTACGTTGTGATGGGAAAAGTAATACGGTATTGGCAACCTAAGAGATAAGTTGGGTTATGGAAAGGACACATCGTTGGTTTCATGAGTTAGTTATGACTGACTATGATTGATCTAGGGTATGGATCGGTTAAATAATTGTGGAACAATTTTAAATGGTAATGAAAGTGTTAGTTTGGTGTATGGTTCCATATGCTTATGATATTTGTAGTGAGAGCTGGGGTTGTGCAGGAAGATGCATGGAACTCTTAGCTAGTGTGATGGATATCACCTGGTTTGTACTAGTGAGATCAGGACAGACTGGACTAGTCTGTGAGTTCTGGATGTGTTCCCAAGTGGTCTGTCAGGCCTTCTTTTTATTAAAAGAAGATTAGAATGGTGATTGGTTTAATATCAGAGATGGAATTAGATATAAACACTGTTTAGAGTGGCTCAGTGGGGTTATAAGAATTAAAGAGTTGGTTGCTGAGTAAGATGGAATCCTTTAAGGTGGATCTTGGATCTGGTTAAGACCAGTTAGAGATGAGAGTGAGAAATTATGTAAAGGATTGTGCTTGTATCAGATTAGAGCACTGTGAGTACTGAGTATATTTTGAGAATTGGGTTGATATTAAGTGTTTGTGAATTAGATGAATAGAGCATTCAAGGATTTGTTTGGAATGGGATTTGTGATCATTTTGGACGATGGAATAGTGGTGTTTTCTCTGCGGAGAATAGCCAAGAGTGAAAAGTGCCTTGGGGACAGGAGTGTCCATGAATAGTAAAGATGGTCCGGGAACCTTTTATTACTCAATTTATTGATGGAATCCCATAATTGGTCATGACCAGGTGACCATCAAGGAACTATAAGGTTGATCGTTCTCAAGAGTCGTTCTTTTATTAATTCTCGTTCGAACCAGAGGTAAGAAAACTGCACCCCATATGTGACATGCATGGTTATGAATGAGGCATGTTGAGTGTTTAAATGTGGACATTTATTGCATATCAAAAGCTTAGAAAATCTTGCTCACTTGTGTATGGCACTGACTAATTAGTCAGAATTGGCAATGGTGTCAGTATTAACTGTGAAGCTGTGACTCATTAGTCAAGTTCGGCAATAGTACTGAACACTGGTCACCTGGTATTGACTAATAAGTCAAGAACAATCTTAGTGTGTTTAACGCAAGCCGACAAAAATTAGATTTGATCGACATCTGCATTGAATGACTCATAATGAGCATTAACGACAGACCGACCTCAAGTTCGATGAAAACTAAAAGCGCTTGTCTAGCCTATGGATAGTCACTTAGAGCCAGGGCCAGATGGCCCAGGTGACTGCTTCCTCACATGGCTATGAGTGCTGAGCCCATAGTGACTCACTCATCAGTCACTCATCTGTTTAAGCTAGTGATCACTCATCTGTTTAAGCTAGTGACTACTCATCAGTCACTCATCTGTTTAAGCTAGTGACTACCCATCAGTCACTCATCTGATTTACGTTAGTGACTTGCTCGTTAGTCACTCATCTAATTAGGGCTATAAGCCCCATCGTGGTTAAACAGAACCTCAAAGTGATATTCACTCATCTGTTCAGGACTATAAGCTCTGGATGAATATCATGATCATCATTTGATATTATATACATGCATTAATGAGTATTCTTGCTGGGCTTTGGCTCATGGGTGCTATGTAATGCAAGTAAAGGGAAAGAAAAGCTCACCCAACCTTGAGTGGAGAGCTTAGGTGGCGATGTGTACATATGCAGCCGCTTGACCATCATGGCCAAGGAGTTTCTCGGAGGAACTAGGGGGTTTACCCTATTTTTGTCGCTTAGGTCGGCGGGTTGTAATTTTCACACTGTAATGACCATTTTGTGTTGTAAATAACTTGTAATCGATTTTATGGGCCCATGAACATTTTTATGTTTCAAATAAAATATATCATTTCCCTTTGATTGGTTTTCACCTTAGCCTATTAATAAAACCTAGATGCACGTTTATAACCATAGAACTCGATTAGCGATTTAAGCATGGTTCAAAGCTCACAATAACGATCTTTAGGTAACCAGGGCGTTAAAAATTTCATATTCAACATTCATGCCATGCCATTACCACATGTATCACATGCATCACATATTGGGTGCAGTGTTCTTACCTTTGGTCCAAGCACAGGTTACCAATAAACGACCTTCAAGCACGATCCTGATTATGAACCCCTAGCAATCACCTACTCACAACCATAATATAGAATCCCATAAAAAATGAGTAAATAAATACTTTAGGACCGAGTCCTAGCCTCCAGGACAACGAATCCTACCAAACTGGGTAGTAGGATCGATCCCAAGCCCTCAAAGTTAAGTTCCCACGACTAAAAACCCAATCTGGCCAAAAATGCACAGAAGAGTTGTACTTGGCCCTGAGGGTTGTGGCGCGCCTCCCTTATAGTGAGCCCTCTACCTGGGCTTCAGGGTGTGGGTCGCGACTTAGCTTTATAGAGTCACGGGCACCCCCCAGGCAGAACCTTCCTGGTTTTGGGTTCACACAGGTTGCGACTTGCTAGAGCAAGGTCGCGACCCAACCACGAACCCAGTCATTTTCTATGTTTTCTCCCATTTAAAACCGTCCAAAAACCTATCCAAACATATCCAAATCCCAAAAACAAAGTTCCTAAACATCCCAATGGTCCAACACCATCAAAACCCAAATCTCAAACCATCCAAAAACTCATCAAAACATAAAATCCAATCAAAGCTTAAAAACTTGAAAACTTAAAACTTGAATTAGCTCTGATTAAGTCGTTTCCTAGTTAAATCATCCGGCTAATAAACTTCTATTCTTCCCTAGAATCTCTATGCCTTGATCCTTGCCTGAATTCGAGTCCTAAAACTCGAGTTTCCTTTAAAAATGCGAACGATGTCAAAAAGGGAACGGAAGAGAGAGAGAGAACATTCTTTTTATTTCTGACAGGTTACTTCGAGCTTAAGTAACCTCAAGCAAATCCTAATGCTCGAGGTCCCAAAAACGCCCCTGGGGGTAAAATAGTCAAAATTCCCATAATTTCCTCCTTATTTTACTAACTCCCAATATATCATAAAATAATCATTCCCATTACCCAATATCCTGATAATTTGCTAAATACCTAATATACCCCTTGACTCACTCTGAGTCAAGTATGGGTCCCGTTGTGACTTTCCCACTAGCTTGCTCCCTAAGATCGTCTCGTGCCGAATATCCCAAACATAACCATATAATAATGAAGTACCACACATATACCGCATATATGCCAAATATATCCATAATGGGCCAAATTATGAAAATTACCCAATTAATCATAAATAAGCCCACATGGATATTTTATACACCAAAACATGCATATCAAGTCATATTATAATATCACTCACATAATCACATAATAATGCACATATTTATATTATATAATCACATAAGTCCATAATTTGCCATCCTGGCCCCTTAATCATTGCCCTAAGCCTTATTAGGAAATTTGGGACGTTACATATATAAAGAAAGTTTTGGTTAAAATTAATTTTAAAAGACAATAATACTTATAATTTGTTTATTTGTTAATCTAAATATTTTGTAAAAATTAATTATTTTAAGAATAAAGTAGAATTTTGAATGTTTTAATAAATTAGTTTTTATTCAAGACACTTTAATGATAAAAAAATATTTAAAAAATTAAAGTGTTGTCCGTGTTTTTACCAAGTGACATGTGACACAAATTAAGAATGATTAGAGGTTCACAAAAGTTGGTTAGTGTTCCATGTAGTTGTTTAAAGCTCCACGAGAGTTAAGGCCAGTCCTCATCATGGTCCACCACCACCGGAGGAGTAAGTCCTCCAGAAAGCATTACCTCTCGATGACCTTGTCAAAGGATAAGGCTCCAAGTCTCATATCGAGAATGTGTACTCATAATTTACTCATTCAGGCATGCGAGAATCCTTCTCTGGACGAGGGGGACAGTCCCCAGGAGTCCAACACAGCGACCCTTGACCACAGACAACCTTCTGACACTTGCTGTCACACAGATTGTGGTGTTGACTTCATACAAACGGCAAAAAGGATGTCCCACGATGTCGTTTGACATGGGAAAATGTGCAGCTACCACCCTGACAGTGTCAGGGGCGTTTTCCCCAACAAATTAGTGGGCTGGAATTCCTCGTATTGGACCCACCGAGATACGCTGGGGCCCACAAGCCTATATAATGAACATAATATGTATTTAATTTGTAACATACCTCCATTAAGAGATGATAATTGTAATCAACTCTAATTAATGAGCTTAATTGTCTCTGTTGCCTATAATTAGGGCTAGGACACACATTGTAAAGGATCCTGAATTCAAGTTTTCACAGTGAGCACACATGCTGCCTAAAAACTTCAAGAGAGCTTGAACCGTGCAAATTCTTCATCCAAATACAAGTGACTCGTGGACTAGGATTAATTAATAACCTGAACCATGTACAAATATGTGTTCTTATTTCCTTTTCTTTAAGTTTTTCTATTAATTCGATGTCAGCAAAAAAAAACTAGTCAACATAAAGTAACATATATTTGTCCTTAATTAAAAATCTTTTTTAAAATTATATTTCTATAAAATATTTAAAATAATAAAAATAATCTCAAATAAACATATATTTATTTAGGAGTATTTTGTACAATTTGGTAAAACACATGGGTGTAATTTGGTATTATTAAAATCACATGGGTGTAAGTGGATATTTATGCAAAAACATATAGGGTAAAATGACATATACTCTTACTAGTGTTATTGTTATTTGTTGATGCTAGGGGTGTTCGTGGTGCGGGTGGTGCGATTTTTTGCCAATTTATTGGACCACAACGCATATGCTGTTTGAGCAATTTTCCAAATCGCAACTCGCTCTGCATAGACCTCAAACCACATAACCTGCACTGCAAAAATGCGGTGCGGTGCGGTGCGGTGTAGGCGGTTTATACCTATCGCCCAATAATTTAACAATTAAATATTATAATTAATAAATATTCATAATAAAGTTGATAACCAAAGGTTGTTTAACAAAACAATAAATATACAACAAATTAATAAACTTTTAGCAAAACAATAAAAAAGTAACAAACTAATAACAAAGAAAAAATGTGATATAAAAGTAAAGATTTTGATTAAGGAGAAATATTTTTAGGTTGAAGTAGAATATGTGTTAGCATCCTATGAAACACAATAATTTTTCTAGATATTGTGTATATTATAATATATAAGTATATGAAAGACTTCTCAATGGTTATTACCTATGGATGGTTACCATAAATCACTAAATAAGTTTTTGATGATGAATGATTATAATGATGATGAAAATAAATAAATTCAATTTTTTTAGATTAATTAGGCAATAAACATTAGTTGGAAAGATAATTATCACATTAATTATTCCCATTAATTCCAAAATGAATTTTTTCTCATGAAATGGATAAAATGAATGAATTAAGAATGAAGAAAGAATGGAGAATGAATATAAATAATATTTTTTATTCTTTAATTAATAAATATGTCAGTGTCATGTCATCTGGTAGTCCTTTAAAAAATTTGAAAAAATCAAAATTTATTTTTAGAAATATTACTTAACAATTATAAATATGGATCATTGATCTTAATCCAATGATTAATATTAAAGTAACCATCCATGGCTAGTAACCATTAAGAGTGCCCCATATATATGTACTAGATACAAACAACGTACATTGTTTGCTTAGTTTTATTTATAGAATTTATTAATTATTTTTATTAAATTTATATTAATGTCATAATAAATTTCAAATAAATATCCTATTTTAATTAAATAATTTATTTGTTTTTGTTTAAGTTTATGTTTGTTATAGTTTTTGAATTTGAGAGTGATAACAATAGATTATATATTATATGTTTAATGTAATATTAAATATTATACGTAGATTTTAAATTTAAGTTTCTAGTTTTTTTAAAAAAATAATTTGTTGTTAATTCATAGTATATTATATTATATGTTTAATATGATATTATTCGTGAGTTTAAGTTCAATTAAATTTTATTTAAGTTATAAAACAAATGATTTTATTATTTTTAAATAATTATTATTGTAAAATATCTCAAAAATATCATATTTTAATTTGTTTAATTATTTATTATTTTATAATAATTATCATTGTAAAATATCTAAAAAATATCTTATTTTAATTTGTTTAATTATTTATTAATTTAAAATAATTATCATCGTAAAATATCTCAAAAATATCCAATTTTAATTTTTTTAACTATGTTTTTTATTTAAGTTTAAGGGTTTACAAACTACCATTAAATACAAGAATATTCTGTTAAATATAAGAATATTCCGTTAATGTCTGCTTCATCCCCCTATCTAGGATGCTAACCGGTCGTTCCTCGTAACTTAAGTCTTTCTGGAGCGCTATGGTATCGTATTTGAGGACGTGAGATGGGTCTGACACATATTTGCATAGCATCGAAATGTGGAAGACGTTGTGACTATCGGCTAGTGTTGGCGGTAGGGCTAGTCTATACGCAACTGGTCCCACTTTGTCCAATATCTCAAAAGGACCTATGAATCGGGGACTGAGCTTGCCTTTCTTCCCGAACCGCTTGACACCCTTCATAGGAGATATCTTCAGGAATACTTGATCTCCAACTTGGAACTCCACATCGCGTCGCTTGGTATCCGCATAGCTTTTCTGACGGCTTTGAGCAGCAAGCATACGCTGTCTAATAAGCGTTACTGCTTCTTGAGCTTGCCTAACAGCTTCGGGCCCTAGAAGCTGTCTTTCTCCTACCTCGTCCCAGTGCAACGGTGATCGGCACCTTCTTCCATATAGCAACTCATAAGGTGCCATCTCGATCGTCGACTGATAGCTGTTGTTGTACGAGAACTCGATCAGCGGTAAGTACTTGTTCCACGATCCTCCGAAATCAAGTACACATGCGCGTAGCATATCCTCTAAAATCTGAATCGTACGCTCGGACTGCCCATCTGTCTGAGGATGGAAAGCTGTACTAAGACTTAACTTAGTACCCATGGCTTGCTGTAAGCTTCTCCAAAATCTTGACGTAAACACTGATCCTCTATCTGATACTATCGTCTTGGGGATTCCATGCAATCGTACAATCTCTTGGATGTAGATGTCTGCATATTGGTCTGCCGTATGAGAAGTCTTAACAGGCAGAAAATGAGCCGACTTGGTTAGTCTATCTATGACTATCCAAGCAGAAAATGAGAAGTCTTAAAGTTAACAGATTTCTACACACTTATTATATATAAGAGATATGATTTGTATTTTTTTAAAATGGTTTTGTTTAAATGAAAAGATATACAGTTAACTTAAATTTTGTTTTTTTTTTTTTTAAGTTATCCCTTTTTTAATGGGATGATATTTTATATTAAAAATCTAAATATATATTAGAAAATATATAGTTGCTTTTTTTTTGAGCAAAAATATATAGTTGCTTTTGAATACAAAGTGTTAACAGTTTATTTAAAAAAATAATAGCAAGTCAGTTTTTTTAGGAGAAGATATTCATGATTTAGCTAATAAGAACGATTCTTCTTCTTTTTCATTAAAAAAAAAAAAAGAACGATTCTTCTCCATTTAAAAACAAACATTTCACCATGTGAAAAAAAAAGCGCCTAATGAAAATTGGCGGTTATTAAACATTCACTGCCACTGTTAGTTTCCCATTCAATTAGAGAGAAACCAGATAAAGGATCAAAATGTATGTTCTATTCTGATTTTTTATAATATATATTTTTTAATCTAACTTCATTGTGACTTGATTTTTCTTTTCTCATTTCTTTGGATCAAAGTTTTTAATTTAGGCGGTGTGATTTTATCACAGTGATTCCAAAGTTCTTGCAAAATGGGTATTGAAATATATGGTTTACTATATTTGCTGAGAAAATCTTAAAAGGTATTTAGATTTTTTTTTTCGAATCTATTACACCTTTTTAAGTAATTTTTTCAGCTACGTGTCACTTCCGATTTCAGTTTACCTATATTTTTCCATGTGTTACAAGCTTGTTAGAATAGAAGGGAGAGGCGAGGGAAGAAAAGTGAATACATATTAAAATTTGTGAGAAAGAAAATATAATCTTGATTTGGAACTTGGCTTAAAATGCTAAGGATTTTTATTTTATCTTCCCTTCATTTTATATTGATCTGAGAATTATTTTATCCTTTTTTTCATTTTAAGTTGTTGTTGTCATTATATATAGTTGCTTCTTAGTGTTTTAGATCATTTATATCTTCTCACTTAATTTTGTGTGTGTGGTGTGTGCGTTTTCTTTTTGTAAATAACCACCTGAAGTTGTTCTTGTTTTTGTTTACATATATGACATATATATATATATTATGTATATTAATTTATGAGAACCAAAAGTAAACCTTAGATAGAAGTAAATCAACCAAAAGAGCCTATCATCTGGAATGTGGAATGCCATTCATTTAGGACAAAATCTTATTAATGTGTGGCCACTTACGTGACATGACCAGAAGACTCCAGCTTTTTACAACCAAAACTTTTAGGAAACCAAAAATCTTATTAATTAGCTATATTAGAGTTTAGTGGTTTAGGGATGTATTTAACTTGCCCTTACAATTACTCCTAACCTGCAGGTCTTCAATATCATCTCTATGATATGTTGTTCATCATTCTTAGTTAGCTTCAACTTGCTAGGATAGTCACATGATTGTTTGAAGTTTATCTTTGACTTTTTTTGGTTGCAATTTTTATATGATGAGTATTACAAAACAAACTAAACTATAATATATATATATATTTATATAACTTCTCAATCATTATTACTCATAGATAAAAACTAACAATTATAATAATGTGTTGGTATAGTAAGTCACTATTAATTTTGAATTTTTATATATAATGTTTAAATAAGATTTTTTTAATTTTTTAATTTAATAAATATGTGACTGTCATATAATCAGGTAACATTTACAAAAATTCTAAAAAATCAAAATTTATTTTTAAAAATATTAATTAACAATGTACGCCCTAAATATCCACGGGCTATTAGCGAGCTGAGAAATGACATAATTATATCAGCCACGTGGATGTCACGTACCCGGAGCTGCTGTTACCAGGTCCTACCTCTTTAGCTCGAGGTAACCAAATGCTTAATGAGATTACTAAGAGTCGGGTCAGGAGTATGGACGCCACGAGCGGAGAGTACATCAAGCTCGAGGTGCGGGCTTGAGTTGGCACCTCTGACCCCTTATAAAGTCAACCACGCAATGTAAACGTGCATATATCAAACATCACGTGTCTGATCCATCCCTGAATTCTCGGACACGCAGCATAAACGTGTGTGTTCAGGCACCCACGACTGGGTTGGGCCGTGCGGCCCATTATCCTCATTACCTATTGATTAGACCACACTTTATTGTCAGGTTTTAGGAATTAATCATGAATGTCACAGAAGTGACATGATGGGTAAGAAGGTCACGTGATGACCTCCCTTGCCAACCCCCAGGTGCCCTCTCCCTATAAATATGGAGACTTTGGGAGTTGCAAAGGTTTAGATTCTATTTTGTAAAGAAATATCCTGTAAAGAATATCAGAATGATAGCAATAATATTGGCTGGTGGACTAGAAGGATTTTAACCTTTGAACCACGTAAAAAAGTATTTTTGTTATCATTTTACTTTGAGATCATTCATCTATTACAGTTCATTATTTAGCACTAATCTCACTATTTATTCTATTAATTATTTGTTTCCGAAGAACCGCGTCAACAAACAACTATACATATGGACCATTGCTCTTAATCTAATGCTTAATATTAAAGTAATCATCCATAAGTAGTAACCATTAAAAGTGCATCACATATCTCTTCTATATAATAAGTATGTAGATAATGGAAATTCTTGGTTTGAACGGTTTTTTTTATTTTTTTAATGTTAACTTTAACGGAATATTCTAATATTTAACAGAATATTCTTATATTTAATGGTAGTTTGTAAATACTTAAACTTAAATAAAATAAATAATTAAAACAATTAAAATAAGATATTTTTGAGATATTTTACAATGATAATTATTTTAAAATAATAAATAATTAAACAAATTAAAATATGATAGTTTTAAGATATTTTACAATGATAACTATTTTAAATTAATAAATAATTAAACAAATTAAAATATGATATTTTTGAGATATTTTACAATGATTATTATTTAAAAATAATAAAATCATACATTTTATAACTTAAATAAAATTTAATTAAACTTAAACTCACTTATTAAAATGATATCTTATTAAACATATAATATATTTTGTTGTGAATTAACAACAAATTACTTTTTTAAAAAAAACTAGCAAGAAACTTAAATTCCATAAATTTAATAAAACTAATTAATAAATTATATAAATAAAACTAAACAAACGTGCAATATGCACGTTACTTGTATCTAGTATATATATATATATATCTTCTATATAATAAGTGTGTAGATAACTGAAATTTTTGGTTTTAACGGTTTTTTATTTTTTTTAATGTTAACTTTAACAGAATATTCTTATATTTAATGGTAGTTTGTAAATACTTAAACTTAAATAAAATAAAATAAATAATTAAAAAAATTAAATATGATATTTTTGAGATATTTTACAATGATAATTATTTAAAAATAATAAATAATTAAACAAATTAAAATATGAGATTTTTGAGATATTTTACAATGATAATTATTTAAAAATAATAAAATGATATGTTTTATAACTTAAATAAAATTTAATTAAACTTAAACTTTGTAACCAAAAAATGGCCTCATATGACGTGGCGAACTTTCCTTACACGTGTCTGGCGCGTGGTGATTTCAAATGAAAAGATCCTGCTCGACCATCGACTAGTTTTCCTCACACCATCAGATCTCGTGATTAGATATAACCAGTCTAGTCGCATGCTCTTAGTTATTTCCTTACGCAATCTTATAATAACTACATTTATTATATTCTCTTTATTACCTTGATACGCTGATATTAAGGATAATTAAGGCCCATTGGCCCATGTAACCCTCCTTGAGCCTATAAATATGAATGAAAATGCTTAAGGAAAGGACTTTTGAACCTATTTTCGATAGACTCATAGAGAGAGCATAAGTGTGATTATCCATCGTTTTGTTGGAATTCTCCTAAGGCTTATGAAACTCAAGAACCCTAGTTCTTTGATCACGACTTTTGGATTCAACATCAATAATAGCACTAAGTGGACGTAGGTTGTTACCATATTGTTGGGGCCAAACCACAATAAATCATCTGTTTCATTTCTTTACCATTTGATTCCATTCTTGATTCTTTCTGTTTATTTGTCGTTAATATGACTCCGTGTCGTTGGCCAAATCGAGGGTCAACATTCTAGTGCTTTCATTGAGAGTTGAACTCAATAAGCTTTAAGAAAATCAAATGGAAAAGACATCTAAGAGGGCTGGATAGGCAGGCCGCTAGCGCTGCATCATCTCAACCTCCTCCTCCAAATGTGGCAGAGAATGAACCACATTTGGAGTTTGAACAGGAGGAGTTGGATTTGGAAACGCTGAGGGCAACACTGGGCGTGTTACAAGATGAGTTGGCCAATCTGAGGGCCAATCAGGAGAAACGCAGCGGAGACCATGGAGCTACAACAAAGGGAGATTGAGCGTCAGCGCCAGGAGCTGAATGAGCGGCAAGCGGACATGGACCGTTGGCAGAGGGATGCCATGGCCGCTCTTGAAGCAGTTATTCAATTGGTTCGAGGACAAGCTGCGCCGGTGTAATGCCCCAAATTCTCCGTTGTGTTTAACGGCGTGAACAGTAGGCCGGGAGGGCCATACTTGCTTAATTATGCTATTAATTGATTAAATGCATGTATATGTTGATTATATTATGATATGATGTGAAATGCATGCATGTGAGTCCATATTTTTATCCACAGGGGTGTGATGGTAATTTGGCCCGTTGAGGGTAAATTGATTATTTGTTCGCATGTTGGTGATATAATTTGAGACCACATTATAATGTGGGTTTGTTCGAGCTATTTGGCATGAGACGATCATGGAATGTTAAATATCGGTTTGGTCATAACGGGCTTAAGCTCGGGGCTCGAGGTGAGTCTCGGGGTGCTTTTAATGATTAGAGTGTTACCGGGGATTAAAGGGTACCGGGATGTGAAATATTGGTGTTTGAGAATATTGAGATTAGCGGGAATTGGGAAGCATTAATTATCATTAACGGTGTAGGTGGAAAGTGTCAAATTTACCCTTGAGTTGGCTTTAGAACTTTTAAAGACCTAGGGGTATAATGGTCTTTTGGTTTGGATATATATGAAGCTTAGATGGCTGTAAAAACAGAACCCAAAACAGAGTTCCCTTCTTCTCCTTCCCGTACCTTATCTTTCCTTCATTTTCCTTGTTTCTTCTTTGGAGTTTTTGAGCTCAAGGTGTGGAATTAAGCTAGGGAATTTGGAGGTTGAGGTTGTAGACATAGCTCAGCCATTGAAGAGGGTTTGGTTTCGAATTTGAGGTGAGTTTTATCCATTGTTTTACTGGTTTTGCTCTGTTTTCGTTTTAGGATTTCAGCTCTTGATTTTGGTGTGGAAAGTTGGAATCAAGGGGAGTTCTTGTGGTGTTTTACTTGGGTTATGATGGGGGAGAGTTATGGGTAATGTTTGGAGGTTTAAATGGGTGTTTGGAAGAGGTTTGGGTGGTGTTTAAATCGGGTTTGAAGGGTTGGTTCCAAGAGAAATCGTATGGGAAGAAAAACAGGGGTTTTGGCTGAACTGGGCGTTGCGCCGCGGCATGGCTAGGGTGAGCCGCGGCCCTTGGGGGCTGCTGGGTTTAGGCGCCTCTGTTTGAGGGGCGAGCCGCGGCCCTTAAGGCATTTTTGGCCAGAATTAGCTTTTTAGCATGGGGATTCAAGCCTAAGGCCTCGGGAATGAACCTACTACCCGGTTGAGTAGTGTTTGAGGTCCCGGAGGTTAGGTTTTGGTTTGGGAACCTTTTATTATTCATTTTATTGATGGAATCCCATAATTTGGTTATGACCAGGTAACCGCTAAGGGACCAAAAGGTCGATCGTTCTCAGGGTCACTCTTTTATTTTTTCTTGCTCGAACCGGAGGTAAGAAAACTGCACCCCAAGTGGGACATGCATGGATATTTTTAAGGCATGTTGATTGTGTAATATGGACATGGATTGAACATGGAATGCTTAGCATATGTTGTTCGCTTGTGCATAGCACTGACTAATTAGTCAGGTTTGGCAAAGGTGCTAGTATCAACTGTGAAGCTGTGACTGATTAGTCAGGTTCGGCAGTGGTACTGGGCACTGGTCACGTTGCACTGACTTGTCAGTCAGAATTGGCAAAGGTGTTAGTGTCAGCTATGAAGCTGTGACTTATTAGTCAAGTTCGGTGGTGATACTGGACACTGGTCACTTAGCGCTGACTTATTAGTCAAGGATGGACTTAGCGTGGTTCATGCAAGCCAACGGAGATTAGATCTAATCGACTATAGCATTGAATGACTCAAGGAGCATTAATGCCTAACCGACCCTGAGGGTCGATGAACAAATAGAGCTTGGAGGCTGGTGGCTTACCTAGCAGCCACTCTCCCGCTAGAAAAGAGAGCCTGGAGGCTGGTGGCTTACCTAGCAGCCACTCTCCCGCTAAAATCATGAGATGTTCATTTGCTTGTTGAAAGCTTTATGTTCAGTATGATTATAATGATAATCATTTGATAATGTTTATGGGAAGTGTTATGTTTTCTTGCTGGGCTTTGGATCATGGGTGCTATGTGGTGCAGGTAAAGGGAAAGAAAAGCTCACCTAGCCTTGAGTGGAGAGCTGATGTGGTGGTGTGTACACATGCGGCCGCTTGACCACCACGGTCAAGGTGTTCTCAGAGGAACTAGGGGGTTTACCCTACTTTTGCCGCTTAGGTCGGCGGGATTGTAAATTTAAAACTGTAATGACCATTTTGTACTGAGAACCACTTGTAAATGTTTTGTTTAGCTCTGCAGAGCAGTTTGTAATAAAATCTCCATTTCCTTTTTATTGGTTTTATACCTTAACCTGTTAATTACACTTAGAGCACGTTTTTGACCAAAGGACTCAGGTAATGAGTCAAATTTCCGGTCCACCGTTCACCGTAACTGTTCTGGGGTAGCCAGTGCGTTATAGCCGGCCTCTCAACCGGATCAGCCACCGAACGCGCCACCTCAGCGGGCTCCCAAACCAAGTCCTCTGCTCTAGCCAGCAAGCCCTCAAAGGCCAGAGCAGCCACCTGTGGCTCAGGACGATGTCCCAATTCGGGATCCTGAACAGCAGCCTCCATCTCAAGCTGGTCGAGGCAATCCCCAGCGCCAGAGGCAGAATAGGGCTGGGCAGCTGCCCCGCAGTCCTGGATGCCCAGGGGACGAAGAGCCAAATCCTTCGAGCAGGGGGCAGCGTCCTTCTGCCAGCAGAAGGCCCCACGATTCAGGCTCTGTGGTTTGGGGCCCCCCACGGCATAATAATGCATGGGGACCCCACAACCAACGTAGGCCTCACCCTAACGCTCGAGAGATGCTAGCCCGAGGAGCAAATAGTGTGTACAGCCGGTCGCGCCATAGTCGGCCACAGCTCAGAGACGGCCATGACTATAATGAGGCTAATTCTGGCAGGAGGAATGCTGGTCGGGGGAATGAAGAGAGAGGTGGAGGCAGAAACCCCCCATCAAGAGATAATAGGCCAATGAGCCATAACGCCAGGGGTCAACCCCGACAAAATAACGTCTTTGATCGGCTAGGAGTTAGCGAACAGAGGCGCATGGACGATGATTTGAGGGACGTACTCAATGACTGTTGCGAGAGGCACGATGAGTACGCTCCCCCGGCACCGGTCACCCAAGCGATACCAGAGGCAGTTCAAGCACAGATTGATGCCCTAAACCAGGCAGTACAACGGCTAGTTGGGAGTCGAACATCCCACATAGAGTACAATCAGAGGAGAGGCACTCTGTTTGTGCAAAGGATTGTTGTGGCAGAAACCCCCAGCAAATTCAAAATGCCAGTACTGCCAAAATTTGATGGGTACGGAGACCCAGTATCTCATGTCAACAAATTTGAGATACAAATGGATATCCAAAAGGTGTCGGATAATGCCCGTTGCAGGATCTTTCCCGCCACACAATCTGACACCGCCTAGGAGTGGTTCATTAAATTCCCTCCTGCTAGTATAGTATCTTGGGAGATGTTCATAAATGAATTTTACGGACAATTTTATGCTGGTCGTGTACATCGCACTGAGGCCAACCAGTTAGTGGAGTTACGCCAAAAAGAGGGAGAGCCCTTAAATGAGTATGTCCAGCGCTTTATGTGAGTAGCATCTGGAGCCAAAACAGTGGGTGATGAGGGAAAGATGATGGCCCTAACTTCTGGGGTTAGGCGCCATTGGAACAGCCTGAGGAAGAACGGGGTAAAGAGTACCCAAGAGTTTCTGGATCGAGTTGACCGGTACATCAAACTCGAAGACGCGATTGCCAATGAAGGGAAATCACCTACGATAGGCAAGGGACCGAAGGAAGAACCCGCTAAGGCCGCCAATGGGTCAGATAAACCCAATGGTAACGGCAAAGGCTACGGGAATGAAAGTGGCAGAAATGGTGGAAAAAGGGCGAGCAATGAGCCGTCAGCATCTGAGAATAAATGCCCCAAGGGCAATAGATATAAGCCAAGATTCACCAAATATACGACCCTTGTCGAAAGTCGAGCAGAGGTCTACTAGGCAACCAGCTCTAATGTTCCTTATAAGTGACCAACTCCTATAAGGAAGGATATCTACAAGAGAGATACCACAAAATTCTATCGTTTTCACAACGACTACAGACAAGACACAGATGAGTGCAACCAGTTGAAGGACAAGATTTAGTTCCGTTCCTGATCAGGCAGGGACATCTAAGAAGATATGTGCGAGTTGCAGGAGGGTCCCAGCGAGAGGCTCAGGGTGGCAACGAGTAAGATCCTGCACGCCAATGCTCACCACCTTTACAGCCAGCTCCTGTGGCAGGCACATCACTCACCATCTGTGGTGGCCCACACCTTGCAGGGGACAGTGGGAAGGCGAGGGAACGATACGCTCGAACCCTACGCTACGACCAGGACATCGAGATGATCAGTGTGGAGGATCGAGCACCAAAGAAGGCTCTAACAGAGGAGGAATTGATAACCTTCTCCGAGGATGATGCCCAGCACGTACGATTCCCACACTTCAATCCACTGGTCGTTGGCGTTCAAATCGCAAACATGATGGTTAAAAGGGTGTTAGTTGACACAGGAAACTCACTCAATATTTTATACAAGTCTTCACTGGAAAGAATGAAGTTGTCCGTCAAGGACATAGAGCCATAGAACCAAACCATTTGTGGTTTTTCTGGCGAAGGGCTCGCTCCAACTGGGTCAATTAGGCTCCCAGTTACGGCAGGAACTGCACCTGCAAACAGGACATTACTCACTACTTTTATAGTAGTTGATCGTCCTTAAGCATATAATGTTGTAATTGGGAGGCCAATTCTGGTCGACCTACGAGCCGTTACCTCGTTATGGCACCTGGCCGTGAAATTCCCAACCGATGTAGGGATAGGATGCGTGTTGGGGAATCAGCGGGAAGCGAGGGAGTGCTTCAACGCCTCGATATCTAAGGCGAAGAAGGGTGTATCGAGGCAAGTTGCCGGAAAGGAGTTGCAAATGGAAATTGATGTACAAGGCCAATCAGGTGATGATGTCACCAAATAGGGCGTTGCCCAAAGTGAGGACATAGATTTAGATCCTCGCTTTGGGGATTTTGATGAAGAGATTGGCCCCATCGAGGACCTTGAGGAGGTCCAACTCGATGAAGAAAATCTGACCAGAGTTGTGAAAGTCGGTAAAAACTTAGAGACAACAACGAAGCAAGCACTGGTGGAATTTTTGAGGAAAAACTTGGAAGTCTTCGCCTGGTCGCACAAAGATATAGTTGGAATAGACCCTGCAGTCATTAGCCATGTCCTGAACATAGACAAGAGTTTTCCACTAGTACAGCAGAAAAGGAGACTGCTCGACAAAGATAGATCGAAGGCTCTAAAGGAAGAAGTCGAGAAGCTTAAGAAGAATGGATTCATCAGGGTGGCGTTTTATCCATCATGGGTCTCTAATCCAGTGCTCGTTCCCAAGCCGAATGGAAAATGGCGAACATGCGTGGATTTCACAGACCTTAATAGAGCCTGCACTAAAGATTGTTTCCCGCTCCCAAGAATCGACCAACTGGTCAATGCCACTGTAGGGCACGATGTTCTCTCATTCATGGATGCATACTCCGGATATAATTAGATCAGTATGCATCCTCCTGATGAGGATCACACTAGCTTTCGGACTGACACAGAGCTTTACTGTTACAAAGTAATGCCCTTCGGTTTGAAAAATGCTGGTGCGTCTTACCAGCGACTAGTCAATCATATGTTTAAGGAGCTGATCGGCACAAACATGGAGGTATATGTCAATGACATACTGGTTAAGTCGAAAAAGGTAGAAGGGCATATAGGGGACTTGCAAGAGTGCTTCAATGTCTTGAGCAAATATCAAATGAAGCTAAATCCCCTCAAGTGCTCATTCGGAGTAGGATCAGGGAAGTTCTTGGGATTCATAGTAAACTCGTGAGGAATTGAGGCCAATCCCGAGAAGATCAAAGCCCTAGTCGATATGAAATCGCTAGCAAAGATCAAGGGTGTTCAAAGCTTGACCGGAAGAATTGCTGCTCTCAGTAGATTTATTTCCAAATCGACGGACAAATGCATCCCATTTTTTAATCTACTCAGAGGCAACAAGAAATTCGAATGGATGGAGGAATGTGAACATGCTTTTCAAACTTTGAAGACGCATATGTCGCAGCCACCAGTTCTATCAAAGCCAGTCGATAAAGAGACTTTAATCATTTACTTGGCGGTCATAGAATATGCTGCTAGTCCTGTCCTAGTAAGAGAAGAAGAAGGCGTGCAGAAAGCTGTTTATTATGTAAGCAAGAGGCTAATAGGAGTGGAGCTGCGTTATCCACCTATTGAAAAATTAGCCTATTGCTTAATCTTAGCCTCCAGGAAGCTGCGGCCCTACTTCCAAGCTCACCCAATCACAGTTTTGACCGACCAACCTCTACAGCAAGTTCTGCAGAAGCCAGGAGTTGTAGGAAGATTGTTGAAATAAGCGATCGAACTTGGGCAATTTGATATCTTATACTTGCCACGAGCAGCAATAAAAGGGCAAGCCTTGGCAAACTTCGTCACAGAACTCACTGGGCTTCCAGATAGCGAGCAGCCAGAAGCACCCGAAGAGCCTGAGCCTCAAAATCAAACTCCCTCATGGAAGTTGTACACGGACGACTCTTCTAATGAGCATCACGCAGGAGCAGGAGTGATTTTGATAACACCTGAGGGGCATCGATTTGACTGCGCAATCAGGTTCAACTTCACGACATCCAACAACGAAGCAGAGTATGAGGCGCTGCTCGCAGGATTACGGTTAGCCAGAGTCATGAACATAAAGTCACTTGATATCTACAGTGACTCTTAGTTAGTATTCAATCAGATCATTAGGAAATACCAGGCCCGGGGTTTAAAAATGGTCGCTTTGGCCAAACTAGCAAGTGCCAAGGATGCTGATGCTCTGAACATAGTGCTAGTTGAATGACTATCTGTACGAAGCATCCGAGAAGAGGAAACCTCTTTGGTGATCCAGGCAGCAGATACATGGATGGCCCCTTACATAGAGTATCTGACACAAGGCGTGTTACCGACGGACAGAAACAAAGCTAGGACCCTTCAGCGGCAGGCTGCTAGGTATATCCTGGTTGATGGAATCTTGTACCGAAGGGGATACTCAATGCCACTCCTCAGATGTATTTCGAATGAGAAGGCCAAAGAATTGATGAAAGAGGTCCACAAAGGTTTTTGTGGGGACCATGCTGGGGGGCAGAGTTTATAAAAAAAGATCCTAAGACAAGGATACTTCTGGCCAACAATGAATGAAGACTCGATGGAATTCATACGGAGGTGTGATAAATGCCAAAGGTTCTCCAAAATCCCACAAGCAGCCCCTAATGAGCTAAAACAGATGCAAATTCTATGGCCATTCGCAGTCTGGGGTATAGATCTAATCGGATCTTTGCCCACAGGAAAAGGCGGTGTCAAGTACGCTGTAGTAGTCGTGATTACTTCACTAAATGGGCCGAAGTTGAGCCACTTGTGACCATAACGACCAAGAAAGTGCTGGACTTCGTGGTCAAAAACATCGTGTGTCGCTATAGATTACCAAGAAAGATTGTCTTAGACAACGACACCCAGTTTGATAGTGATCTGTTCACAGATTTTTGCGAGCGACATGGAATTATCAAGAGCTTTTCTTCAGTCGCTCATCCTCAAGCAAACGGAAAAGTCGAAGCAGTCAATAAAATGCTAAAGGATACTCTGAAGAAAATACTTGAGGAAGCGAAGGGGGCATGGCCAGAGCAATTTCCTGAAGTCCTTTGGTCGTACAGAACTTCCCATCGAACACAGCCAAGCCATACTCCATTTTCCTTAGCTTATGGATATGAGGCCATGTTACCTGTTGAGTTAGATCCACCTTCACACAGAAGAATAACGTACGATCAAGGGTCCAATAGCCAGCTCTTGATGGAATCTCTTGATTTGGTCGATGAAAAGCGAGAGCAGGCCCAACTCCGAGTAGCAGCGTACCAGCAAAGGTCGCCCGGTATTTCAATTCTAAAGTACGCGAAAGGAAATTCAATATCAGAGATTTAGTACTTCAAAGGGTTTTCCTTAACACCCACGACCTGGCTGCTGGAGTACTCGGACCTAATTGGGAAGGACCGTACCAGATTGAAGAAGTCCTCCATCCAGGCACTTACAAACTTGCTCGCTTAAATGGAGATCTCATTCCTCGCTATTGGAATGGAGAAAACTTGTGAAAGTACTATCAATGAACAATTCTTCTTAAAGAATTGGGTTGTATTAATTTTACTTTTTACAAGTTATGAAAAAAGGGTTGGTCATTTTATGTGACTGATCGCTTATAAGTGTAAGATCATTTTGGTGATCACTCGTACAAACACGATCTATCCATTTATCACGAGAAATAAAAGGGACTGTGCGCAGCCAATCAACCTTGCCAACTATTGTATTTATTGCAAGTATTTGCTCATTACGTGAGTTGTTTTGCTATATTATCATTTTAAATTTCTCCTACGAGCATAAATGGTCGAACAGGTTTCGGGCAAGGCAAATGACCGAGGACCTTAAGCTCCTCAATCACTTGGGGGGCATATAAGACATCAAGTAAGCAAAGCATATCAAAAGGTATGTAAACACATGAGCAAAATAAGTGAAACCATGCTTGGGAACTTAGAGTATTTTTCAAAATTTTGTTATTTTGTTAAATCAATCCAAAGTACTATGCTAAGTTCGGTCATGCAAACAAATGTTATAATAAATACAAGTATTATAACATCAAAAAAGAATTCCTTTACACCGCGAGCAATACCTGCTTGGATGTAATTGTTTGATTAAAAGGAAAAAGCTGCCCTTGCAGCAATAAAAATTAGAAAAGAAATTGTCTTTACATCATGACCCGTAGGTCGTGTATTTAAAAGATAATAAAATAAAAAGAAAAATAATAGACTACGAGGCTGGAGGATCTTGAGGAGTGTTCTAGTCGACAGTAGCGTCAGCTTCGTTGTATGCGTCATCAATCCCCGTTGCTAAGGAAATTTCTGAGGAAGCAGGAGTTTTGGCTCTTTCTTCTTCCTCCAGGCGAATGGTGCATTGGGTCATTAAAGTTCGTCTCAGGCACTCAGACACATAGCTGAAGTCGGCCTTTTGATTATGCTTCCAAAACTCGTAGAAGCAAAGGTGGGTGGCTTCCCTATACTTCTCCATATTTTTGACATTAGCCTCTTCGAGCTCCTTAACACGCCCCTCCAGCTCCTCCATCTCCTTTTTGCTGGCAATCAGATCAAGCTCAAGCTGTTTGGCTTCTTGGTAGTTGAGTTTGGCACTCTCCTTTAATTTTTCTTTGTCTTCATTAGATTTGTTCAGGATAGCCTGACCCTCCAACAGTTCTTCGATCAGCTGGGCTTTTTGCTCGCGGAGTTCATCGTTCTGTTTGGTCAGCTCTGTGTTTTACTTGAGCAAGACGACATTTTTCCCCTCGAGCACCTTCATTGCCTTAGTGTACCTGATGTCAAAGTCTTTGGATTGGGTGACCAAAGTACTCGTGCGGCGCCAAGCAGCAGTGATAGTCAGCAATCCCTATGATCAGATAAAAGAAATAAGATGATGGTAGAAATTAACAAAGTAAAATGACTCAACAACAGAAAACAACTTACACTGGCTATCTCGTTCAGCCCTCGGTTTATTATTTGGTCGGCTTCCATGGAGTTGGTGCTGACGATGGCCTCCTGACTGCGTTTATGCTTGGAGAGTTTGTATATTCTCTCCCTGGCAGAGCTGGCCACGGTGCTGGACAAAGTGTCTTCAGGTTGTGTGTGGTGTAGCTGGTCGATAGGCGCTGGAGGAGTAAAGTGTTGTTCGACAAGTGCATTTGAAGACGGCTGGTCGAGTGGAGAGGGAGGTGGCGTTGTTTCCTTTATGGGAGGCAGCGTGGCTTCCTTCGAAGGAGCAGCTACTGAAGGACCCTCAGTCCGGGCCTTCTTTGAAGCAGTTTTGCTACTTTCTCCGCGAACCCTCTTGATGTCTTTCTTCCTGCTTGAGGGAGTAGCAGCGACGATGTAGTGATCGAACACGCCGTTAGTCGACATATCTGCATGTAATAAAACATTGCGAGCAGTGAGACAATATATATAGATGGAGCTAAAAAGGAAAGTAAGGAAATTATAAGTAAAGTACCAATGCTATAACTATTGGTTGCTACATTACTTACTGAACTACTGCTACCCTCACTTACTGCCTGGAAGAAATCTGAATCTAAGTTTGGAGTATACTTAAAGTTGCCATCCCCGTCAAATAAGTGACAGGGAATTGGAAAACTATCTAAGAATGAGAAAACTGTACCGTTCTCATCTGAGGACTTGTCGATGGGTGTAGGAGGTTGGAAACTTTCTTTTTTCCCTTTCCTGTAGGGGCTGGGGGAGCAGTTGCTCGCGGGGTGCTAGAGGGTTCCCTGATTGTTACTCTAGTCGTCCTCCTCCTTTGAGGTTGCGACACATCTGGGTGCTGCTCGGGAATCTTCTCGTCGTGGACTCCCTCACGTCCTGGTGAGGGGCCAAAAGCCCGACCAGTGTCAAGTTGGCCTCAGTGACCAGATGTTTGACGCTCTTCTCCACGTCGGACATGCTGGCCAGTAAGGCTACTCGAAGCTCCTTCTATGGAGTAGGAGCTGGTCGCAGCCATGGACTTGAAGAAAGCTAAATTTCTAAGGAAAACATAGATAAAACAACGGAAAATAAGCGACCAGAGAAACAGAGAAGTTACCTCCTTGGGTGAAGGCTAAGTTGTTGGCGACCAGGTCAGTGGTTAAAAAGTACTCTAAATGGTACTTCCCCACATTGGATTTAAAAGTGGTATCACTCAGGAAAGTGCGGGTCGTTTCCTGGTGGCAGAAATGAAATAACCCCGTATTTTCTTGGTTGGGGTTGGATTTAAGGTCGAACAGATAGTTGACCTCGTGTGGCGTAGGAACAGGCCACTTCTTATGACTGTACAAGATATAGAGTGCGGAAATCATCCTATACCCGTTGGGGGTTATTTGGAAATGAATGATACTTTTTATGAAGTTACGGGTAAAGAAAAACATGGATCGGTTCACATATATGGATTTGGTGTTTGCCCATCTGATGTGAGAGAAAACAAATTCACTTGGAGAAGAAATCAAAATGAGCATGTAGATGCTTTGAAATCTAAAATAATTGATTTGACATCTCAAGTTCAAACTCTTCCAAGGAAACAAAACAATGTCAATGACATATATACTATACATATTGAGGTTAGACTTTTAATTTTTCTTTGATTTTGATTATCAATATATAATTTGTAGTTATTAAAACTTAATATATTTATGTGCAGGCTCCAAATCATAGTGACAATGCCATGTCTTCACAACTGGTTAAGTTTTTTTTTTAAATGTTTTCTAAGATTACTAATCAATAAACCATATTTATTTTATTGATATATTGTTATATATGTAGGCAAAAAGTGCCTTTACGTCACGTAACAAAGAATCACGACGCCAACTATGATTTTCATCTTCATCATATGATACTCCCATTGCTGAAGTAAATACTACTACAATTATATAATTTAAACATGTCTTTTATTAATGAATTTATTTGTGTATATATTTTTATGTCATAATTTATAGTGTGCAGGTTGGAGGAGTGGTTAATCTTAAAAGTGCTACTAATGAATATGAAACATTGATCTAGTTAGTAGTAAAGACCCATCAAAAGAAGTTGGCAGAAAGAGCTTGGAGATTTTTTTTTTCTGATGTTATTATTCAAGTTCCTATCAAGCCTAACGAGCAATTAATTAAAGCATAGGGACGTTTTAAGACAATTGGTGAAGTTTTTGAAGCACCTATTGCATGACCAACGACATTTGTGGTAAGTTGAATATAATTTTAAAACAACTGTCTTACATTAAAGGATAAGTAACCATTTGACACCCTGTGTTTTTGTAAAGTATCATTTTTGTACATTTTGTTCACAATAATGCACATTTGGTATCCTATATTTTGAAATCGTACAATTATGGTACCATAAATTCAAATTTAATTAATAGAATTTTGTGAATTTAATCAAACAACTATCAATTATATGAGTTCCAAATTCAAATGAAATTACTTAACTACATATAACTGATAACAGTTTGGTCATATTGATAAAATTTTATTTATCAAATTTGAGTCTATGATATCAAATATGTATGGTTTTAAAATACAGGGTATCATATGAACATTATTAAAAAAAGAAGGCATCAAAATAATATTTTGTAAAAACATAAGGTACAAAATAAGTAAATTTCCTACATTAAATATCATTATATGTTTATAAATAATTATATGTTTGTTATTTGTTTTGCTAAAAATTATGATGATTTAACGAGAATTAGGTATACAACTTCATGACTCAATGATGTGATTTTATTGTCTTACAAAAATAGACTCATGTAAATATTTCTTTTTCCTTGTTATAGTATGCATAGTTTGTATATAATTTTCATTGTTGTTGTTTGTTATAAGAAAAAAATATTATTTTATTGTATTTTTATATTATTGAAACATTTAATGTATCTAACTTGTTTTTATGTATCAAATATTATTGAAAAAAAAATTCAAGTTAAATTTGCGGTAAAATTTTTGAAATCAATTATTATTTAATATATGAAAAAAGTTGAATGACATGCCTACTATTCTAAATTATATGTTATATATATAAAAAAAAAAATCAATGGCTTTTTAAAAATGTCACTGATATAACTTGCTAGCATTTTTGACATTTTTGAAATGTCACTAAAATTATTCTTTGAATATAAAATAAATAAATAATAAATACTTTAGTGACATTTGAAAGTATTATTAATTATAATTAAGTGACATTTTAAAGTGCCACTAAAAAAATCAATTTAGTGACACTTGAACTTTTAGTGATACTAAAATAGCAATAAAATGTAAAGTATCACAAAATATTAATAATAGTAGCATTTAGAAATGCCAATAATTGCAATTTTTGGTGTAGTGATCGGGCCCCAAGCCCTTCTGGTCCTCCTTTTTTAATAAAGTAAAAGAAAAAGAAGATATCTCTGTCATCACATACAATTCGCTTTTAATTTATCAATCAAAAAGCAGGCTTATTATATGATTAATTATTAATCCCTATATTTAAATGGAGGTGTATCTCAAAATAAAATCTGTTTCATTTTCAAAATTATAAAAATAATAATAATAATATCACCATTGCTTGTCATCGCTTGATGTTGTTAACATTCTAAAAATCTATCAGGATATCTCGATTGTTATAATTTCTGAAAAAAGCTTCAATTTTTATTATTATTAAAACCTATTAACTTTTGTTAGTTACTTTCTTTTGTCGATAAAATTATGTCGTATATGATCGTAGTCTTCCTCAAACAATCAGTGAACAATGCTTCCACTGATTTCTTAATCTATTAAAGTAGGGTATCATATAATGGGTTTTCACACCTAGGCGTTAGGCCTCATGTGGGTTTTCGGAACAATGTTATTTATTATAGGGCTTTTATATAATGGAAATGGGATTCTGAAATCCACCCACTACTTCTAAGGTGTTCTACCTCATTTTTTTTAATTTCTTTTCAAAATACATTTTTTTTAATTTTACCTCTAAGTTTTATATTATACTATACATTAAATTTTTTATTTATTTTCTCTATATCATTTAAATATTATATTTTCAAACAATTTTATTCATTTCAAATATTTTCTATAACTATTAATCTATATTTTTGTATTCAAATTATTAATATTATAAAATATACAATCAACTTACAAATATGTCATATTTTATATTAAGTATATGTAATATTATGCTAAAATAAAAATAAAATATAGTAAAAGATTAAATGTAATAATATTATAAAATATAAATAAAATTCTTTTAATAAGTATATAAATATAATATATATATATATAGAAAGGAAAAAAAAAATGATGAAATCTATATATAAATATATAAATTTTATTTATGTTTATCTATATATATATAAAGAGAGAGATAATAATATAATATATTTACATAATGAATAGTGTAACATAAATCTAGCTAAACACTATAAACAAAGGTAAAAAAATTTAAAGGATAAAGCTTCTATTGTATGATTTTTTTAGTACTCCTTAGTTATAATTTAGCTATATAGTAAATATAGCTACTCCATTGAGAGTGCTCTAAGTGGATACTGCTATTTAACTTTATTAGAAGACTAGGTGGAACACACGATTATGTTTTTTTTAGTTAGTTAAAATTTTAATTAAATTAATTAAAATATCACTTAATTATAATATAGAAAATTAAGTTGCATATTTTTTTTTATACATATAAAATTAAAGAGAAATCATATAATACGGTTGAGAAAGAATTTAATTAAATAAATATCTATCAATAAATTAAAACTTTTCAAAAATATTTATAATTTGGATTTATAATATAAACTATTAGGATAATTCTTCTATAGGGACTTCACTTTAAGCCTACCGGTGGGGCTCTCAGTGTTTATCGACCCGTGAACAGTTTTCAGCACGATTTTTTTTTATGACTGTATATATTGTAGCTATTTAGAGCATCCTGTAAACTTTTAGAAAATTCCAAATAGTTTACAGTACCGAAAAGTAGGTTCAAACATGTTGATTTCCACGCGCATAAAAAAAATTAGTCATGCGTACAGCAACATGTTTGAACCTAATTTTTAGTACTGTAAACTATTCGGAATTTATTGAAAATTTGCAGAATGCTCTAAATAGCTACAATATGTACGGTCATAAAAAAAATCACGGCGAAAAATATTCGCAGGTCGAGAACACTGAGAGCCCCACCAGTAGGGCTTAAAGTGAAGCTCCTCCATAATAATTCCTCTAAAATATTAAAGTAGAAGGAAATATTACATTTTAGCACAATACAATCTTGAAGGAAAAGTGAACAAAATAATTAAAATTATTAAAATCAAATCATCCTAATAACTTCAACAAAAAAGTTTTAGTTTTTAAATTTTAAACTTTTTAAAAAAAAAATCAATGCATTTTTAAAAAAAAAATGAATAAATATCAAAAGTATAAAACAAACATAAAATAGAAAAGTGAGAATTAATACATAGAGATAAAGTATGAATGATAGATTATATAGTAATAATTGATTAAATAATTAATTAATTTTTTCATCAAATGTAATTAATAATATTAAAAAAAAAATCTTAGCCAAAAAAAGTTTCACTCTTTTTTTTGAATAAAATATAAAAATATGATCCAACCAATATAAAATTTATGTGGGTCAAATATTTTTTAAAGAATGATATAAAAGTGCTATTATTGTGTTCACATAAATCTCATTCCTATCATAATTAATTGCTACTTTTTAGTATATTAGACAAATTTTGTGTAATAAAATATTTTATATAATAACAACTTATACTTTTTATATGTAAATACTTACAAGAGAATATTTCAATCATGTTAACTTCACATTTCTTTGCTCTTACAATAATATGTTTTTATTAACTAAAATTTTATCTATAATTTAAAAAAAAATAATGAAAAACAGAATAATTTTCATGATTTAAAATTTTATAATGTAATGCATTTTACTTTTAATAAGTTGCAGTATAAAAATGATTGAATAAAAAAGAATAATTATATTAGAGGAGTGAGATTATTACTTTGGTCTTGAATGAGAGATAACAAATTTATTTAGAAAAAAAATAAAAAACAAAATAGATGAACCAAAACAAGAAGACAAAAAAAAAGTGTGGATTAATTGAGACTTTTATATATGTTATAGATAATTATAAGCCCTTTAAATATCTGAGATCTACATTACCTTAGGCCAGGCAATGGCTAGCATCAAAATTATATAAAAAAAAAGAGTAATGATATGTGCACTTAAAATATACACTCAAATATTATACACAGTGATGTGGTAGTTTAGCCAAGCTAATCACATTTATTAAAATTGAGACTCACTATTTTAAAAAGTGTATAATATTTAAGTACATATTTTAGGCATATATCATTAGTGAAAAAAAACATCTCATCTTTAACCTCAAAAAATGTATTTACATTATTTAACGTCAACATTATCGTGGGTACTGTAGTTTTGAGGAGAAAATTAAAAATACATATATACCCTCATACTAATTAATGATTAAACCTATATATCTTTTTTATATTAATTTAAGTAATTTTTTATTATTTATTTTTGCTATTTTTTGTTAATTTTTAAGTTTTAAATTGTTATACTAACATTTTAAAAACAAATAAAAAATATACAACACAAAAATTAAGAACAAAAATAAAATACAACAATACTAAAATTAGTAGGAGTGCTTAGGATCCAAACTAATTTAATTACCTCAAATTAATCAAATTACAAAAAATTTGATGTACAATTACAATTGGATTGAATTGAATTTGATAAATTGGATTTTAATTGGATTAGATCGAATGTCGGATGTGACTATGAAAGTCAAATTAGGAACCGATCAAATCCAATTACAATATATGTATGGGTGCACTCTTAATGGTTACTACCCGTGGATGGTTACTTTAATATTAACCACTAGATTAAGATCAATGATCTATATTTATTGTTGTTAATTAATATTTCTAAAAATAAATTTGGATTTTTTCAAATTTTTGGAAGGGTTATCTGATGAAAAATATGTATTTATTATGAAAATATAATATTGTAAATTTTTAATTTTTCAAATGCATGCCAATTTTTAAATATAGCTAGTGTCTCTCATTGGTTGGAAACAACATTAATTATGACAACAAAAAAATAACTAAATTCGAAATTAATGTAGAAAAAAAATATTTAACTGTTGGTGACTTACTATACCAAGTCATTATATTGTCACGTTATCATAATTGTTAGTACTCATCTATGGGTAGTAACCATTGAGAAGTCTTCCATATATATATATATATATTTAATACATATTATATTATAAACCAACATATAAAATTAGATTATTGTTATGTTTGGATGCTATGTTGGAGATGTTTTGTGTTCATGTTATGTTACTCTAGTTATTGGTTTTGATATATCAATTTTAAATTTAAATGGTAGTGTTGTAAACTTAATATTTTAACGACTTAATTGTAAATATTTAATTGAATATTATTACTAAATAGTGTTTAGTTTTTTTGTATGATTTATTTTGTATGTTTTTTTATTTGTTAATTTCTTTAATATTAAATTTGGGTTCAAAGATAAAATAATTGATCCAATCCAATTACAATTGGATTGGATTGGATTTTGAGTTAAATATGGATTGAATTGGATGATGATTTCCAATATCCAACATTTAATTGGATTGGTTAAGGATAAAATTGTTGGATTGAATCATATGAGCACCCCTAAAAATTAGTGTATAATTATTATTGTACTTGTCTTTTGTCACATTAAATGTAATGTTTAATTTTTTTTAAATGTAATGTAATATTTATATATATATTTTAATATATGTAATTTTTATCCATGATCTCAAATATAAATATACTCTACAATTAAAAAATATTATACTCTATTTTAAATAAATTCAAAAGTTATAAAACAAACTAAAGTATAAAATAATTCAAAAATATAAAAATAATAAAATTATTATAAGAATATTCATTCTCAATATTGTAATAACAAAATAAAAAAATGCATTATAATTTAACAAATACTTAAATGACAAAACAACTAATTAATGAGTCATAAAACATAAAATGAAAATATTTAAAAAATATATATATTAAAATATATATATACACAAAGGTACACATATGCGGGCCACGATTCCGTCCCGCCTTGTACAGCAACGGAACATGTTCCGTTTTTACAATCTCAGCCGTCCAATACAAATTTAATTGATCCAATGGTTCTGGTGCTTTTATATACTTTTCATCGTGACCATTTATGTAATCTATGGCTGGGGAGTGGCCTGCGCAAAAACTGTGCAACTGTCACTAATTTGACAGTTATAGACTAGGGAGTAGGGGTATGGCTTCAATTCAACATTAGTATTGCTGGAGAGAGAGAGCCGGTTACCATTTCCATTATTCCTCAAGCCAAGCTCTGCGCCCACCTTCTCCTGGGTACAACCCAAATTTAAAATTTGGTTCAATTACTTTTGATCAAGGCTTTAGGAACCTTTGGGGTTCTAAGCATCAAAGTCTTAACCAAGACTCATTGACCATCTGGCTTGATAGTAACTAAGGTCTCGCTTCATTACTTCTTCTCTCATTTTCTTCATCTTAATCTATAATTATGTGGAACAACAAAAATATGAATCGAATTGGGCTTGCTCGTGACAAGCTTGCAAAATGTTATTAAAAACAATTTTTAAAATATAACCCACATACTCATGATGTAGTTTGCAAAAATTAAGGCATAAAATGGACTTAAATGTATGGATAACATAGTCCACACTAATGCGTGACAAGCTTGTGTTTTAAACATTGTATTTTAAATAACTAGAATTTTAAATAACAAGCTTACAATCAAAATCTCATTATTAAGAAAATAATTTAACCAGGTATTTCAAAAATTATAAAAAGCTAAATAAATAGTTGTTAGTCATCTTTCAAGTCAAAAGAATTAATATATAAGTTGAAGGCCACAAGTTCTAGCAAAAAAAAAAAATATATATAAATGTGAATCCTAGAGCAACAACTATGTAACTTTTATTAAATCTTTGTGCTAAATTTTGTAAATAATGTGTAGTTGGCTATTACATTGTATGTATACTAATAATTGCAACATACTACTTTTATATGGAAAGACATTTATACTACTCCTGAACCCCTGTCTCAGTGAATCGAAACGAGTCCAGATCTTGGGTAATCACCCCAACGAGTCCCTCGGTCACCCGTAATGAGCTGCGTTCCAGCCGGTGCATCCGAAAGATCACCGAGACGATGTTAGTTACACTAATGTGTGAGGCAATCTAAGCGAGTCCAGCTCGACACTCCTAACCGAACCCTTGACTCGGTGAATCGAAACGAGTCCAGATGTTGGGTAATCACCCCAACGAGTCCCTCGGTCACCCGTAATGAGCTGCGTTCCAACCAGTGCATCCGAAAGAGCACCGAGACGATGTTAGTCACACTAATGCGTGAGACAATCCGAGCGAGTCCAGCTCGGCACTCCTAACCGAACCCCTCACTCCGTGAATCAAAACGAGTCCAGATGTTGGATAATCACCCCAACGATTCCCTCGGTCACCCGTAATGAGTTGCGTGGATGTTGGTGCACCCGAAAGAGCGCCGACACGATGTTAGTCACACTAATGCGTGAGACAATCCGATTGAGTCCAACTCGGCACTCTTAACCGAACCCCTGACCCGGTGAATCGAAACGAGTCCAGATGTTGGGTAATCACCCCAACGAGTCCCTCGGTCACCTGTAATGAGCTGCGTTCCAGCCGGTGCATCCGAAAGAGCACCGAGACGATGTTAGTCACACTAATGCGTGAGACAATCTGAGCGAGTACAGCTTGGCACTCCTAACCAAACCCATGACTCGGTGAATCGAAACGAGTCCAGATGTTGGGTAATCACCCCAACGAGTCTCTCGGTCACCCGTAATGAGTTGTGTTGCAGTCGGTGCATCCAAAAGAGCACCGAGACGATGTTAGTCACACTAATGCGTGAGACAATCCGAGCAAGTCCAGCTCGGCATTCCTAATCAAACCCCTGACTCGATGAATTGAAACGAGTCCAGATGTTGGGTAATCACCCCAACGAGTCCCTCGGTCACCCGTAATGAGTTGCGTGGATGCCGGTGCACCCAAAAGAGCGTCGAGACAATGTTAGTCACACTAATGCGTGAGACAATCCGATTGAGTCCAGCTCGGCACTCCTAACCAAACCCCTGTCTCGGTGAATCGAAACGAGTCCAGATGTTGGGTAATCACCCCAATGATTCCCTCGGTCACCCGTAATGAGTTGCGTGGATGCCGGTGCACCCGAAAGAGCGCAGAGACAATGTTAGTCACACTAATGCGCGAGACAATCCGATTGAGTCCAGCTCGGCACTCCAGACCGAACCCCTGTCTCGGTGAATCGAAACGACTCCAGATGTTGGGTAATCACCCCCAACGAGTCCCTCGGTCACCCGTAATGAGTTGTGTGGATGCCGGTGCACCCGAAAGAGCGCCATCACGATGTTAGTCACACTAATGCGTGAGACAATCCGATTGAGTCCAGCTCGGCACTCCAAACCGAACCAGTGTCTCGGTGAATTGAAACAAGTCCAGATCTTGGGTAATCACCCCAACGATTCCCTCGGTCACCCGTAATGAGTTGCGTGGATGCCGGTCACCCGTAATGAGTTGCATGGATGCTGATTATTTAACTACAAGCAAAATAAGGTAATTCAATGTAATAACATTTTATATTGAATTGCAATAAATATAACTAAGAAAAATTATATTCACTAACATGTTAAATGTTGTGTTACTTACTCAATTATTTAATATGATACATTGTCAAATTTAATATAAATATATTGCATACAATATAAACTATTTTTTTTTAATTTTTAAAATAATCCCAATTCTTATATGATTTGGAACATTGAATTTTAAATATCTAGAATTTTAAAACTTAAAATAACAAGTTTACAATCAAAATCTCATTATTAAGAAAATAATTTAACCATGTATTTCCAAAAATTAAAAAAGATAAATAAATAGTAGATAATCATCTTTCAAGCCAAAAAAATTAATATAAATGTTGAAGGCCATAAGTTCTAGCAACAAAAAAATATTAAAATATAAATGTGCATCCTATAGTAAAATTTGTGTACCTTTTATTTAATCCTTGTGCTAACATTTGTAAATAATGTGTAGATAGCTATTTTTATATGGAAAAATTATATTACTAACATGTTGAATGTTGTGTTACTTACTCAATTATTTAATATGATACATTGTCAAATTTAATATAAATATATTGCATACAATATAAACTAATTTTTTTTTTAAATAACCCCAATTCCTATATGATTTGGAACATTGAATTTTAAATATCTAGAATTTTAAAACTTAAAATAACAAGTTTACAATCAAAATCTCATTATTAAGAAAATAATTTAACCATGTATTTCCAAAAATTAAAAAAGATAAATAAATAGTAGATAATCATCTTTCAAGTCAAAAAAAAATTAATATAAATGTTGAAGGCCATGAGTTCTAGCAACAAAAAAATATTAAAATATAAATGTGCATCCTATAGTAAAAGCTGTGTACCTTTTATTTAATCACTGTGCTAACATTTGTAAATAATGTGCAGATAGTTATTTTTATATGGAAAGATATACATGGTATAGAAAGACATTTATATTCCTATTTAACTAACTTTTTTATTATAAAAAAATTCAACCGGTAACCAAAACTGGTTGTCATGAGTAAAAATTATATATTAAAATAAAAAGTAGGTCTTCACCCTATTAAGCTGCTGTCAGAATAGTATACATAAGTGTACTTGACCCAACACTTTTTCAATAAAACAATTGGGATATAATAGATTGAAGGAGCGGAAGTTATTCCGCTAACAATATGTGCGGTTGGGGACCCACATATGCATATATAAATATATATATACACCAAATATATATATATATATATACACCAAATGCACACAGTGCATAACACATTAAAAAGAAAGAAAGAGATGGAGGGAGGGAGGAGAGTGAGAAAGAATAAGTGGGAGTTTAAAAAATAACAAAATAATTTTACATAAGTGAATAGTACATCCTACATTTAGCTAAGGAATAGTAATCTTAGGTAAATTTTTATGTAAAATAACTCATCTGATAGAGCAATATTTTACTACTTTTTAGCTAGATTTTTAGATTTTAGCTATTTTAGCAACTGTTGAGAGTCCTCTAAATACAATCTTAATACTATGTAAGTATTTACTTTTATTTATTGCCATCCTAATTTCAGGTTTCACATCCATACCATATCCCCCAAGTTCTCTTTGGTGAGCAAGTCCCAATAGTTCGACCTTAGGTTTGAACCTAGCTAGCTGAAGACAAAGTTGTTGGAAAAAATTGAGTGAATGAGAAATTGATGCTTAAAATTGAAATGATTCAACAAATCACCTTGATTAAAGATGATATTATATGAATATTATGCGATTTATTCTGATTGATTTTGGCAAATTACTTTGGTCAAAATTAAGATATCAGAATATTGTGTGATTAATTCTGATTGATTATCAGAAAATCACGTTGGATAATTGCTGATATTACCAGTATAAGGGTATTTAATTCTGATTGATTTTCAGATATTAAGATACCAGATTTGTTGGATATTTGGGCATTAATGCATTTGATTCACACATTTTTCAACTCTCCATGAAGCCTATAAAAAGAGGCTTCTCCTTTCATTCTAGGCACACTGATATAGAATATCACACACTTAGTCTTTTTCTCTCTTTAGTCTCTGTAGTATTTTTTTGTGATAGATGGAAGATTTGTTTTGAGTTCGCCTAAGCAGACGCAGTGGTGCATTCGTCCTGCTTGATAGCTGTTGTATCTTGGGAAGTGGTTGCTCACGAATTCTCTAGCACCGTTCAGGTAGAGGGGGTTAAGGAAAGCGTGTTTCGCGTGCCTCAGCTTTGGTTTATTCTTTCTATTGTATTGTTTTTCATTTCTGTTCTGCAATTAAATATATTAATATATATTTTGTTCTTCTCCATTATATTATTTCTAACAAAAGCCCCTCAAGTTCAATAACTTTTGCTGTCACATATTTAACCCCTAACTCTCTCATAATTTAGAGACAATAAAAATTTGTTGGAAAAATTAAGATTTTTAATATTAGACATTATATAAATATTTTTACTATAACCTTATAATAATTAGGGAATTACCACTTTGATTCCCTGAGTTTATAAAAATATCAAATATGCCTTCCAGTATTCATGATGAATACCGAAATGGTATAATTTGTTTTATTGTTTCTACCAAAATGGTACTCTAAATCTATTTTTGGTCAAAATTATTTTCTCTAAAAGTATTTTTCCACTACTTATATGTTTTGTCTATAATTAAAATCATTTTTTAAAGCATATTAACTTAAAGAAATAATAATAAAATAAAAAATGAGAATAAAATAAATAAATAGTGATAAATAATTTATTATATCAATACTACAAAAAATATTTTTTAGGAGCCTTAAAAACTGAGGTTTTTTAGAATTAAAAGAATGTTTTAATGCGAGTCCTAAAAAGTTTTATTTTTAATTTAAAAAAAATTAAATGGTAGCCAAAGCTCTCGCCGGAGCTCCAACGGTGACGGCGACGCCACCACCCCACGGTGGTGGTTCGGTCCAATCCTTTAGTGGGTTTTGAAGCTCAAAGCACAAGGAATGCAGTGGTGGTGGTCATTTGGCTCGGGGTGGCTCGAGGTGGTCGGAAAATGTCCAAAACGTTTCGGAAACCCACATGGTCGTCGAACTTTGGAGGCTCTGTCGACTAGGCTAGGGGGCGCGTGAGAGTAGGGGCTCGCAAGGCTGGGGCTTTCGGGGGCCGGGGAACACTGTGGGCCGGCGCGTGTAGGCGGTGGGTGGCCGGAGGGCCGCGGTAAGTGGCTGGGCAGTGGGGTTTCGTGAGAGAAACCCACAAAAGTTTCTGAACTTGGAGGCTCCGTCGACTAGGCTTGGGGGCGCGTGAGGCCATGGGCTTGCAGGGCTTGGGGTTTCAGGGTCTGGGAATGCCGTGGGCCGGCGCGTGTAGGCGGGGGGTGGCAGGAGCGTCGTCGTTCGTGGCTGGGTAGTGGAGTTCGTGAGAGAGAGAGAGAGGGAGAGAGAGAGAGAAATGGGGGAAGAGAGCAAGGAGAGAGAGAGAGAGAGAGAGAGAGAGAGAGAGAGAGAGAGAGAATGGGCTGTGTTTTTTTTCTTTGTGATTTAATACATAATAAAACTTAGTTAAAAAAAAATTCAAAATTTTAGGACACGCATTAGTTTTTAGGACTCACGTTGCGAGTCCTAAAATAAATTCTTTAAGGACTCTCAATGAGTGTCCTAAAAAGTCCAAGAAATGTTTTTAGGACTCGCATCTAGATGAGTGCCCTAAAAGCATGTTTTTGTAGTAGTGTATATTTAAGTTTTATTTATTTGGGTATGTATGTATATAAATAAATAATAACACTTTAAGTTTATTTAAATTAAAATCAAATGTTAAATAGTAATACATTATTTCTCATTATTTATTCATTTTATTATCATTTCTTTAAGTTTATATGTTTTTAAAAATAAAGTTGAAGTATTATTAATATATTAAAAAAATTAAAAAATAATATTAATTATAGACAAAATATATAAGTAGAGGTAAAATGTGTTACACCCAGATTTCGAGGATGAAAATCTTGATCACAAAATTCAGGTTCGTAAGGTGTGAGCTCAAAATAAGCACAATCATCATGTGATCATCCCGCCAGACAAAAAGGCTCGCAACTCACGATAGCAAGGGTTTAACACGTGTATAAACTTCTTGATGCATCTCTTGCTTTCAGACAAGATGCTTCGAGCTTGAGGGCTGTAAGCTCGAAGGTGATGGCTTTTTCAATGGTTACTTGGTGGGAACATAGGCAAGATGACAAATTTTTAATAGGCAGATGGTCTTGGAGGCGCACGGATCTAGTGTCTAAGCTCGTCGATTATATGTGAATGTATTTGTTGTTATAAATTCCCTATGTTTAAGGGATTTGATGTAATTTGTTACTCAATCTCACATTTTATGGTATGTTACTGCGTGCGTAGTAAATAATGTATTTATTGGCATTATATTATTTGATTTACATAATATCTTCTTGAAATATGTGAGAACCAATTCTGAAACTCTCTCTATAAATAGAGATGTAAACTTCATTTGTAGGGGGATATATGGAGATTTGGAGAGAAAACTCTGGACAATTATTCTCTGAAAGTTTCCAGAAAACTCCAAAGAGCTAATAATATAGACTCGTGGACTATGCAGATTTTAACTACTGAACCACGTAAAAAGATCTTGTTTTCATTTTCTTTATTCACTTCCTCTAGTATATTCCTATTTAATTGCTCTTATTTTTTAAGTTGACGAAAAACAGCGTCAACAAAATGATATTTGAAAAAATAATTTTGACCAAAAATATGTCCTAGGGTACCATTTCGGTACTTATGAAGACTATGAGACATATCTGATATTTTGTATAAACTCTGGGACCAAAACAGTATATTCCCTAATCATTAAGAATTTTTTGTTGTTATTTTTTCCCTTTTTGAAATTCCCTAAACTATTAAATTAGAATTTAGGTCATTCTTATAAAAAAAAATTTTTGATGAATCAGCAGCTATTCATTACTCCACTTACAAATTTACAACCTAAAGGCACCTGTTGAAATAAGGTCCATTTTCTATACAATGTATAAATTCTTATAAAATTTGTGTACAATACAAATCTTAATAAGTATTGTAAAATATTATACCAAGCTACGATGCAATATAGAACACCGTAGCATAGTATAGGGGACACGCTGAACATGACCTTAGACTTAGAGCACTCTCATTGGATGCTCTACTCTATCCTTTAAAATACTTCATCAAAACACATATTTTCCTATTTTACCTCTAAATTTTACATTATACCATAAATCAGCTTCTCTATATATTTCTCTACATCATTAAAATATTATATCTTTAAACGTATTTTATTACTTAAAGTAAAATAAAATAATTGAAAAATAAAAAAGAAATAATAAATATATACTAAATGGAGAGAGAAAGCTTATAAAGAAAAATAATATATAAAGGATATGTAAATGTTATGTAAATGTAGAGATGAATTAATTGGAGTTTGTGCATAGCTATTATAAATATATGTATAAAGGAGCTGATGGAAGATATTTTTATGAGTTTTAGCTAAATATTATAAAGAAAATGTATTATAAAATATATCACAAATACATACATTTTTATAATTTACCTCAAAACTTTTACATTATACCATACATCTGCTTCTTTACATTTTTTATATATTATATTTTTAAAAATATTTTATTCATTTTAAGAAAGAAAATAATTAAACATAATAATATCACACTCATATATATATATATACAAAAATTTATAAAAAATAATAAAATATTTATAGCTTGATAAATAGTATTTCACTGTATATAAAGAAATATTATTCATTTAGGTAAAAAAATAATAAAATATTTATAGCTTGATGAATAGTATTTCACTCATATATAGCTCATCCAATATAAGTGTTCGTAGAGGCAACACATACTAGTTGTAGCATTTGAAATTTCAATATCACCACAAGAAACATTAATACATTCAACATTGCTAACATATATTCATGAAAACACACTCAAAGTGATTCTAAATTATTTTATATTTTTACATATTAAACCATTTATCAAATATATATAGTTCAAAGGAAAGCTAATAAAGATGGACGGGGAGTCGAGGCTCCATGACCGCAACAAATGGGACCTTTCGAACAGTAGCCAACCCATAAACCTCCTCCATACCCACATCTTCAGCTCTCATAGTCTCAGGCAACTTCCACGTAAATCCATGCAACAAGTTGGCCAAGATACTGCTTATCATCTTAAGCCCCAAACTGTAACCGGGGCACATCCTGCGACCCGACCCGAACGGCAACAGCTCAAAGCTTTGCCCCTTAATATCCACACCCCTTTTCTCAGGCTCCAAGAATCTCTCGGGTCGAAACTCATCGGGTTGGTCCCACACCGAGGGGTCTCTCCCCAAGCTCCACGTGTTAATGAAAACCCGAGTGCTTTTACGAATGTCGTATCCGCTGACGTGGCAATCCTCGCGAGCCAAGTGTGGGGCCAGGAAAACAGCAACTGGGTGTTTCCTCATGGTCTCCTTGATGATGGAGTCAATGTATGGAAGGTTTGGGATGTCTCTCTCTTCGACCCACCTTTGTTGTCCGATGATTCTGTCGAGTTCTTCCTTTGCTTTTTCAATGAGGTTTGGTTGTTTTATCAGCTCTGACATTGCCCATTCCACCGTCGTTGCAGAAGTGTCTGTGCCTCCCGCTATTAAGTCCTATAGATATATATAAAAATATATATATATAGATATATGATTATGAATTTAGACAGATTAACTAAAAGTATGAAATAAAAACATGTCGATAAAATATTCATGGCAACTGACATTAGTACTAAAGAAGGATCAAATTCCATTACATGTTCAACTAATTGATGATCATCACAACAATATTTTCAAAGTTAGCACACATTTATTATATATCTCATCCACTTACAATTAATGAAATAAAATTCATTTATATATTGGTCAGTGTCACATGTACGTGTCACACTGACTAATAACGAGGAAATATACATAAATGTGACGAAATATGCCGAAAAATATTAACGGTACCTAATTTGATGTCAATTTTATCTCTCACTCATTATTATTTTAAGACATATTAATTATTTATAATATTAATATAATTGAGAAAATAGAAAATTATAAATAATTTAAATATATATTAAATAAATAATTAAAGTATTTTAAAATAATTAGTGAACATGAAAGTTACAACTGAACATTTTTATTTTTGAAATATACATATATTAATTATGTAGATATTGAAAAACCGATCTATTCATCGAAGGTACACTATAAAGTATATTTCGAAATACCAAAAAAATTCCCTCACATTAGAAAAAAGATCAGAAAAAAAAAAACAGTTTTTTCTTTGTTTTTCTAGCGGTTAAAATAGTGTAATAAGAAAGAAAAACATCCAACAAAAAAAATCAAATATAGTACCTGAATAAATGCCTTGATACTATCATAACTAAGCTTAACTTCAAGGTCAGGGTTCTCACTGAGCTCCAACAGAAAATCCACCATGTCCTTGGGTACAAAATTGCCCTTCTGCCCCTGCTCCCTCTTTGTCTTGTGCTCATCAAGAACATGATCGTGAAACCGATCAAACCTTTTTTTCAAATCCTTCATTCTCTTCACATAGCCCTGCAAATCCAAGAAACTGAGAAACGGAATCCAGTCCCCAATGTTTAAAACCCCATTAAGCAAAAACAACTCATCCAACATCTCCTGAAAGTCTTCCAGTTTCACCAACGACGTCGTTTCGGGTGACTCCTCGCCGGGCTCCGTAAAGTACTTCTTACCCAAAACGATTCTACTTATAACGCTTAGAGTCACACGAGAGAGTTGATCTTTAAGGACAGTGGGTTTACCTGACAAGGCGAAAAGTCGCGAGAGGAACTCGCGTCTTTCCTCGACGCGAATGTACTCGTACGACTCGAGTCGTTTCGAGCTGAAAAGCTCCGTCAGGTAGATCTTACGGCCCTGACGCCAATAAGGTCCATATGAGGACCAAGTGAGGTTTGAGTAGTTATAGCCTGTGTACTTTCCGGCGGCTGTTTTGGGCCTTGAAGCGAATACAAGGTCATGTGTTCTCAGAAAGAGTTTAGCCATCTCGGCCGAGGACGCAACCACTACTGGGAAGGACCCCAACTTGAGTTGCATGATGGGACCGTATTTTTGGGACAGTTTATGGAGCGACTGGTGTGGGAGGGGACCGATAAGGTTCAGGTTCCCTATGAGAGGCCATGGTTTAGGACCTGGTGGAGGGAGTTTTAGGGAAGAGTTGAGTAGTTTTGAGATGAAGATGGTAACCGAAGCTAAGATTGCAAAGGTGACAAAAGCCCAAAAAGGATAAGCTTCCATCTTCTGGCAGGGGATATATTTTGATAAAGCTTAATTAGTTTTGCGTTATGTTGGTTAGTTTTATTGGTTTAGAGTCAAATATATTTATGGTTGGCTGTGAGAGCAATTCTATTACCTAAACTCCGAACAAAGGAATATTAAATATCCACTTGTAGTAATATATAGCCTAATCCAAAAACAATGAAGCGTAATTGATGGAAGTCGCAAATTTCACTCTCTATTAAGGGGTTATAGCATATTTTAAAGAAACACAATAAAATAGGTGTTTGTTTTGAGTAGTTGAGTTGTCTTGAAAAGTATAAAAGGACTTAGGATGGAGATAATATTAAACTCTTGTGTACAAAATGGTTCACTTTATCCTTAAAATACATGTGAGGTTCGTACAAATTATTAACTTTATTCCCTTAAAATTTGAACCAAATATAAGAAGAGATTTAGATTCTCATTCCCACATTTACTTTATCCATACCAAACAACCAAATTTTTAAAGGAAATGACTCAAAATAAAGGCATCAACAAGCTAATGTCCTCATTTTTAAAATTGTAGAGAAATGACCCTTGTACATTGTTGATTACCTAAATTGCTCTTTTTTATAATTTATTTAGGAGTGTATGACTTTAATATAGTGGTATATGTATATTAGTTTTATTTAATTAGTTTTTATTTTAAAGTTATATTGATTTTTTAAGATTTTTATAGGTTTTTAGTATATTATTTTCGAATTAGTGTATATGTTTATTGTGGTATGGTATATAATTTTGTATCATGGAATATATATTTTAATGGTAGTATATAACTTTGTTAGATAGTATATACATTTTTTAGTAATAATTTTGTAAGTTTTTATGTGTAAGCCCTGATTTTCCCACAGGCTATTAGCGAGCTGAGATATGGCTCAATCATGTCTACCACGTGGACATCCCCAAGACTGGAGCTGTCATCGAATGATCCTACCTCCTTAGCTCGAGGTAACCTAAGGGTTCGCCAAGATTAGACTGAGTCTGGACTCTGAAGGCCACAGGTCGAGGGAGGCATCCAGCTCGTGATACGAGCTAGAGTTGGAGGCTGTGACCTTTTATAAAGTCAACCACGCAAGGTAAACGTGCATATATCAGACATCACGTGTCTGATATATCCCTGACTTCTCGGACACGCAGCATGAACGTGCGCATTCTGGCACCCACGACTGGGTTGGGTCGTGCGGCCCATTATCCCCCTTACCTATTGATTAAACCGCACTTCATGTGTCAGGTTTTAGGAATTAATCATGAATGTCACAGAGTTGACATGATAGGTAAGAAGGTCACGGGATGACCTTCTTACCAACTCCCAGGTGCCCTCTCCTATAAATATGGAGACCCTGGGAGTTGCAAATGGTTGGATTCTATTGTGTAAGAAATACCCTGTAAAGAATACCAAGCATATAGCAATAATATTGACTGGTGGAGTAGAAGGATTTTAACCTTTGGACCACCTAAAAACGTAATTGTGTCACCAGCCCATTTCTAAAAAGATCATTCATCTATTTCGGTTCAACATAAGCACTAATCCCTTCCTCTTATTTTCTTAATTACGTGTTGGCGAAGAACCGCGTCAACAGTTTGGTGCTTTCATTGAGAGTAATAGTTAGATTGGTGCTATCGCAAACATCCACTATGGAGACCACTCGATCCAGACACGGTAACGAGACAGAACAGCATGATGGGCAGGAGGCTCATCATATCGCCATCCTCGGTGAACAAATTCCAGAGGTCCAGCAGCGGCCGAGCAAGCAGTCGGTGGGCCAAGATGACACTGGAAGTTCGGCGCCCCGGCCACCTAATCCAAACCCAGATTATTACACTGCTGTGGAAATGGAGAATTCTCAGCTGAGGAGCCAACTAGCAAAAGCTAATCAGCAGATCAAGGATGTGTTGGCCCGGCTACCCCCTCTTACAACCGACGCTAACGTCGGAAAGAGGCAAGGCGTGACTCATAAGTCCCGCCGGGGTAATCGGTCCAGGCCTAGCCGCTCGGACAGACCTCCGACAGCCAACTCTATTCCCTCATCGCACCGTCGAGAGGAAAACTTCGAAGAAATGCCTAGAGCCGAACGACATTACAGCCGTTCAGTCCGAACTTCAACTCCTAGCTCCCAACCAGCCTCGAATGCGCCCAGGAGAGATTGAGGAAATTCCAGAAGGAGATTTGGGGAAGGCTCACAGCATCAACCCATCCCCACCAGCCGTCCTGAGCCTCGTCCAGATCGCCAAGCGCGGGACCCGCAGGTCGGTAGGGCCGCGAGGCCCCCACCTAACTTGGTCCGCCCTGATGGAACCAAGATCGCATCTCCGGTCAGGCATCCTCCCTCACCAATAAGATATCTGTCTCCACCTTGGCCCATCCAGGATATCCCAGCTTATGGAAGCAGTAGGAGAAACCCGCCGTCCGTGGGACCTTCCCGACGTAGCGGGGCGCCAGGAGAAAGCCCGGATCCTCACCCCCAAAGGCGGACTTCGAGCTTTTCTAACGGGAGCTACTGGACCGGCAGTCGCCGGAGCGACCTTTCCGGCGGAGACCTGCTTCAGCGTTTAAGCTCGGCACAAATTCCTCAAACCACCCAGGGGGGCGACCTGCGAGATCGCCTTAAATCTCATAGAGGGGAACCAGTAGGAGGTGGAAGCCATGCTCGCTCAGGGGAGGACCTGTCCGAAGTACGTAACGGCGGGAATGCCCCAAATAACCTATCCCAACATAGGAGGGGAAATAACCCACCAAATATGGACAATGGATCCGGAGCTGTTGAGCAGCCCCGAAATAACCAAGGAAATCATGACAAAACCCTCGAGCGCCTGGCTCAGATGGAGGAGCTGATGAGGAAGCTCCTATCGGAGAAAGAGAAAGATGAATATGATTCGGGGGACGAGATAGAGCTCTTCGCCCCCAGCATAGCAGCAACGGCTAACCCACCCGGTTTCCGTATCCCGCACCTGTCCAAATTCAATGGAGACGGAGATCCGTCGGATCATCTGGGGATGTTCAATACCCTGATGATGGCCCACAACATTGGCCCGGAGCTGAGGTGTCTGATATTTCCCTCCACACTGACTGGACCAGCCAGGCAGTGGTTCAAGAAAAGCAAAAGACAATCAATCAGCTCCTGGAAGACTTTTTCTGCTGACTTCAAAAGGGCATTTCGAGCCTCCCAGGTTGCCCACGTCAAATCCGATTCTATGGCTAACGTGAGGCAGTAGCCCGACGAACCTGTGAAGGCTTACCTGGGCAGGTTCGCGAGCGTCGCTGCTCGGGCTAGAGACGCGGATGACAGCTCCAAGCTCATGGCCTTGAGGACTGGGATCCTCGTCGGAGGGGGACTCTGGAAAGATATACAAATGAAGGGAGTTAGCTCAGTGAACGAGTTCCTGAATAGGGCCGAGGAATGGATCAACTTGGAGGAGGCCGAAGCCTCAGCTGCAGGGACCAGGCAGGTCCCTGAGCAGCCCGCTAGAGTGGGGATGGAGGTCCTGACCGCGACCCAAAACATCACACAGAACAACCAGCTCGGTGGAGGCAAAAGAAAGGGGAACGGCGAGGGCAGCCAGCACGGCCCAAAGAAGAATAAGTCCATAGACAAGTTCAAGCCGGTCTACGCGACTTATACAGAGCTCACCCACTCTAGGGAGAACATCTTCCTAGCTAACTCTAGTCGCCTCCCCTGGAAGAGGCCGGAGCCATTAGAACACCAAAAGGGGAAGAGAGACACCTCCAAGTTTTGCCGTTTTCACAACGATGTTGGCCACAATACCGATGATTGTAGGCATTTGAAAGATGAGATTGAGACTCTCATCCGAGCCGGCCCCTTGGCCCAGTATGCACGGAACAGGGTTCCAGCAAGTCGACCTACTCCAGAAGTCCTGGTCAGTCAGCCCGGGTCTCGGATAGGTCAGGACGTCCTTCCTCCCGTGATAGAAGGAGAGATATCCACAATATCTGGAGGTCCGCATATGGCTGGCACGAGCAGGGGCGCCCAGAAGAGGTACGTAAACGAACTCAAGGCGCATAATGGAGTAGTGTTCGTCCCGGAGCAGCGTCTGCCAAAGTAGCAGTGATTGGAGAGGCAACCGATCATTTTTACAGAAGAAGATGCGGGCCATGTCCAGTTCCCTCATAACGACCCTATGGTCGTAGCAGTTCAGCTCATTAATCGGAAGGTCAGGAGAGTGCTGATCGATAATGGGATCTCGGTAAACCTCCTATTCCGGTCCACACTGGAGAAGATGGGTTTGACTGTCGCCGAGCTGAAGGCGACTTCCATGATGCTGTATGGTTTTTCGGGAGAAGGATCAGCGGCTATAGGGACGATCGAGCTGGTGATCACCCTAGGAGAAGGACCTCGGACAGTCTCCAAACTCCTCGAGTTCGTGGTCATCGACTGCTCCGCTGCATACAACGCAATTTTGGGCCGACCCACACTCATAGCCTTTGAGGCCGTCACTTCCATTCGCCACCTCGCGATGAAATTCCATACTTCCACGGGAATATGCACTATCCGTGGCGACCAGCTCGCTGCCAGGGAATGCTACAGCATTTCCATGAAGGGAAAGTCGAAACCCGGGCAGCTAGCAATGGTCATCCAAGGTGGTGGAGAGGAATCTCAGGAGCCCCTAGCTGATCCTGAGATTGAAAAACCTCAGAGCGCCGAAGGGGAAAATATCGTCTTAAGTGAGGATATTGACCCGCGAAGAGGCGAGGACAGGTCCGAGCTCCAGGCTATTGAGGAGCTCGAGGAAGTAAACATCGATCCGCAGAACCCTTCACGGATGGTCAAGCTCGGGAAAAACCTCTTTAGCAAGAGGAAGGCGGAGCTGACTAAATTTCTACAGGACAACCTGGATGTGTTCGCATGTTCCCACGAGGATATGGTGGGAATTAGCCCGAGTGTCATCATGCACACCCTTCATCTGGATAAAAGCGTTCCTGCAAAGTCCCAGAAGCAAAGGCGCCTTGGAACAACCCGGGCTGAGGCCTTAGAGGAAGAAGTAGCCCGGCTCAAGAAATGCGGCTTTATCCATGAAGCCAAGTTTCTGATTTGGGTCGCCAACCCCGTGCTGGTCCCGAAGCCCAACGGGAAGTGGCGGACCTGCATCGACTTCTCTGACCTGAATAAAATCTGCCCCAAGGATTGTTTTCCATTGCCAAGGATTGACCAACTGGTGGATGCCACGGCGGGACACAAGCTCATGTCCTTTATGGGCGCGTACTCAGGCTACAATCAGATCGCCATGAATCCGGCGGACCAGGAGCACACCAGCTTCATGACCCCGACTAACGTTTATTGCTACAAGGTCATGCCATTCGGGCTGAAGAACGCCGGTGCTACGTACCAAAGGTTAGTAAATAGAATGTTCGCAAACCAGATCGGGAAGAACATGGAAGTGTACGTTGATGACATGCTAGTAAAGTCAAAGACTTCCGATAACCATGTTTCCGACCTGGAAGAATGCTTCAAGATACTACAGGAGTATGGCATGAGGCTTAATCCACATAAGTGCACTTTTGGAGTCGCATCAGGAAAATTCTTGGGTTTCATCGTCAATACCCGAGGAATCGAGGCATACCTCGACAGGATCAGATCATTACTCGAGCTTCCCTCACCCAGGTCGCGCAAAGACGTCCAAGGCCTGATAGGAAAGGTGGCAGCCCTCAATCGGTTTATTTCAAAATCCACCGATAAGTGCTTGCCATTCTACAACCTGCTCCGAGGAAATAAGAAGTTCGAGTGGACAGAAGAGTGTGAAAGTGCTTTCCTCGAGCCAAAGGCACACCTGGCCAAGCCGCCTGTATTATCCAAACCAAAAGCAGGAAAGCCTCTGTTTCTCTACCTAGCTGTCACAGAGGATGCAGCTAGTGCCGTATTAGTCCGAGAAGAAAACCGGGTTCATAAACCCGACTATTACATCAGCAAGAGACTTCTCAGAGGTGAATCCTGGTACCCGTTGATGGAGAAATTGGCGTTCTGCCTTATCACGGCCTCTCGAAAGCTCAGGACGTACTTCCAGTCCCACTCAATACACGTCATAATCGATCAACCTTTAAGGCAGGTTTTGCAAAAACCTGAAGCATCGGGACGTCTGTTAAAGTGGGCTATCGAACTCAGTCAGTTCGAGATTTTGTACACCCCACGAACTGCTATAAAAAGCCAGGCCCTGGGCGATTTTTTAGCAGAATGCACAGGATTCCGGGAGGATCCTATAGAAGACTCACCCCAGGTCAGCTCGGCCCGGGCATCGTGGAAGATCTTCGTGGATGGATCATCCAACGAGAACGGCTCCGGGGCTGGAATCATTTTGATATCCCCTGAGGGACATAGATTCCACTCGGCGCTGAGATTTGGATTCAAGGCCTCCATCAACGAGGCCGAATACGAAGCTTTGCTGGCTGGGCTAAGGATAGCCCAGGAGCTGAAGCCGAGCTCCGTCCAATGCTTCAGTGACTCCCAGCTCGTGGTAAACCAGGTTCTGGGCGAATATCAAGCATGAGGACCCAAGATGTCTGCCTACCTAGCAAAGGTAAAAGTTGAGCTGTCCACGTTTGGGCGAGGCTCAGTCGAGCAGATACCTAGGGAGCAGAATGCTAACGCAGACGCTTTTGCCAAGCTCGCCACTTCCGGGGAGACGGAGGCTCTGGGGTTAGTTCCGGTAGAGTTCTTGGAAAAACCATGTATAGAAGAAGCCTGGGCGGAGGTTGAGATGATCGACGCTAGGCCGACCTGGATGACCCCCATCCTTGAGTATTTCAACGAGGGGAAGTGATAAGCGTACAAAATATACGCTTATTTATAACATTTTCAGATTGATTTGGTTGTTTTTCTCAAGAGAAAGTTTCTATTTAATCAGTCTGGTGAACTTGTGCAGTGTGTCGTAATAATTCTGATTTGTTCGAGAATGTTGATAAATATTTGTTTGAGTAGTCAGAATTGGTGAACATTTGGGAAATTCGATACAGGCGATATATCGCCTGCCTTGGGCGATATATCGGCACAAGGAGCAGTTTCAATTTTTGGCTTAGCAGAAACGACATCAGAAACTCGCGTTTTTATCGAGCACTTTCAACAGGCGATATATCGCAGTGTCTTAGGCGATATATCGGCACAAGGGCATTTTTGGAAATTATTATGGAAATTCGTAGGTTTTTGGATTTTTGTAAAAAGAAGATCGAAAGGGACAGAAAAGGGGAAGCATTCTGACGGCAGAGGAAAAGAAACAGAGAAGAATCCACGTTTATTTTGTTTGTGTTTATTTATGCTTTTGAATTTTAGATTGTGTGATGAAGTTTAATATTATGAACTAAATTTTTATTTAGAGTATTTTAATGTAGTCACTGGATATTCTATTCGTCTTTAATGCAATTTCTATGAATCTTTGAATTTATGGTTATCTATTGTTCTTATGTTTAATGCTTGTAATTGATTGGCCATCTGTTGCATGATTATTGGTTTTAATTCAATATCTGAAAAGTGAGAATTGGAATAGCTCTAGACAATAGACATAGATTTCAATTTAGAACGAAAGTATCAAATTGGTTTGTGTAGCAATTAGGTTTTTGTTCTTAATGCGGTTTATGTGTAGAATTTATCATAGACATGTTAAAAATTCACAGGTAAACTGAATATTTTATATCTTGAGAAAGAATAGAATTGTCAATAGTAAACTTGCTATAACCATAGATCAAAGAAACATATTAGTTGTATTATTGATTGAATAGAATTGAAGGTTGATGAAATTAGAATACTCTAATATTTCGCTTATATTAAATTTCGTTAATTAAATCTTGCTTTGCTAGTTTATTGTTCATTGTTAATTGTGACTAAATTTTCATTAGTCAAATAGAAATAAAAGTTTGCTATTGGTAATTATTAGATCAATTCCCTGACGGAACGATACTATATTTCCACTACTATTACTTGTTTATTCGATTGCGTATACTTGCGCAGTAGTAAAAATTCGCAACAAGTTTTTGGCGCCGTTGCCGGGGAATTGATATTCTATTAATATCAAAATAGTTAATTTTTATTCTAATTTGGCTGTTTTTATTATTTGAACTAATCCAAGTTGTCGCATTCTGTTTTAATAGGTGAATCTTTTGTATGCGACGTGAAGGATCTGCAAATCTTGTGCCTGTTAATCCTGAAATCGAAAGATCCTGCAGACAAAACAGAAGGAAAAAGAGGTTGGAAGCATCAATGGCTGCCAACCAAAGAGACGGGATTAACAATAATGATGGTCAAAATCACATCGCTCAGGACCAAAATGTGCGAGCATTAAGAGATTATGTGCTCCCCGCTGTCACAGGAGTGCACTCGTGCATTAGGCCGCCGACTGTTACTGCCAATAACTTTGAGATTAAGCCGGCGATGATACAAATGGTCCAGACTTCTGTCCAGTTTGGTGGTCTCCCTAATGAGGATCCTAACTTGCACATAGTGAACTTCCTTGAGCTATGTGCAACGTTTAAGTTTAATGGGGTGAGCGATGATGCAATAAGGCTGAGATTGTTCCCTTTTTCACTAAGGGACAGGGCAAAAAGTTGGCTTATTTCTCTACAGGCCAACTCAATCAATACATGGGAGGAACTAGCTCAAAAGTTTCTCTCAAAGTTCTTTCCTTCTGCAAAAGCTGCTAAGTTGAGGGGAGAAATCAATAACTTCTATCAGAATGAGGGAGAGTCATTGTACGATGCATGGGAAAGATTCAAAGACCTGCTCAGGAAATGCCCTCATCACGGTATAGAGAAGTGGATGTTAGTCCACAATTTTTATAATGGGCTTTGCGGTACTACTTGCACTATAATAGATGCAGCAGCAGGTGGTGCTTTCATGAGTAGAGGGGCTGATGAGGCATATGAATTGTTAGAGGAGATGGCTATGAAAAATTATCAGTGGCCTGCCGAACGAGATACTTCACAGAGAAAAGTAGCTGGGGTACATGAATTAGATGCTATCACTGCTTTAACTGCTCAGGTTGCTTCATTGACAAAGCAGTTGCAACAAAACAAGATCTCAGCTCAAGTCCAGGCTATACAGATGCAATCAGGGTGTGAATTATGTGGAGGGCCTCATTTGTATGAACAGTGTACAGCGGCCAACATGTATGGTAATATGCCAGTTAATCAGGCTCAGGTACAGGCAGTTGGTAATTTTCAGAGGCCTTATCAAAATCCGTTCTCCAATACTTATAATCCTGGGTGGAGAAATCACCCAAATTTCTCATGGAGAAACAGTCAGGGCCAACAGTCACAGTTTCAAGGGCCATACCAGCAACACATGTCACAACAGCCTATGAATCAAGCCTCATCGTCACACCAGCCTAGACCGCAAGATCCACCAGAAAAGCCTAATGAATTGCAAGTAGCCTTGTTGACCCTCACTAATACTCAGACTCAATTTATGACTGAGACCAGATCCTCTATTCGAAACCTTGAGACACAAGTGGGTCAGTTGGCCAACATGCTTAATAACAGACCGCAAGGGAATTTGCCTAGTAATACCGTGGTAAATCCTAAAGAGAACTGTCAAGAAATTTCATTGAGGAATGGTAAGCAAGTGGAGCAGCTCAGTGTACAAAAGTCAATGGTTCAGAATGAAGAGTTGGGTGAGAAATCAGATATAAAAGCGAATGGGGTTACTGAAGACCACCAGGGTTCAAACAAGTGTCCTCCCTTTGTTGATAACCAGCCAGTTCAAGTTCCATATCCTCAGAGGCTTAGAAAAACTACACTGGATAAACAGTTTTCTAAGTTTTATAGGTATTCAAAAAGTTGCACATCAATATTCCATTTGTTGAGGCATTAGAGCAGATGCCTAGTTATGTCAAATTTATGAAAGAGATTCTGTCAAAGAAAAGGAAGATGGAAGATTATGAGACGGTGGCGCTCACTGAAGAGTGCAGTGTGATATTGCAGAGAAAGTTGCCCCAAAAGTTGAGAGATCCGAGGAGCTTTACTATACCGTGTACAATTGGGAAGTTTGAATGTAAGCATGCTTTGTGTGATTTGGGGGCGAGTATAAATCTGATGCCTTTGTCTGTATTCAGAAGACTTGGTTTGGGGGAGGCTAGTCCTACAACAGTCACATTACAGTTAGCAGATCGTTCAGTGAAACACCCCAGAGGAATCATAGAGGATGTCCTTGTTAAAGTGGACATGTTCATTTTTCTGGCAGATTTCATAGTTTTGGATATGGAGGAGGATATGGATGTACCTATCATTCTGGGCAGGCCATTTTTAGCTACTGGGCAGGCTTTGATTAATGTTCAGAAAGGTGAGCTGACACTGCGAGTTCAGGGTGAAGAAGTGGTATTCAACGTGTTTAAGGCTTTAAAGTTTGCAAATGTCAATGACAGTTGTTTCAAAGTTGACATGGTAGAGAAAGCGGTGGCAGAAATTAATCTCACAGAGGATTCACTAAAGAAGAGCTTGATAATTGGGGATATAGATGCTGAGTTAGATAGTGAGGTCCAAGAGTGTGTACAGTGGATGAATTCTAAAGGGCCAATTTATAATCGAAAATATGAAGATTTGGGCCAAGGACCTGAGAGACCATTACCATCAGTTCAGAAACCTCCAGAGTTGAATTGAAGTCATTGCCTGCACATCTTCGCTATGTTTTTCTGGGTGAGAAGGAGACTTTACCAGTTATTGTGTCTTCTTCTCTTTCTAATGAGGAGATGGAAAAATTATTAAGGGTGTTGAGAACCCATAAATTGGCAATTAGATGGACGTTGGCAGATATTCAGGGAATAAGTCCATCCACAGTTATGCACAAGATTTTGATGGAAGATGACAGTAAGCCCTCTATTGAAGCACAACGTCGATTGAATCCAGCAATGAAAGAGGTGGTAAGGAAGGAGATCTTGAAGTGGTTAGATGCTGGGGTGATCTACCCTATTTCAGACAGTAGTTGGGTGAGTCCAGTTCAGGTAGTCCCTAAGAAAGGAGGGATTACAGTGGTGAAGAATGACAATAACGAACTTATCCCAACGCGTACCGTAACTGGTTGGAGGATTTGTATAGATTATCGTAAACTGAACAAAGCAACCAGAAAAGATCACTTTCCACTGCCTTTCCTTGATCAGATGTTAGATAGATTGGCTAGACATCAGTATTACTGTTTTCTGGATGGCTATTCAGGGTACCATCAAATAGCCATCGCGCCTGAGGATCAAGAAAAGACGACTTTCACCTGCCCATATGGTACTTTTGCATTCCTTCGTATGCCGTTTGGTTTGTGCAATGCCCCTGCCACTTTTCAATGGTGTATGATGGCTATTTTCTCTGATATGGTGGAACGGAGCATTGAGATCTTTATGGATGATTTCTCTGTGATGGGGTCTTCTTTTGACAATTGTTTAATGAATTTGGAGGTTGTGCTGAGAAGATGTGAAGAGGCGAATCTAGTCTTGAATTGGGAAAAATGCCATTTCATGGTAAATGAAGGCATAGTACTTGGGCATAAGGTGTCTAAGAATGGTATTGAGGTTGATAGGGCTAAGATTGCTACTATTGAGAATTTGCCGCCTCCAGTTTCAGTTAAGGGAGTGAGAAGTTTCCTTGGTCATGCGGGGTTTTACAGAAGATTTATAAAGGACTTCTCCAGGATTTCTAAGCCACTCTCAGATTTGTTGATGAATGGGGTGCCATTTGAGTTTGATGAGAAGTGTCTTGAAGCGTTCAGGATACTAAAGCAGAAATTGGTGTCGGCACCTATAGTAATTTCACCGGATTGGGACCAGCCATTTGAGTTAATGTGCGACGCTAGTGATTTTGCAGTGGGTGCGGTTCTGGGGTAGCGTGTTGACAAAGTATTTCATACTATTTATTATGCCAGCAGAACACTAAATGGCGCTCAGTTGAATTATGCCACCACTAAGAAAGAGCTTCTTGCCATTGTATATGCATTCGATAAATTCAGGCCTTATTTGATGGGGAACAAAGTTATTGTGTATACTGATCACTCAGCAATCAGGCATCTTATTGCTAAGAAAGATGCTAAACCCAGACTTATTCGTTGGGTACTTCTTTTACAAGAGTTTGATATGGAGGTTCGGGATAAGAAGGGTACAGAGAATTTGGTGGCGGATCACTTATCAAGACTTAAGTTGGGGGGATAAGTCAGAACTTGCTGGAGGAGAGATTAATGAGAGTTTCCCATATGAACAATTATTTGCAGTGGAAGATGAGTTAGTGCCATGGTTTGCGGATTGTGTGAATTATTTGGCAGCCAACGTAGTGCCATCAGAATTTCTAGGGGAGAGATTGAAAAAGTTATCATGATGTGAAGAACTACTACTGGGATGATCCTTTCTTATTTAAACAGTGTCCGGATTTGATTATCAGAAGATGTGTGCCTGAAAGAGAAATGAAGGACATCTTGTTTCATTGCCATGCATCGCCTACTGGTGGACATTTTGGGGGAGCAAGGACTGCTGCAAAGGTCCTTGAATGTGGATTTTATTGGCCTACTCTATATAAAGACAGCTATGACTATGTGAAACGGTGTGATCGTTGTCAAAGGGTAGGTAATATCTCAAGACGTCATGAAATACCTCTCACTAATATATTGGAGGTTGAATTATTCGATGTTTGGGGTATTGACTTTATGGGACCCTATCCACCGTCGTTTGGTAATTTGTATATTTTGTTGGCGGTGGATTATGTAAGTAAGTGGGTTGAAGCAGTTGCTACTTCAACTAATGATGCTCAGGTGGTAGTCAAGTTTCTGAAAAAGAATATTTTCTCTCATTTTGGCACACCTCGAGCGATTATAAGTGATGAAGGGACTCATTTAGCCAATAAGATTTTTGATTCTTTAATGGAGAAGAATGGAATTAAACATAAGATGGCATTGGGATATCATCCGCAGTCAAATGGGCAAGCGGAAGTGTCAAATCATGAGATTAAACTGATTTTAGAGAAGACGGTGCAAGTTAATAGAAAGGATTGGTCAAATAAGCTTGATGATGCGTTGTGGGCTTATTGGACAGCTTTTAAAACGCCAATTGGTACTTCTCCCTACCGTCTTGTATATGGTAAAGCTTGTCACTTGCCATTTGAACTGGAGCATAGGGCACAGTGGGCGTTAAAGAAGTTGAATTTCAATCCGGCCGCTTCGAAAGCATTAAGGTTAGCTCAACTGAATGAGTTAGATGAATTGTGTCATGATTCCTACGAGAATGCAAGAATCTACAAAGAGAAGACAAAGAAATGGCATGACAATAATATTGTCAATCGGACTTTTCAAGTGGGCGATAAGGTGCTGTTATTCAATTCCCGTCTCAAGTTATTTCTGGGAAAATTAAAGTCTCGATGGTCGGGGCCATTCATTGTTACAAAAGTGTTTTCATACGGAGCTTTGGAGATTCAACAAGGTGATTCTTCGCCATTTAAAGTTAATGGACAGCGGGTGAAGCATTACTATGGAGGCGAAATTGAGACGAAGGTCAATATTACACTGGTGGACTCTTGAAGGCAAGAAAAGCAGCGTCCGGCTAAATGACGTTAACGACAACGCTTTTGAGAGGCACCTCATTATTTTGTAATTTATTTGTGTTTTTGTTTTCGTTTGACATTATATTTTTTATTTTATTTTCTTTTAGTGTAGTAGAATCGTGAAAAACGTGAAAAAAAAAGTTGATAATTTTGAACAGTGTTTAGGAGATATATCGCCTATACCAGGCGATATATCGCCTGGACAACAGATTCGGATGGATTTTTCTTGCAAATTTGGAATTTTTTTCAGGTTCCAGGCAATATATCGCCTACCAATGGCGATATATCGGCTAGAGCAAAAGGGGAGGCGACATATCGGCGGTGCAAGTGGCGAAATATCGCCATGCAAGTCAGAGACGACGCTCGGATACACAGCATGTGGCGATATATCGCCACATATAGGCGATATATCGCCTGGTCGAACTTTTTGAAAATAAAAAGAGCACATGGGGAGCACATGCTGGCTACATATCAGTTCTTTTTCCCCAACATAAACCCCAAATTCGATCCCTTTTACAGAACCGAAACCCTCTTTCAAATCCTTCCCAAATTTCACTCATTTTTCCTCTCAAGCAAAACTTCTCTCAATCATCTTCATCAAGCACTCAAGGGGCCGACTATTGCTGTGATTCACCACCACTCTCATCATCATCTTCAAGTTTTCAAGGTACTTTGCTGAGTTTTTATGTGCTTAAAGATATATTGAGGAATTTGAAAACTTAGATTTTGTGTTGGGCATTGGACAAAATTTTAGAATCTATTGCAAGATTGGCTTGTGTGTACTGTTGTTATTATCTTGGGAGAATATTCTACACAGTTGGGAAAGATTGTGGGGTTCATTGAGTATTGTTGGCCGCTTTTTCACGACTGCCCACTAGGTGTTCGATAAAAGTACTCAGTGAACGGTTTTGGAATATTTTGGACATTCTTGGGTGTTTCTGAGTTGATTTGGGGTTATTAGTGTGTTCAGAGACTATTCCTTGTGTTCTTGAGATTCTACTACTCCATGGCTCCAAAGAAAGCAAAGACCATGTCCACCGTCCGACGAGCCAATGTAACTATTCCCCATACCTTTGTTAACCCCACTGCTCAAAATATATTCGAGGAATGGATAGTAAAAAATAAAACAGTGATTGTGGAGTCTCATTTTAGGCCCAGTGAATTGGATGGCATTCTCCCACAGATGATTATAAATAGAAATTGGCAGCAGTTGTGTGAGCCAAAACTTTTGGCCAATATCAGTTTGGTAAGGGAGTTTTATGCCAACGCTTTTGTGGAGAGGGATGATCACACAGTGTTAGTTCGGGGTAAAAAGGTTTGCTATTCTCCGCAAGTAATAAACCGGTTCTATGGCCTAAATGATCCATGGGATGAAGATTATCGCGCAGGAGCTGCTGAAAAGGATTATGATTTGCTCTTAAGGGAAATGACGAAGCCCGGCTCTACTTACAAAATGGGGAGTGACATGGTTACTCCAAGATCAATCAGGGCTACATGTTTGAGTCCGTATGGGAGGCTGTGGAACAGGTTCTTCATTAGTACTCTTATGCCTTCCACTCAACAAATGGAAGTGACTACTGAACGTCTTTACTTGCTATATTGTATTTGTTTGGGCAAGTCCATCAATGTTGGGCGGCTTATCGCAGAGAGTATAAGTTATATTGCGCGAGGGGCTACATATGGTGGTCATGGACATGCTTCATTAATTACCAGTTTATGTAAGGATCAGGGAGTGCCAATGAACGTTAATGAAGTCTGTGAACAGTCTCCAGTAATTAGTCATCAGTCAGTGTTGCATCAAGATGAGAATTATGGAGGTGTTCCTCGACCCACTGGTTTGGGATACGAGCCTGTTGATTCGAGTCTGCTGTCCTTGCCACCGACCGATGAACAACCTGAGTCCACTAGGCCGAAGAGAAAGGGGCGAAAACCATCCACTTCTAGAGCTACTGAAGGCTCTAGTTCTCGGCAGTATAGCACCATGCAACAAGATATTGAAGAGTTGAAGAGACAACAACAGCTGTTGTTGCATGGTCAGGCAGATATTCGAGATCGTCAATTCCACATGACGAATTACATGGCTGATTTTTGTGGGGCATTTGCGCGCTATACAGGATTCCATGATTTTCCACAATGTCCTCCAGAATTGCGCCAGCCATATCAGCCGCCTCCAGATTCTGACGATGAAGAGTAACTGTTCGGTTGTCAGGTTTTTTTTAGTTTATTTTTTATTTTTTTTATTTTTTATTTTCTTTTAGTTTAGGTCCTTTGGATTTTGTGAAACAGTGAGGGCACTGTTTATTTTAAGTTTAGGGGACTATTTACTTTTCTTTTGATTTTTTTTTTATTTCTAATTTTAATGTTGGATGACTGTACGAAACTATTATTGATTAAGACAGGTGGGGCTTCAATGACGAATTGTGCTAATTCTTTGATGTTGTTAAACTGATGCTTTGGATATGTAGACTGTGTGCTTAACCTGTTGATAATTGATCGGAGTATTGTCATTTGTGTATTATATGTGTTTTATATAATTTATGCTCTACATTATATAAGTTTATAAGTATTGTGGGAATTGGTATGTATGGTGGATGCTGAAATAAGCTAGAACTTGCTCAGTTAATTTGTTGAGACGAAATGCTAAATGAAGTATTGAGTAGAGATGATTTAGACAATTTTCTTTTGTAAACGTTTGAGCCTTTCCAGCTAACCCATAAAAATGTATCCTTAGTTACCCTTTTTGAGCCTAAAGCTTTGGTTTTTGTTCTTGATTATACTATTGAGCCTAAATTTCCTAACTTCATTATTTTTCCTTTTCCTTTGTTATCATAAGCATATAATTTGTGGGAAAGAAGAATGGAAAATAGTGAGGTATTGGTATGATTTGAATGTAGTATGATTGTACAAAAAGAAGAGAGAGAGAAGTTTTTGAGATTATGAAAAAAAAAAAAAATCACTTTGTCACTTTCCTTGATTATATACATATAGAAAATATTAAGTTTGGGGGAGTGTGATTTGAAAAAAAAAAAAGTGATAAGTATAGAAAAAATGAATTATAAAGAAAAGAAGAAAATGATGAAAGTATGTAATCTATCTCTCTCTAATTGTATAAAAGGGTGCTTTTTGGTGTGGTGAAGAGAAATTTGGCTGGTTTCAAGGTTTATATGCTTATGGTAATTTTGAGCCTAAATGACTATTTATCTACCTTTACCTAAGCCTAATGTGATGAGCCTATCAAAGTCCTTTTGATCTACTTGATACAGATTTTATATTAGTGGAGACAAGTTAATTGAGCAAGCTTATGGTGAATTTTGATGGGTTTGTGGTATGAATGAATGTTAATACTTGTAAAATTATGTTTTGTACAGTATTTGTTAAATGAAGTATGTATTTGCATGAATGACAGTATTTGGAGAAATTATTGATATGTTGAAATTCTAGTCACATGATCTGAAGCATTGGTGGAGCGATTGAAGAAGAATTGGAATTTTTGAGAAAAATTATGCCCCTAGTCTAAGTTTAAATTTTTCTGAAAAGTTAAGTCATCCAATAGTTTTTTTTTAGTTTTGGATTGTTTCTTTGTTTTTTTCTTTTGTTTGCTTGAGGACAAGCAACCAGTCAAGTTTGGGGGTGTGATAAGCGTACAAAATATACGCTTATTTATAACATTTTCAGATTGATTTGGTTGTTTTTCTCAAGAGAAAGTTTCTATTTAATCAGTCTGGTGAACTTGTGCAGTGTGTCGTAATAATTCTGATTTGTTCGAGAATGTTGATAAATATTTGTTTGAGTAGTCAGAATTGGTGAACATTTGGGAAATTCGGTACAGGCGATATATCGCCTGCCTTGGGCGATATATCGGCACAAGGAGCAGTTTCAATTTTTGGCTTAGCAGAAACGACATCAGAAACTCGCGTTTTTATCGAGCACTTTCAACAGGCGATATATCGCAGTGTCTTAGGCGATATATCGGCACAAGGGCATTTTTGGAAATTATTATGGAAATTCGTAGGTTTTTGGATTTTTGTAAAAAGAAGATCGAAAGGGACAGAAAAGGGGAAGCATTCTGACGGCAGAGGAAAAGAAACAGAGAAGAATCCACGTTTATTTTGTTTGTGTTTATTTATGCTTTTGAATTTTAGATTGTGTGATGAATTTTAGATTGGAAAAACCAAGTATAGAAGAAGCCCGGGCGGAGGTCGAGATGATCGACGCTAGGCCGACCTGGATGACCCCCATCCTTGAGTATCTCAACGAGGGGAAGCTACCTGAAGGGCATAATGATGCGCGGCGAGTACTGTACCAGGCCCCAAGGTATACGATGGTGGACTGGATTCTGTACCGACGTGGGTACTCCCTACCCCTCCTACGATGTGTTATTCCAGGCAAAGCAAAGGCCATCCTGCAGGAGGTGCATGAGGGTTTTTGCGGAGATCACACTGGGGGGCAAAGCTTGGCCCTAAAGGTCCTGAGGCAAGGATATTACTGGCCCACTCTGTCCAAGGATTCGATCTCGTATGTCAAGAAGTGCGACAAGTGCCAGCGATTCGCCACCGTCGCCCGAGCTCCCTCGGTCGAGCTAAAGATGATCTCTTCCCCATGGTCGTTTGCAGTTTGGGGGATCGACTTGGTTGGCGCCCTCCCTACTAGAAAAGGCGGGGTCCGCTACGCCGTGGTGGCCATCGACTACTTTACGAAGTGGGCTGAGGTAGAACCTTTGGCAACGATAACTTTCAAAAAAGTCCTCGACTTCGTGGTTAAGAGCATCATTTGCCGATTCGGGCTGCCCAAGAAAATCATTTCCGACAATGGGACTTAGTTCGACAAAGACCACTTCACTGAATTTTGCGAAAGGTACGGAATTGTGAAAAGTTTCTCCTCCGTGGCCTATCCTCAAGCGAATGGCCAGGTCGAGGCCGTCAACAAGACGTTAAAGGCGAGCCTCAAGAAGAGACTAGAAGAAGCGAAGGGGGTCTGGCCAAAACAGCTCCCCCAAGTTCTATGGGCATACCGGACCTCGCATCGAACTACTACGGGTCATACTCCTTTCTCCCTGACCTTTGGGAGTGAGGCAGTCCTCCCTGTGGAGATTAAGGTATTTTCGCATAGAGTCCAGGCATATGACCAGGACCGCAACCACGAGCTACTTTGCACTTCCCTCGACTTGGTTGATGAAAGACGAGAAGATTCGCAACTCCAGCTTGCACATTACCAGCAAAAAATCACTCGTTATTTCAACTCAGCGGTCAAAAAACGCGCCTTTAGCGTTGGCGACCTGGTCCTCAGGAGAGTTTTCTTAGCCGGAAAGGATCCCAAAGACGGAGTGTTAGGACCGAACTAGGAAGGGCCATATCAAGTCATCGAGGTCATTAAAGAAGGAACTTACAAATTAGCTCGGCTTAATGGAGGGGCAGTCCCACGAACTTGGAACGCCATTCATTTGAAGAGATATTATCAATGATTCCCTTGTAAGGCCTAAAAGGCCATTTTTTATGTATTACGCAATGAGAATTAACTTTTCATTTATGATTGTACATATTTACAAGTGTAATCTAAAGTAACCACGAAAGACCCTTTCCTAGTTACTTGGGGGGCATATGGTGCCTGAATAGAACCAGGTCACCTTAAAGACTTAGAAGTTAATTCAAATCGATTGATCGTTATTTTTCTTAAAAAACACTAGATATTGATAAAGGATTAACGCTAACTAAGTCCTATCCTGGATATAACTAGGTCATAAAGCTTAGAAATTAATTTAAATTGATTGATCGTTGTTTTTCTTAAAAAGCACGAGATATTGATAAAAATTAACGCGAACTAAGTTTTCAAACTAAGTTCCTGGACATAACCATGTCACAAAACTCAGAAGTTAATTTAAATTGATTGATCGTTGTTTTTCTTAAAAAGCATGAGATATTGATAAAAATTAACGCGAACTAAGTTTTCAAAGTAAGTTCCTGGACATAACCAGGTCATAAAACTTAGAAGTTAATTTAAATTGATTGATCGTTGTTTTTCTTAAAAAGCACGAGATATTGATAAAAATTAACGCGAACTAAGTTTTCAAATTAAGTTCCTGGACATAACCAGGTCATAAAACTTAGAAGTTAATTTAAATTGATTGATCGTTGTTTTTCTTAAAAAGCACGAGATATTGATAAAAATTAACGCGAACTAAGTTTTCAAATTAAGTTCCTGGACATAACCAGGTCATAAAACTTAGAAGTTAATTTAAATTGATTGATCGTTGTTTTTCTTAAAAAGCACGAGATATTGATAAAAATTAACGCAAACTAAGTTTTCAAATTAAGTTCCTGGACATAACCAGGTCATAAAACTTAGAAGTTAATTTAAATCGATTGATCGTTGTTTTTCTTAAAAAAGCACGAGATATTGATAAAAATTAACGCGAACTAAGTTTTTTCAAAATAATAACTAAAATGCGTAAAGGCAAAAGGAAGTAAATCGATTAAGAATAAAATTGATAGTTAGATGTCTAGAGGTGAAAAACCTCATGCAAAGTTACAAAAAAAAAAAAAGAGAATAATAAAAGAATGGATGCAAAATGGAAAGGCCCTAGGCTCCACCAGTCGGCCCTGTGGAGGTCACCGTCTCGCCCTCCTACTCGGCCACGACGGAGGCTTCCCCGGTCTTAGAAGGTTCTTCTTTCTCGAGGCGAGCTTTAAACCCCTCAAGCAAGGGCTCCCAGACGTCCGCTCCCAAGAAGGAGAAATCACCGTCGGAGTTATAGACCCAGCAGTGGTAGAGCATGTCCTCCATGGCGGTGCTGGAGGCTGCCTTCTCGGCTTCCAGGGCGGCCTTGGCCTCCTCGGCCCCAGCCTTCGCAATGTCTAGCTCTGCCCGCACAGCGGCAAGGGCGGCTTTGGTAGCCTCGACCTCTTGAAGCTTGGGACGGGCTTCTGCCAGCTCGGCCTGCGCGACCACCAGGGCATCGTTAGCCGTCTGCAAGGAAGTCTGGTGGGTGGCCACAACCGCCTGATGCTCGCCCCTCATATCCTCGAGCTGGGCCTTGGTCCTGGCTATGCTTCGGTGAAGGGCCAAGGCGCTCTGCAAAAACGGAGAGGCAACTGCCTTAAGAAAAAAAAAGGGGAGAAATGAAAAGCAGGGCAAGGCATGATAATCAAAAACCATAAAAGGGTAAGGTCAACTTACCGTTAGGGCCATGCCCAATGAAGATTCTAGTACGCCCACCGGGCTCTTTGTTTCGATGGCCCGCAGCTCTCTCTCGTTGAAGCGGTAGAAGTGGCTGACGGCGTAGTTCGCCGTCTCATACACCGTCCCCCGAAAGACATCTGGAATCTTCTCCAGGTCCTGGGGGTCAACCGGGATGCGCACCTCGGGAGGCGCAATCGCCGAAGCCTCGGGCTTCGCCCCTGTCTCCCAGACGAAGGCCGGAGCTCGCGGAGAGGGTGGGGGCATGCTCCCCCCTGCAACAGGAGGTGTAGTTTTCTCGACCTGGGCGGCTGGGGTTTGCTCTTTCTCCTTTGCAGGAGACTTGGTTGGGGTCCCGGCGGCTTTCTTCGCCATCCGGAGCTTCTTCATTTTGGGCCCAGAGGCCTTAACTGGGGAGTTCCCCCCGGAGAACACAGCCGGCAGATTTTTTCCCCCGGGCTGAGACATCTCCTCTGGAAAAACAAATATATGGTTAGTACACAAGCTAGAAGTCATGCAAAAACAAAAACAAAGGAAAAAAAACGAAATTCAAGTATATATATATATACTAAAGGGAATCCTACCCCCCGAGCTAGAAGAAGAATCTACGGTTACGACCATCGGCCCCAGAGCTTCCGCGGGGGAATCTAAGATAATTATTTCTCGAGCTGGCGCAGGTTCTGGATCCGAGGCTGTCTCAGGACTTGACTCTTCTACGTATTGCCTAATACCTGGAGCTACGACACCCTCCCGGAGTGATGGCCATGACCGAAGGTTAGTCTCATACTCCTCGAATAGGACGACCTAAAGGCTAGGGTGTTGTCTACAACTATGGTACCCCTAGGGCAGCTACTTTCGTAGTCCAACACGAGCTGGTCGACGCAGTGGAGCAGGATTTCATCTAAGTCTGGGTCACTTCGATGGCGTTGGACGATCTGTCTAGGATTGAACCTAGCTAGCCGGGGGTCGGCAGTGGCCCTATCTAAGTTCCTAAACATGTAAGGGTTACCTTGGCCGGAGGGACCTGCAGCTGCTCTGGACCGGACCCTCTCCTCGTCTGTTCTTTGGGCGACCTCCAACGCCCGCTTCCTCGTCCTCACGAAGGGCACCTCGTCCTCCTCATCCTCATCCCCCGCGACCTCCTCCACGATGATAGGCCTCATATCGCGAGCCGGGGGAAGCACCCGGGGCCTCCTCGGGTTCAGAGTCTGGCCTGGGGAGATCAGCTTACAGGCCAGCATCGTCTCGTCTGTCACGACCTGACGATAGTCCTTTTCACTAGGGGGCAAGCCCGCCAGTGTCTCGTACTGGCTCCCGAGGATCACAGACTTCTCTGTCCTTACGAAGATAGCTCCAGAATTAATCTAAGTCAGAAATGGATACAGGAGGAGCTAACCGATACTTAACTTACGAGCTAAGGTTGAAAGGCACTTACGAGGACGGTTGAAGTAGTGCAACTCGCAGTTTCGGAACTCCGTCGACATAAAGAATTGATCTTTGAAGTCGTTGGGGTGGCTGGGCAACTCGATGACCGCAGCCGTGTTGGGGAACCGAGTTAAGTAATAGAACCCGTCACCTCGCCCCCGCTGCTCCGGGCTGGCCTTGAGGCAGAAGAAATACAGAATGTCTGCAGGAGTGAGGACCTCCCACTCCTGTTTCAAGAACAAGTATCTTAACCCCGCCAACAAATGGTAAGAGTTAGGGGGGAGCTGGAATGGGGCCAACCTCACGTAGTTGAGGAAATCGGCGAAGTACTGGTCCAACGGGAGGAAGGCCCCCGCCTTGAAATGTTCGTCGCTCCAGGCCGAGAACACCTCATCAAGCGGCGCGCAGCTCCGCTCGCCTTCTAAGGGAGGTCGGGCAATCACGGTTCCTCTCCCCAGCTCGATGTTATGGGAGAGGAATATTTTGTTTACCCTCGCCTGGTCAGTGATCTTCGAGACGATCTTCTCCGCCTCAAAGTACGCGTCGGGGGCCACCTCGAGCTCATGTTCCACTGCTGGCCCAAAGTTGGGAATCGGGGATTCATCCATCACCTCATTTCCCTTGTTTTGTTGGGAGGACGAGCTGCCTACAGACTTCTTGGGAGCATTCTTCTTGGGTCCTATCTGGTCGCCTAGTGAACAAAAAGAAGAAATTTTAGAAGAAGGCGACCTAAAAGTGGAGAAGAATCTGAATGTGTTTCCTTGACATGAGCTGAGGTAAGCCCATCCCGTGGAGAGTGAGACCACGCGGTTCTATGAACACGCGCCTGTGCTCCTAACAGATCCCCGATTACTCAGAATTCGTATGTCAGGAGGGTCAGGATAGAAATTTTCCTTGGAAGGAAAGTTTCGGTAGGCGAGAGGTGCAAAACTGCCTGAGAAGCGTGTCCCCTAAGCTACCCGGATTTGCACCCAAAATACTGGGTAGTTTAAACCAGCGTACCTAAAATCCTACCCAGAAAATTTCCCCAGAAAACACGCCCTATAAACAATGCTCCTAAATGGTTTTCTACTGTAAATGATACCCTAACCTAAAAGGCTCTTACCCTTCATGCCCACAAAAAAACCAACAAAACCTTGCATGTGGCTATAGTAAATATTTACCTAAGCTACAGTGAAAAATAATTTCAAAACATGCACAGTCAGGAGACTTACAGAATGTTCTGGTTGAGAAGAGGATGAAGGGATCGCCTGGGTTGGGGCTTCGTCGGAGTAGTTAATTCCAATGCTTCGAAGGGGCCCTTACACCTGAACTTCTTGAGTGCTGGGAATGGCAGCCGGAAAGAAGAGGGTTTTTTCTTTTGAAAATGAAGAGAGAAGAAGAAGAAAACTTCTGGAAAATTTCAAATGAACGGGTGGCCCATGCGTAAGGTGGCCACCCCTTTTATATACGTGAAGGGCCACGTGAGGAGGGCCGTTGGATTGCCCTAATGTGGGATCCAAGGCTCTCCACTCGAAAGACGAAAGGACGGCTGAGTATAGGCTAGGCCATTTAATGCGGTTCTCGGAAGACGTACCATCACCAACCATGATGGTCCACGTATTCGGTGCCTGCGTGAAAGGTGGAATATGAAGAGTTCATGGGGAAGCCTAAAAGCCCCTACTGTGGCCCTATGCGACGTCGTACACCACGAGCAGGGGCTTGGGGGGCAAATATACGCCCTGATTTTCCCACGGGCTATTAGCGAGCTGAGATATGGCCCAATCATGTCTACCACGTGGACATCCCCAAGACCGGAGCTGCCATCGAATGATCCTACCTCCTTAGCTCAAGGTAACCTAAGGGTTCGCCAAGATTAGACTGAGTCTGGACTCTGAAGGCCACAGGTCGAGGGAGGCATCCAGCTCGTGATACGAGCTAGAGTTGGAGGCTTTGACCTCTTATAAAGTCAACCACGCAAGGTAAACGTGCATATATCAGACATCACGTGTCTGATATATCCCTGACTTCTCGGACACGCAGCATGAACGTGCGCATTTTGGCACCCACGACTGGGTTGGGCCGGGCGGCCCATTATCCCCCTTACCTATTGATTAGACTGCACTTCATGTGTCAGGTTTTAGGAATTAATCATGAATGTCACAGAGTTGACATGATAGGTAAGAAGGTCACGGGATGACCTTCTTACCAACTCCCAGGTGCCCTCTCCTATAAATATGGAGACCCTGGGAGTTGCAAAGGGGTGGATTCTATTGTGTAAGAAATACCCTGTAAAGAATACCAAGCATATAGCAATAATATTGACTGGTGGAGTAGAAGGATTTTAACCTTTGAACCACCTAAAAACGTAATTGTGTCACCAGCCCATTTCTAAAAAGATCATTCATCTATTTCGGTTCAACATAAGCACTAATCCCTTCCTCTTATTTTCTTAATTACCTGTTGGTGAAGAACCGCGTCAACATTATGGTATATTATTTTTCAACTTAGTATATATATTTTGTGGTATGGTATATCATTCAACAACCCATAAAAAATGAAAAAAAAAATCAAAATAACTTTAAAATAAAAACTAATAAACATATACCATACTATTAAAATATTTAGAATAAAATAGTAATTTGTTAAATGGCATATTTGGTAATATGTGATATTAAAGAGATGATTAAGCTATTTTACTACAAAATTAAAAACATAGACATTTACTTACTTTCACACACCATTAATGACATTTTGCACCATGCCCCATCTAATTATTGGGTTGCAAAGATACAATTGCTTAAATAAGAAAAAAAATATTTTATCAATCCAATAATTTTGGCAATTTGGTTAGGTTAACCCATTTAAACCAATATTGATTTTTTAGTTTTCAAATAATCAAATTCAATAAACTATAAATATATAGTGTACATCTTCTAAGTTTAAATTTATTATATTTTAAATTCATTTAAAATATAGGGTTTCATTCTTTTTATTTTTTAAAAAGATAATTCATATAATATTATATTATATATATGTATAAAAAAAATCTTATTTGATTTTGTTACACCCAAATTTCGAGAATGAATAAATAGCCTCGAAATGTAGGCTTGAAAAGAGTAAGCACAAAAATAACAAGTATTAGTTGTACACTTGTATAGATTGACATGATTCTAGATCTGTTCATTTATTAACGCTCGAGCATGAATTACATTGTTCGAGTTTAAGTTGCAGGCTCAAAGGCACTGATCTTCTCCGAAGAATGGATTCGGTGAAACCACTAGATGAGGAGGAGGCTGACTGGAATGATGAGCTCGAAGTCTGGATTGGTCTCAAAAGCGCGTCAACCTTACAACCGAGCTCAGGTACGCGTTTTCCACGCGGTAACTGTTAGGAAATTCATATTTCTTAGGGATTTGTTGTTATTAGATATTAACTCCCAATTATCATGGGATATTATGTAATTAATGTATTTATTTGTATTTATTTCAAATTTGAATGATTGATTGTAACTTCCCAAAATAAGGGGAAGATATTTTGTAAACTAGGTCTAAAAATAGCTTGAGAATTTCATTTGTAATCACGCACAATTGTTCTGGAGAATACTCTGTCAAATTGCTTTCTGCTGAACAACGTAAAAAGCTTGTGAGTTCTTCTGTTTTTTTTCTATAACATTGTTTAATGCTCTTCATAATTAAGTGGACGAAAAAAGACATCAAAAGTTTAGTGCTTTCGTTGAGATTATTAAGCAAATCTTCGTATTGTGTAATCAAAAACCTCCTGCATAACATCAATGGCTGCCACAAACAATCGAAGAATTAGTGGAGGACCATTGTCACAAATCCCTGAGGAACGAACTCCTCAGATTGAGAACTACCCGCGAAGGCTTGGGAAGCAGCCCCTGACAGACCAAGGCCCAGATGAAGGGAGTGCAACATCCGACTCCAGGAGGCCACCTGCTCCAATCCAATCCCCAGGCCCAACGAGGATCTATATTACAATCCCAAGAGGTATGGGCTCATTGTGGAATTGGAGAATCGCCAACTGCAACTACAATTGATTGAAGCCACACGGCGTAATGAGGATTTGGCTAGGCAAGTCGCTGAGGCACAGACACCTCCTGGGAGGACCAGAGGGCGTCTCTGCTGGAGTACGACCGCCAGAATAGCCGAACAAAGGGCCCAACAAGCCCAGCCGAGGCCTAGGGAAAATACCGGCCACGGTCACCCTGGGAGAAACACTCAAAATGCTATTACTGGCAATCCCACGATGAGTGTAACTGTTGGAATGGGGAATAATCGAGCTTCCTCTGTAGCTCAGAACTGTAATGTCCTAAACTCCAGGGACCGTTACGGTGTGCATTTTAAAAAGTGCTAAACTCGCTAATCGAGTCATTTGGCCATAATCGTGTAACTAAGTATGATTAGCGGTTTAGGGTTAAATATTTTGGTTAAGATGTAAACGTTTACTGTATACATTGGGATCCCAAAATATAATTTAAAGGTTAATTACAAGAAAATATTTACAACCAGCCGATCTAAGCGGCAAAATAGGGATTAACCCTAGTTCCTCTTTTAACCCTCGGTCGTGGCGGTCGAGCAGCTGCATATGTATAGATCGTCACCTAAGCTCTCCAACTCAAGGATGGTCCAGCTTTCTTTTGCCTTTACCTGCACCACATAGCTGAAGCCCAGCAAGAAAACTCAATATGCTCATGAACAGTAATAATATGTCATCAAATCATAATGTGCATGCCTAGCAATAATAGCCTTAATCATGCATGCAAATAAGTTCAGATAATGACGGGGGATTCATGATGAGGAATCATGCCCTCTTGAATTGATGACTATCAAGTCAATTCTAAGCATGTTGACGCCGTTTTTCGTCAACTTAAAATGTAGAGCACGTAAACAGTAAAGACTATGGCAAAGAAGAATAATATAGTAAAACAATGAGAGTTTTTTACGTGGTTCAGTAGTTAACTCTGCCTAGTCCACGAGTCTTTTTTATTAGGACTTAGGAAATTTCTGGAAAATTCTCCAGGGATGAATTCTCCAGAGATTCTCTCAAGATCACCAAATTTTGGTCCTTTACAAAGGTACATGACATCTTTATTTATAGAGGAGTTCTCATAATCCAATCCCACACGTTCCGGGAAGTTATTATGTAAATTAACAAATTTAATTACTTTAAAGTTTGTAACTCCCATATACAAGGAAACGTCCCCTGAAGACCAGGGGGCGTATAACCGTCTAGTTAATACCCCTTTATTGTAGGGAAGTTACAACAATAAATATCTCCTGAATGCGTGGACTGCATCTCCTCAGGTGACTCACTAACCCGTTCGAGGTCAGCAATCAGCATCATCCCAGTCTAGGTCTCTGAGTAAATTACGAGATGTATAACTTTCCCCAGGTCCAGCTAGGAGTGGTTAAATACCACCGAGGTCATTACCTTCAGAGCTTACACCCTTGCTAAGCTCGGGCTACTTGATCCAAAGACACCCGACAACGGACATACTCCAATACTATGTCTTTCGAGCTTAGAAATAATTTCAAGGTTACATAACTTCGAGATTGCCACCTTGCTTCGAGGTTTGGCACCTGGACCACGACCCATGCACTTTAGGTATTGCGAGCTCACACCTGACGAATCCAGCTTTCGAGGTCACAACCTCAGGTCTCGAAATCTGGGTGTAACATTTTGCCCCCTCAAAAGTATTAGTTCGAATCCTATGAGAATGAAACTTTTGAACTACTTTCTTCGGGAACCGTTCCATCACACACTCGAGTATGGACACGCGTCAGTTGAGTATTGCTTATTTAAGGTACTCGAGTGCCTTGAAAATCTGCCACCTTTACGGTACCATCTTGTCACTTGTTCCTGGCCGTCGGATTTGACACGGAATCTAGCCAATGGCCTAGATTGGTTTTATTTTCAACATCTCCATGGACCTATAAATAAGCTTCCGGTCGTCTTCTTCATTTTTCCCTTACATTCAAAAAAAAAAATTAGAGAGAAAATACCAGAGCCATTCTTGTCCGATTCTTGCATGTTTTCCAAGCCGAGAAGACAAAACACGGTTGGACTTTTTGAATCGGTGAGATCGTACTTGCAACCACTCGTTCAGTCATCCATTTCTCTATTCCCACCGATTACATTGTGTAAGTATCTGATCTTGGCTTTATATATTTTTTCCTCTTTTACGTGTGTTTCTGCCTCTATTGCATCTTAGTCACTAGAACTATGTTGGTTCATTCTTTAGTTTAATGCACTAGGATGCTTTGATCGATAGAGGTTAGGTTTAGGTTTCCACATTACTGGTTCTAAATCCAGTTCATATGTAGGAAGACCCAAATGTGGTCTTTTTTATGGGTTTCCAAATTTCGGAAGACGTATCTTGCACACCAAGATATTGGGTACAAAATCTGGGTTTTAAAGAATGCACGATTCCCAAGAATACCACTTTTGAATAACCGTCACCTTTTTTCCCTGATATTTTGGGATTTTCAAAAATTAAATCAACTTTCCTCCCTTTTTCGTGAAATACACGTCATGACACTAATCGAGTCCCCATGATCAAGCTCATTTCGTATCCAAGCAATTTCGATCTTGAACCACCGAGATCGTTATTCTTGATTCCTTGCGTGCATGGCCCTCACCATTTTTTCTTTCTTGCTAGATGTCACAGAATCTGGAAAGACGGTGGGGGTCGTCGCTTGCCATCCCGTATTCGCCAAAAACTCTGAGCCCAGAGTTGTTGTTTACCTGGAACCAGTTCTTGATTCGCGAACACGAGCTAGCTCATGAACAAGAAGAAACCCGAGCTCACTACCGACGTCAAATCATCGAGGTCATAGAGAAGAAGAGAAAAATCCTCTGAGAGGCCCTTTATCCCAGACCGATCCCCCTTGATCCCAGGCTGAAAGTGACAGTCGCGTACAATCCGGGAGATCTTCGATTCTCACTGATGGGGGAACCCTCCACTTCGCAGCCGAGGAGGGAATTCTTCGAGGCCGAACACTACTGGAGTTTGGTAACGTCGCTGGGACATATATTTGACATTCTGGCCCTGCACGGCTTAGGGCTGTCGGGCTCGCTTAGGTGCCGAGCTCCAACTGCACACGAGCGGAGCTACCGTGCTCCGGGGGATGGAAACCCTGACAGCAGGTTGAGGTATGCAGCCTGGAGCCAAGAGCACATGAAGGCGGGAGCTGTCCTTCCCTTGAAGTCTTTCTTTAAAGGCTTCTTGGACTATGTTGGGCTGGCTCCCTTTCAACTCAATACCAATTCTTATAGGGTTCTGCCTGCCCTAAGGTCGCTTTACCATGAGTCATTCAATGCAGATGTTGATTAGATCTAATCTTTGTCGGCTTGCGTTAAACACGCTAAGACCGTTCTTGACTTTTTAGTCAGTACCTTGTGACCAGAGCTTAGTACTACTGCTGAACTTGACTAGTGAGTAACAGCTTCATAGTTAATACTGACACCATTGCCAATTCGGACTAATTAATCAGTGCCACACACAAGTAAGCAATGCTACCAGTCATATATCATATGTTAAATATCCAAATGTAGGGCATTCAACGTGCTTACTTAACAATTACTAGCATAATTATGATCATGCACAAACACAGAGACTCAAGCTCTGATCAATCTCATATTTATCATTCATGACATGCCCTAATCAAATGTTTCTCGTGCATCACATGCATCACATACTGGGTGCAGTTTTCTTACCTTTGGTCAAAGCACAGATTACCAATAAACGAGCCACAAGCACAATCCTGATTTCAGGCCCCTAGTGATGGCCTAGTCACAACCATAATATAAAACATCATCAAAATGAGTAAATAAATACTTCCAGACCCAAACCTAGCCTCCGGAACGTCGAATCCTACTCAACTGGGTAGTAGAATTGATCACAGGCCCTTAGAGTTAAGTTCCCATGACTAAAAACCAAATCTGGGCAAAACTGTCCTCTAGCGCCGCGGCCCCACACCAGACCTGCACCGCAGCCCGCTTCCAAACAGAGTTAAAACCCTTCTCTGCCTGAGCCTAGTGTCGTGGCCCTAACAGCCCACCAGCAACCTTCACCTTCTTCATCGAGCCTGGGTCGCGGCCCGACCACGAACCCAACCAGAAACCTCATTTTCTCCATCTTAAAACCTTCCAAAAACCTATCCAAATATCTCCAAATTCCAAAATCAAAGTTCCCAAACATCCCCTTGATCCAAAACCAACAAAACCCAAGCTTTAATTCAATAAAAAAACTCATCAAAACACAAAATCAAATTCAAGCTTAAAAACATAAAAAACTTAGGTTACCTTCGATTATGTCGTTTCCTAACTAAATCCTTTGGCTAAAAAGCTTCTATACTTCCCTAGAATCACTATGCCTCGATCCTCGCCTGAATCCGAGTCCTAGAACTCAAGTTTCCTTCGAAAATGTGATCGGGAGACGAAAATGGAATTTTGAGGGAGAGAGAACGTTGTGAACGTTCTTTTTATTTCTTAACAAGTTACTTCAAGCTTAAGTAACCTCAAACAAATCCTAATGCTCGGGGTCCCGAAAACGCCCCCGGGGCTAAAATAGTCAAAACTTCCAAAATTTCCCCCTGATCTCACTAACTCCCAATTTATCATCAAATATTTATTTCCATTACCCAATATCCCGGTAATGTGCTAAATACCCCTTGACTCACTCTGAGTCAAGTTTAAACCTCGTTGTGACTTTCCCACTAGTTTACCTCCTAGGATCGTCTTGTGTTGGGTAACCCTAGCATAACCAAATAATAATGAAGCAACACACACATGCCACATATATGTCGAATATGCCCGAAATGACCAAAATATGAAAATCACCTAATTAATCAAAAATGGGTTCACATGCATATTTAATACTAATAAACATGCATATAATCAATTTAATTGCATAATAAATCAATTATGGCCCTCCGGCCTCCTAATCAAGGTCCTAAACCTTATTAGGAAATTATGGTCATTACAACTATCCCCTCCTTACATAAATTTTGTCCTCGAAATTAATCTGAACCGCCCGGAATATAAATTCCGCTCAATTGATTCCAATTTCCTAGGTCGTTCCCTCGACCTCACTATCTCTGTAACCTTACCTTGACTCAAGGTATAACTTTGTTCCTCTAAACCTTATTCTTTTTGTCTCATATTTGGACTGGCTACTTCTCAAAGGATAACTTAGCCTCAATCTCCAGATTCTCATAACTCAACTCATGAGTTTCCTTTCAATCCATGTCCTCAACATGGAAATATAAAATACACTGTGTACAACTGACAATGCCAAAATTGTTGTCAACTCAAAAGCAACCTAACTAATCCTTTCTAGGATTCAAACGGTCTTAATAATCTAGGGTTTAACCTGCTCTTATTTCCTCACCCCTTTCCATGGTGACTTTCTAAGGAAGATACAGTATTCCACTTGGAATTCCATATTCCTGCATTTCAAATCAACATAACTTTTCTATTTACTCTGAGAAGCGAGCATCCAAGCTCTAACCTTTTCAATAAACTCAATGATCCCCTGAACTACCTCAAGATCCAAACATAACATCTCATCCCAATGAATGGGTGATATGCATTCCCTATCATACAACATCTCATAAAGTGACCTTCCCAACAATTGGGTAACTCTCTCTAATTTATCATCAGTCTGAGGATAATGAACTGTACTACATTCCAACTATATACTCATCGCCTTCCTTAACCCTCCCAAGACCTGGAAGTAATAATAGAGTCTTCATCTGATAAGATAGACCTTGAATTTCATGAAGGCGCATTATCTCTCTCACATAGAGATCTGAATATTGATCAGCTGTATTACTTGTCCTTACTGACAGAAATGAACTCAATAAAAGAAACTGGTCCATAATGACCCAATCTAATTCACACTAACCCACTAACCTGGGCAGTCCCACCGCGAAACCCATCGCAATGTTTCCTTATTTCCATTATAGAATACTCAAAGGCTACAATGGCCTTACTGATTTTTGATGCTCTGATTTGACCTGCAATAACTATATTTCGCCAATCCGCTCACCAGGACCGTCTCGAGCCATAAACTGCAAATATATTCACATAATAATGTGGTTTCAACAATTATCACACATAATCACATTTATGCCATCAACGGGCCAGAAATTAAAAATATGCCCTTATAAGCTAAAAATGGCCCACATACATACTTAATACTCATAAACATGCATTTCACCTATCCATATAATCATGCATTAAATCATTTAATCACACATAAAACTAATTATGCCCTCAAGGCACGCTAATCAAGGCCCTTAAGCCTTATTAGCGATTTTGGGTCGTTACATAAGGTGTCTTCCTATACCGGTTTGTCTACAAAAATGGTTAAACTCAATGCACAAAACTCCAAGCCGTTATCTGTTCTAAGCTTTTTAATATTTCTACCAGTTTGATTTTCAAGCATGATTTGAATCTCTTTGAACTTACTAAATGCATCATTTTTATTCTTTAAAATGTACATTCAAACATGTCTATAAAAATCATCTATGAATGATAGAAAATACCTTGCACCTCCTTTTGAAATTGTTCTTGAAGGCCCTCATAAATCCGAGTGCAAATAGTCAAGAATGCCTTTGGTCTTGCGCAATCAAACCCCAAACTTAACTCTGGTTGATTATCCAAGAATACATTGTTCACGGAAACTCAAGTCTTGTTTCTGATCTTTGCCAACTACTTATTTCTCACTGAGAATTTTCAAACCCCTTATACTGATATGCATGATTCTTCTATGCCAAACCATGGTAGAGTGTTCTGCATTCTTAGATACCATATTCAACTGATGCTTAGACGTGCCTCCTTGTAAAACATAAATTCCATTCACTTTTGCTCCTTTCATGATTATCATTGAACCTTGATAACATTTAGTTGACCATTCTCCACCTTAACTAGATAGCCATCTTGATCAAGCATAGCAACAGAAATCAAATTTCTTTTTAATTCAGGAACATGTCAAACTTGCTTCAATTCAGTAACATTCCCATCTTCTAATTTCAACTTGACAGTGCCTATTATGATTATTGGACATGCTTTATCGTCTCCAAGTTTCACAATACTTCCATTGATTGCTTGATATTCAGAGAATTCATTTTTATCAGACATATATGTAAAGAACATTCTGAATCAATTGTGACGACCCTAAGGTAGGGTATGTCTGCCACATACTCGTAATTCTAGGGTTTACGAGTATGTTAGGTACTTGACCAAATGAATTAAATACAATGATACAAAGAAATACAAAAAAATTTAAAATTTTTATATAAACTTATTAATAGAAATTATTACATGTATGAATACTTTAAATTCAATGCAGCCATATGAAAACTCTAAACCACTATTGCATTGCCACTGAGTCCGTGCTCCACAAGTTGCTCAACAGCTAAAGCCACACTTGGAAAAATGTTGGAAAATAACATAATGAGATAACGCTCAGTAAGCAAATCTCATGCATACACATACACATGAATGTCGTGAGTTTGTAGTGCACATATACTAATATGCTGACTTGTATATACTTATGCATTTCATTTATTGCTCATGCACTTTCAAACTTTACTTTTATGCTCTTTCTTTTACTTTCACATTTTTATGGGCCCGATTTCACTTGTGCACACTGTTTGATTCAGCCAATGCCTACAGGGCTTGTTACACATATTGTTGACGCCGCTTTTCGTCAAACAGTGAAAGAAGAGCACATAAACAATAATTGATAATGGCCAATTGAAATAAAACAATATAAACACACGATTTTTACGTGGTTCAGCAGTTAAATCTGCCTAATCCACGAGTCTCTGTTATTAAACTCAAGATTATCTCTGAGAACTCTTCAGGAATGAATTCTTCAGAGTTTTCTCTCAAAGATCAGAATTTCGGTCCTTTACAATGGTATATGGCCTCTCTATTTATAGAGAAGGCTGTAGAATACTATCCCACATATTTTGGGTAGTTACTCTTTTTGTGTAAATAAAATAAATGGCTTTAAATGCCTATAATCATATATAAAAGGAAATGTCCCCTCAAGATCAGGAGACATATAACTGACCAAATAATATCCCACGATTCTAGGGGATTTACAATAATAAATGAGGATTACATCTCGTATTTATAACACTTGTAGATATTCAAGGTGGTTATCGCGTATCTCTAAGGCTTTAGCTTCCCAGGTTTCCCGTCATCTATCGAGCTAAAACATCTCCTGAGGCCACATGGCTTTCGAGATCGTATGTGCGTCGAGCTCGGGACCCCTGATCCGAGATCGTCCCTGAAGATGAGAGCGTCCCCGGAGCTATCTTTCGAGATCATGAATACTTCGAGGTCACCATACTCGAGGTCGTCTATGTCCTGCAGGCTCGACATTCGATCCTGGAGCATGTTTCCAACCTTATGAGTCCACTTATTCGCGAGTCCAACTTTCGAGGTCATATTTAACATAGCTCGAAATATGGGTGTAACATCTTGCCCCCTCAAAAGTATTTGTTCGAATCCTAAGAGAAGGAAACTTTTGAACTACTTTCTTTGAGAACTGTACCGTCACACCTTTGAAAATGGACACGCGTCAGCTGGGTATTGCTTATTTTTGGTACTTGAGTACCTTGGGAACATGCCCACGATCATCCGTCTGCCACCTTTTCGGCGCCATCTTGTCATTGATTCCCATCCGTCCGATTTAGCAAGGATTTCATTCAACGCCCCGGATTAATCCCCCTTTTTCCACCTATATATACGAGACCCCATTCTTCATCTTCATTTTTACCTTCGTTTACCAAAAGCAAGAAAAGAAGAAAAACGAAACCAGAGACCTCCTCATCAAGTTTCTATTCTGTGCATGTTTTATCGGCCAAAGAAGCAAAGAAATCCCGGTCTGTTCGAGTCCGTGAGTTCGTATTTGCAACCTCTTCTTCAATCGAAAATCTCCCTGCAATCGCCATTATTGTGTAAGTAAGCAATCTTTGTTTCCCATTTTGTCAGTTTTTATTCAAACTGTTCTTGTTGTGTACATGTATATACTAGTTTACATCATTAGCATAATACGATAGGAGGTTTTGATCCGATAGGCTCTTATGCTTTTTAGACTTCCATGCTGGATTTACATCACTGGCTTATACCCAGTTTTCATGTTTGAATGAGGTTCCAATTTTCTGGGTTTTGAAATTTTTAGGCGACGCTTATTGTATACTAAGTTTTCGGGTAAAAAACATGGGCCTTGATAAATGCACGAAACCTAAGGTTGCCTTTCCTGGTTAACCGCCACTTTCTTTTCCCTTGATTTTCGGGATTTTCAAAAAATTATCCACGCTCCTTTCTTTTTCGTGGAACGCACGCCCTGACTCTTCAATAAGGGTCTTGATATTTAGCTTGTTTTACTCCTAAAACCCCGAGCTCATAAGTTCGAGCTCGGAACTCTTGCATGCATGGCCCTCACCATTTTTTCTTTCTCGCTAGATGTCACAGAATCTGGAAAGACGGTGGGGGTCGTTGCTGGAAATCCCTTATGAGCCAAAATCTCCGAGCCCAGAATCGCTATTCGCCCGGAATCAACGTCGGATAAGAGAATACGAGCTCGCTCGTGAGCAAGAGGACATTCGAGCTCACTACCGCTGCCAGATAGACGAGGTCATAGAGGGGAAGAGGAGAGTTCTTCGGGAGGCCCTCTACCCGGAATCCAATTCAGGACCTAGGCCGATTCCTCTCGACCCTGCGTTAAAGGTTACTGTCGCGTTCCCTCCGGGAGAGCTCAAATTTTCACTAATGGGGGAACCTTCTTCCTCGCAGCCGAGGAGAGAGATGTTCGAGGCCGAGCACTACTAGAGCTCGGTTACCACAACAAGTCAGATAACTGACATCCTAGCTTTCCACGGCCTTAGCCTGTCAGGCTCCTTGAAGTGTCGACCTCCGGCCAACCATGAACGAAGCTGCTTCGCCCTTGGGGGCCGCGACGCCAGTGTGAAATACGCGGCCTGGAGCTAGGAACATATGAGGGCAGGAGCTCTGTTGCCCTTGAAGTCTTTTTTCAAGGACTTCACGGATTTCGTTGGGCTGGCCCCGTTCCAACTCAACACCAACTCTTACAGGGTACTGTCCGCCCTGAGGTCCTTATACCACGAGATGGAGTGGAAAGGACCTTCGCCTCAAGAGATCTTGTATCTCTTTTGTCTGAAAAGTAACCCCTCCCGAGCTCAGGGAGGGGATGGCTTCTATTACCTCTCGAGCTATCCCAAGGAGAAGAAGGTCTTTGAGGATCTTCCCAATCATCCGCCCGATTTCAAAAGGGCCTTCTTCTGGACAGACGGTCTGTCCCCGTCTCGACACTATTCGCTCAGGCAGATTTGTAAGTATTCTTGTTATATTTATTTTTGTGCTCGTGACTTTAGTTCTTAGATCCGTACTTAGTAGAAATATGTTATCTTTCAGCCAATTTTCAGCGTCCCACTCCCGACGATACAATGAAGGAGCATAGGGAGACCCAGCTCCAACTTCCTCATGGCAGGAGGTCCCTCTTATACCTTCTACACGAGGATAAGCTCTGAAAGTGCGGACTTTTGGGGGAGGGCCAGTCTACCTTTGACTGGTCCAATAAAAAATACGAACACTGGGAGCAGGTGCCACTGCCCACAGGCGCCCTTCCTCCGAGGAGAGAAACGAGGCCGCCACTTCCAGTTCGCCCGAGGAGTCCGCTGTCTGGGAATGAGGCTAATGATGAAGCCTCGAGCTCGGATCCGGATGAAGGTAAAGTCCTTCCTACCTCGAGAATGTGGTCCCCCGCTTTACTAAAACACAGGCCCAATAGGTTAGTCTCGTGCCCACAGGATAGATACCACTTCTACATATGGAGTTGGGTAAATGACTGCGTCCATAGGTTTGATAGTGGGCTCGGGAAATACGACACCATGTACACCACGGACGAGATGTGGAACGGGATAGCCGTTCAGTATGGGACCAATGATTATAGGGACCTCTCGAGGTTATCACCCACATATAGGGAAGGCACTCCCCCCGCATCCTCTGAAGACGGGGGAATTTCATGGTCCCCAAGTTTGAGCTTAGGGGAGAGTTCCAGTTAGGTTTCTTCTATCATCACTTTATATGTCTGTGATACTGAAACAACTTGTATGCTTCTCTTTTATTAACTCATGTGTTGTCACTTGTGCAGGCAAGATGGACTCCGACCTCGACAACATCATTGACGGCGCCGGCGCCAAGAGGAGCAAGCGCCCCAGAGCGGGGGCGCAGAAGACTGACCAGCTGGGCAAAGGCCCCAAGAGGTCCAAGAAAACACCTCCCCTTGCTCCGCCGGTTTCGAGCTCCATCGTTGCGGCGACTTCCCAGGCCGGTGCTTCCACAACGGCGCCGTCCTCGCAGGTCGTTGCCTCGGAAGTGGCGCCGACTTCGCTGGTTGGTCCCTCCGCTATGGCTGAGCCCCAACCCCCCGTGGCGGTTTTGCCCTCCTTAGGTCCGCCTTCTAGAAGGCCTTCTGCTTCTCGAGCATAGAAGCTATCAGTCTCCACCCACATGGATGCATATGTGGTTGATAATGCCGCTGGGTCCCATGGATCTACGCTGGTCTCAGATGTTATGTCCCGGATCGGCCAGAGCTATGGCAGTCTCGAAGCTCCCCAATGGCAGTGCTTAAATGACACCCGAGACTGCACTTTTCTCTACGAGAAGAGTATCGAGCATACTGCCGCGGTGAGTATCCTTCTATAGTCCTTTCTTTTCTGCTTATAATCACACTTACCTGGAGCTAATGGTGGTTTTTTCCTTTTTTCAGGCTCTTGCCTTCACTGCCCAGCTCAACTATAAGATGAACAATGAGGTCCACTCGAGCAAGTCTCATGCTCAGGAAGCGAAGGATCTCCAGCTCAAAGCATGCGATGATCTGAAGGCAGCGAATGCGAAGCTTGAGGCAGAAGCCAAGGAACGTGAAAACATGGCCACTGAGCTCGGGAAGCTGAAAGCTGAGCTCGAGGAGCATAAGAAGGAGATCACCCAGCTTCAGGAGACCAACAAGAAGCTTGAAGAGGACAAGGCTGCCACCTTCGAGATCATGGAGGATGAAAAAACTCGCCTCCTTGCTGAATACAAAGAGAAGAAGGAACAAGCAGTTGACTCTGCTATGTACCGAATGTGGGCCTACAATGAAGATCTGGACACCAGCTTCTTAGGTCCTCACGAGGCGCCGCTTCTTGAAAGGTGGAATGCTCGGCTCGATAAGGAAGAGGCTGAACAGTTCGAGAAGGAGAAGGCTGAGCAGCTCGAGAAGGAAAAGGCTGCTCGGGACGTCGTTTCGAAGGGAGCTCAGGAGAATAGTCATACTATTCGTCCTGAGGAATCCGGTGCTGCAGATGCTGAGAAGGCCAAGGAGACTCCTCTTCCTTGACTCTGATCTCGGGGGAACCATTTATTGGGGCTGCATCCCCTTATTTTTGTAATTATTTTAATTTATGCCCTCGGGGCTGATACAATTTCTTTAAATATTACTTATATATGCTTTACATTTCTTGGCTCGAAATATTTGGCATATTTTATATTGATGAATCAGTTATGTTTATTTAGTCATACAAACATATTGTGGATTTTGGTTCGAAGCTCAATGCATTCATGCACAGTTTGTTCAAATTATCCTCTTCCGACCTCGTTAATTTCCAAAGTCGGATATTACTTTAACCATGAACCCGAAAGTACTTATATGGTATGTAATGTGAATGATTTGGTTATATCTTTTTTGTTTAGTCACTTTTCCTCATCCTCAGTTTTTGCTCCGAGGTTAAGAGTTCGAAACTATTTTCTTTAAGATATTCCAGCCTCGATCTCGACTTATCTCGAAGTAGATTTAGGTTCCTACTTATCATCGATTAGTTTTTTGGCTGGTTTGTTCCAAACCTGTTTAGTTTGCACATCTGGTTAATTCCAAACGTTTTCTATTTTTTTTTATAATTTGGTTATGTCCGAACTATCTCAGCTCGCGTAATTGGTTATATTCAAGTACTTTATATATTTTTGATAATTCGGTTATATCCGAACTATCTAGGCTCGCATATTTGGTTACATCCGAATACTTTATATGTTTTTGATAATTCGGTTATATCCGAACTATCTAGGCTCGCGTATTTGGTTACATCCAAATACTTTATATGTTTTTGATAATTCGGTTATATCCGAACTATCTAGGCTCGCGTATTTGGTTACATCCAAATACTTTATATGTTTTTGATAATTCGGTTATATCCGAACTCTCTAGGCTCGCGTATTTGGTTACATCCAAATACTTTATATGTTTTTGATAATTCGGTTATATCCGAACTCTCTAGGCTCGCGTATTTGGTTACATCCAAATACTTTATATGTTTTTGATAATTCGGTTATATCCGAACTATCTAGGCTCGCGTATTTGGTTACATCCAAATACTTTATATGTTTTTGATAATTTGGTTATATCCGAACTGTCTAGGCTCGCATATTTGGTTACATCCAAATACTTTATATGTTCTTGATAATTCGGTTATATCCGAACTCTCTAGGCTCGCGTATTTGGTTACATCCAAATACTTTATATGTTTTTTTTTTTGTATATGTTATTTTATTTTTTAAGCTGATGGTATTTGTACCAATGATGCCCCCTTAATATCCTATGAGTGTGACCATAGGTTATTAAATTAAGAGAGATTGCAAAAATGAAAAGAGATAACATATTTGAACGAAATGGAACTTTTATTTGATGACATTCAAAAACAAATAAGCTAATACAAATAGAAACTCATGGTTATAGGCAACACTTTTCCTACACTACAGATAGTAAGGTCTAAGGTGTTCGCCATTCCATGCTCGCAGTACTAGGCTCCTGTCCAATCTCGCAAGTTTGTACACACCAGGTCGGATGACTGACTCTATCTGGTATGGTCCTTCCCAGTTCGGCCCGAGCACTCCAGTTGCCAGATCTCGAGTAGCCAAGAATACGCGTCTTAACACCAGATCTCCCATTCCGAATTTTCAATCTTGAACCCTCTTGTTGAAATATCTGGTAGTTCGTTGCTGGTAGGCAGCGTTTCTCAGCTGGGCCTCTTCTCTTTTTTCTTCAATCAAGTCTAAGGTTTCCTCGAGATGAGTATGGTTTGAACTTTGGTCGTAAATCTGAGTTCGGATCGTTGGGATTTCGACTTCTATGGGCAACATTGCCTCGCAGCCGTATGCTAGAGAGAACAGGGTATGTCCTGTCGAGGTTCGAGCCGTTGTCCTGTATCCCCAAATGACTTGGGGAAATTCTTCGGGCCACCGTCCTTTTGCTTCCTCCAACTTTTTCTTTAGTGAACTCTTGAGAGTTTTGTTCACAGCTTCGACCTGGCCATTCGCTTGAGGGTGAGCCACTGATGAAAAACTCTTTATTATACCGTTCTTTTCACAAAAATTGGAGAATAGTTCGCAATCGAACTGGGTTCCGTTGTCGGATACGATCTTCCTCGGCACTCCGTATCGGCAAACGATGCTCTTTACAACAAAATCAAGGATTTTCTTTGAGGTTATAGTTGCCAATGGTTCAGCCTCCGTCCATTTTGTGAAGTAATCCACGGCGACTACAGCATATTTCACTCTGCCTTTTCCAGTCGGGAAAGAGCCTATGAGGTCGATGCCCAATACCGCGAAAGGCCATGGGGATGTCATCATGGTCAGCTCAGATGGTGGGGCTCGAGGTATCGTGGTGAATCTCTGGCATTTGTCACATTTCTTCACATACTCGAAAGAATCCGCTTTAATGGTTGGCCAGAAATATCCCTGGCGTATGATCTTCTTGGACAGGTTGTGCCCCCCAGTGTGATCTCCGCAGAACCCCTCATGAATTTCTTCAATGATTTTCTTAGCTTCGGGAGGGGTTACGCACCTGAGTAACGGCATGGAATATCCCCTTCGGTACAGCCTTCCATCCAAGATTGTGTAACGGGGAAGTTGATACATCAACTTTCGAGCTTGGTTCCGATCTTTTGGAAGAACTCAATTTTCGAGATAATCAACTATCGGGGTCATCCAAGTCAGCTCTGTTTCGATCATACACACATCTTCCTCTTCTGGCTCGTTAATGCTAGGCGCTGGTAGGTGTTCTATGGGTACGACATTCAGCTCTTCATTTTCGGCGGACGTTGCGAGTCGAGCTAAGGCATCTGCATTTGAATTCTGCTCGCGGGGAACTTGTTCGATTGTATAGAATTCGAAACACTCTAACGCTGATTTTGCCTTCTCCAAATAAGCTGCCATTCTCGTGCCGCGAGCCTGGTATTCACCCAAGATTTGATTAACTACCAGCTGGGAGTCACTGTAGCAATGTATAGCTTTAGCTTTGAGCTCCTTAGCTATACGAAGTCCTGCGAGTAAAGCCTCGTATTCGGCCTCATTATTGGATGCTTTAAAGCCAAATCTTAGGGCAGAATGAAATCTGCTTCCTTCGGGGGTAACCAAAATGATCCCTGCCCCTGCTCCATTTTCATTTGACGAGTCGTCGACGTAAAGTTTCCACAGCTCGTGGGCCGTGGTTATTACCTCGTCGTCGGCGATACCCGTACATTCTACTATAAAGTCCGCTAATGCCTGTGCCTTAATGGACGTTCTTGGGTGGTAGGTGATCTCGAACTGTCCGAGCTCAACAACCCATTTAAGAAGTCGACCTGAAGCCTCTGGTTTAGATAGGACTTGCCTAAGTGGTTAATCAGTCAGCACATGGATGGGATGTGCCTGAAAGTAGGGGCGGAGCTTACGGGATGAATGAATCAGGCTGAGCGCGAGTTTCTCCATCAGTGGATATCTTGACTCTGCCCCCAGTAATCTTTTACTGATGTAGTAAACGGGTCTTTGCACCCATTCTTCTTCTTGGACGAGCACTGCACTTATCGCGTGTTCGGTAGTTGAAAGGTATAGGTACAGTATTTCCCCCGTTTCAGGTTTTGACAGGATGGATGGTTCCGCAAGGTGCTTTTTGAGCTCCTGAAAGGCCAGCTCGCATTCCTCTGTCCATTCAAACTTCTTACCTCCTCTCAGCAAGTTGAAAAATGGAAGACCACGATTTGTAGACTTCGAGATGAATCTGCTTAGGGCCGCCATCCTGTCAGTCAGACTTTGGACATCCTTGTGCCTTCGAGGTGAGGGCATGTCAATCAGGGCCTTGATCTTGTCGGGGTTAGCCTCGATTCCACGGGAGTTCACAATAAAGCCCAGAAATTTCCCTGAAGATACCCCAAAAGTGCACTTCTGAGGATTTAGCTTCATGTTATACTTCATGAGCACGTCGAAGCACTCTTCGAGGTCATCAACATGGTTCTTGTTGAGTTGAGACTTCACAAGCATGTCATCAACATAAACCTCCATGTTGTTCCCTATTTGCTCTGAAAACATCATGTTTACGAGTTGCTGGTATGTGGCTCCAGCATTCTTGAGCCCGAATGGCATGACATTATTACAATATAGCCCTTTATCCGTGATGAAGCTCGTATGTTCTTGGTCGGGGGCGTGCATGAGAATCTGGTTATATCCAGAATAGGCATCCATGAACGACATCAGGCCATGCCCCACCGTGGCATCTACGAACTGGTCAATCCTTGGTAAAGGAAAACAGTCTTTTGGGCAAGCTTTGTTGAGATTTGAGTAGTCAATACAAGTTCTCCACGTCCCATTGGGCTTTGGGACCAACACCGGATTGGCTACCCAGTCAGGGTAAAAGGCATCCCTAATGAAATGGTTTGCCTTTAACCTGTCAACCTCCTCCTTCATTGCTTTCTTTCTGTTTTCGTCCAGCTGCCTTTGCTTTTGTTGCTTTGGGGGAAAGCTTTTGTCTATGTTTAGAGCGTGGCTTGCTACATTCGGGCTTATCCCCACCATGTCAGAATGCGACCATGCGAAGACATCCTGGTTTTTCTTCAAAAAACAGATTAATTGCTATTTGGCCTCGTCTTGGAGGTGTTTTTCGACCTTCACCTTCTTTGAGGGATCAGCTTCTTCGAGCTGAACTTCTTCGAGCTCCTCTAAAGGTTCGAGGTCAACCTTCTCTTCAATGCTAGGATCGATCTCTTCGTCAATTTCTAAAACTGTTCCGTCTTTGTTTTGTATGATGACGAGTGCTTGAGCGTTCGTTTGTTTCTTTCCTCTCATGGAGATGCTATAACATTCCCTCCCTGCCAATTGGTCTCCTTTCAACGTCCCGACTCCGCTAGGGGTCGGGAACTTAAGGGCCAGATGCCTTACTGATGAAACTGCCCCCAGCCCGACCAGGGCGGGTCTCCCGAGCAGTACATTGTAGGCAGATGGTAAGTCTACTACCACGAACTCCATTATCTTGGTCACCGAGACAGGATAGTCTCCCAAGGTTATGGGGAGCTCAATGGATCCCATACAGGCAGTTCCTTCTCCTGAAAAGCCGTACAAAGTAGTTGCACATGCTTTCAGGTCACGAAGGGAGAGTCCCATCTTCTCGAGGGTTGCTTTATAGAGGATGTTGACTGAGCTCCCATTATCTATGAGAACTCGGTGGACCCTTTTATTGGCTAACTGAAGAGTGATGACCAGCGGATCATGATGAGGGAACTGAACATGAGAGGCGTCTTCCTCGGTGAATGTTATTGGTTGTGTTTCAATCCTCTGGCTTTTTGGTGCCCTAGGTTCGGGTTCATAAGGAGACCCGTCCCCTGTCTTCAACTCGTTAACAAACCTCTTTTGGGCATTCCTGCCCCCTCCTACGAGGTGAGGCCCTCCCGAGATGGTTATTACATCCTCTCCATCGATCGGCGGGGGCCTGTCCTCTTCCCGAGATCGGGAGTTATTGTTTTGTGTGGTCGGAGGCGCGGCTACTCTCTGGCTCGTGGCCGCCTGACTAGTACTCTGGTTTTTGACATAATGCCGGAAGTAACCTCTCGAGATCAACCCTTCGATCTCGTCCTTCAGTTGTCGACATTCATTGGTCGTATGTCCGGTGTCTCTGTGGAACCGACAATATTTACTGGAATCCCTCTTGGATTTTTGATTTCTCATCGGGTCAGGGCGCCTAAAGGGGACCTGGTTCTCATTAGCCAGGTATATGTTCTCCCGAGACTCATTGAGCTCGGTGTATACCTTATACACGGAGAAATACCTCTCCCCTTTCTTTTTCTTTCCTCCCTCAGCTTCGAGGTTACTTCCTTCGGTCTTTTTCCTCTTGGAGGGGTTCTCCGAGGCAGGCTTTGGTGCCGCTGGGTCCGCCGAGGTGGAGGCAGAGTTGATGTTTATTGTTGTAGTTTCATATTGGGAGGTCGCTTTAAGCGTCGACCTCGCTTCCTCTACATTGACAAACCTCTGCGCTCGTCTGTTAAACTCGGTTATTGACCTTACCGGTTTCCCTTGCATGTCGTCCCAAAGGGCACTTCCCGGTAATACGCCAGCTCTGATAGCCATGAGGTGTCCACTGTCATCCACATCCCGAGCTCGGGCTACTTCCAGATTAAATCTTGTTAAGTAACTCTTCAATGTTTCGCCCGGTTGCTGCCGGACGTTAATTAAGGTGGACGCTTCTGGTCTGACCCCTACCATTGCTCTGAACTGCTTTTTAAAGTCTTTAGACAACTGCTCCCATGAGGTTATTGAGTGTCTCTTATACTTTTCGAACCAACTTTTGGCAGGTCCTGCCAATGATGTTGGAAACAGCATGCACTTGAGCTCGTAACCCACGTTACTGGCTCTCCTGATAGTGTTGAACGTGCTTAGGTGACTACACGGGTCGGTCTTTCCTTCAAACGTAGGGACGTGAGGAATCCGAAAACCTTGAGGGAATTGAGTGTCAGAAATATGGGGAGCAAACGGCTCGAGCTCCTCATCAGAGTCCTCATAGCGACCATTTCCTCGTTCATTCTTTAAGAGCCTAAAGGCTCTTTCGAGCTGATCGATTCTTTCTTGGACTGGGTCAGTAGAAGGTGCTGTCTGGAATTGACTGTCATTGATAGTGATTCTAGGCTCGCGTCTTCGTAAGGGATCTCTATGCTCATTCAAGCGATCCCTCAGGTTCAGATTTGTTTGATCTCCATTCCCCCGACTCTGATTCAGATGATTTCGCAGGTCAGGATGATTCTTGCGACTTCCAGTATTCTTACGACCTCGGTCGTGTTTACTGATGGACCTGGTCTCTCCGGACTCATCACTGGTGAAACTCATTGTTCGGTTATTTCACGATGGATTCTTTCCACGTCGCCTCATCTCCGCAGTGCGAGACCGAGACGTCTGACTTCTCTCAGATGGAGCGCCTCTCCGCTCCTGGAAAGTCTCCCTGTTTCCTTGTCTTTCCCCCGCACGCCCTTGATCCTGATCTCGAACAGGTTGAGCGTTTCTGTGTGGGGGCGAAGGATATCTTATGGGTGACGGAGGGAACCGTATAGGCGACGGTGGCTGCCACCCCTGGCGCGGCCTAGAGGGTCCAGAATTTTCCCGAGATGGGTCAGTTGCATTCGGTGCGCTCCCAGGTACCTGAGTCCGAGCCTCTGCAGGGGTTCGGTTATTCTCAACTCCTGCAGGCACTTCCACAGGTGGGTTAGCCGGGACCCGAGCTCGAGTACTCCTGTGGGGCCTAGGTGGAGCGGATGGCTCTGCTGGTGCCGGAGGTTGAGTCGGCCTCCTTGTGGCAGCATCCTTTCGCGGACGCCCGCGGGGCCTCCGGGGAGGAACATGTACGTCCCTTGGAGGAGGGACTTGGCTTTCGCGCGGAGGCGGGGTCTGAGCCACCTGCGCCTCTGCGCCTATCCTTGTCAACTCCTCATTCCGTTTGTTGGCTTCTGCCAACAGCTGCTTCAGTTGTCGGTTTTCAAGTTCCACAATAGGAACGTACCGCTCAGGATTGTAGTACATATCCTCATCCCTTGGTGGAGGAGGTGGTCCCCGGGAATCAGAGGACCCACTTCTCTCTTCAGCATCCGGGTTCTCCATTGGTTGTTTTCCAGGACGTCTTGGGTAATTTTCTTCAGGGGTGTTCTGATTGTTTGTGGCCATGATTTTCTCAGGGATGAATGCTTAAGGCTCTCAATGAAAGCACCAAACTGTTGACGCCACTTTTCGTCAAACAGTGAAAGAAGAGCACATAAACAATAATTGATAATGGCCAATTGAAATAAAACAATATAAACACACGATTTTTACGTGGTTCAGCAGTTAAATCTGCCTAATCCACGAGTCTCTGTTATTAAACTCAAGATTATCTCTGAGAACTCTTCAGGAATGAATTCTTCAGAGTTTTCTCTCAAAGATCAGAATTTCGGTCCTTTACAATGGTATATGGCCTCTCTATTTATAGAGAAGGCTGTAGAATACTATCCCACATATTTTGGGTAGTTACTCTTTTTGTGTAAATAAAATAAATGGCTTTAAATGCCTATAATCAGATATAAAAGGAAACGTCCCCTGAAGATCAGGAGACGTATAACTGACCAAATAATATCCCACGATTCTAGGGGATTTACAATAATAAATGAGGATTACATCTCATATTTATAACACTTGTAGATATTCAAGGTGGTTATCGCGTATCTCTAAGGCTTTAGCTTCCCAGGTTTCCCGTCATCTATCGAGCTAAAAACATCTCCCGAGGCCACATGGCTTTCGAGATCGTATGTGCGTCGAGCTCGGGACCCTTGATCCGAGATCATCCCTGAAGATGAGAGCGTCCCCGGAGCTATCTTTCGAGATCATGAATACTTCGAGGTCACCATACTCGAGGTCGTCTATGTCCTGCAGGCTCGACATTCGATCCTGGAGCATGTTTCCAACCTTATGAGTCCACTTATTCGCGAGTCCAACTTTCGAGGTCATATTTAACATAGCTCGAAATTTGGGTGTAACACATATCATATAGAATCCCATGGGTTCTCCTCCGGCTAGCCATCATCGCAGCTAGGCTCATCATAACACTCATTTCATCGTTGCCATAGCTGCCATACTTATTACACATGTGGAGGAGAAAGACGGAAACATGGCAAACATATCTGAATGGTCAACTCTGACCTAGCCCATACCAGTGGGCAGCCACTATAAGCCTTATAGACCTCCGTCTTCTTCATTGCACTTACTTAATTGCTTCATCAAAACAGTGGCACCCTTTTTAACATCTTATTATCACTTTGCTTAAGCCTTGTGTCATTAAAATGTTCAACTTTACATAAGTCTTTTTCAAGGCATTTCATAACTTTTCTCATATTCATATGCATGGTCTTATATCACATAATAATGTATCACATAACTATACATGCCATGCATACATGTAGATGCTGAAATGGCAATGTTCATGTTCATGATTCATGTTTGATGGTATTCAATCAAGGCATTGTATCACATCTCATATAACTCAAAACATCTTTAGTCATAATACATGAAGCTTTGGGTTGGTGGCGTTGTTATACCTTAACGTAGAGCTATGGCTCAGGTCTAAGGTTTCCAACCTAAAAACTTAAATGCTTCATATATCATAACACATAACAAAAATCATGAACATAAAAGTAATCCACATATTCATCAACATAAGAACGCATACTTGCACATAATTCATATCAATCTTAACCAAGTAAGACATATTTCACATATCACAAAATTCATCAATTACATATCACACAACACCTTTATGATATTCATATAACCATTCTTCACATACTTATCATATGCATCATCATCATACCATACTTAACTCATCAGATGTACACAATCAATGTAGTAATGCATCTTACACTTAAGCACAAGAGGTGAGATTTACTTACCTTAGGTCCTTAGCTTATTTTAAAACTGCTCACCAAGAGTCAATCAATCAAATCCATACAATTCCTATTCAAGGCACATCATTTATTAAATTCTATCAAAATCTTAAATATACACTATTGATAGTGTATATTAACAATACCAGAAACTATATAAATGATAATAATAATTATTATCAACGTAATGCAATTAACTCTTCATATAAAACCATGATTTAAACCTTGCTCATAAAATAATGTACTCTCATGATAATAATAATAATAATAATAATAATAATAATAATAATTCTATAAATAAACTTATTTCAATATTAATAACAAAATACCTTAATAACAATACATATGTGAATGTATATATTCAAATAGTCATTTTATAAAAGAAATAATATTTTTAATATTGAAATATCAATCCCAGTGGTATAATAAATATACTTTCTCCAAAATTCACTAGTCTCACAAATATCAATAACTGTAAGAAACTAATATTTTATATTATTTTAATATTCAAATATTAACAAAATATTAATATATAATAATAATTTTTAAATAATACGTTTACTATAAATCACACTTTTCATATATATATATATATATATATGAAACTATATTCTTATTTACTGAACAAAATAATAAGAATAATAATAATTATAATTAATTAATTAATCATAATAATTTTCATATTAATAGAAAATCAACTAAATATGTATTTTTTTTATAATTTATTTAATATCTAATATTTTCTAGAAAATTGGACAGCACAACGGCTATAAAATGGACAATCTCAAAATCAAAACCTGTATCAGAAATACATATAATCCCAGACAGCCAGTATAATTATAGAAAAATATTACATATATCAAGAATATATAATTATATACTATAAATACACATAATAACAATTACTCTAATCAATCACAATTAAATCACGATATATAGGTCAAATAAATTATACCACAATGATCGGGTTCCACAACAAGTCAAACGATGATTTTCTGAGACTCAAAACGTACTTCGGAACCTCGAACACTAAGTTTTGATCGTCGGTCTACGGTGGATCGCGGTGGGCCCACCACCCAACTATGGTAGATGTAGAAACAAGTTATTGGGTTTTGAAGCCCACAACCAGAGGAACACGATGGTGGTGACGGATCGGCAAACGGATGCCCGAGGTGGCCTAATCGCAACTTTGAAGTCGCAGGGTGGCCGAACTTAAATCGACCAGTTGAGGTGTTTAATCAGCGAGTAAGCTTTAGATTCCCGCGAGGTCGATAGTTCGGAGGCCTTTGAATCCAACGGTCCGGCGCGTGGCTATAAACGGTGACCGCCAGTGGATGTTCGGTGGTCGGGCAGACGCACGCACGCGAGAGTGAGAGAGAGAGAGAGGAAGATTTTTCTGAGGAGAGAGAGAGAAAGGCTCGGGTAAAAAGAAAGGCTGAAGCCTTTTCTTTTTATTTATTATTATTTTTTTTTTAAATTACACTTGGACCCAAAATACTAAAATTCTTTTCAAATAAACCCTTTTGCAAAATTTTCTTAATTTTATAAAAATCCCCAATTAAAATTATATGACATTTGGGTCCAATACTTGACTACTCAAGTTTCTCTCTCTTTAATCTCATTAAAATCATATTTTAAACACTATTTTTCCATTACTATTTCTTAAATTTGTAAACGTGTACATTTTATGTATTGAAACTCTGATTTATAATAAAGAAATGTATTATGAAAATGTTGGATATTACATCAATGACCCATCCATGATCTGAACATCCTTTTGTTACAACCAATACACCAGCATTGTCATAACCATCACTGTCATCACCTTCAGAAACTACATATGCATCTCTGATGGACCAAAAACGGATATGTTTTAAATATTTATAAATTTCAAGCGCACGAATTGTTCATATAGAATAGTGATCGTGTAAGCAAGGATGTCGAACCCAAAGGAGTTGTCCAAAATCGAAAAGAAAACTATTTAAAACCAAAATTAATAAATTCTAACCTAGCTCCAAAGATTGATGAGAATTTGTAACAATAAAAATAAAATAAAAGATAATAATAAAGATATTAAAAACAATATATATAACATAAATTAATAATAGAAATCAATATAGTAAAATAAAGATTATTAAGATAATAGAATCCACAAAATATAAGTTCAATAATATTTAAAACTACATTGATTCCCAAGTTTTAGTAATAGTATAAATTAATCAAACCATCACTTATTCAAATTAGATATTCTATTTAAGCACAAGTTTTTATAAAAATATAGGATCTATCTTCACTTTTCAAAAAGTATAATTTCAAAGCATTTAGTGTAAATCAAACTAATGAAATAACAAATAAATCATTGAACATTATTTATAAGGCAAAACATAATATTTTTGTTCTAAGCATTGGATGTGCACAATTTAATGACACATCTTACACAAAAAATGTTATGTTGTTGCACTAATGAAGAACAAAGTGTAAATATTTTCTAACAATCTAAAATACAAGATATTTAAGATGAAAGAAAATATTTGAAGAAGAAAATCCATAAACTTTATTGCACAAAATGGGAAATCAACATACAAAATAAACACTATCTAGTTACATATTGTTTCATCATCACCTTAATAATCTTAAAAAGATTAGAAACTCATAACTAGAATAGAAATTACAAACCAAAAAATTACAAACATATATAGGAAAATTTGGAGGATGAACCCCCAAATTTTTCCTCTAAAAACTCATAGAAAATTAACCAAAAAGAAAAAGAAGATGAAGAGAATAGAGATGTTTTGAAAGTGTAAAACTTGTGTAGTGTAACCTTTCCTCAAAAGTAAGCACACCCCAAATGGTCTTGAAAGCCCTTATTTATAGCCAAAATGAGAATATTAAAATAATTAATTTGAATTAATTAAATTGATAAAATTAATTAAATTAATTACTAATATGGAAAATAGGGGTAAATTATAGGGTGTAATGATGATTTTGGAGTAAAATGTGTAGAAAAGTTTGGGTAAAAAATGGTAATTTTAAACAAAGGGGACAAAGGGACAAATGATTTTTTTGTTGGGCACAAAAAGGGGAAAAAAAGATATGGTGGCTGCTGGTGGCAGGCTTGGTCTGGCATGGGCCTTGATGAGCCAGGCGATTGAATGAAGCTGGTTGGGTGAATTCGGTGGTGGGCCGAATGGGCCTGGTGCCAGGCATGGCTGGTAGAGGCATTTGGCTGAAGGGGTCTTTGGTGGCTGGGGGAAATGCTTCAAGAGGCAAGCAGGTGGAGAGAAGCCAGGAGGCGTGTTGTGTGCAGTTGCTGGAAGTGGGCAAGATTTGGCCTGGGCCCTTGTGGCTGGAAGGAGCAGCTGGGAGAGGCAGGCGTTGGACCTGGGAGCAGCTGGTGTTGGAGGCTTTGGGCCTGAAGGCTGGGCAGGCCCACATCTGGGAAAATGCCAATTTCCTTTGCTTTTTTCACAAAAATGCCACATTTTTTTCATCATTTTTCTTGCTTTTCAAGAGCAAATAAAATACAACATACTCACAAAATAAACATAAATTAAATCAAAATCAATTATTTTCAATTATAAAATAAATCATATTAATTCATTGAAAATATTAATTAAAACTTAATTTAATTTAACATTTAGTTTCAATAAAACACACATTTTCTTACTTCTAACTAGACACAATAATTTAAATAATTGTTGACCCTGATTTTGGTCAACGACACGGAGTCTAGAAAACGACAGGAAAATGATATAGAGCTTGAAAATAAACTAATGGAAAGATAAAGAACACAGATATTTATAGTGGTTCGGCCCCAGTGATTGGTAATGACCTTACGTCCACTTGGTACTATTATTAATATTGAGCTCCCAAGGTGTGATCAAAAAACTAGGGTTCCTGAGTTTCACGAACCTTCGAAGAAGAAAACAATACAATGATGGATAATAGTAATATAATTCTCAAAGAAAAAAGTTGATCCCCTTCCGTGAGCTATCTCTTGTATATTTATAGGCTCAGGAAGAGTTACATGAATTAGGAAATAATATCTATCCATAATGATCAGATCTGCAGGTCATAATGAAGAGATATTCTCGGATATCATCACAACTGTACAGATCTTTACATAAATAAACGAAATATACGACCAAGCTGGTCGTATATAGAACTTGATCTCTTCGTGTAGAAATAATGCTGGTCGATAGGCGAGCCGTATCTTTGCTATGTGTCCACCACGTGTCGAGAATCCTTGCCACGTCATCAGCAGCTGATTTATGGATAAACAATAATTAAATACAACATTTTACAACAAAATAACTATAAAAACACACAAAAATTTATAAAATTAAAATAAACCTAATAAATTCAAAATTACTTAAAAACTTAATAAATCAATTAAAAACTCAAGAACTAAGCAACAATTAACATAAAAATTGTGGTAAAATAACTCTATTTTGTAGAGTTATCAATCTCCACTCTTCTTCTGAAGATATGTTACAGATAAAGCATCTTCTCTTGAACTTTGAATTTGTTTTCCCATTACTTGAATTATTCTGACCTTTGTTCTCCTTCTTGAAAACTTTTCCTTGAACCAGTAAACCATCCCCATTGTTTTCTTCCTTCTGTTCTGACCTTCTCTTTATCTCCTTTGACATTAAAGAATTTTGCACTTCTACTAATGTCAATGAATCTTTACCATACATCTGTCCACAAAATGCTCATAGCTTTCTGGGGGAAGAGAGTTAAGGACTATGATGGCTTGGTCTTCATTTTCAACCTTGATCCCAATGTTTTCAAGATCAAGAATGATCTTATTGAAGTCATCAAGATGATCTTCAATGTTCTTTCCCAGTGTCATCTTAAAAGAATACAACTTCTATTTTAAGAATAATCAGTTTGCTAGAGATTTTACGATATAAAGCTTTTCCAATTTTACCCATAAGCCACCTGATGTTGCTTCTTTTGAAACTTCACGTATCACTTTGTCACCAAGGCTGAGTATAATGGCACTGTGTGCTTCTCAAATAAATGAGTCTTCTCCTTCTCATACAATGTTGCAGGTAGTTTCTTTTCCTCCAACAAGGCATCATGTAATCCTTGTTGTACCAACAAAGCACGCATCTTGACTCTCCATAACCCAAAATCATTCTTTCCTGTAAACTTTTCAATATCGAATTTCGCATTTCACATCTTCTCTGATTGTCCACTAGAATCTTGAAAATGAAATCAAGACCCCCCTTCGAATGACCTGGCTCTTGATACCAGTTGTTATGCAACTATACAGAACCCTCACACCAGTAATCAACTTCAAGAACACCCAAGAACAAAACACAATCTGAGAATCACACACACACACACAAGTACACAATGTTTACGTGGTTCAACTATGATCTTTGTGATTCTAATCTTCTCTACGAGGGAAACCAATGTAAAAACAAGCCTACCACGTCGTCGTTGTACGTGATAGGCTTATTTATTTCATTTGATTTTTTAAAAAAAGTTGAACATATAGTGATATAAGTTAGAATGTGGAAAGTGGTTTAGAAGTAGAATGTGTTACATGGTAAGAAGTATGTGGTTTCATCTCTAAACCAATTAGTGGTGAGTGAAGTAACTCATGCTCTTATAAATTGTTGAATATACTCACACACTCTCCATGTGAGATATTTTCTCTAACAATATATGCCTAATTCCATATAGCCCAAGCTCCAAATTGATTATCACATTTGACCTCATTATTTGAACCTAGTAATCCATCTCAGTCTCTCTTTCTCTCAAAGCTAGTGGATCAATCACAAAAAAAAAAAATGCTTTTGTTGACGCGGTTCTTCGCCAACAGGTAATTAAGAGGAGAAGATAAAGGGATTAGTGCTAAAGGTGAACCGAAATAGATATCTGATCTTAGAGGATCAAAGAGGTGACTTAAGACACATTTTTTAAGTGGTTCGAAGGTTAAAATCCTTCTACTCCACTAGTCAATATTATTGATCTATACTGAGTATTTGATTACAGAGTATTTCTTACAAGAGATTATTTTTTCAACCCCTATCAACTCCCAAGGTCTCCATATTTATAGGAGAAGACACCTGGAAGTTGGTAAGAAGGTCATCCCGTGACCTTCTTAGCTGTCGTATCAATTCTGTGACATTCATGATTAATTCCTAAACCTGACACATAAGTGTGGTCAAATCAATAGGTAAGGAGGTAATGGGCCGCACGGCCCAACCCAGTCGTGGGTGTCTGAACACGCACGTTCCTGCTGCGTGTCCGAGAAGTCAGGGGGATATCAGACACGTGATGCCTGATATATGCACGTTTACCTTGCGTGTGTTTTCACAAAGGGTCACGGCCTCCATATCCAGCTCGTGGTACGAGCTTCACACTTATCTCGGTCTTCGGCCTTCGAAATCCCTACCCCGGTCTTGGACGGTGAAGGCGAGCTCTTGGGGCTTCCTCGAGCTAAGAAGGCACGACATTACGACAGAAGCTCCAGCCCTGGGGATGACCATGAGATAATCATGGTTAGGCCGCAGCTCGGCTTGCTAATCAGCCCGTGGGAAAATCAGGGCGTACAACTTTCCATTCTATTCAATAATTTTGTTTGACCTCATTCTTCTTCAACTGCATAAATGAAGATGAAAATTATAATGGTGTCTATTAGTTAAGCGTGTCGTTGACTATTCTGTGAAAATTATCAGGGTACGAAGAATCACTGATCTAATATTCAAATATACCCAGATGTGTATTCAAAACTTGCAGAACTCCATAACCCAATCATGGACACTTTCAATCCATAAATGTTCGCGTGCATCTTTTCTTTTTGGGTGATTTTTTGCAAGCATATAGATCGAGAACGTGAAGCTCGTCTTCACGCTTGAAAATTCGAGAGTTAGCCATTCTCTAAATCTCTAGAAAATGTCATTCCACGCCCTAGCGATTTGGTTATTCAGGTCTTGTAATTCTTTGTTCAAAGTGGATACTTTTTTTGTTTCTTTCTTTTAAATCATTGGCAACACTTACACTAGAGGTATAGGATTTTTAGTCATTCCATTTATTATATTTACTGGTTTTTTAGGCTTTCTTGTACATGGTTCCACTACAAAAAACCTCACATTTGCCGGTGCAAATTTGCGCCGGCAAAAGCCATATAGTTTTCAGCGACGTATCCCAGTCGCTAATGTTACTTTTGCCGACACAAATGTAATGCGCTGGCAATGGTATCTTTTGGCGACGAAAAAATGCGCTGGTAAAAATAGGGATGCGACGGTAAAAAATTTTGTCACGTTGTTGTGGAAAACACTTTTAGCGGCGCAAAAATGCGCCGGCAAAAGTTTACTCTTTTAGTGGCGCGTTTTTGCGCCGGTAAAGATGTATATATGCAGTAAAGGTTGAAACTTTTGCCGACGTAATTTTGCGCCGGTTAAAGTATTTTTTAAATAATTTTTTTTGATTATATTACTAATTTTATTTTCAATATATTAATATTAATTAATAAATTTTGATTTTAATATATTAATAATTATTTAATTTTTTAGTAATATTATTTAATTAGAAATAAAATTAAAATTTTATAAATAAATAAAAAATATTACAACTATTAATATTTATTGTCTCCACCAAATATGAAAATATAAAAGTAGTTTTGTAAAATAAATGTCTAATAAATTAAACTTTAAATAAATAAATAAAAAGTTCTACAAATAAGTACTGCCCGCCTCATCATCCCCACCCCCGTAAGCATCATTGTCATCGTCTGAATCCTGTTCTTGTAAGTCAGCAATAAAACCAGGAGCCATTTCACCAACCTGCTTCAACAAAGCACTGAGCAGGAGATCTTGACGCCGTTGACGACTCTCAAGTTTAGTATTATGCTTTTTTAGGTTATGATTTTCTAGCATAATGTCCTCAGTTCGCTGCAAAAGGCTGTCCACTTCAGGTGGCAATTGCCTGGACATTTGAGAAGTTGACGAAGATGCTTCCCTCTTTGCGCCAATTTCCTTCAACCTAGGCAACCCCCCAAACCCTTTCTTATAACGCGAGCGGGGTCCAAGGACATCCGTGACAATATCCATATCAGGCGGGAATTGACCGTCGACATTATCGCCGACACAAGAAGCAGCAGATGATACAGGGGCCGTACTCTGCGATGCTCGACACTCGTTCATCTCAGTCTGCACAATAAAAAGCACGTATCTCGAATTCCAATATAACATTATTTGAAAACCTAACTTATAAATTTTTAATATAACAACATATAAAATATAACTTTATTATCTATCTGCCAACATCCTATCATTAATGACTGTAGACCAGTGATTGAAAAAGAATGTAATTAATTTTGTTCCCATATCAGGGAGCAAGTGGGCTAAAGTAAATTTGGTCATGAAAATCCAATCTAAATGAAAGTCATGAAGATGTTGTTGATATATACGGTAAGTGAAGTTAATTCCATTAATGGGGAATTTATGTCTCCAAACATATACATCAACTACATTAGCCCGCAAGCTCCCTGATACGGGGACAACATTAGTTACATTCTTTTTTTATCTTAGTCCACAATCATTAATCATAAAAATATTGGCACATAGATTATAAATATTTAATTGTTAAAAATTTAATTAATAATTAATATATAATTACAAATTGACAACAACTAATTAATAATTAATATTTATTAATTATTTACTAAACTTTTTTAAAGTTAAATGATCATAAATTAGTTAAGGTTATGCAACTTACATGTTTTGTCGCCGCTACATCACTAATCCACTTGTCCTTCTTCTTATGGAGGTGCTCGAATGTGTCGATCATGCTCAGGAGCTCGCCAGTAGATGGGTCCATCTAAAAAAGTAAATTATTTAAACATTGTGACATTTATAATATTTTCATTAATGTAAGGAAATAGGTTATTATAATTTACGTGATCATAAACATGGGCAACGATGGATTTGGAACCGTGTCCTCCTGGTATGGCCATTTTTGCTCGAGCTTCTTTATTTTTCTTCGATATACGCTTCAAACAGAAAACAATACTCATTAATCTAGATTGTAATTTTATAATTAAAGATTAATGTAAAATCTACGGCATACTTGGTGAGAATCAGAAGCCCAAAAATCACAAAAGGTTTTGACTTCGCTCTCTCATTGTCCACCTCTCCTCCAACCTCTACCCAGTGTTTCTTCATCGTGTGGCGCCAATCAGTCAGATGTTTCTGCATTTGTCTTACCATGGCATCGTTGATTACTGGATTGTCTTGTGGATAAATGAATTTTTCTTAAAATCACAATTAAATTTGGAATTTGTTAAAATATTATGAAGATAGACAAAATATTTAATAGTGAGTTATTAAAGGTTTAAAAAATGCTTACAGATAGCCTATTTCGAATAACTTGGATATCAGCTGGTTTTACTTGTTCCCAAGCTAGTGTAGTTGGGGGTACGGTGCTACGCAAATAATGAGCCATGGAATTATTGAACCACTTGCCGTACGTTTGAATAGCTTTTCCAGTTTGTGCATCAAACTCTACTTTCAAATGACTAACTTTTTTGGTGGCCAGCTCCTTCTTGATATTGGCACCGTAATAAGCTCCCCTGCCTCTCTTGGAGCCACCACTTGTGTCATTACTTGGTTTGGCCATTTTACATTAAAATATTCATTAATTAACTATTTCAAATTATGTATGTCTGTTGTTTTTTGTTATAAAATTAACATTTATTCATTATGGTATTTCCAAACCTACCCTATTCCGACCTAGTGGATCCCTTGGAGATAGTAAGGAGTCATGTACTTCTCCTCATTTTTTTTAAATATTTCTCAAACATTTTAAAAAAATGAGGAGCAGTACATGAATACATTGGCTATCCCCAAGGCATCCACTAGGTGCATCACTATTATTTTTTGTTATAAAATTAATATTTTATTACTTATTGTCTTTCCCAACCTACCCTATTCCGACCTAGTGGATCCCTTGGAGATAGTAAGCAGTCATGTAGTAATTCTCATTTCTTCAAGATATTTCATCAAATATCTTGAAAAAATGAGAACCAGTACATGAATACATTAATTATCCCCAAGGCATCCACTAGGTGCATCACTATTGTTTTTTGTTATTAAATTAACATTTTATTACTTATTGTCTTTCCCAACCTACCCTATTCCGACCTAGTGGATCCATTGGAGATAGTAAGCAGACGTGTGCTAATACCCATTTTTTCAAGATATTTCATCAAATATCTTGAAAAAATGAGTACCAGTACATGAATACATTGACTATCCCCAAGGCATCCACTAGGTGCATCACTATTGTTTTTTGTTATTGAATTAACATTTTATTACTTATTGTCTTTCCCAACCTACCGTATTCCAACCTAGTGGATCCCTTGGAGATAGTAAGCAGACATGTGCGAATACCCATTTTTTCAAAATATTTCATCAAATATCTTGAAAAAATGAGTACCAGTACATGAATACATTGATTATCCTCAAGACATCCAATAGGTGCGTATGTACCTATATCTGATACTATCATTAATTAATGATAATAAATAAAGTTTTCATTGAATTAAATAAAAAGTTACATACACTTGTTTAAATTACATATCACTGTCCTCATCATCACTAACTACAACATCATTACGAACATCACTATCACTATCACTATCGACTAGAACATTATCGTCATCCTCATCATCTTCATACTCGGCCAACGTGTCGTCTTCAAATTCAACTTCATCATCGACAACAAATTCATCCGAACCTTCGCCAACCAAATCATCGACGTTGTACACTTCAGTGGCATTGACATCAACCCGATCATACTGAAGATTATCAAAAATTGGAAGTTCTACCCACAACTGAAATGAAGAAGAATTAACTTCTTGCAATATTGGTATATCATTTGTGGTCTCAGTATCATCAACATCAAAATTTGAGAAATCCCATACATTCCTCGGAATGTATTCATTAACGAGCCTTCAATCATCCCCATTTTTCACATCTCGAAGATAATACACCAACTTCGCTTGAGATGCGAGAACGAAAGGATCATCTTTATAACATTCTTCCTTCACATATACGCTCGTAAAATTGGATTTCACTTTAATTCTACTTGTATTGAACCATCTACACTTGAATAGGACAACACTGTAACCCATCAAGAAGGACAATTCAATTACTTCTTCCAAAACTCCATAGTAGTTCACTCCTTCCTCACTTGGCACCATTACACAACAATTTTGTGTTTTAAGCTTCATATCACGACCACAAGTCACAAATTTCACACCATTCACTATCATCCCTGGATATGAGTACACAGTGCCGCTTGATTTGTTTGCGAGAGCATACAATTCATTATTCACTTCAGTAGGTGTTGACTCATGCAAACCGTTCACCTATCAACATTAACATTGAAAGTTAGTTTTGGATTGATTAAGTGGGGTTTCGGAAAATAATTGACTAATATACATACTCTTTCTTTGAACCACTGAGGAAAATCAGTTTCTTGTTGAACTTCAAGATTCGAGCCCCCCCGTCTTCTTAATTCATCCATATGCTCACTACAAATGGACAACAATATTATGATTTTGGCCTTTACTCGTTATATAAACCAAACATCATTATTGAAAAAAGACTAGAAAACACACCTAAGGTACTCCTTAATTTCGGCACAATTGTTCAAGATATACCACTCAGCCTTTTGCTTTAACTGCGGATTGAGGAGCATACTTGATTTCTTACCAAATGGACGACCAACAGCCTTATAAATAGAATATTCCCGATTTGGTTGGGATTCAACACGATCGTCATTCCTCTCAGGTCGATTGAATCGAGTCTCAACCCCCCGAAGGTACATTGAGCAAAAGGTTAAGGCCTCGTTCACCACGTAAGCTTCTGCGATTGAACCTTCTAGACGTGCACGATTTCTTACATACTGTTTATAAACTGCCATCGAACGTTCAATGGGATACATCCACCTAAAGTGCACGGGATCGCCAAGAATTGCCTCTTTCGGAAGATGCAAAACCAAATGCACCATAATGTCGAAAAATGTGCTGGAGGAAATATCATTTCCAACTTGCATAAAATGGTGATAATGTCTGTCTCCATCTTCTCAAGGTCTTTCACATTCAAAGTTCGTGCACAAAGTTTTTTGAAAAAACCGCACAACTCAATAATTGGCTTCCGAACTTCAGGAACCAAAAACGACCTAATTGCGGCGGGCAACAACTACTGAAACAACACGTGGCAATCGTGTGATTTCAGCCCAGTTATCTTGCCATCATTGACATTGACATTCTTCGAAAGGTTTGCAGCAAAACCGTCCGGGAATTCAACTGACTTCACAAATTCACAAAAAACTCGACGCTCCGGGACACTGAGGGTGTAACTGGCGTGCGGTTTCTTCCACTTATTTCCCTCTTTGCGGAGGTGGAGTTTTTCCCTAATTTTCATGTCTGCTAGATCAAGTCTTGCCTTGTCAGTGTCTTTAGATTTTCCCTCTAAGTTCAACAAAGTTCCCAAGACACTGTCGCAAACATTCTTCTCAATGTGCATTACGTCAAAGTTATGCCTCAACAATAACTCCTTCCAATAATCAAGCTCGAAAAATATGTTCTTCTTCGACCAATTAAGTTCAATCGGAGCCCTTTTGCGTTTCACACCACCAAATTCTTTGTGTTTCCCAGGATGTCTAATCTGCAAATTCTCTAATTGCTTCAATACATCATCACCGGAGTAATCTTTCGGTGGTGGCCTGAGTTCCTTGTTACCGTTGAATAGTGCTCGTTTGCTCCTCCATTCATGATTCATATCAAGAAACCTCCTATGGCCAATGTATGCAATTTTACTTCTAATCCCTACAGAGGGAGTTTCTTCATTGCATGTGGGACACGCCTTGTACCCTTTTGTGCTCCACCCAGACATCATAGCATAAGCTGGGTAGTCGTTAATGGTCCACAAGATTGATGCACGCATATTGAACAAGGTACTATTGTATACATCTTGTGTCTCGACACCATTCACCCATAACTCCTTCAACTCGTGAAGCAAATGTCTCATATAGACATCGATATCTTTTCCAGGTGAAGAAGGACCTGGAATTAGAGTAGACAACATTAATGACTGTGGTTTCATGCACTTCCACGGCAGCAAGTTGTATGGGACAAGTATCACAGGCCACATGTTGTAAGAGTTGCTCATGTTCCCAAAAGGATTGAAACCATCTGTAGCCAACCCAAGCCTAACATTTCAAGGTTCGGCTGCGAAAGATGGGTACAACTCATCAAGGTGCTTCCACGCCTTACTGTCAGCGGGGTGCCTCATCACACCATCTTCCCTTGGCCTTTTAGAATAATGCCATCTCATATCCTCTGCAGTATATCTGGAACTATACAACCTTTTCAATCTCGGCGTCAACGGAAAGTATCACATGACCTTATGGGCAACTTTCTTCCCGTTCCCACGATTATCTTGCCAGCGACACTCACCACAAACCGGACAGAATTCCAAATTCACATTCTCCTTCCAAAACAGTGCACAGTCATGCTTGCAAGCATCGATGGACTCATATCCCAATCCAATACTCTGCAACTTTGCCTTCGCCTCATAGTTAGACTTAGGTAAAATTGTTCCGTCAGGCATAGTGTCGACTAACAATTCCAGCAAACCATCAAAGTAATGATTGTTGCACTTGTTAATAACTTTCAGATGCATCAGCTTCACCAAGAAGTTCAATGCGGAATACTTTCGGCAACCCGGGTACAGTTCACTTGACATCTCCTTAAATAAATTGTCATACTTGTTGCGATGTTGAGGATCATCTTGGGGAGGATCATTATAGTTTCCAGTGGGAACGTCATCTTCAGTGTAAACATCCTCCAGGATATCCGCTATCTTATCTCTATCATGATCTCATACCACAGCTGGTGGCGACGGCAGCGCCTCTCCATGGTAATGCCACACTTTGTAGGACTGTACGATGCCATTGTTGAATAAATGCATCGAAATTGCATTTATAGGCTGGAACTTAACATTCCCACATTTCTTGCACGGACAGCGAACCAAACCCTGATCGTTCAACTGATTTTTGGCAATATCGAAGAACTCCTTAACACCATTTCTATACTCCAGAGACCAATGATTCCTCGCACTCATCCAGCTTCTGTCGCTCGCCATCTTTAAGCGAAATAATTAAGAAAATATTAATAATTGTCTTAAAATGAGGGAAATGATAGTCAAAGTATTTCATGACTGTTTGTCTCCCTAATTATCACTAACTGATAATAATATCTTATCTCTGGCAAAAATAATTATTTATAGGGATATTTGCGGCTAAATTACTCAAACTTACAACTTACTAACAATTAAATAACACGTGGTACCACATGATTGGTACACATTATTATTATTTTAAATAATTTTTCATAAAAAAAATCATTTTATATTTTTCATTTTTTTTTAAAAATCTAATTTATTGTTTTTCAATTTAAAAGTAACAAAAAATAATTTTTTTCTCATTTTAAAAAAAAAAATCAAATTTGTTGCTTTTAATCAATTATTTAAGATTAAGTAAAAAAAATATTTAATCTTAAATTATTGCTTGGATTTTAAACAAAATTACTTAATCTTTAATTGAAAAAAAGTAGACAAAATGATAAATAGGAAGATTTTAATAATAAAAATAATAATAAATTAAAAAATTTGAGGATATTAACAATAAAAAATTAAATTTTAAAAAAAAATGTATTTTTCATACTTAATCTTAAATTGAAAAAAAGTTTGATTTTTTTTATTAAAAAAATGTAAATTTTATTTTTTGTTAAATTGAAAAATAAATTGAAAATTATTTTAAGAATAATAACAATGTGAACAAATCATGTAGTGCCACGTGTCATTTGACCAGTCAACTTTAACATTTACTTATTTATTACTTTTATTTTGAAATTAATTTAATTATACATTAATTTCATTTTGTAATTTTTTATTAAATTCTTCAATTTGTATTGGATTATTTACTTAATCAATAACAATTTTATTATATTTATATTTTACTTAATTATATTTTATTAAATCATTTATATTTTTAACTTTTTCAATTACAAAACATCTACTATTAATATTAAAATTAATTAGTAATTATTATGATTGGTAATTTTATTTTATTTAAATTATAGTTAAAAATTATTTTTTTGATGAGAAACCTACAAATTAAACACATATATACCCAGAATATTTCCAAATCATACAAAACATATATATACATTAACAAAAACACCAATTTACATATATACAAATATTTAACCACAAAAAAACATATACCAAAACTGATTTTTTTATTATTACAAAAAAAAATTAGTAAATACATATTTACAAAAATATCACATTTAATATAAAACAATTTAAAAATATAAACATACATTATTAATCTGGTTTTTTTAAGTTCATACTTTAACTAAAATACATATATCGCAAAATACAATATAATAAATATTAACAAGCAAAATTAAACAAATACATATAACACATTAAAATAAAATAAAAATGCATATTCAAATCTGTTTTTTTAATTTTACAAAAAAAATTAATAAATACAAAAAACATATATTATAAAAGTAACTTAAATATAGTTGTTATTAAGAGAAACAAATACATATAAAGCATTAAAATAAAAATTAATGTTAACGGCTATATTTTTTGTAATTAATGTTAATTTTCCTAAGACTAACAAAATTTGGGCAGCATAACAGCTATATTTTAAACTATCCCAAAATTTTATAAAACCTGCAAACTACACACAAAAATATACATAATATTACTAGATCAATATACAGAATATTCCCAGAGCATGCAAATTATAAACGCATATTTACTTAAAATTTCTAAAATATTTTAAAATTTGATTTTTAATTGCTAAAATTTAATCTTAGTATAATACCAAATCTAATCTCATAATCTTAAGATTAATCGAATACTAATTAAATTAATTTCTAATTATGAGATTATATTAAATCATCTAATGTAATGATTTTTACTATGCACAACATAAAATTTGATTTTTTCTTGTACCTCTTTTTCTAAAATTTAAAACAAAAAATAAAAATAAAAAAAACAAACAACAAAAATTAAATCATATATAAACAAAAATAAAAAAATAAAAAAATAAGAAAATACAAAACATAAATATAAATATAAACATATACATTTTAAAACATAAAAAACATATATAAATATAAATATATATACCGGTTTAAATATATATATTAGTTTAAATATATAATATATATATATATATCAGATTATATATAATATATAACATATATAAATATATATATCAGTATATACCTTTGCAGCGTGGTGGTCCGATGGTGGCGGGGTGGTCCTGTCGGCGGTGTGTGCAACTGAGAAAAAAAAAATAATAAGAAAATTTATGGGCAAAACAAACTAACAAACAAAAAAATAAAATAACTTACCCTTGAGAGAGTTGGAGCCGTTGAAGAAGAGAGGGTATGGGGAAGAAATGAGAGAAATCTGAAAAAATGAAAAAAAAAATGGAGAAGAAGACTCGGGCGGCTAAGTTATAATGTTATGACTTAATGCGCCGGCAAAAATCTATCAGAGAAACCCTAGGTCAAAACGACGCCGTTTAAATAAGCATACATTTACCGGCGCATTTTTTGACTTTTGTCGGCGCAACGAAACGCGCCGGAAAAAATCTGGCCACTTACCTCCTTGAAAACGTGCACAGCATTAATTTCACGCTCACTTTTGCCGGTGCGTTAGGTGAATTGCGCCGGCAAAAATCCCTTCATAATATATTATTAAACTTTTGTCGGCGCAACTCGGAATTGCGCCGGCAAAAACAATGACTTTTGCCGGCGCAATTCACCAAATGCGCCGGTGAAAATATTGTTTCTTGTAGTGTTTGTTTATTTGTACCGGAGGTTTGTTTATTTAGTTGAAATTATATTGAAAACTACAATGATAATCAGCAGTGGTTGTATTCAAGTTCTGATAAAAAAAATTATGAAATAATTGTAAGAAAGATCTCTTTCTATAATTTTTTTTAAAACAATGTGTAATCTTATGAAAAGACAAGCTTCACACTCTTAAGTTACACGAGACCCCTTTTATTTCAATTGTTGTAGCATTCATTATGTTGGTTTTTCCAACCGACGAAAAGCATTCATCTATTGCATTATTTGTTATAGAGTTTTTTTTATCCCTGGGAAAGATGTCAATTATAGGATTTCTGAGAACCGACGTCTTTCCAATTTTAAAACACTCTATTTTCTATTACTGATCATCAAAATAATGTGTAACATTGCCAGTATTCTTAAATACATATCTTTTGAGTTGATTTCTCCCAATAATGCTATAAAAGTCGAGGAATGCATGTCATTTTCTCTTGGAACCAACCACATGTGGACTTACGGGTTACCCGTTAATCCGAAGATAAAATAATACCCAAAAACCAAGTTATACTCTATACAAATGAGAGAGAGAACTGCACAGAATGATTATCATATGTTCTAAAAAGTCAATTGGTTCTCTAAGAAAAGAAAGTTGGATCCCTCTTTCCCATTTGTCTAGCTTGGACGGTAGTTGGTATTAAATCTTAAAACCCATTTGAAGCCTTCAAAAACATTCCTCTAAATTCATATTCTTCCCCATCCATTTTCTTAGGTTACAAACATCTCATTTTATAGAAGATCAAAGACCAAAAAGTTGTATCTTAGAAGTGAAGAAGACGAACAAAGCAAAAACGACTATTGTTTACGAATGACAGAAAAGAAAACCACATGGAGATGTTTGCTCACTAGTTGTTACAAAGCCGATTCCGCCCCCACGAATCCGAACAAAGCGGTAACAAAAACGACGTCGTTTGAGAGGCTTTCTCTGTCAGATTTGAGTAATACCAGCTCGACACTTTCCGAAGATCTCTCCACCGATTCTATTATCCACGTTTTTACACTCACCGAGCTAAAGGTCATAACCGAATGTTTCTCGTCGAGAAACTTAATTGGCAAAGGTGGGTTCGGCCCGGTCCATAAGGGGTTCGTCGATGACAATATTAAGCCTGGTTTGAGGGCCCAGCTGGTGGCGGTCAAGGCCATGAACTTGGATGGAACTCAAGGCCATAGGGAGTGGTTGGTAAGTTTGACTACGCTTGATTTATATACAATTTATTGAATGCGTGATTGTAAAAAGTTATGATTTCTGATTTTTTTTTTCTTGATATTAGTCAGAGTGAGGTGGTTTATCTGGGTCTATTGAGGCATCCACACCTTGTGAAGCTCATTGGGTATTGTTGTGAAGAAGAATATAGACTACTCGTCTATGAATACATGCCAAAAGGCAGCTTAGAGCATCAACTTTTTACAAGTACGTTTTGCTTTAGCAACTTTTCAAATTTTGTATGAAAACATTCTTATGAACCCTCTTGTATCCATAGCAAAGAATTTGTCAAATATTGTTTTTTGTGTGATATGTACAGGATATAATGTTCCTCTACCATGGTCAACGCGGATGAAAATCGCGCTTGGAGCTGCAAAGGGTCTTGCTTTCTTACATGGATATAAACAACCAGCCATACATAGGGATTTTAAGCCTGCAAACATCTTATTAGACTCCGTATGTTTCATTTATATTAATTTCTTATCTACTTTGTTTTATTGTATTATATGATAGCTTATTCAATATTAATATTTTCTTTTTGGTTTTTCCAGGATTACACTCCAAAGCTCTCTGATTTTGGGCTCGCAAAAGATCCTGATTCCGAAGATGAGGGCACTGTGGTGTCAACTCCGATAATGGGCACTGAAGGTTACGCTGCGCCTGAATATATCAAGAAAGGTAAACTAATTCACATTATATAAAAATAAAAAATTACATTTTTTATTAATTTAAAAGCATAATTAATTAACATGTTTTAATATTGTTAACTTATTAGGTCGCTTGACAGCAATGATCGATGTTTATAGCTTCGGCGTGGTACTGTTGGAGCTAATAACGGGGAGAAAGTCGTTGGACAAGAAACGGCCGACTAGCGAGTATAGCTTAGTAGATTGGACTAGGCCCATGTTGATCGATCCGAGAATGCTTAGCCAGATAATGGACCCCAGAATGGAAGGCTTATACAGCGTAACAGGAGCGAAAAAAGTCGCCACATTGGCTTACCAATGTCTGAGCCGCCAGCCCAAACATCGACCCACGATGAGGACCGCCGTCCAAACTCTGGAACTACTGATGGACTTCGACGACTTATCGACTTCGGCGCCTTTTGTGTACACAATTCCACTTCCCATGACCAGAGCAGGCAACGTTTAAGGTCCCCAAAGTCCCCAAATTTTTACTATTCGGAAAATGGGGTGACACAGGACCATAGTCCATAAAAATTGTGTGAAGTGTGTAAACGGCCACCACAAAGACAAGGGAGCTTAGAGTAATGTGGTTAGAATAGAGTGACAGATACTGTTAATTGAAAGAGAGCTTAGACTAAATCTGAATTATAGCTCTTCAAAATGTGAAGATTTTTTTTTTAATATTGAATTGTTTATATAAAATGTAATATCATTATTATTTCATTTTGTAGATTTTTTTCAATAGTGAGAAAATACCAACTCATTGGAATATCTTGAAGGATTTTTACTCTTTTTAACCATATTTTTTGTTTTATTAGTTGTTTAGATTCTGTCGTTGGTAAATTATTTTTTAGTATTTGTATTTTGTAAAATAGACCTTCAAACCCAATTATGATAAAGAAAAAAAATTAAATATAATAATATAATTATGGGGGGTCCGAACTTGACGTGAGGGAGTGGGACTGGTGGGCACCGTAGGTGCACACTAGGCCCATTTTCAGCGTCTTTTTGTGTTTTCACACTTAGCGGTGCAGTCATGGGGCTTCTTGGTGTGTGTATGCTTTTTTGACCATGATGTCACTGCGTGTGCATTCGTGTTGGGTTGAACTGTGTCTAGCGTACGTGATAGTGTGTGAGTGGTGATTTGGTTGTTTATGTTGGTTGGCTTGGTGCTTGTGCATCAAACTATGAACGCTCCTACCGCCTTCAGTGTTGCTAAGTAGAATGATTGTGTTTTTATTCTAAATTGTTAGTTTGGTAAATTATTTGTGATTTTACTTCAAAAAAAACTTTGACTAAAATCAAATTTAAATGTCTATTTAAACTATTTTATAAAATATAAGATCCGAACAACTAAAAAGACCAAATATAGAGTCCAAAAATATATAAAGGGAAATTTAGATATTTATGCATAATGTATGTGCATATATCAAAACAATATCATTCTTTAACATCATTTCAAAATAATGCTACTATTTGTTTGGTTTCCAAAAATACCCTTATCATTTTTTTAGCCTCCATCTCTCTTCTCTCTCTCTACTCCCTCTCTCTCGGGTCACCTTTATTCTTTGGAGTTATGGCAGCTACCACCAAACCATCATCACCACCAAATTTCTTTGAAAAAACGTCTACAACTTTGGCATCCCCCTCTATTTTTTTCTTCTCTCTTTCCTTCCTCCCTCTTAAAGTGTTCATGGAGACTAAAATAAAATGTCTCATGATAGTTTTTGATGGTATAAAACTTAAACCTACTAAAAGTTCAATAAAGACACTAATTTATGCATTTCAAATAGATTTGTGCAAGATTTTTTTTGTTTTTTTGCAATTTTTTTCACAATTTTTTAGATCTGAAACGTAAAAATTTACAGAAAACTTGATGTGTCTCGATAGACCTCGATGCCCAGCTCGTTGGGCCCTTAAAAATCATGATTTTCATGGAAAAAAAAATCACTTGTCTCTATAGGCCTCGACATGTGTTATCCAAAAAATTGGCATTGATGACGTGACAACTGATCTCTGGACACGTGGCTGACATCTGGAGGAACTCTGCTAGTGCATCGACCAGAAGACGTATTAGAAGTAGTAAGCAGCCCAGTCTTACCTGCGACCAGTCTAGTCGATGGTTCTGCATGCAATGTAACATTACTGTGAAGATCTTTGTAAATCCCAAATTTAACTCACACAATCTCCTGAGTATCCGATTATTCAGGAGAGAATATATGTAACGATCTTATGTAATCCCCCTTGAGCCTATAAATAGAAAAAGAGAGCTCAAGGAAGGGACTTTTTTTTTGGGCTTTGGAATTATTGAAGATTAGAGTAATTATCCTTGGAATATTGTATTGTTCTTCAGAGGTTAGTGAAACTCATTGAACCCTTGTTCTTTGATCACTCCTTTGATTCTTATATCAATAACAGTCTAAGTGGACGTAGGTCATTACCAAATCCTGGGGCCGAACCACTATAAAATATCGTGTTCTTATTACTTTTTGTCATTGGATTCTTCTCAACGTATTCATTCACATCAAGCATATTCCGACTCCGTGTCAGTTGACCAAAATCTGGGTCAACATTCTGGTGCTTTCATTGAGAGCTTGATTTATCATTGCTGAGAAAACTAATGGCGAAAACTGGACAGGCAGCCGCTGCTGCGCCATCAAACCCACCTCCTCCTCCCCCTGCGAGCATGGCGGAGGATGAGTCACATCTGGACTTTGAGGAGGAAGAGATGGATGATACAACGTTGAAGAGTACCCTGGGGGCGTTGCAGGAGGAGCTGGCTAGTTTGAAAGCCAGTCAAGAGACTGCTGCCGAAGTTGTGGCGTGGCAGCAGCAGGAGATTGAACGGCAGCGCGCGGAATTAAGCGAAAGGCAGGCGGAGATGGTCCGCCGCCAGAGCGAAGCCATGGCAGCCCTTGAGGCAGCCTTGCAACTGGCAAGGAATCAGGCCGCACCTGTTTCGCAGCCTGACCAACCTGTCAATGGGCCACCCCAAAAGGGTCCTAATCCCAGCCCACCAATCCAGCCTTCGAGTCCGCAAAGGCCCGAGCAGCCTCAGGTGCCCCATGACGATGTCCCGCTGGACCCTGAGGCACAGCCACCATCCCAAGCTGGTCGCGGCAATCCCCCGCAACAGAGGCAGAATAGGGCCGAGCATCAGCCTCATAGTCCTAGACGTCGTAGGGGCGATAAGCCAAACCTACCGAACAGAGGTCAGTATCCCCCTGGTAACAGGAGGGACTCAGAGTTAGGCTCTGCGGTCCGGGGTCCCCCACGGCATGATAATGTACGGGGACGCCACGACCAGCGCAGGCCGCCCTCTAACGTTCGGGACGTTTCAGCCAGGGACGGAAATCGAGGTAACAGTCAATCCCACCATAGCCAATCAAGGTTCAGAGATGGCCATGGATATAATGAGGCCGACTCAGGCAAGGGAAACGCTGGCCGAAGGAATGAAGAAAGAGGTAAAGGCAGGAGCCAGGTACCTCAAGATGACCAGCCCAATAGACGGGACGCTGGGGGGCAGCCCAAGCAAAATAATGTCTTCAACCGGCTCGGGGGTAGCGAGCAGCGGAGAAGAGACGAAGATTTGCGTGACGTACTCAACGATCGCCGCGAGCGGCATGGCGAGAACGTCCCCCCAACAACAGAGGCCACAGCGATTCCTGCCGCTGTACAGGCCCAAATAGATGCCCTCAACCAAGCAGTGCAGCAGTTGGTCGGGGGAAGGACGTCGTATATCGACCACGTTAGGAGGAAATGCACTCCTTTTGTACAGAGTATAGCTAATGCAGAAACTCCAAGCAAGTTCAAAATGCCTACACTTCCAAATTTTGACGGGTACGGAGACCCAGTATCTCATGTCAATAAATTTGAGATACAAATGGACATTCAGAAAGTGTCTGAAGACGCTCGGTGCAGGATCTTCCCTGCAACACTTTCTGAAGCCGCACAGGAATGGTTTTTTAAGTTCCCTCCCGCAAGCATAGTTTCCTGGGAAATGTTCGTAAGAGAGTTTTATGGACAGTTCTATGCAGGACATGTGCATCCGACCGAAGCAAACCAGCTGGTTGAAATTCGCCAGCAGGATGGAGAATCAGTGAAGGACTACATCCAGCGCTTTATGCGAGCGACGGCTGGAGCGAAAACGGTGGGGGACGAAGGCAAAATGATGGCCATAACCGCAGGGGTTAAACGTCATTCTCCCCTCTGGAAAAGTCTCCGAAAGGAAAGAGTGAGAACTACCCAGGAATTTTTGGACCGGGCTAATCGCTACATCAAGCTCGAAGAAGCCATTGCCGACGATGGAAAACCCTCAAGCAAGGATAAGAAGGCTTCCGAACCCGCCAAAGCCGCCAATGGTTCCAAACCTAATGGCAACGGCAACGGCAATGGCAAGAATGGTGGAAAACGGCCGTATAACGAGCCTTCCACCTCCAACAATAAACGAGCCAAGGGTAATCGTTATGAACCTCGGTTCACTAACTACACTGCCCTCGTTAAGTCACGGGGAGAGGTTTATCAGGCCACAAGTTCTAGTGTGCCTTACAAAAAACCTGGCCCCAATCGAAAGGATATTTCGAAGAGAGACACTACCAAGTTCTGTCGTTATCATAACGACTACGGACATGACACCAATGAATGCAACCAATTGAAAGATGAAATCGAGTTCCTTATTAGACAAGGACACTTGAGAAGATACGTACGGGCCTCAGGAAATTCCCAACGAGAAGCTCCGGGTAGCAACGAGCAAGCGCCCACGCGCCAACGCTCGCCACCCTTACAACCTGCCCCCATGACTGGCACACTCTTAACCATCTGTGGAGGCCCGCACCTCGCGGGAAATAGCGGAAAGGCCAGGGAACGATATGCTCGGACTCTGCGCCACGACCAGGACATCGAGATGATGACTGTGGAGGACTGTGCACCAAAAAAGGCTCGGGCAGAGGAAGGTGAAATAACCTTCTCTGACGGCGATGCCCAACATGTCCGTTTCCCGCATTCCGATCCGCTGGTCGTGGACATCCAGATGGCCAACATGATGGTGAAGAGAGTGCTGGTCGATACAGGAAGTTCAGTCAATATCCTGTATAAGTCTACACTGGAACGCATGAAATTGTCCGTTAAGGACTTGGAGCCCTGCAACCAAACGATATATGGCTTCTCTGGAGAAGGACTCGCCCCCGCCAGATTGATCAAACTACCAGTGACGACGGGTACAGCGCCTGCAACAAGGACATTACTCGCCACTTTTGTAGTGGTCGATTGTCCTTCACCGTACAATGCCGTCATTGGAAGGCCTATACTGGTTGATCTACGGGCCGTCATCTCTATGTGGCACTTGGCCATGAAGTTCCCAACAGACGCGGGGGTAGGACGCGTGTTGGGGAACCAGAGAGAAGCCAGGGAGTGCTACAACGCCTCAATCACAAAGGCAAAGAATGGAACGCCGAAGAGCACTACCTCCGGTAGGTTGCAGATGACAGTTGATACACAAGCCCAATCCGGTGATGAAGTCACCAAATAGGGTGTTGCCCAAAGATAGGATAGAGACTTGGATCCTTGCTTTGGGGATTTTGAAGAAAATGTTGGACCCGTCGAGGAACTTGAGGAGGTCCAACTAGATGAAAAAGACCCGACCAGAGTCGTGAAGGTTGGGAAAAACTTAGAGCCTACCACGAAGCACGCACTGGTGGAATTTTTGCGAAAGAACCAGGAGGTTTTCGCCTGGTCGCATAAAGACATGGCTGGGATAGATCCTGCAGTCATTAGCCATGTCCTGAATATAGACAAGACCTTTTCACCCGTGCACCAAAAGAGAAGGCTGCTCGATAAGGATAGATCGAGAGCCTTAAAAGAAGAAGTTGAAAGGTTAAAGGAGAATGGGTTCATCAGGGTGGCATTTTATCCATCATGGGTCTCTAATCCAGTGCTGGTTCCCAAGCCAAACGACAAATGGCGAACCTGCGTGGATTTTACAGACCTCAATAAAGCCTGCCCAAAGGACTACTTCCCACTCCCAAGAATCGACCAGCTGGTCGATGCAACTGCAGGGCACGAGATCCTCTCGTTCATGGATGCGTATTCGGGCTACAACCAGATTAGCATGCATCCCCCCGACGAGGATCACACCAGCTTTTGGACCAATACGGGTTTATACTGTTACAAAGTAATGCCCTTCGAACTGAAAAACGCAGGTGCGACTTACCAACGGCTAGTCAACCACATGTTTAAGGAGCTGATCGGAGTAAACATGAAGGTATATGTGGACGACATGCTGGTAAAGTCTAAAAAAGGAGGACATGTAAGGGATTTACAAAAGTGCTTTGATGTATTGAACAAATACCAAATGAAGTTAAATCCCCTTAAGTGTTCCTTCGGAGTTGGATCAGGGAAGTTTTTGGGGTTTATTTTAAATTCAAGAGGAATTGAGGCCAACCCCGACAAGATAAAAGCCCTGATCGATATGAAGTCGCCAGAAAGGATCAAAGATGTACAAAGTTTAACCGGGAGAATCGCAGCCCTAAGTAGATTTATTTCGAAATCAACAGACAAGTGTATCCCCTTTTTTAATCTACTTAGGGGAAATAAGAAGTTTGAATGGACAGGAGACTGCGAGCAAGCATTCCAAGCCTTGAAAGCCCATATGGCACAACCTCCCATCTTATCAAAGCCGATCGAAGGAGAAACTTTGTTTATTTACCTGGCGATTACTGAAGTTGCTGCTAGCGCGGTACTAGTGCGAGAGGAAAAAGGCGTACAAAAGGCAGTCTATTATGTCAGCAAGAGACTGATCGGGGCAGAATTGAGATATCCACCAATCGAGAGGTTAGCATATTGCCTAATCCTGGCCTCTAGAAAGTTACGCCCCTACTTTCAAGCCCATCCTATTACAGTTCTAACTGACCAGCCCCTTCGACAAGTCCTCCAAAAACTAGAAGCGGCTGGACGATTATTAAAATGGGCAGTCGAACTGGGGCAGTTCGATATAACTTATTCACCGCGAGCAGCAGTCAAGGGACAAGTCTTGGCCGACCTTATTGCGAAGTTCACCGAACTCCCAGACAGCGAGCAGTGCAAACAGCCTAGTGCGCCTGAGCCTCAAGAGAAAGCCCCTTCGTGGAAATTATTCACGAACGGGTCGTCTAACGAATCCCACGCAGGAGCGGGAGTGATATTTATAACGCCAGAAGGGCATTGATTTCACTGCGTTATTAGGTTCGACTTCACCGCGTCAAATAATGAAGCCGAATACGAAGCACTCCTCGCTGGATTGAGGATGGCGAAAGACATAAGCATAAAGACGTTTGATATTTACAGTGATTCACAGCTGGTGGTGAATCAAGTTCTAGGAGAATATCAAGTGCGAGGCTTAAAAATGGTGGCCTACTTGAATAAAACAAAAGACTTGCTAGCCCAATTCACGGAGTACACCCTTCAGCAAATTCCGCGGGATCAGAATTCAAACGCAGATGCCTTAGCCAAACTCGCGAGCGCGAAGGATGCTGACACTTTGAACATTGTGCCAGTGGAAAGACTGAGTAAGCCAAGCATACAAGCGGTCGAATCCAGTATGGAGATTCGAATGGAGGATACATGGATGGCACCTTATTTGGAGTATCTGGCAAATGGTACGCTACCAACGGATAGAAACAAAGCCAGAACTCTACAAAGGCGAGCTGCTAGGTACATACTGGTCGATGGTGTTATGTACCGAAGAGGATATTCCTTGCCACTACTCAGATGCGTTACACCAGAAAAAGCTAAGGAACTCGTGAAAGAGGTGCATGAAGTCTTCTGTGGGGATCACGCTGGGGGGCAGAGTTTGGCGAAGAAAATTCTAAGGCAAGGCTACTTCTGGCCAACTATGAACGAGGATTCGATGGAGTTTGTACGAAGATGCGATAAATGTCAAAGGTTCTCCAAGATTCCACGAGCAGCTCCAAACGAATTAAAGCATATGCAAAGTCCGTGGCCTTTTGCAGTATGGGGGATAGATTTGATTGGATCCCTACCTACAGGGAAAGGCGGAGTAAAGTACGCAGTCGTAGCAGACGATTACTTCACCAAATGGGCCGAAGCTGAACCGCTCGCTACCATCACGACCAAGAAAGTTCTTGACTTTGTTATCAAGAACATTGTCTGTCGATATGGCTTGCCTAGAAAGATAGTTTCAGATAACGGAACCCAATTTGACAGCGACTTATTCACCGATTTCTGCGAAAGACATGGAGTTATCAAAAGCTTTTCTTCAGTTGCACACCCCCAAGCGAATGGGCAGGTCGAAGCCGTGAATAAAACTCTTAAAGATACCCTGAAGAAGAGACTTGAAGAAGCTAAGGGAGCGTGGCCAGAGCAGCTGCCTGAAGTCCTCTGGTCGTATAGAACGTCTCATCGAATAGCGACAGGACATACCCTATTTTCCTTAGCCTACAGATATGAGGCGATGTTGCCTGTCAAATTAGATCCCCCCTCACATCGACGATTAACATACGACCAAGACCAGAACAGCCAACTGATGATGGAATCCCTAGACTCGATTGACGAGATACGGGAGAAAGCCCAACTCCGAGTTGCTGCATACCAGCAAAAAGTCGCCCGGTACTTTAACTCCAAAGTTAAAGAAAGAAAATTCAACGTCGAAGATTTGGTGCTACAACGAGTTTTCTTAAACACCCGCGACCCCATTGCTGGAGTACTCGGACCTAATTGGGAAGGACCTTACCAGATTGAAGAAGTCCTTCATCCAGGCACCTACAAACTTGCACGCTTAAACGGGGATCTCGTTCCACATTATTGGAATGGAGAACACCTGCGCAAGTACTATCAGTGAACAGTCCTTTTTAAAGGACTGGCTTGTATTAATTTTACTTTTTACAAGTTTTGCAAAGAGGGTTAGCCACGCTGTATGGCTAATCGCTCATATATGTAAGATTCTATCTTAGAATCACTCGTAAAGACATGTTTAGTCCATTTTTAATACGAGATTATAAGGGACTGTGCGCAGCCAGTCATTCTTGCCAACCTTTGTGAATTTATATTTACAAGTATTTGTTCATTACGTGTGTTGTTTTGCTGTATTACAAGTATTACTTTTTCTCCCGAGCAGAAATGTTCGAACAGGTCGTGGTCAAGGCAAGTGACCAATGACCTAAATCTCCTCGATCACTTGGGGGGCATATAAGGCACATCGATAGCAAAGCGTACCATGAGGTATGTAAACACATGAACAAAATGAGGGAAAGCATGCTAAGGTACTTAGAGTATTTTTCAAAATTTATATTTTGTTAAATCAAGCCAAAGTACTATGCTAAGTTCGGTCATACGGAAAAATGTTATAATAAATGAAAATGTTATAGCATCATGATGTAATCTTTTACACCGCAAGCATCACTGCTTGGATGTAACTGTTCAAATAAAAGAAAAAGTTTGCTGCCCATGCAGCAAATTCAAAAAAGGAATTGTCTTTACATCACGACCCGTGGGTCGTATAAACAAAAGAAAGAAAAAATATTAAAAAAGCTCAAGAGGCATTGGGAGCAGGAGGGTCTTTATCAGCATTCTGGTTGGCAGCATCCTCAGCAACTCCTTCTTCCTCTACGCCAGCAATGCTTGGGGAAGCAGGGACCCTGGCTCTTGCCTCCTCTTCAGCCAGTTGGGCAATGCAGCGAGCCAGCTCAGCAGTCCTGACATCTTCTGAAAGATAGCTGAAGTTGGCACCCTAATTGTGTTTCCAGAAATTGTAAAAACACCGGAGCGTCGTCCTCTTATATCTTTCCAGATTCTTGGAGTTGTCAAGCTCCAGCTGCTTTACTTTGCCCTCAAGAGTAACAATGGCCTCGTCTTTGGACTTATGCTCCTCTTCCAATCTCTTGACTTCGCGATACTGGGTGCGGGTGGCATTTTGATACTCCTCCCTCTGCTTTATTATAGCTGCCTTCGTAGCTTCAGCCTCTGATAGCTTTGTCACCGCGGCATCCCTCTGCTGAGCCAGCGCCTCCAACTCCTTTGCGTGCTTGGCCTCTGCAGCCGAAAGTTCCTCGGCTGCCTTCACCTGGTGCCTCTCGATAGCCTTTGCCCGAGCCTGTTCGATGGTGGCTTGGGTGCGGGTACGAGCAGTAGTGGCAGACAACAAAGCCTGAGGATAGAGGATAAAGTTAGAACCTGTGGCAAAGATTAAAAGACTAAGGCCGAAAAGATAAAGAAGTACTTACGCTGGCTATTTCATTCAGGGTCCTGTTCAGAATTAGGTCGACCGTCATACTCTCTGCCTCAACCATTGCATCCTTGACGCAGTCGTTTTTCCCGATGTGCGCAATACGGTCTTTGGCTGCTCGTACGGCACGGCTCGAGAGTCTGGCCCCAAGAGTTTCTTCCCGCTTGTCTTGTTCCCTGCTGGGCGCAGCCGGAAGAGGGTTCATTGGAGCAGGGGGAGTCTCCTTCTCAGCAGGGGCCGGAGGATGAGCAGAAGTTTGCCCAGTTGGCACACCCCTAGGATGATCTTCTATTCGACTCTTTTTGGCAGGCCCCTGGCTCGTCTCGCCGTGGTGTCTCCGTGACGACTTTCGCCGAAGCTGAGGAACTTCCTCTTCCTCCTCAGCCTGGTATAAGTCGAAGACGTTGGGAGTGGCCATATCTCCACACAAGTAAAAACGTGCAAAGGGTAAAGATAAAAGCAGATGAAGACTCTTTATCAAAACGGAAAAGAAGGTCACAAAGTTAGTACCTGAGCTACAACTACTGGTCGTTATACTATTGACTCTATTAGTCACACACTCACTATCTGGCATGAAGAAGTCTGGCCCTAGATTTGGAGTATATGTAAAGTTACCTTCCCCGTCAAACAAATGACAGGGAATTGGCAAGCTATTTAAAAGCAAAATAACTTTACCATTTTCATCAGAGGATTCCCCCAGGTCCACAACTGGCTCTTTGGCCTTTTGTTTCCCCTTGCCTTGGGGAGCAGAAGGCCTTTCTGCGGAAGGATTGCCCGTGGGCTCCCTGATTGTAACCCCCGTCGGCCTCCTTCGAGGAGGGGACGCAGGAGGTTGCTACTCGGGAACCCCCTCGGCAGTGGCATCAGCTACCACGGACCCTCTTGTTTCATGGCGAGGAGCCAGGAGGCCAGACAGCCTCAGGTTTTCATCAGTAACCCGGGACTTGACGATTTTTTCTGCGTCTGTCATCCTGGGCAATCTATTGGACCTCAACACCATGTCTGGTGTTGGGGTCGGACGTAACCATGGGCCTGAAAGACAAAGTACAGTTTGAGAAAAATGAAAGGAAACTCCTTGATTAAAAGTATCGACCAGTCAAAAACGGTACTTACCTCCTCGAGTGAAGGCCAGGTTGTTGCTGGTTATGTCCGGAGTAAGGAAGTACTCCTTACTGTACTGCCCCACGTTAGAAATGTGCGTAGTGTCACTCAGGAACGTCCGGTTTGTCTCCTGGTGACAGAAGTGGAAGAAACCCGTCCCATATTGTTGCGGGTTAGATTTAAGGTCGAAAAGATAATTGAGCTCGTGGGGAGTAGGTTCTGGCCATTTTTTAAGTTTGTTCAGGATATAGAGTGCGGCCAGCATTCTATATCCGTTTGGAGTAATTTGGAAGGGGGCGACATCGAAATAATTAGCCACCCCCTGGTAAAAAGGATGTAGAGGGAGGAAAGCCCCCGCCTCTATGTGATACCGAGACCAGGCGCTGTATATACCTCCGGGGAGGTTAGCCCTTTGGTCTGCGGCAGGAATTTTGATGGAAACCCCTGTGAGGGGATACTTCCTGAAATAGTTAGCAACCATCCGAAGGGTCACTACGCTGGTCGGGGAAATATACCACTCGACATCAGGCAGATTCTGATGGCGAGGGCGGGCTCTAATTTGGATATTAGGGTCAGGAACAGGATTGTTTCGACCGCTGGTCGAGGGAACCCTAGCCTGCGAATCAGGCTGAGCAGGAAGGTTTTGATTATCGTCGGAGTCAGGTCTTTTCTTGCCTACGGATTTGGAACGAGCCATTTGAGGAGGAGAAGGACGAGGTCTGGATGAGGATCGAGAAAAAGGAATCTCGTGGATTCGGGCGGCCGGTTGTTCTTCGCCTTCGAGCAGCTGGACGAGAAGATCGTCATCGATGGGCCGTTCACCTCCCCACAAATCTGGCATCAATGTCTGCAAACAGAAGAATGGGGAGGTGAGGATGGAGAATTTTTAAAGGCTTTTTAGAATAGCGCTGGTCGAGTATAAAAGCCAAACTTTTATACAACAGCATTCTAACAAAAAGCTAAATTTTTCCACACGAACAGTTTGAAAACGGATCAAAGGGTGAAAGTAAAAAGTTTTTCAAAAAAGCTTTTTCAACTCCCCTTAGGGCGGGAAAAACCTATTTTCCAACTAGCCTAAAGATCGAATTTTTACTTCGATTTTACGTCCTAAAAGTACGATCCTAACTATCAAACTAACTTGTAAATCTTTTTACCCACAAGCATCTCAAACCAGAAACAGATGAACTCAAACAGTCGACATACAGAAGCATGCATTGCGAAAATACAAAACATAAAAATTTGAAGACTTACCAGAAAAAGATCGTTGAGAAGGGTAGAGAGTCTTCGGAAGTCGAGGTGCTTTCAAGATGAACTTGGAAGGTACAGAAGGACGGTTTCTGGGAGAAGACGAGAGCTCTGATTTTAGGGTTTCTGGAAAGAGTAGTGGCGTGCGTAAAAAGAAAAGGAAGATTTCGAAGATATTATATAAGTTTGTCTGTGGCATTAAAAAGGTGTAATCATCAGTTTCCCTTTTTCGAAATATGGGGAAGAAGAATGGCCGCCGAATTATTACTGGGGAACCGAAAGGTCATGATTAGACAGGAGTAGGTTGCTTTTTCCAAGAACACACGAAGGGTTCTGACACGTAAGGCGGGGTTACCGAAGGGTCGTTCGCTCAAAAGTTTATTTATTGCTCGTAATAAATAAACTTGGGGGGAAAATGTTATCCAAAAAATTGGCATTGATGACGTGACAACTGATCTCTGGACATGTGGCTGACATCTGGAGGAACTCTGCTAGTGCATCGACCAGAAGACGTATTAGAAGCAGTAAGCAGCCCAGTCTTACCTGCGACCGGTCTGGTCGATGGTTCTGCATGCAATGTAACATTACTGTGAAGATCTTTGTAAATCCCGAATTTAACTCACACAATCTCCTGAGTATCCGATTATTCAGGAGAGAATATATGTAACGATCTTATGTAATCCCCCTTGAGCCTATAAATAGAAAAAGAGAGCTCAAGGAAGGGACTTTTTTTTTGGGCTTTGGAATTATTGAAGATTAGAGTAATTCTCCTTGGAATATTGTATTGTTCTTCAGAGGTTAGTGAAACTCATTGAACCCTTGTTCTTTGATCACTCCTTTGATTCTTATATCAATAACAGTCTAAGTGGACGTAGGTCATTACCAAATCATGGGGTCGAACCACTATAAAATATCGTGTTCTTATTACTTTTTGTCATTGGATTCTTCTCAACATATTCATTCACATCAAGCATATTCCGACTCCGTGTCAGTTGACCAAAATCTGGGTCAACAATATGCTTCGATGTAAATCAATGCAATTAATAGAGAAAGTGCATAACTTTTCACTCGGGTGTCCGTTTGAGGTGATTTTTTTTAATTTTGGTATTTTCTTGAGATTTACACATCTGGGATGTGTACACAAACATTTGGAAAGTTGAAAGTTTGAAAACATACCCAACTTTGAAAATATAAGGGTATTGTTTTGAACTTTGGTGTGTTTTCAAGCTTTCAACTTCCCAAATATGTGTGTACACATCTTAGATATGTAGATCTCACGCAAATACCCAAATTAAAAAAAAACGGACACCCGAGTGAAAAATTATGCACTTTCTATGAATTGCTTCGAGGTGTGTCGAGGCCTATCGAGGTGGCATCGAGGTGTATCGAGGCATATGGTTTTTTTCATGAAAATCATGATTTTTAAGATATACCTCGATAGATCTTGATGTACCTTGATGGGCCCTTAAAAATCATGATTTCCATGAAAAAAACCACTTGCCTCGATAGGTCTCGACAGACCTCGATAGGCATCGACATGCCTCCATGCAAATCAATGCAATTAATAGAAAGCGCGTAACTTTTCACTCGGGTGTCCATTTGAGGTGATTTTTTTTTAATTTGGGTATTTTCTTGAGATCTACACGTCTGGGATGTGTACACACACATTTGGGAAGTTGAAAGTTTGAAAACATATCCAACTTTGAAAATATAAGTGTATTGTTTTGAACTTTGGTGTGTTTTCAAGCTTTCAACTTCCCAAATGTGTGTGAACACATTCCAAACGTGTAGATCTCAAGAAAATACCAAAATTAAAAAAAATCACCTCAAACAGACACCCGAGTGAAAAGTTATGCACTTTCTATTAATTTCATTGATTTGCATCGAGGCATGTCGAGGCCTATCGAGGCAAGTGGTTTTTTTCTTGAAAATCATGATTTTTAATGGCCCATCGAACTGGGCATCGAGGCACATCGAGGTCTATCGATGTATATCTAAAAGATCATGATTTTTCGTGAAAAAAAAAACTTATGTCTCTACACACCTCGATGCCACCTAGATAGGCCTTGACAGGTCTCGATGCAACTCGATGCAATCCATAGCAAGTGCATAATTTTTCATTCGGACGTTCGTCTGAGGTGATTTTTTTTTTAATTTGGGTATTTTCTTGAAATCTACAGATGTAAGATGTGTACATACACATTTGGGAAGTTTAAAGCTTGAAAATAAACCAAATTTCAAAACAATACCCTTATATTTTCAAAATTGGGTATGTTTTCAAACTTTCAACTTCTCAAATGTGTGTGTACACATCTTAGACGTGTAGATCTTTAAAAAAATGTCTATTTTATGTATAATATTATTTACTTATTTAAAATTTATATAACAATGACACAAATTTAATAAAAATAATTAATAAATTCTATAAATAAAACTAAGCAAATGGGCATTGCACCTTGCTTGTATCTAGCATATATATTTCTTTTATATAAAGTGTGTAGATAACAGAAATGAAATTATTAGTTTTAACAGTTTCTTTTGTTAACTTTAACATAATATTTTAAATATATAACGAAATATACTTTTAAAAATAAATATTTATTAATTCTATTAATATAAATTCATATATTATAAAATATCATTATATATTTATTAATTATATTAATATAAATTCAAATGTTATAAAATATCATTATTATTATAATAATATGTAATACAAATATTTAATAATTATATCAATCTAAATTCAAATATTATAAAATATTATTATTATAATAATATATAGCATATAATATATAATCCTAAATTTTATAAAATTTTGCTAGAATAAATATTTAATAATTATATTAATATAAATTAACATGTTATAAAATATTATTATTACAATAATATATAATACATAATAAATACATTATATATAAGTGTTTATGTGTACAAATAGTATGCTATGTAACTAAATAAGAAATTAGAATAACATTTATATTCTATCAATAATAAAAAAGTTTCTTATTTAATTATTGATGTGTGATTTGAATAACATCATGAAAGTTTTGTACCTTAAATATGGTAGTTTGTGATCTAAAATGTTATCATATTATTTTAAAAAAAAATCATAAACAATGTTTTAGTTTAATTTTCTTTTAATATGTTTATGTCATTATTTTATATATAATATTATTTATTTATTTAAAATTTATATGACAATTAAAAGAACTTAGTACAAATAATTTATAAATTTTATAAATAAAACTAAGCAAAAGTGAATAATCTAGTATATATATGTAAATATATATGTCTTTTATATAAAAAGTGTGTAAATAACAAAAAAAGCTTGGTTTTAACGGTTTGTTTTGTTAACCTTAACGGAATATTCTAAATATTTAATGGAATATACATTTAAAACTAATTAACAAATAGATATTTATTAATGATATTAATATAAATTCAAATTCAAATATTATAAAATATCATTATTGAAATAATAAATGACACAAGATTATACATTTAATAATTATATTAATATAAATTTAAATGTTATGAAATATTATTATGATAATAATATATAATCATAATTTTTTAATATGAATTCAAATATTATAAAATTTTATTATTATAATAATATTTAATACAATACTAGATATTTAATACTTATATTAATATAAATTTAAATATTATAAAATATCATTATAATAATCATATATAATACATAATCTTTATTTTTATTAAAAATATAATCATTTATGTTTAAAAAGTTATCTTATTATATATATATATATTTTTAAATAATAAATAATGTTGCTTTAATTATTTATTTAATATATTTATGTCATTTTTTTTATATATAATATTGTTTATTTATTTAAAATTTATATGATAAAAATATAAATTTAATAAAAAAATTAATAAATTTTATAAATAAAATTAAGTAAATGTGGACGTTGCTTTTCTCTTGCTATGTATGATATATCCATATACCAATGGGAACTACCTTCATCCATGAATAAGTTATTGGCCAACATGAATAAGTTATGAGACTTTTTCATATTTATGGGGTTTTTAAAGTTGTTTTACAAAAATATGGACATTTAATTTTCTATATTTTATAGCTATTTGATTTAAAAGTTTATATTTATGAGATTTTTTTTTCTTATAATTTGAAAAAATATATAATTATGCTACATTTTTTTTTATCATAGTTATGTTTTCTTTGATTTTAAAGTTATTTTATTTTATTTTTTTCCTTACTAATTTTTCTTTCTTTTTTTCATTTTTTCCTACCTATTTTTTCTTTTTTCTTTCCATTTTTCTTTCCATTTTTCTTATTCTTCTTCTTCTTCTTCTTCTTCTTCTTTTTTTCATTTATCTATTTTTTCTTTAATTTGTATTGTTTTGTTCATATTTTTTTCGTTTTCTTTTTTTTTTTCCTTCTATTTTTTTTTTCATTTTTGTATCTATTCCTTTCTCCTTTCTCATATCTTTTTTTTTTCTTTCTTTTTTCCTTCTTCCATTTTTTTCATTTTTTCCTTCATCTTTTTTTTTCTTTCCATTATTATTCTTCTTCTTCTTTTCATTTTTATTAATTCATCTATTTTTTTTCTTTAGTTTATTATTTTTTTAGTTTTATTTCCTCTGGTTTTTTTTCCTTCTTTTTTCTTCAATTTTTCCTTCCATTTTATCTTTTTTTTTTGTACTTATTCTTTTCTCCTTGCATTATCTTTTTTTTTTCACACATATATTTTAACATTACATAATTATTTTACTATTTATTATTTTTTATTATATAATTGTTTTGTATAGTTTTTTCCACTTTATGTAAACAAAATCAAATCAGTTTTTTTTCAGCATTTTCTTTTTAGTGTGACCCTTATAGGAACATCCAAATTTGGAAAGAAAAACAATAAAAATATGAAAACGCGAATGGGTAACTAGTTATCCTAGTGGGAATATCCAAATGTGGAATATATATATATTAATATATATATAACTTGAATGAGTAACCAATTACCCTGATGGGAACATTCAAATTTGAAGAAAAAAAATCTGATAAAAATGTAAGTGGGCAAATAGTTACCCTAGTGGGAACATTCAAATTTGGAAGAAAAAAATTAGACATAAAAACTTGAATGTGTAACTAGTAACCCTAATAGGAATATCCAAATTTGGAAAGAAAAAAATAGCTATAAAAAACATGAATGGGTAACCAGTTACCTTGATGTAAACATTCAAATTTGAAAGAAAAAAATCTAATACGAAAACGTTAATGGGTACCTGGTTATCCTAATGGGAACATCCAAATTTGAAAAAAATATCATATATGAAAATGTGATTGCTATTAGTTACTTAACCCAGACAAGGAAACAAATAGTAATGATCTTTAAAAAAATGTAAAAAAAAAAAAAGTTAGAACAAAAAAATTGATTTTATTTTATTTATGTATAGTAAAAAAAATAAGTACAATAATAAAAATGATAATAAATAATAAAATATTTTGAATTGAATGGGAGGCGACTTAATAATAAGTTTTCTCTAAAAAAGTTCGACAAAGAAGAAGGAGAAATAAAACTTCAATGAGAAGATTAGTTGAAGAGATAAAAACTAAAATTAGTAAAGTGATAATGTATATGTGATTTTAAATTGTAATATTAAATTATGAAAAATAAACATTAAACAATATAAAAACAATAAAATAGATTAAGTTCTCTTTTTAAAATACTAAGTTATTGTATAATAAAACTAATATAAAAATAATCAAATGAAAAACACTTAAATAACTAAGGTGCTGTTTGGTAACCATTAAAAAAAACAGTTTTTTATTTAATTAATTAAAAATTTGATAATTAAACATAAAATCGCGTTTGGTAACTCTATTTATATTTTTTATTTTTTTAAATTTTAAACAAAATTTATTAAATTTTGAAAATAGAAATTTTTCACTTTCAAAATTTTTTTAAACAGTTTTCATTTTTTCCTCCTCTTCTTCAAATTAACACATCACATTGTTAAACAAAAAATAAAAATAAAAGTTATCAAACACGTTTATTATTTTTTGTTTTTAAAAACAAAAAACAAAAATAGTTACCAAACATATTTGTATTTTTTAAAAATAAAAAAACAGAAATAAAATAATATTTCTATTTTTGTGTTTAAAAAATTTAAAAACAAAAATTTTACCAAACGGACCCTAAAATAATTTCATAATTTAAATAAACTTAATTAAGAGTAAAATTATGACATAAACTAATTCTTGTACAAAAACATGGGGAACTATATCCATAAAATTAATTTTTTTAAATAAAAGCCATAAAATAAGTTCTTTTGGAAAAAACCATATATTTGTAAACTTGTTAAAAAACCCCATAAAAGATGTTTTACCCAGAAGTAATGGGCCTCTCTGCTATATCTTCTCGGCTCTTATTAAGAGAGCCCAATAAGTCCAACTTTATTAACGGACGGCCCATTCTATACTACAGTGATCCAGAAGACAGTGGGCCTCAGTAGCCTATGACAGGTGGAAGAAGAATTATTAACTATTTTATTAGAGAATAAACTCTGCTGACTCTTTCAACCCCAATACAAATTCAGTTCTTTTTCGTAGAGAAGCAGAAGCGTACCAAGCTATGGCTACTCTAGATACTGATGTTCCCATGGTTCCCGCCGGCGAACCTTCGAGCAGTGCCGGCCCTTCCAGCAGGAAGCCAAAGCGATTCGAGATCAAGAAATGGAACGCCGTTGCCCTCTGGGCATGGGGTAATTTCTCTAAACCCTAACCCTACATTCTTCTCCGATTTATTATAAATTATTCATTTTAGGGTTTTGAATTCTATGTGATTTTTTTCTTTGATGCAGATATCGTGGTTGATAACTGCGCGATCTGCAGGAACCATATCATGGATCTTTGTGAGTTTGTCATTTTCGATTTGGTTTTCTTTTCTTTCTGATTTTGAAACTTAAATATTTCTTTTTGTTAGTTTGGGCGAACTCTCTCTCTCTCTCTCTCTTTAGTTTTCTTTTATAATTTTGTTTACTTATTGGACTTACAGGTATCGAGTGCCAAGCGAACCAGGCTAGCGCCACTAGCGAGGAGTGTACGGTCGCTTGGGGTATGTTTGTATAGGTCTATGCATTTTGTCTGTTATTTTCATCTGGCTACAATTATTATTTGTTTAGGATTGAGTTTTTGGGCTAATCTCGAAATGGGGTTTATGGTATTTAACAGAAAGAAAAGGGTTATTATTCCATTCTGTTTTAATTTAATAGTATGGCATTGCTCTATTTTCTATGTTTATATTACGTTTCAATGTAATGGAGTGAGTTTTGGTTTTGATGTTGTGAAGTTCATTGAAGTGGTTTGTGAATGTTTGTGAGCGACATAGTTTGTTGGTTCATGGTTGTATGTATGAACTCAGGCCCTTTTTCAACCTTTTGTGATTTGTGTTATTACGTATTCCTGCGTTGTAAATGTGTTTGTTTTTTCTTTAATTAAGTTGCTGTTTTAGTCTTTTAGATGATACCAGGCACGAGTAATAGTTACTTTTGTATTTTGCTTTATAGGGTAGTTAAACTTTTCCTTGTGAAGTTGGATAATTTCTCTATAATTATATTACTCGCTATTGAAAAGAAAATATATAATTTTGCAAGATTTAGTAGCTTGTATCCTCATACATTGAAACCAATACTTAATGGTTGATTAAATTCTCACTTGTCATTCATTGACTTGCTGCTTGAAGCTCCATACTTGCCTCTCTGCATAATGTTTGCTATTGGGTATATTAGGTATCATTAGGTGCCAATTGACTTAACTCCATTTGCACTATTCTATACTATTTTGTTTGTGAATCAAGATGCTGTTTAAACTGTTGTAATTTTATACATTCATCTTATGCGACGTATCCTTTGCTTGAAACTGATTAATGGATCTTTGCATATTTAACCTCAGACGTTCCTTATGGTTATCCCTGTTTGTGTATTTATTTATTTTTTAGTTATAGTAGTGTGGAAGTGCCACATGAGGCTAAGGGGTCTAAGCTCGAACCCAAGCTGGGACTAACGTGACGATATCCGTTTCTTATCATATATAAATGTGGGCGTGTGTGTTTGTTGTTTGTGTGTGTGAAGTAATGTGAAATTGTTTGTATTGTGCGTGGTTGCGTAGATAAGGATTCTTTAATTTAACATCTTTGTTCGTTCTATCTCTGTAGGGGTTTGCAACCATGCTTTTCACTTTCATTGCATTAGCCGTTGGCTCAAGACCCGTCAAGTTTGTCCACTAGGTATGTTTTATGCTCCGTTCCCTATTTTGTACAACTCTAATCTTGCTTTACTTTTTGCTGTTTTTTCATCATGTCCACATTAACTTGTTTACCTATTGCGCTTGTATTGTTCAACACAGATAACAGCGAATGGGAGTTTCAGAAGTATGGTCACTAGAAGCTTCACGTGGTTCTCTTTTTCACACTAGTGTCAAGGAGGATTATAATTCACTGTGCTCTACTTCTACCAGATTTCTATTTTCGGCTGGATTATTTTTATTAGCCCCCGTCTCTGTTATCGGCTGGATTGGTTTTATTTTTGAAAGCATTAGCTGTGTTTGAAATCAGTTGTGCATACATCACCCACAAAATACAGACTACCTTGTTTTGTTATGACCATTAAGCGGAACTTATTTTCTTGAGTTGGTACCTTGTGTTCATAGTTAGCTTTGTTGATTCAGCTATTTCATATTTTATATATATTTGGGATAATATATTGCATACGCTTGGGTGGGTCTATCAATTGCCTTGTTCTTTTCGTCCCTTATAAAACAATACATTAATATGAAACACCAACTTAATTTTAAAAATCTTTTAAATAAAACCACATTATATAATTTTGTATACCGAATGGTTATAATTTATCAATTCAAATTGAATAAAAAATTCTGGTTCCACAACTGTTTTATGGAGTTCCTATTGCCTAAGTTATAATTTTTTTTTTCCTCAAAAAAAAAAAAGTTATAATTTAAGAGTTGAGTTAACATGCCAGTTTGTTATAAAAGTTAGATATCAGCTTATTGCATAAGCTAGAAGCTAAAACTATCAAACTAGCTTATTCTATAATAGATTTGTTTTTTTATCTAAATATATTTACTTATTTATTATGTATTAATTTAAATTAAAATATTTAAAATAAATTAATATGATGATAACATAAACAACAATTAAATCTTAAATATTTTTATTTTGTTCGAAAAATATTTTTATAATTTTATATTTATTAAATATTTTATTTTAGTAATTTTTTATTGACAAATCACATTAATATAGAAATTACTTTTTAAAAAATGTTTATTAATATAAATTTGATTATATACTATAATATTATTTTTGCATCTCATATTATTTTCAATTTATATTTATCAAACACATATTAATTTAATGTTTTAGAAAAAAAAAAAGGAAATAATTAAAAATATAAAAAATGAGAGTTTTTCATAGTTTAAATTTGTATATTTGTGATTATCTCATGATGATATTATTATACTATGATTATTATAATTAAAATTTTAGCTACACAAACTAGTTATAATATATATACTATTATATGTGTATATTATATAATATAACATTTTTGTTGATGATCATTTTATTGGTGTCTTATCGAAAATATATTTTAATTTTAACATGTTTAAATAAATACAATATTTATATTAAAATCTATTTAGTATGTGTGAATTTATTTTAATAAAATAAAATAAATATGAAATTTATTTTGGTCTTTAAATATTTAATAGTATTTTAATCATGTAGTTTACAAAATACTCTGTTATAGCTTTTCCAACTCACAACACTATAAAATCTATAATTTACCAAACACTTAACAATTTTTTCCTATATCAAAGCTATAGTTGTTTTTCCTTACAACACAGCTACAACTGTTTTTTCTCATAGCACAACTGTGCCATACTAGCCCTATATATATTGGAGTGGGTTCATCTATAATATTGGAGCTAAAAACGCCAGCAGTATATAATCATTTTCAAAATCCCACGTGGCTCCTCATTAAATTGCCACCTATTTTTATTTTCGAGAAACAAAAATGCATTTCTCTCTATTTCTCTATTTGAAGCAAAAGCATGATTATTTTTCCATTAGATTCATTCACTTGTTAAAAAGTGAAATTCACCTATCAATCTACTCTACAAAGTGTTAAACCCAAAATTGGATATGGCGATGTGGCATTTGAAGAGGACACGAGGCAGTAAACGACATCGAATTCTGAGAATTGCTCGAGATAAGACAGTTGCTCGAGTAGACTTCACCAGTATAAAGAACAACAGTCTGATTTGCCCAAGTGTGCTGCTTGAAGAGAAAGAAGCTGGTAACATCCCATGGAGCTGCTCGAGCGGGGACCTGCTCGATGAACAACTCAGCAGCCTTCCATGCGTCACGTGTCGCCTCTGCATTGGTTGCGTCAGTCAAGAGTCAATTGCCTTTTTTATGCTCATCTAAGCCTCCTTAAGCCCATTAGCCCATTAGCCCCTTATTTACTACACCTCCATGCAAAGAAAAAAGGCAAAAAAATTGCTATGATAATAATCTAAATATTAATATTAATAATAAATTTTGGTTTTAAATAATCATATTTTATTATTTATTTCCAAACCCAAATTTAATTTCAACATTTTTTTAGAATCTATAAATAAGAGCTCCTTTTGTTCGTTTGATACATAATTTTTAGGTAGCAAAACTGTATCAAATTTCAATCTCACTTCTCATCTTTTCTCTCTATAATTTTTATGAGAATGTGTAGCATAATAGGCTAACTTTCTTAAGAAGGTTAGAGATGATCCTATATGCACTATGACTTTATTTGATATTATTTATTCACCATGTACTTCAAGTTTATATATTTGAGTGATTTATTTTCTTTCATCTTTTTTTCTTCATCTTATTATCTTTATTTATATTTACTAACAGTATATAGATCTTGCCAAGCTCTTTCTATGTATTATCAAATTAGTAAAATTAATATTGACAATATTTTCATTATTTTTCCATCTCACTCAATATATTTATTTTTGGTAAATCTAATATAAAATTAGTCATACTGTTTTTATGTATTTTACAAATAATAAAACTAATATTTGTGTTAAGTTTTATGTCCAATATTTTATTGCAATATTGCCAATGGTATAGTGTCATTTTTTTATTTCTTATAAGACTTATCCCATCTTTCCATGGAAAATAATATAAAAGAATATTAATTACTTAAATACTTTTTTTGTGAAATATATTTGTGCTTCAATGTTAAATAAAATGAATAGTTGGAATGTGAACTTTTCATTTGTATATTTTTTGTGAATCAAATATTCAAATAAATAAGTATGCATATATGTGACTCTTGCTCTTTCTTACTTGTTACATTTTGTTACATCACATATTTTTCTTCTTTTTATTTGTAGTTCTTAAATCTCAAAAACTACAAAAATATCACTTGTTCTAATTTTTTCATATTTTTTTTATCTTTTAACTCATTTTATTGTTAACTTTGTTCTTTATATTTTTGTGGAATCGACTCTCCAATCTATACTATTACCATTGCTAGTGAAAGTCTCGTATGAGCTGTAAACAAAATTAAAAAATATAATAAGTTAATTATATTATATTTTTTTTTATAATAAGACAAGGGTACATGGCTCTTATTTTAAATAGTTTGACTGAAATAAGGTGTAGGGTTGATTTTGGTATATTTTATTAAGTAGAAGGTTATCATTTGAGCTATTTTAAACAGTGTCAAGTCTGGAACTTAACTAGGGGACTAAAATTGTATTTTTCCTTTAATTTTTATTTTTCATGATTTAAATTACATAAATAAAACAATTACCTAAATAGTTTTTTTTGCCACATTTTAGTTGAAAGACAAAAAGAGAGAAAAAAGATTACTGAATAATAAAAGAGTTTATATATTTTAAGATCATGTGTTTTGCTTCATTATCTGTTTGGACCCAGTGTTTTGACAAATTATTTTTCGGACCATGTATTTTGTAAAATGGTTCAAATAGGCCCATAAACCTGATTTTGATGAACAAAAAATTGAATATAACAACACAGTTCTTAGGTAGAATGAATGCATTTTTGTTCTGAATTGTTAGTTTGATGAATTATTTGTGATTTTAGTTCAAAAAACTTTGATCAAAATCAGGTTTAGGGGTCTATTTGAACTATTTTAGAAAACATAGGGTTTAAAAAGTAATTTGTCAAAACACAGGGTCCAAACAGGTAATGAGGCAAAACACATGGACTAAAAATGCATAAACCCATAATAAAATGACTAGATTATTTTTCACTCGGTTCAAATTTTAATGAGGTTCAAGACTCAATTTTACTTACAAATACCTTGTAGAATTACATAATGAGATTACTGAGTTTTCTACGAAAGTTTAATCAAGATTACTGAATAATAAAATGACCAGAAGAATTTTTAACTTGGTTCAAATTTTAATGAGGTTCAAGACTCAATTTTATTTATGAATACCTTGAAGAATTACATAATGAGATTACTGAGTTTTGAGTTAGCAGAATAATAGTATACTTTGAGTTTTCTCGAAAGTTCAATCTAAGTTTACAAATCAGCAAAGTAATAATATATTTATTGATTTGTGTATACATTGTTCATCTTGACTCTGTTATTTATATAATAGTTTTTACAAATGAAATCCCTAAAATTTAGAATAGTTACCCAATTTGTTATACTTTGATATCTTATGGTGTGGTCAACTAATGGTGCCAATTAAGGATATAATGTAATTTGTACAATTTGATGTATGTGTTATACATATTTTAATTAAAAATATAATAGGTGAGAGCCGATAATTAAGCCTTATTTGCATAGTGAGTCCTTAAACTATACATATTTTGGTAAATTGGTCTTCCAACTTTATTTTTTGGCAAATTAGTCCCCAACTTTGATTTTCTAGGCACCATTACTAACCCACCGTTAATTCACCATTTTTCTGTTTGTTTAGGGACCGATTTGCAATAAAAAAAATTTGGGATCCAACTTGCTAAAATAGGACATGACCCAATTTTTGTTGTACCGGTACGACTACTAGCAAGCCCAGATGGGCCTAGGGTGGGCTGATGCCCGCCGCACTAAATTTTTATTTTATTTTTATAATTTAGTCATTTTATGTCAATTTTGACATTTATACCATCTAAACTTTACAATTTCGTACTTTTTATGTACATTTTACAATTTAATACTTTTTATTTATATTTTGATATTTATGCACCCTCGAAATATTTTTAAAAATTTTCACCCCCAGTGAACAAAATTTTTGAGTTCACCATTGGGTACATCTTCAGTTTCACACACGTAGTTAAGTCATGATCTAATTTTTTTACATAATAGGTTTCATTGTAGTTACGATAACCATCATGTACGTTTTTCATAAATTCTTGATAATTTAGTGTGCTAAAAATATGTTTGATTTTTTTTTTTTTGCTTGTGTGGTAGTTCAAAACATTAGGAATTCTGTTTTTTATACGCATCTTTTACTAAATAAGCATGCATTTTTTATTTTCATTTAATACAAAATTACCCATTTGTATAAATTTGTTTGTACACTCCTTTATTTTATTTATATTAAAAAATAAAAAATAATTTGATATATACTTCTTAATATTTGTTGTACCCATATGACACGCCCAGTTTCACATATATGGATAAGTCATGACCCAATTTTTCACATCACAATGTTCGTTGTGGCTACGAAAATCCATTAGACGTTTTCAGGAAATTATGATAATTTGGTGTGTCGAAAACAAAATTCCTGATATTCCAAAATACCACGCAACAAAAAAAAATCAACCATTTTTTCAGCATACTTAATTATTTAGAATTTTTCGAAAATGTACAAGAGAGCTGCCAACGAATACTGTCATGTAAAAAAATTGGGTCATGAATTATTTTTGTAAGTTGGTTCCCAAACTTTTTTGGTTGCAAATTGGTCCCTAAACTAACAAAATAATTGTGAATTAACGGTGGGGGACTAACGGTGCCAAAAAATCAAAATTGGGGGACCAATTTGCCGAAACAAAAGTTTTGAGACCAATTTGCCCAAACGTGTATAGTTTAAGGACCTGCGACGAAAATAAGCCTATAATTAATTGCACTAATTAATATCAAAGTGGTATTGGGCACCATAGTGACCCATAATAGTGCTTAATCAATCATTAATCTCTGACCTCAGCCTAAGACATATTGATTAGGTTTTCATCTCCTTTAAACATCTTCTTCCCATAATAAGAGTTGTTTGAGATTCTACTTCAAGTAGTGCTCCATTCCATTTCCTCGAGCACTACACCACACCACACCACAAATTTTGGTTTAGAATCTTTCGCGGTGCGGTTGCGGTTTGCATATTTACCAAATCACGCGATTTGCGGTTTTAAATTTTATAAATGCGGTTCAAACTGCACCGCACCGCATCTTTATATATATTAATTTTTATATATATATATATTTTGTCAATTTTACTACATCTAAACTTAATGATAGTATAATATACACAATACATAGAAAAATTATTATGTTTCATAAGATGCTAACACATATTCTACTTCAACCTAAATATATTCCTCCTTAAACAAAATTTTTACTTCTATATCACATTTTAACTTTGTTGTATATTTATTGTTTTGTTAAACACATTTTAGTTATGAGTTTTATTTCTTTATCAATTATAATATTTAATTGTTAAATTATTTTGCGATAGATATGAACCGCTCTTACCGCACTGTATTTTTGAGGTGCGGTTTATGTGGTTTGAGTTCTATGCAGTGTGGTTTGAAAAATTATTCAGATTGCACATGCGGTGCAATCCAACAAATCAGCAAAAATTCACAACGCCCGCAACCCGAACACCAATGACTCTCGGTCCTCTGAGTGCTAACCATAAAATTTGCCCAAGGTTGTTCCCAGTGAGCTCGAGCACTTGCTTGTGTTATGAGTAACCCACGTGTGACTCCTAAAAAATATTGCATAATAATTTTTAAACTCCGTTTTTTTTAAACAAACCCAAAAACAGAAGAAGTAAAATACATATACAAGACAGAGTATGTTAATATGCACCATTTAGAGAAAATAACTATGAGTATTTGTAACTATGAATTATCCCGACACTATTGTAACTCTTTCGAAAAACTAAACAAAAACAAATAAAAATGTATGACAAAATTTAAAGTTTTGTTTCCTTTTCTTTCGTACTTTTTAAATTGCTAGGTTAAAGACTTCATGACAAGTGTATCTTTGTCAATCAAGAAGGGTCATACACGATTAAAAAAAGAAAAAGGAAAAAAAAAATCACATACTAAAGCATTTTCCGAAATAATATTCATCAATCTTCCCAAACCCTGATGGACCAAGGAGTTCCTATCATATCATATCATATCAAATCAAATGAACCAAATAAGCTAAGGCTAAACACACCATAACGAGAAATCATCAGCTCAATCAAATTAACTTCTTATAAAGCCTAAAACCAAAGACGCAACGTAAACGTCATTAGTTCCACCTATAACCTTAGAAAGATAACACTATGACACCATCAATTTTCACTTAGTTGCTCCATTACCGAAGAGTTAGCATGAAGTTTTTTCAAGATCCTCTTAACATAAAAGACAATCGCCTAAACATGGAATACCACGAGAGAGGGAAAATTAAGTCCAGCAACCACTCAATCATAACATGACTATCCTCATACTTATAATGCCAAATTAGAAGAACCAGAAGAGAGAAGACTCCCATAGTGGAATGGAATGCTGTGGATAGCCTGGTGGTGACCACTTCTCAATCTCAAAAGGAATTAATCTTAGCACCACCCAGATCCCACAAACAAACCATTATGGGGGCGAAAATATCGACTAAATTCAAAACACTATTCATCCGACTCCATAAATGGGAGAGTTTGGTCAAATATTTGTATTTGGTAGTAAAACTAAATTCTGCTTGTGTTAGTACAAAAATATATAAATAAAAAATTTGTGAAAAAAATATAAAGATATAAATAAAAAATAAAAATTACGTCGCCTGAGAGATTCGAACTCTCGCGGGGAAACCCCATGTACTTAGCAGGCACACGCCTTAACCACTCGGCCAAAGCGACTTTGTTGTCTAGTCTTGGAATTAAATATACTAATTAACTTTGATTTGTAAACACCAAAACTGCCCTCTTTCATTACAAAATATATATAACCCAATCAAGCCACAACAAGTGGCGAAACGAGCTCAAGAATGCTCCTTTCAAAATGATCTCTGTTTTTTTTTGTTTATTAAATAAAAATGGAATGGATAGGGCAATTGTTTATATATATATACATATATATATATACTACTGTCTCTATGTATTATTTGAGCTATATGTATAAAAAAACTAAAGAAAGTATTAAAATTATTTATTTTATAAAATATATAAATAATTAAGAAAAAAATAATGCAAATAAATATGAAGGTATGAGAAACTCATATTTTAATACCACTCTTCTACCTAACACCATAATATATAAAATGGGGAATCCTCGTCCCACATTCACACGTGTTAAATTGGCATCACTAACTAACCATGCTAACCTTGTCTTCAATCAATATCAATGTCCAAATTTATGCTACCGAAGGGGGCATGCTTTCTTATATCTTGAACCAACATTGTGAAAGAAAAAAAAAACACACCACCCGTGCACAAGTGAATAAAAAATGTAACCCACTTCAATCTTTTTTTGATATATAAAGCCCAAGACCCACTTAATGGAGCAATATTTTTATAAAAGCTTTACCACTTCAATTATTTGTTTTTCACATGGACTAATGTAGGTTTTGTCAACACTTTTCACTTGTCTTTATACTTACGCAATTCTAACACTTTTTTTAATGGTTAAAATACACGTACGTTGATGCTCAAATTTTACACGACTTACAATTTGGTTTATTAATTCATTTGCTACTGAAACGTACGGCTAAATTCACGATAACTCTAACCCAATAATCAATCTTCATATCTTGACTTACTTCTTCTAACTTCAATTTTTCATACTATAGCCCCTAATAATTAAACAAATTTGTATCCTCCAAATTCCTAAAAGTGCTAGCCTTTAACATATATTATATGAAAAAAAAAAAAAAAACTTCTGTGTAGATTAGGGGCAAAGTAGAGGTTGATGTTATAAGACACATCTTCTCAATACCGATTCACCACGTACCAAAGCTTAATTTGCTTTGGTAGAATACATCGATCATTGATTTCTCTTCCTTGTACATGTGCTTCTTTAAGTCATATCAAAGAATTATAAAGGAACTTTCTGATTTGGTATAGGACGTGCCCTTTAAAAAATGTTCTCACTTTAGACAACATCTTTTTAAGAATCACTCATCAACTCCAATGGAGAAAAATGTTATGATTATATGTTTTTGTTTTTATTATATGTGTATGTATATACTCAAACCTTGAAATGCACACTCCTTGGACACGTTTATCGATTAATAATGAGCATTATCTTTCTTGTTACTCAAAAATCATATTCTTTAATTTCCAGACTACTTATAAATTAAGAGTCTGCTAGTCAGTTATGGGTGAACTGTGGCTAATGTGACTTCGGTTCCCTATAACAAATGAAGTTAATTAATTATTGTCGTGAATTCATGATCAACATCCTTCGAAGTTAAGTATCACCAGTCAACAACATACGAATAATTCATCTGTGGAATCTAAATTTTAATTACTAGCTAGAGACTTGTCTTCTTCTGCTTACTTCTTTCGAAGGAAGGTTTTTTTTTTTTTTTTTTCTTTGCATAAGAAACTCCAAACTGTTAAGTTGGTCTCGTTTTAATAGGGCACTGTACAAAATTTGTTTGATGACAACAAAATTGAAGAAATTACAAAATCAATAAATATAATGATGGTTTTTTTTCCATCCTTAGGCCAACTCCAACTCAACTCAGTTGCAAAACACTAAATTTACTTTGATATCCCTCGTATTCAATCCAACCAAATGGTAAACATTACAGCAAATATAGGGTTGTTTACAGTGTCACATCATATATAGTATCCAACTGTAAACAACGGCAAATTTAATTTATAATATAATAATATTATTAATACAACTTTTTAGATATATAATAATAAGAAGATATTATATTTTATTAAAGAATATAATTTTTGGTGTTGTGATTGGAATAGGAAAAAAAATATAGTGTTAAAATTTTACTATTTTGGTATTGGTGCAACACCATATATGGTGTTATAGGTTGAAGATGCTCTTAGGCCAACTCCAACCCAGCTGCAAAACACCAAATTTGCTTTGATATCCCCCATATTCAATCCAACCGAACGGTAAATATTATAGCAAATATAGAGTTGTCTACAGTGCCACACCATATATAGTGTGCAACTGTAGACAACGACAAACTTAATTTATAATAAAATAATATTATTAATACAACTTTTTAAATATATAATATATTTATTAAATATAATAATAAAAAAATATTATATTTTATTAAAGAATATATTTTTTGGTGTAATTTTTGTTGTTGTAATTGGAATAGAAAAAAAATATAGTGTTAAAATTTTACTATTTCGGTATTGGTGCAACATCATATATTATATCGGTTGGAGATGCTCTTACTACATCTAATATAGAATAAATGTAATTATAAATGACCTACTCAATCAAATGTAAAATGCATGTATGATCACGAAGGTAATTAAGATTGGAGAAAGTATAAATGTATCACATAATTAATCGATCCAATTTATGCTAACATAATATTATAAATGAAAATGAAACTAATATTTCAAAGGAAAAAGGTGTCATTTTTACATTATTTGGGATAGTGGAACTATAACTTCTAATGTTACCCACCACTAGTGAGCTTAAAGTGGTTACACAGTTTATGCCACTTCGAAGCTTATCATATCATATAGTATTATGGGGAATCAAATCTATCCGTAATATATATAAGCCATTTCTTTTACAAATTAGTATTGCTTTGGACCATCGTTTCCTTTTCACTGTCGGTAGGTAAAAAGAAAACACATATTAATGGGCACTGTTTGTCCTTATAATTTATATTATTATATATAAGTACCTATATAGTGCTATATGATCTGGATTCTAGACTCATTGTTTAGATATAGAAACAATCACCGTTTTTGGGGCGTTTGGATATCCCTCGTTACAAAACTCCCACCATACATTTGGTATAGAGTAATGATATGTGCACTAAAATTATGCACAAAAACATCACAACAACCGATGTGACAGTTTCATTTAACCAATCAAATTTTATTTCAAACGAGACCCAATATTTTAAAAAACATTTGGTATAATGTTTTGGTACATAATTTTGGTACACATATCATTATTCTTCGACATATAAGAGGTCTGTAGTATAACAAAGTACAACTTTGGTATCCTGTATTCTTGATAATGATCATCAAGTATCTTGTAATTTGAAAATCAGTATAGTACCTTGTGTTCTCGATAATAATTATTGGGTACTCTGTAATTTAAAAATCAGTATAAAATGGCACTTGTTATTCATAGGAGTATACACATTTGTTATTATGATTAGTTAAATACATAGTGAAATTGATTAAGCACGAAGAGGTGCAAAAACCATAACAGTTTCACTAAAGTCAACATGTAAGCATTGACTTTTGGTATAGACATTTATAAATCATCTTTTTGGGTCCAAATTATTTCTTTTGAGTATATAAGTGTACCCAAACAATTTGGGAGCATTTGGGAGTGTTTTGAGACAAGTTTTGAAACGTCAAGTCAGAAGGATCTACGTTGCGTCGCCTCTAGGAGGTGACACATCGCTGGTCCCTTGAGGGACTACACAAGCGATGCACCGTCTGGGTGCAGGCGACGCGTTGCTTGGGCTGTCCATATGGGATCGTACAGTGACGTGTTTTTCCCTCCAAAATTCAAAATAAGATGTTCTAGTCTTTGGTTGAGTCTAATGAGGGTTCCTATGCTATTTAAATGGTTCATTTATGTTAATTGTTGAATTGATCACTCACATCCCTCTCTCTCCAAGATCCACCAAAGTCCAGCACACATGCCCGCAGCATGTCTTCCAATATCTGGATCGTCCTCTCAGATTGCCTATCTGTCTGAGGATGATAAGCAGTACTGAACTTCAATTGTGTCCCCATGGCCTTCTGTAAACTCCCACAGAACTTGGAAGTAAAAGTAGGGTCCCGAACTGACACGATCGACCTAGGTACTCTATGGAGGCGCACGATCTCTCTCACATAGAGATTTGCATAATGGTCAACTGTATATGTAGTCCTCACTGGCAAGAAGTGAGCTGACTTGGTGTAGCGATCCACTATCATCCAAATAGAAGCATGCTGACCAACAGTCCTGGGTAAGCCCACCACGAAATCCATCATGATGTCCTCCCACTTCCATTCTGGGATATCCAGAGGCTGCAATAACCCTGCCGGCCTCTGATGCTCAGCCTTGACCTGTTGACATGTCAAGCACTTAGCCACATACTCTACTACATCCCTCTTCATCCCCGGCCACCAATACAACGATCTCACATCCTGATACATCTTCGTGGTGCCTGGATGCAAAGAGTAAGGTGTAGTATGAGACTCATCCAGAATCTCTCGCCTTAAAGCAGTGTCCAACGAAACACATATCCGCCCCTTATATCTCAAGAAGCCTAACTCAGACATTGTATAATCTCTGGATGCTTCAGCCAAAACATTCTCTCTCATCTTGATCAGTTGTGGATGTAACGCCCTGGTTACCCCAGAACAGTTACGGTGAACAGTGAACCAGAAATTTGACCCGCTACCCGAGTCCTTTGGTTAAAAACGTGATCTAAGTGTTATTATCAGGTTAAGGTGAAAACCAGTAAAAATGAAAGGGTACATTTCATTAAGTAGATAAACTGCTCATGAGCCTTTCAAAATGTTTACAAGATGTTCATGATACAAAAGAGTCACTACAGTTGCAAATTTACAATCCCCGCCGGCCTAAGCGGCAAAAGTAGGGTAAACCCCTAGTCCCTCTGAGAACTCCTTGACCGTGGCGGTCAAGCGGCCCTGTATGTACATCACATCGCCCAAGCTCTCCACTCAGGGTTGGTTAAGCTTTTCCTTCCCTTTACCTGCACCACAAAGCACCCATGAGCCAAGGCCCAGCAAGAAAACACAATATAGCATGATATAATATCAACAACGATCATAATAACCATTCAGGACTATCAATCCAACAAATAGGTGACAATAGCCAAAAGTCACAATAATGAGCATCGCTCCCACTAGCCATGTGACGATAGGGTCACCAGGGCTTAACTGATAAGTGATTCTTTCATAAGTTTGTTCAGGGCAGGTGTATGGTGATTAGTCACCAACATAACCTTCCTCACGACTCTAGAGTCGAAACTATGGACAACGTCCCTTAGCCATGTGACAAACGGTCACCGGGGTCATATACCTTGGCTATAGACATCTGGTTGTAGACCAGGCAAGCGCTTATAAGTTCTTCAACCCTAGGGTTGGTCTAGCATTAATGCCATAGAGCCATTCAATGCGTGATTCTCGACTTTAGAGTCAGTCCCTGACTAGTCAGTGTCTTAAACAGGTAATCAGCGTACATCAACATTTAATATGCAATCCACGTCCACATATATCAACCAACATGCTCCAATATCAAACCATGCATGTCATATACTTATACAGGGTGCAACTGTATTCATACACCGTTTTCTTACCTTTGGTTCGAGTGAGAATTATTATATGAACGACCCCTGAGAACGATCAACCTTTAAATTCCTCGACGGTCACCTGGTCATAACCAAAATATAGGATTCATCAATAAAAATGATAACTGAGGGTTCCCAAACGAAGATCTAGCCTCCGAGACATCAAACATAACTCAACTAGGTACTAGCTTCAACCCCGAGGCCTAAGGTTTGAAACCCCAAGCTAAAAACATCTTTTTGGCTAAATCTGCCCTGATGGGCCGCGGCTCACCCTCCTGACAGAGCCATTTCCACCTTTTAAGCCAACACAGGTCGCGGCACACCATAGACAAGCCGCGACTCATTACGCAAACCAGCCAAGAAACCAGCACGCACCAGCCAACTCTCCCCTGCGTTTTCCCTTGGAACTAACCCTTCGAACCAACTCCAAACCTCCTCCAAACACTCAATTAAACCCCCAAATAACACCCATAGCTCACCCTCATCAAACCCCAATCAAAACAACACAAAACCCCCCTTTGATTCACACTTCCCACATCAAAAACCATGAATTGAAAACTAAAACGAAAACAGAGCAACACCTGAAACCAAAGGCTAAAACTCACCTTGAAACCGGTTTTGGACCTCCCTTACAAGCTGAACCAAGTCCACCAAGCCAGCCCTTGAGTTTCCTAGCTTGAATCCCCACCTAGAACTCAAAAACCTCAAAGGAAGAATGAAGGAAATTGTGTACGGGAACGGAAGATGAGAGTCTCTGTTTTTGTCCTGTTTAGTCTACCACTTTCTACAGCCAACAGCCACCTAAAGTCACATATATCCTCCCTAAAATGACCAAAATACCCTTGTGTCATCCAAAGCCTCTAGAACCATCACAAGGGCAAAATTGGTACTTTCCGCTTAACCCGTTAATCATAATTAACGCTTCCCAATTCCCGCTAATCTCAATATCCTCAAACACCAATAATTCATATCCCGTTACCATAAAATCCCCGGTAACGCCATGACCATAAATATCACCCCGAGACTCACCCCGAGCCCCGAGCTCAAACCTGTTATGACCAAACCGATAAATCATGTTTAAAGATCGTCTCACGTCGAAATACTCGAACCAATCCACATTATAATGTGGTCTCACAATATATCATTAACATGCTAACAGATATTCAATTATACCCTCAACGGGCCAAATTACCAAAACACCCCTGTAAACAAATGAGGACTCACATGCATGCGTTTAACATCATATTATAATATAATTCTCACAAACATGCATAAACACATTTAATGACATAATTAAACAATTATGGCCCTCCCGGCCTACTAATCCAGCCATTAACCATAATAGGGAATCCGGGGCATTACAGTGGATCACTCAACTGACCCTCCTTGATTCTCTCCAACAGTGTAGACTGTAGCGTAATATTAGCCAACTGGCCCACCAGCAACTCTATACCAGCTCTGGTCATATCATCTGCTAACTCTCTGGCTATCAGCCTCATACCATAAATCTGTCCCGGACCCTTCCGATTTAAAGCATCAGCTACAACGTTGGCTTTTCCTGGATGATACAAAATCTCATAGTCATAATCTTTTACTAACTCCAGCCAATGTCTTTGTCTCGTATTCAAATATAATTAACGTCATACTAGGCTAATTTTGAACCAAATGTACCCCATTCAAAAAAGATTTATATCAGTGCCCACATTACATGTTATTTAAATTAATACAACTTAATCAATCAGTTGACAAAGACATCCATCAACACTATGAATTTAAATACTTTAATAATTAAGAGTTGTTTAATAAATGAAATCTTCAATCTTCAATGCAAGAATAAAATGAGTATATATGGCTAGAGCTATGAAAACCAGGTTAAAAAGTGAGCAACTTTGTCATCTGATTTCTAAACAAATTACAAAATTATATTAAATTGAACAAATTAGAAATTTAATTTCATAATAGATAGGATCTAATGTTATATTATTTTATAAACAATATAATATTTTGATTAAATGAATTATGTGACAAATAGTAGAGTGTGCCAAATATTATTTTGAGATAACGTCACATTGTCCAATAGACTTTAAGAATATTCAATGTCTCAATGAGGAGACATTACAAAATTGGAGAAGCAATTTTGAATCTTTAAACCAAAAGTTTGTTCATTTTGGTTAAAGATGATAAAATGGTGATATGATCAATTTATTCTCAATGATAGGACATTTTTAATTGTAAAACTAATTTTAAAGTATAAGAAATCAAGGTATTTAAATAAATCAATGAAGATTTATTTTCTTTGATTTAAGTGTTTTTGACATCTTGAAATTGATCTTAGTGAGAAAAATCAATAGATGTCAAAGTAGTGCTTTCATAAGAATCTCAAAGAGACTCCTAGAAAATGCACAAAAGTTTTTAAGTGATTTTGATATTATTTAGACAACTAAAAGTAAAAATTAGTGATTATTTGCTTGAGAAATTTTCACATTGTATTTGTGTTTACATATTTCATCTTGTGAAATATGAAAAGAAAGCAAACTAAGTGAATGTTACATTCAAATAGTGTGTCTTGCTTTTGCAAGTAAATGAGTCAAAATAAACTAGCATTGATGTTTTGTTTATTTTGATCTAATGTGAAATTATCATGTAGTTTAAGGACTCATGGTAGATTTTGGGAATTATAAGTCTAGTTTTATCTTGGAGGATAATGTAAATGACTTAATAGAAATGAAGAAATTTCTATTTTAAAGTGATAATAACGTGAGGGTGATGCTCCAAAATTAATCAATTTATTTTGTTGGAAAATGATTGATTAATTTGGTCATCTTATTATAATGTATACATACAAGTTGTGTGATTTGGAATTCCATATTCTAAATTATTTTTAACTATATGTGTATAAAATGAATACTCTAGACATGTTTGATGTCTAAAGTTCTTGCTTGTGAGATATTTGATTCAAGAAGGTATCAATTTCAACCATAAAGGGGGTTATAAAAACAAATATGTTTCTATATTCAAATCAAGATAAAATATATTATCTTGGACATTAAAGTGTGAAAATAGTGTAGGTGTTGACTACAGTCAAACTCACTATTTTGATAAAGGTGTAACTATTTTATTCAAACTATAGCAAACACAAAGTTTGAATAAAATAATGAGAGATCCATGCATAATATTTGTAAAAGAAAATGATTCAAAATGGAATCAAAATCTTGAGAAGTTAAGTGAAGACTTGACAATTAACTAAATCTTTTACAAAATATCCAGTACACCTCGAGAGATGGGACTAAAACTCTCTAAAGAGATTCATGGTTGATGGTAAACTATCTTAATATACTAGTTACTCAAACTAGTGTTAGGTTCAATAGGAAATAACAAGTCAACTAAGTGAATGTGTATAGTAATTAAAATTGTCTCATCTGAGATATAAGTACTAAGTGTTACTAATTGGAGGGTTAAAGCCGAAAGGTTTTTTAATGGAACTTGGTCTTGAGATGACAAGTATCTTAAGGGTAATAAGATACTATAAAAGTTCCACCTATATGGACTTAAGGGTGGTGTCACCTCACAAGAGAATCAGGAGTTCATTCTCAAGAAAAGTCCATGAATGGATTTGTGCACATGGCCATTAACGGTGCACAAACGAGCCATGAGGTTTTCAAGTGAACATAGAAAAATTGTGTGCATTATCACCGGTTTGTTATCAAGGAATAGTGGTTTTTATGCTTCGGCAACTAAAACTTCAACAAACTTTGTGATAATTACACTAAGGTAAAATTCAAGTCGAAATACATTTTACTTTATGCACTAATGCATTGGTTTCTATAGAGAGTTGAATTATTTAATCAAGTGGGGGAATATTATATTATATTATTCTATAATATAATGTTTGATTGAGTAAATAAATGTTACAAACTATTTGTCACAAGAGAAGTATCATTTAATCAAGTAGAGGGATGTTATATTATTTTACAAAAATATAATATTTTGATTAAATGAATTATGTGACTAATAATAGAGTGTGACAAATGTTATTTTGTCAAATGTAACATATATTATGGAATTACAATTTGAGAAATGATGATCATTGTAATGCCCTAAATTTCCTAATAAGGTTTAGGACCTTGATTAGGAGGTCGGGAGGGCCATAATTGATTTATTATGCTATTAATTTATTATATGCATGTTTCGGTGTATTAAATATGCATTTGAACTCATTTTTTATTAATTGGGTGATTTTCATATTTTGGCCATTTTGGGCATATTTGGCATATATGTGGTGCTTCTTTATTATTTAGTTATGCTAGGGTTACTGTAGCACCTTAAGTTGCTAATAAAGTTTAGGACCTTGATTAGCGTGCCTGGAGGGCAATAAGTGAATTAATATGATAATATGTGAATTTAAATGAATATGTGATTAGAATGCATGTTTAGGTGGTATAAATATGCATGTGAGCCCCGTTTGCATGATAAGGGTAAATTGATAATCTTAGCCCGTTGAGGGCATAAATACGATAATTGTATTGTGTGATTTGTACCACGTGAGTGTGGTGATATCAGTGTGATGCACGTACCGAGACGGTCCTAAGGAGCTATTTAGTTTAAAAGTCACAACAGGATTAAATACCCGACTCGGGAGGAGCCTAGGGGTATTTTGGGGATTTTGCAATTGGGTTCTTGTGAGTTAGTGGTAACTGGTAATTTGGTAACTTGTGTAACCGTTAGTAACCACTGAGAGTAACAAGTTTGGTTAAATGAAGTGGTAGAATTGTAAGGAAGTAGGAATGACAAAAAGGGCCTTGAGGTTGAGTTGGAATGGGAAATAGATGGAAGGGTAAAATGGCCATTAGGCAAGGATTTTGTAATGCCCCGAATTTCCTAATAAGGTTTAGGACCTTGATTAGGAGGTCGGGAGGGCCATAATTGATTTGTTATGGTATTTAATGATTATATGCATGTTTATGTGAATTATATTATTATATGATGGTGAATGCATGCATATGGGTTCATATTTTAATTGTAAGGGCATTTCGGTAATGTGGCCGCTGTGGGCGTAATTATGTATTTTGAGTGCATGGTTGTGATTAATTAATATAGCCATATTATAAGGTGGATTGGTTCGAGCTATTCGGCATGAGACGATCATGAAATGTAAGTGTTCGGTCTAGTCATAACGGGTTTAAGTTCGGGGCTCGGGGTGAGTCTCGGGGTCATTTTGATGATTAGAACATTATCGGGAATTAAAGGGTAATGGGATATGATTTATTGGCATTTGAGAATATTGAGAATAGCGGGAATTGGAGAGCGTTAATTATAATTAACGAGATAAGCGGGAAATGACAGTTTTACCCTTGGGAGTGTTTAGGAGCCTTTATTTGACCTAGGGGAAAAATAGTCTTTTCACCCCTAAGTTATATATCAGCCTTTGGGAGTGTTTAGAAGGCTGTAGAAGTGTAAAAAACAGAGCCCTTATCTCCTTCTCACCCGTGCATCATCTCCTCCTCTTACCCTTAGAGGTTTTTGGTCCCAAATTGAAGAAGCAAGCTAGGGAGTCAAAGCTTGGGGATTATAGATTGAGTTCAGCCATTGGGAAGGATTCAAATCAGCTTAAGGTAAGGAATTGAACCTGAGTTTGAGCCATACTCTGTTTTTGAGTTAAGTTTTAGTTGGTGATTTATTGATGGAAAGTTTGGATTAATGGAAGTTTGATTGATGTTTACTTTGGGTTTTGATGAGGGTGAGTTGTGGATGATGTTTAATGGTTGTATTGGCTGTTAGGTTGGTGTTTTGGATTGGTTTGAAGGGCTGGTTTCAAGGGAAAACGCAGGGGAAGTCGAGCTGGTGCGTGCTGGATTTTTAGCTGATTTGCGTAATGAGCCGCGGCATGGCAATGGTGCGCTGCGGCCCATGGCGCTTGACAGGGAAGGCCGCCTCTGTTTGAGGGGCGCGCCGCGGCCCTTAGTGACTTTTTGGCCAGAAATGTGTTTTTAGCTTGGTGATTCAAGCCTTAGGCCTCGGGGTCGAACCTACTACCCGGTTGAGTAAATTTTGATGTCTCGGAGGCTAGGTTTTGGTTTGGGAACCTTTTGTTATTCATTTTATTGACGGAATCTCATAATTGGTTATGACCAGGTAACCGCTAAAGGACCAAAAAGTTGATCGTTCTCAAGGGTCGTTCTTTAAATCATTCTAGCTTGAATCTGAGGTAAGAAAACTGCACCCTGTGTAAATGTGACATGCATGGCTATTATTGATGCATGTTGGTTGATTATTAAATGTGGCATGCATGGCTGTTACTAATGTATGTTGGTTGATTATTAAACGTGACATGCATGGATATTATTGGTGCATGTTGGATTGTTAAGTATAATGTATGTGATGCATGTGAAACATGTGATTAGGACATTCTTTGAGTACTGGGTATGATATTGTTCAGAGCTTGTGCCTCTGGGTTTGTGCATGGTCCTAATTGTATTAATACTTGTTAAGTAAGTATGATGAATACCTTGTTTATGGATATTGGACATGTGATATATGTTTGGTGGCATGGCTTACTTGTGTATGGCACTGACTTATTAATCAGAATCGGCAATGGTGTCAGATCCGTCTGTGAGGTTGTGACTTATTAGTTAAGCTCACAACGGGTTGAGCACTGGTCGTGTTTCACTGAGCTGAGGGTTAGAAACAGCATGAGCGTCGAGGACGCAGGGCCGAATGAAGATTAGATCTAATCGATATCAGCATTGAATGGCTCTATGGCATCAATGCTGGACCGAACCTAAAGTCGATGAACTTATAAGCGCTTGCCTGGTCTAAGACCAGATGATCAAAGCCAGGGCATATGGCCCCGGTGACTGTTTGTCACATGGCTAGGGAACGCTGTTCCATAGTTACGATTCTAGAGTCGGGAGGAAGGTTATGTTGGTGACCAATCACCATGCACCTATCCTCTTGAAGATAATGAGATGCTCACTCACTTGTTAAGCCTTGGTGATCCTATCATCACATGGCTAAAGGGTGTTGTCCCCACATTTGTGACTTCTGTGATAGTCACCTATTTGCTTGGACTGTTGGTTCTGAACAAGTAATACGATTACTATTGATATTATATCATGTTGTATTGTGTTTTCTTGCTGGGCTTCGGCTCATGGGTGCTTTGTGGTGCAGGTAAAGGCAAAAGGAAGTTGGACCATCCTTGAGTTGGAGAGCTTAGGTGATGACGTGTACATATGCAGCTGCTCGTCCGCCACGGCCGAGGTTTAAAGTGGAACTAGGGTTAAACCCTGTTTTGCCGCTTAGAACGGCCTGTAGTAAATATTTTCTTGTAGTAGACTTTAAAATTATATATTTGGGATCCCAATGTATATATTAAACGTTTAGTGAAACGTTACATCTTATCCAAAGTTTTTAATCCCTAAACCGCTAATCATACTTAGTTACATGATTTTGGCCAAATGACTCGATTAGCGAGTTTAGCACTGTTTACAAGGCACACCGTAACGGTCCCTGGAGTTGGGGCGTTACAGATTTGGATTACTTCAGCTGAAGGAGAAGGGAATACGTATTACACTTGGTTATATTTTGGTTTATGCTGAATTTGGAAGAAAGAGCTAGAAAGAAAGGGGAAATAAAGAAGGGGCTGAACTTGTGAGACCTAGGAGGAGATTCAAAGGAGTTTGAGGCAACCAAAACCAGATTTAAGCTAGGATTGCTCAAAGGTAAGAATTGTGCTCTGTTTATGTTGAATTTAAGTCTGAATTTTCAGAGATTGAGTGAGAACACCTAAAGGGAATATGGCTGGTTTTACTTGGAAATTCAATTAGGATAATAAAGAGGAAAGATGTTGGGAGCTGGAATTGGGAGGAGTTCAAGCTGAGTTTGATTGAGGTAAGAATCTTTAGCATGTTTAATTTTCGTAGTTGGTGTGGTTCAAGATTCTAGAGGCATGATTTATAGTTTTCAAGTTCTGGTTTGCGTCTTGGAAGCTATGGTTTAAGTTTTAGGAATTTGAAACTCAAGAAGGGATTTTGGGTGTGTTTGTGTGATTGGTGTTGTTTATGATGTTTATAGGTTGTTAAAGGGTTCATTTGGGGTTTTGAAATGATTTTGGGACTTAGGTATTTGCTTGGAATGGTTTTAGCTCGGGAAAAACGCAAGGAAAAACCCAGATTTCTAGGTTCGCGAAGGAGCGTCGCGGCCCTGTTCTTGGGCGTCGCGGCTCGAGGCTGTTTCTGGGCAGGGGAGGCTTTCTGACTTGCTGGGCGCCGCGGCCCTCTAGGGCAGCGCCGCGGCTCTAGGCCATTTTCAGAACTTGAGATCTTGCAATTTTGAGCCTTTACTCCGGGGGTTCGGGGAATGTCTTCGATGTATTGTATTAGGGATTTGGGGGTTTCGAGAGTGTGGGATTGGCCCCGGAAAGTGGTTTTGGATTGGTTAGCATTAAAGGGCGTTTTATATGTGTTGTGACTAGGATTTCGGAGAGGCTCGGGATAGAGGACCGTGCTTCTGATCTTGGTGCATCGGAAGGCTCGGGGTACAGGTAAGAAAACATTAACACCCATAGAGCGGGGCGTGGGCCCATAGTGTTGTTGCAGGGCATGGCCCTAGATTGTATTATTGCTAGGATATAGCTCTAAATGTACTATTATGTGTTTGATTATTGAATGCGAATGCTATATGTGGTTATAGTTGTATGAACGGTGAAGGGCCGAGAACGGTGAAAGGCCGAGAACGGCGAAGGCCGGGAACGGCAGTGGGGCCGGGAATACCACTTAGCACATGGAGTGCCTGTGGTTAGGGTGAGACCCCAGAGGATACATGGGATATCCCTACGGTTAGGACCGAGATCCCGGGCTTTGGTAATGCCTCCGGGACGGCATGGCCGTTGTAACGCCCTAGTTGCCCCAGAACAGTTATGGTGAACGGTGGACCGGAAATTTGACTCGCTACCCGAGTCCTTTGGTCAAAAACGTGCTCTAAGTGTAATTAACAGGTTAAGGTATAAAACCAATAAAAAAGAAATGGAGATTTTCATTACAAACTGCTCTGCAGAGCTAAACAAAATGTTTACAAGTTGTTCTCAGTACAAAATGGTCACTACTGTTTCAAATTTACAATCATGCCGACCTGAGCGGCAAAAATAGGGTAAACCCCCTAGTTCCTCTGAGAACTCCTTGGCCGTGGTGGTCAAGCGGCCGCATATGTACACATTACCACATCAGCTCTCCACTCAAGGCTAGGTGAGCTTTTCTTTCCCTTTACCTGCACCACATAGCACCCATGAGCCAAAGCCCAGCAAGAAAACATAACACTTTACATGAACATTATTAAATGATTATCATTATAATCACACTGAGCATAAAGCTTTCAAACAAATGAGTGAACATCACTTGAGGTCCTGATAAACCATACTGAGTGACTGACAAGCAAGTCACTAACTCAAATGGAAGAGAGTGGCTGCTAGGTAAGCCACTAGCCTCCAACAGGTTCTGGTAAACCATACTGAGTGACTGACAAGCATGTCACTGTTTCAAGTGGGAGAGTGGCTGCTAGGTAAGCCACTAGCCTCCAAGCGCTTATTTCATTCATCGACCCTCGGGGTCGGTCTGGCATTAATGCTCTTTGAGTCATTCAATGCTGATAGTCGATTAGATCTAATCTTTGTTGGCTTGCGTTAAAACGCTAAGGCCGTTCCAACTAATGAGTCAACTCAACGTGACCAGTGCCCAGTACCACTGCCGAACCTGACTTATAAGTCACAGCTTCACAGTTGATACTTGTAACGCCCTGGCTACCCCAGAACAATTACGGTGAACGGTGGACCGGAAATTTGACTCGACTCGTTACCTGAGTCCTTTGGTCAAAAACGTGCTCTAAGTGTAATTAACAGGTTAAGGTATAAAACCAATAAAAAGGAAATGGAGATTTTATTACAAACTGCTCTGCAGAGCTAAACAAAACATTTACAAGTGGTTCTCAGTACAAAATGGTCACTATAGTTGTAAAGTTACAGTCCCGCCGACCTAAGCAGCAAAAATAGGGTAAACCCCCTAGTTCCTCTGAGAACTCCTTGGTTGTGGTGGTCAAGCGGCCGCATATGTACACAACACCACATCAGCTCTCCACTCAAGGCTAGGTGAGCTTTTCTTTCCCTTTACCTGCACCACATAGCACCCATGAGCCATAGCCCAGCAAGAAAACATAATATTTTTCATAAACATTATCAAATGATTATCAGTATAATCACACTGAATCATAAAGCTTTCAAACAAGCAAATGAACATCACATGATTTTAGCGGGAGAGTGGCTGTTAGGTAAGCCACTAGCCTCCAAGCTCTGTTTTCTAGCGGGAGAGTGGCTGCTAGGTAAGCCACTAGCCTCCAAGCTCTCTTTTTAGCGGGAGAGTGGCTGCTAGGTAAGCCACTAGCCTCCAGGCTCTGTTTTCTAGCGGGAGAGTGGCTGCTAGGTAAGCCACTAGCCTCCAAGCTCTGTTTTTCATTCATCGACCCTCAGGGTCGGTCAGGCATTAATGCTCCTTGAGTCATTCAATGCTAGTAGTCGTTTAGATCTAATCTCTGTTGGCTTGCGTGATTCACGCTAAGACCGTTCTGACAAATAAATCAGCGCTACCTGACCTGTGTCCAGTATCACTGCCGAACCTAACAAATAAGTCACAGCTTCACAGCTGATACTAACACTTTTGTTGATTTTGTACTCAATCCATGTCCATATTTATACAATCAACATGCCTCACAAATATCCATGCATGTCACACTTTGGGTGCAGTTTTCTTACCTTTGATTCGAGCTAGAATGAGCAAAAGAACAACCTTTGAGAACGGTTTAGCTTTTAGTCCTTTAGCGGTTACCTAATCACAACACATATGGGATACCATCAATAATCAAGTTAATCAAGGGTCTCAAACCATTATCTAGCCTCCAAGAGATCAATCCAAACTAATCCAAGTAGTAAGGACACTCCCAAGGCCTAAAACTAGGTTCCCGGGGTCAAAACGAGCAAACGGAGCGAAAACAGGGCAAGGGCTGCGGCCCTAGGACCTTGGGCCGCAGCCCCCAGGGTTCTCTGAGGCTAGGGCTGCGGCCTGGGCCGCGGCGCCCAGCAAGGCCAATTTCCTGACACCTGCTTCTTCGAACTAGGGCCGCGACACTCAAGAACAGGGCCGCGGCCCCCAACCCTGGGCCATTCCCAAACACGTTTCTAACACTCCAAAGCCTCCAAAAACACACCTAAACATTCCCCAATCATCAAAACAAATTTCCCAAGCTTCCCCATGCATCAATACCCTCAAAACCCAAGGTTTAAACGGATCGAAAACTCAACAATTCGCAAAAATCAATTCAAAGCTTAGAAACTCGGAAAAACTCAAAACTTAAACTTCGATTACCTTCAATTGGGTTGTTTTCCGTCGAATCCTTCAGTTAAGAAGCTTCTAATCTTTCCTAGGATCGCTATGCCTTGATCCTCGCTCGATTCCGACTCCTAGAACTCCAGATTTCGTCAAATATGCTCCGGGTGGCGAAAATGAACTAACGAAGGGGAACGAGAGGTTTTCTATCGTATGTTCTATTTGATAAGCTACTTCAACCTTAAGTAACCTCAAATAAAACCTAATGCTCGGGGTCCCGAAAACACCCCCGGGGAAATTATAGTCAAAACCTCCAGAATTCCACCCTGATCTCAAATATTCCCAATTTATCACCAAATGAACATTTCTATTACCCCAAAATTGACCCCGTTATGGTAATACCACTAATCCACTAAAAATAACCGTCTCATGTCGCTTAGCTCGAATATATCTCCATAATAATAGAATCTCATTCACAAATCATATCATGCACCCAAATACACAAATTACCCTCAACAGGCCAAATTATCATCACACCCCTGTAATTGTAAATATGGACTCATATGCATGCATTTCACATCATATCATAATATAATCAATATATACATGCATTTAATCAATTAACAACATAATTAAGCAAGTATGGCCCTCCCGGCCTACTATTCAGGCCGTTAAACACATCAGAGAATTCGGGGCATTACAATACTAGCACCTTTGCCAAATCTGACTAATGAGTCAGTCCCATGCACAAGTGAGCAACATATGCTAAACATTCTATATTCAATCCATGTCTATATTTACACAACCAGCATGCCTCATGAATATCCATGCATGTCACACTTTGGGTGCAGTTTTCTTACCTCTGGTTCGACCCTTGAGAACGATCAACCTTTAGACTCCTTAGCGGTTACCTAATCATAACCAATTAGAAACCATTAATAAAATAAATCAATGAATGGTTCACAAACTAAACCACACTCCCGGGACCAATCCCCCACTCTCGGGACTCTCAAACTACTCAAAAGGGCCAAAGGAACCAACCCCCGAACCTTAAAAACCATCCCGAACCCTAAAAACAACACATCCTGAAACTGACCTAGCGCCTAGGCGCCACCCACCAGCGCTGGGACAACTAGGCGCTTAGCGGTTACCTAATCACAACCAATTATAACCTCCATTAATGAGAATCAACATGGATAGGGTCTTGACCTAAGCTTCACTCTCGGGACCTCAAAACATGCCCACACGGTGAGTAGATTCGATCCCGGGCCTTAAGGATTGAAACCCCAAGTCAAAAACCCTTAAAAACACCCAAAACGGGACTTTGAAGGAATAGAGTAGCGCTACAACACTGATCCCTAGTGCCCCAACGCTATACTCAGAACCCCCAACACGCTCAAATGCCCCCTGAGTAGCGCTGTAGCGCCCTAAGGTGGGCGCTATAGCGCTACCTCCAGACCAGAAACCCCCTGAAACCTCCTTCTTCATCTCCTTCGATTCTAACCTGTTTCCAATGCTTCCAAATCCCATTTTTGGTGCCAAATGAACCCAAAAACCATTCTAACATATCCCAAACATCACAACCATAAGAACCCTAGCAAAAACTCCCATCAAAACCAAGATCTCAACCTAGAATTCACAACTGTAAAACAGAACTAAAACAGGGCAAACCAGAGAATTCAATGGTTAGAAACTTACCCAAAGCTCAGCTTATGATGCTCTTCAATGAAGGAACACACTCCCAAACTCCCAAGGCTTACTTCCCAAGCTGGAATCCTCAAGAATGGTTCAAAAATCTCAAAGGAAACTGAAGGAGAAATAGATACGGGAAGGCTCTTGAACTTACTCTATTTTCTCACTTCTTCTTAGCCTAAAAATGGTTATATCCATTCTAGGGGTGAAATGACCATTATACCCCTAGGTCAATTTAAGGTTTCTAAAGGCTCCCAAGGGCAAAATTGGTATTTTCCACCTATTTCGTTAATCATAATTAACGCTCTCCAATTCTCGCTATTCTCAATAATCTCAAACACCAATAATTCATATCTCGTTACCCTTTAATTTCCGATAATGCTCTAATCATCAAAATTACCCCGGGACTCATCCCGAGTCTTGAACTTAAACCTGTTGTGACTAGACCACTAATCAATAATCCAAGATCGTCTCATGCCGAATAGCTCGAACAAACCCACATTACAATGTGGTCTCAACAACATATCACCGACATGCATACAAATATACAATTATACCCTCAGCGGGCCAAATTACCATCACACCCCTGTAATTAGAATGTGGACTCACATGCATGCATTTAACATCGTATTATAATATAATTCACATATACATGCATATTATCATTTAATGGCATAATTAAACAAGTATGGCCCTCCCGACCTACTAATCCCGCCATTAAACCACATCGGAGAATTCGGGGCATTACACAGGGCACTCTCTTTCTCTTCTCTCTTGATCATTCCCTTTCTCTCTATCTCCGTGTGACTTTTGGAGGCTAAGGTTAAGGATTCAAGCTTGGAGTTCTAGAACTTGAGGTTTAGGATTGAATTGCAGCAGCTAGAGGGATTCAATTTATAGTTGAGGTAATGGTTCCAAGCTTGAACTTTGAGTTTTTCCTCTGTTTTTATGTTGTTTATAAGCTTGGAAGTTTGATCATGGAATTGGGTTTATGCTAGTGTTTTGAGGGTTTTTAAGTTTGGTTTTTATTGTTGGTTTGGTGGTAATGTTGTGTTGAGGTTTGGTATTGATTCTGGGATTGTTTGGTAGTGTTTTTGGTTGAGTTTGGATTGAAGGAAGTGCAGGGGAGCTGGGTTCGCGGGGTCAAGTCGCGGCTGTGTTCTTGGGCGCTGCGACCTGAGCGAACCTAAGAGCTTTGTTGGGGCTCTGTCTGCATAGTGCGGCGTGACTCTCAAGGGCAAGTCATCGCCCGCCCCTGGCACATAGACAGGGGGCTTTTCTGTCTGGGAGGCGCGCCGTGACCCTTGGGGGCAGGTCGCGGCCCGCCTTTTTCTTTTTTTGCTAGGCTTGGTATTAAGAGTGAGTTTTCAAACCATAAGGCTCGGGAACAAATCTACTACCCGGTTTGGTAGAATTCGAGGTCCCAGGGCTAGGAATTGGTCCGGGAACCTTTTATTACTCTGAGATTTCATATTTGGTTATGATTATGTTACCACTAAGGGCCCAAGGTCAAGTTCGTTCTTAACTTTTTTTACGCTTAAGCCTAAGGTAAGAAAAATGCACCCATTATGTGACATACATGATTGTTGATAAAGCATGTTGAGTGCTCTATATATGTATATTTTTTTTATCATGAATGCTTGATTGCATTGTTTACTTGAGAAATGCACTGACTTATCAGTCAGAAACGACAATAGTACTGAGTGCTGGTCGTGAAGCTCTGACTTATCAGTTAGGAACGACAATAGTATTGAGCATTGGTCATATGGCATTGACTTATGAGTCAAGAGCGGTAATCTATATGATTAGATCTAATAAATAGTGCGTTACACGCTCGTCCGATCCTATGGTCGAAGAAAACTAAATTGCTTGACTAGTTCCATAGCTAGTTACTCAGAGCTAAGGCTAAAAGGCCCAAGGTGACTTAATGGTCACATGGCTAGAGCATAGTACCCCAGGATGAATCAACGGTCATCTATTTAGGGAAAAGGACCCCGGGATGACTCCATGGTCATCTATTCAGGGGAAGGGACCCCAGGTTGACTCCATGGTCATCTGATTAGGGCAGCAAGCCCCAAAATAATTCCATGATCATTTATTGATACTTGTATGCATGCAGTAACAAGTTTTCTTGCCGAGCCTTGGCTCACAAGTGCAATGTGGTGTAGGTAAAGGAAAATAAAAGCTTACCCAACCTTGAGTGGAAAGCTTAGGTGGCGACGTGTACATATGCGACCGCTTGACCACCACAACCAAGGTGTAACGCCCTGGTCACCCAATAACAGTTATGGTGAACCGAAAATTTAACTCGTTACGCGAGTTCTTTGGTTAAAAACGTGCTTCTAGGTATTATTAACAGGCTAAGGTAGAAAACCAATCAAAAGGAAATGATATATTTTATTTAAAACATAAAACTGTTCATGGGCCCATAAAAAATATCTACAAGTTATTTACAACTCAAAATGGTCATTACTATTTCTGTTGACCCACGATTTGGCCAACTGACACGAAGTTAGAATATGCTTGATATGAATGAAAATAATGAGAAGAACATAATGACAAAAGTAAATAAGACACATTATTTTATAGTGGTTCGGCCCCAGGATCTGGTAATGACCTACGTCCACTTAGGCTGATATTGATATAAAAATCAGATGAGTGATCAAAGAACTAGGGTTCAATGAGTTTCACTAATCTCTCAAGAACAATACAATATTACTAGGAGAATTATTATAGTCTCAAATGATTCAAAAGCCAAAAGGTCCCCCTCTCCCTTGAGCTATCTCTTGCTATTTATAGGCTCAAGGGGGATTACAAAAGATTGTTACAGATATTCTTTCCTGAATAATCGGATACTCAGGAGATTGTGTGAGATAAATTCGGGATTCACAAAGATCTTCCCATTAATGTTGCCTTGTATGCGGAGCTATCGACCAGACTGGTCGCAGGTAAGACTGGTTCACACTGCTTCTAACGTGTCTTTTGGTCGATACTCTAGCAGAACGTTTCCAGGTGTCAGCCACGTGTCCAGGAATCACTTGCCACGTCACCAATGCTAATTTTTTGGATAACATTTGCCCCCCAAGTTTATTTACCACGAGCAGTAAATAAACTTTTGGACGAACGACTCTTCGGTAACCCCGCCTGACGTGTCAGAACCCTTCGTGTGTTCTTGAAAAAAGTAACCCACTTCTGTCTAATCATGTCCTTTCGGTTCCCGAAAAGATTTTGACGGCCATCCCGCTTCCCTATACTTTGAAAAAAGGGAAACTGATGATTACATCTTTTTAATGCCACAGACAAACTTATATATGACATTCGAAGTCTTTATTTTCTTTTCACGCACGCCATCGTCTTCACCAGAAAACCTAAAATCCAGAGCTTTTATCGTTCCCAAAGACCGTTCCCTCTGTACTTTCAGGACCCCGTCCGAGAGTTCCTTGATCTCCGAAGACCCTTCTTCCATCTCCACGATTACTTTTCTTGGTAAGTTTTCGAATTCCCACGCTTCTAATTTTTCGTGGTGCATGCTTCTGAATGTGTACTGTTTGAGTTTATCTGTTTCTGGTTTGTGACGCTTGTAGACAGAATATTTTGTAGGCAAAATAGAGTTACGAGTTAGTTTAAAATCCAGGATCATGCTTTTTAGGACGTAAAATCGAAGTAAAAATTCGATCTTTAAGCTAGTTGAAAAATAAGTTTTTCCCGTCCTAAGGGGAGTTGAAAAAGCTTTTTCAGAAAACTTTTTACTTTCACCCTTTGATCCGTTTTTCAAACTATTCGTGTAGAAAATTTTAGCTTTTTGTTAGAATGTTGTTGTATAAAAGCTTAACTTTTATACTCGATCAGCGTTATTCTAAAAAGCTTTTAAAAGTTTTCTATCCTCACCTCCCCATTCTTCTGTATGCAGACTTTAATGCCAGATTTGTGGGGAGGTGAAAGGCCTATTGACGACGACCTTCTCGCCCAGCTGCTCGAGGGAGAAGAACAACCAGCTGATCGTATCCACGAGATCCCTTTTTCGCGATCCTCTTCCAGACCCCATCCTTCTCCTCCAATGGCCCGTTCCAAATCTTCAGGCAAGAAAAGGCCCGAGTCTGAAAACAACCCAAATTCTCCTGCCCGGCCTGATTCGCAGGCAAGGGCTCCCTCGACCAGTGGTCGAGAAAATCTTGTTCCTGACCCTAGTATCCAAATTATGGCCCGCCCTCGCCATCAGAACCTGCCTGATGTCGAGTGATATACTTCCCCGGCCAGTTCAGTGACTCTTCGGATGGTTGCTAACTGCTTCAGGAAATTCCCTCTCACAGGGGTTTCCATTATACGTCCTGCCGCAGACCAGAGGGCTAACCTCCCCGGAGGTGTAAACAACGTCTGGTCCCGGTATCACGTTGAGGCGGGAGCATATCTCCCTCTTCATCCCTTTTTTGAGGGGGTGGCCAATTATTTCGGTGTCGCCCCCTTCCAAATAACTCCAAATGGATATAGAATGCTGGCCGCACTCTACATCCTGTATAAACTTAAGAAATGGCCAGAACCTTCTCCCCACGAGGTCAACTATCTTTTTGACCTTAAGTCTAACCCGCAACAACACGGAACGGGTTTCTTCCATTTTTGTCACCAGGAAACCAATCGAACATTCCTGAGTGACACTACACACATCTCGAATGTGGGGCAGTATAGTAAGGAGTACTTCCTTACTCCGAACATAACCAGCAATAACTTGGCCTTCGCTCGAGGAGGTAAGTGCTTGTCTTCGACTGGTCGATACTTTTCGTCGATGTGTTCCCTTTCATTTTTCTTAAACCGTAATCTGTTTTTCAGGCCCCTGGTTACGTCCGACCCCAACACCGGACATGGTGTTGAGGTCCAATACCTTGGCCAGGATGTCCGACGCAGCAAAAAGCATCAAGATCCTGGTAACTGAAGAAAACTTGAGGCAGTCTGGCCTCCTGGCTCCTCGCCATGAAACTAGAGGGTCCGTGGTGGACGAAACCATTGCCGAGGGGGTTCCCGAGTAGCAACCCCCTGTGTCTCCTCGGAGGAGGAGGCCAACGGGGATTACTATTAGGGAGCCCACGGGCAATCCTTCTGCAGAAAGGCCTTCTGCTCCCCAAGGCAAGGGGAAACAAAAGGCCAAAGAGCTAGTTGAGGACTTGGAAGAGTCTTCTGATGAGAACGGTAACACTATTTTACTTTTAAATGGTTTGCCAATTCCCTGTCATTTGTTTGACGGGGAGGGTAAATTTACATATGCTCCAAACCTAGGGCCAGACTTCTTCATGCCAGATAATGAGTATATGACTTATAGAGTCAATAGTGTAGCGACCAGTAGTTGTAGCTCGGGTATTCACTTTGTTACCTCTTTTCTGTTGTATAATAACTTTTCATCTGCCTCTTATCTTATCATTTTCCTGTGTTTACTTGCATGCAGACATGGCCACTGCCAACATTTTTGACATGTATCAGGCTGAGGAGGAAGAGGAAGTTCCTCAACTCCAACGGAGGTCCAAGAGGAGAACTGGTGAATCCAGCCGAGGTCCTCCACCCAAGAAGGGTCGAACAGAAGACCTTCCCAAGGACGCTCCAACTGGGCAAACTTCTGCCCATCCACCAGCTCCTACTGAGAAGCAGACCCCTATTGCCCCGCCAAATCCTCCGGCTGCGCCCACCAGAGAGGAAATTACTCGTGAAGAAGCTCTCGGGGCCAAACTCATGAGCCGTGCCCTTCGATCCGCCAAGGATCGCCTTGAACGCATCAGCAAAAGTGACCGTGTCAAGGATGCAATGGTCGAGGCTGAAAACATGGGGGCCGACCAGGTTCTGAACAGGACCCTGAATGAAATCTCTAGTGTGAGTACTTCTTCACTTCTTAAGCCTTAGTCTTTTATTCTTCACAACAGGCTCTAACTTTTTTCCTTTATTCACAGGCCTTGCTGTCTGCTATCACTGCTCGTACCCGTGTCCAGGCTTCCATCGAGCAGGCTAAGGCGAAGGCCACTGAGAGGCATCAGGTGAAGGCAGCTGAGGAGCTTTCGGCTGCAGAGGCTAGGCATGCCAAGGAGTTGGAGGCAATGGCTCGAGAGAGGGACGCTGCGGTGACTAAGCTGTCAGAAGCTGAAGCTGCAATAAAGTCACGGCAGCAGTATCGAGATTCCAGCGTAACCCATCTTCGCAAAATCAAAAGGCTGGAAGAGATGCTCAAGCCTAAGGATGAGGCCATTGCCACTCTTGAAGGCAAAGTGAAGCAGCTGGAGCTTGACAACTCCAAAAATCTGGAGAGGTACAAGAGGACGACGCTCTGATGTTTCTACAACTTTTGGAAACACAATCAGGGTGCCGACTTCAGCTATCTTTCGGAGGAAGTCAGGACTGCCGAGTTGGCTCGCTGCACTGCCCAACTGGCCGAAGAGGAGGCAAGAGCGAGGACCCCCGCCTCTCCCAGCATTGTTGTTGTAGAAGAAGAAGTAGTTGTTGAGGACGCGACCAACCAGGATGCTGCTCAGGACCCTCCAGCCCCAAATGCCTCTTAAACTTTTCCCTTATTATTTTTTTTTCTTTCTTTTTGGCTACACGACCCACGGGTCGTGATGTAAAGACAATATATTTTTGTTTTAAACTTTGCTGCACGGGCAGTAAATCATTTTTTTCTTTTACTTGAACAGTTACATCCAAGCAGCGATGCTTGCGGTGTAAAAGCTTAAATCTTGATGCTATAATATCTTTATTTATTATAACATTTGTTCGTATGACCGAACATAGCATAGTACTTTGGCATGATTTAACAAAACATAAATTTTGAAAAATACTCTAAGTACTGTAGCATGCTTTCACTCATTTTGTTCATGTGTTTACATACCTTGCGAGTATGTTTTGCTATCGATGTGCCTTATATGCCCCCCAAGTGATCGAGGAGCTTTAGGTCCTTGGTCACTTGCCCTGACCATGGCCTGTTTGAACATTCCTGTTCGTGTGAAAAATGATACTTGTAATACAGCAAAACAACACACGTAATGAACAAATACTTGTAAATGTAAATTCACAATGGTTGGCAAGAATGATGGCTGCGCACAGTCCCTTATAATCTCGTATTAAAAATGGACTAAACATGTCTTTACAAGTGATTCTATAATAGAACCTTACATATACGAGCAGTTAGCCATACAACGTGGCTAACCCTCTTTGCAAAACTTGAAAAAATTGAAATTTAATACAAGCCAGTCCTTTATAAAGGACTGTTTATTGATAATACTTGCGCAGGTGTTCTCCATTCCAATAGCGTGGAACGAGATCTCCGTTTAAGCGTGCAAGTTTGTAGGAGCCTGGATGAAGGACTTCTTCAATTTGGTAAGGTCCTTCCCAATTGGGTCCGAGTACTCCAGCAGTAGGGTCGCGGGTATTTAAGAAAACTCGTCGTAACACCAAGTCACCGACGTTGAATTTTCTTTCTTTAACTTTGGAGTTAAAATACCGGGCGACTTTTTGCTGGTATGCAGCAACTCGGAGTTGAGATTTCTCTTGTATCTCATCGATTGAGTCTAGGGACTCCATCATTAGCTGGCTGTTCTGATCCTGGTCGTAAGTCAAACGCCGATGTGAGGGGGGATCTAACTCAACAGGCAACATAGCCTCATACCCATAGGCTAAGGAAAATGGAGTATGTCCTGTCGCTGTTCGGTGAGACGTTCTATACGACCAGAGGACTTCAGGCAACTGCTCTGGCCATGCTCCTTTAGCTTCCTCAAGTCTTTTCTTCAGGGTGTCTTTAAGAGTTTTGTTTACGGCTTCGACTTGCCCATTCGCCTGGGGGTGTGCGACTGAAGAAAAGCTTTTAATAACTCCATGTCTTTCGCAGAAATCGGTGAATAAATCGCTGTCAAACTGGGTCCCATTGTCTAAAACTATCTTTCTGGGCAAACCATACCAACAGACAATGTTTTTAATGACAAAGTCGAGAACTTTCTTGGTCGTGATGGTTGCGAGTGGTTCAGCTTCGGCCCATTTGGTGAAGTAATCGACTGCCACAACTGCGTATTTTACTCTGCCTTTCCCTGTAGGTAGGGATCCAATCAAATCTATCCCCCACACTGCAAAAGGCCACGGACTCTGCATTTGTTTTAATTCATTTGGAGCTGCTCGTGGAATCTTGGAGTACCTTTGACATTTATCACATCTTCGTACAAACCCCATCGAATCCTCGTTCATCGTTGGCCAAAAGTAGCCCTGCCCTAGAATCTTTTTTTCCAAACTCTGCCCCCCAGCGTGATCCCTGCAGAAGCCTTCATGCACCTCTTTCATGAGTTCCTTAGCTTTTTCTGGTGTAACGCACCTGAGTAGCGGCATCGAATATCCTCTTCGGTACATTACGCCGTCGACCAGTATGTACCTAGCAGCTCGTCTTTGTAGAGTTCTGGCTTTGTTTCTATCTGTTGGTAGCGTACCATTTGTCAGATACTCCAAGTAAGGTGCCATCCATGTATCCTCCATTCGAATCTTCATACTGGACTCAGATGCTTGTATGCTCGGCTTACTCAGTCTTTCTACTGGCACAATGTTCAAAGTGTTAGCATCCTTCGCGCTTGCGAGTTTGGCTAAGGCATCTGCGTTTGAATTATGATCTCGCGGGATTTGCTGGAGGGTGTACTTCGTGAACTGGGCTAATAAGTCTTTTGTTTTATTTAAGTAGGCCACCATTTTCAAGCCTCGCGCTTGGTATTCTCCCAGAACCTGATTCATCACCAACAGTGAATCACTGTAGATATCAAGCGTCTTTATGCTCATATCCTCTGCCATTCTCAATCCAGCGAGGAGTGCTTCATATTCCGCTTCATTATTTGATGCAGTGAAGTCGAACCGGATAACGCAGTGAAATCGATGCCCTTCTGGCGTTATCAATATCACTCCCGCTCCAGCGTGGGATTCGTTGGACGAGCCATCCGTGAACAGCTTCCACGAAGGAGCTTTCTCTTGAGGCACGGGCGCTTCAGGCAGTTCGCACTGCTCACTGTCCGGGAGTTCGGTGAACTTCGCAATAAGATCGGCCAAGACTTGTCCCTTTACTGCTATTCGCGGTTAATAGGTTATATCGAACTGCCCTAGTTCGACTGCCCATTTTAACAATCGCCCAGCCGCCTCAGGTTTTTGGAGGACTTGTCGAAGGGGCTGGTCAGTTAGAACTATGATATGACGGGCTTGGAAGTAAGGACGTAACTTCCTAGAGGCTAGAATTAGGCAATATGCTAACCTTTCGATTGGCGGATATCGTAATTCTGCACCGATCAGCCTCTTGCTGACATAGTAGACTGCTTTCTGCACGCCTTCTTCCTCCCGTAAAAGTACTGCGCTAGCAGCAACTTCAGTAGTCGCCAGATAAATAAACAAAGTCTCTCCTTCGATCGGCTTCGACAAGATGGGAGGTTGTGCCATATGAGCTTTCAACGCCTGGAATGCTTGCTCGCAGTCTTCTGTCCATTCAAACTTCTTGTTTCCTCTAAGTAGATTGAAAAAAGGAACACACTTGTCTGTTGATTTCGAAATGAATCTACTCAGGGCTGCGATCCTCCCGGTTAAACTTTGTACATCTTTGATCCTTTCTGGCGACTTCATGTCGATCAAGGTTTTTATCTTGTCGAGGTTGGCCTCGATTCCTCTTGAGTTCACGATAAATCCCAAAAACCTCCCTGATCTGACTCCAAAGGAACACTTGAGGGGATTTAATTTCATCTGGTACTTGTTTAACACTTCAAAGCACTCTTGTAAATCCCTCACATGCCCTTCTACCTTCTTAGACTTTACCAGCATGTCATCCACATATACCTCCATGTTTACACCAATTTGCTCCTTGAACATGTGGTTGACTAGCCGTTGGTAAGTCGCACCTGCGTTTTTCATTCCGAAGGGCATTACTTTGTAACAGTACAAGCCCGTATCGGTCTGAAAGCTGGTGTGATCCTCATCAGGGGGATGCATGCTAATCTGGTTGTAGCCTGAATATGCACCCATGAATGAGAGGATCTCATGTCCTGCAGTTGCATCGACCAGCTGGTCGATCCTTGGGAGTGGGAAGCAGTCTTTTGGGCAGGCATTATTGAGGTCTGTAAAATCCACGCAGGTTCGCCATTTGTCGTTAGGCTTGGGAACCAGCACTGGATTAGAGACCCACGATGGATAAAATGCCACCCGTATGAACCCATTCTCCTTTAGCCTTTCGACTTCTTCTTTTAAGGCTCGTAATCTATCTTTGTCGAGCAGCCTTCTCTTTTGTTGCACGGGTGGAAAGGTTTTGTCTATATTCAGGACATGGCTGATTACTGCAGGATCTATCCCAACCATGTCTTTATGCGACTAGGCGAAGACCTCCTGGTTTTTTCGCAGGAATCCCACCAGTGCGTGCTTCGTGGTAGGCTATAAGTTTTTCCCAACCTTTACGACTTTGGTTGGGTCTTCTTTGTCGAGTTGGACCTCCTCCAGGTCCTCGACGGGTCTAACATTTTCTTCAAAATCCCCAAAGCGAGGATCCAAATCTCCATCCTCACTTTGGGCAACACCCTATTTGGTGACTTCATCACCGGATTGGGCTTGCGTATCAACTGCCATCTGCAATCTATCTGGGGTAGTGCTCCTCGGCGTTCCACTTTTTGCCTTTGTGATCGAGGCGTTGTAGCACTCCCTGGCTTCCCTTTGGTTTCCCAAAACGTGTACTACCCCCGCGTCTGTCGGGAACTTCATGGCTAGGTGCCACATAGAGATGACGGCCCGTAGATCAACCAGTATGGGCCTTCCAATAACAGCGTTGTACGCCGAAGGACAATCGACCACTACAAAAGTGGCGAGTAATGTCCTTGTTGTAGGCGCTGTACCCGTCGTTACTGGGAGTTTGATCAATCCGGCTGGGGCGAGTCCTTCTCCAGAGAAGCCGTATATCATTTGATTGCAGGGCTCCAAGTCCTTCACGGACAATTTCATGCGTTCCAGTGTTGATTTATACAGGATATTCACTGAACTTCCTGTATCGACCAGTACCCTCTTCACCATCATATTGGCCATCTGGATGTCCATGACCAGCAGATCGGAATGTGGGAACCTGACGTGTTGGGCGTCGTCATCAGAGAAGATTATCTCTCCTCCCTCTGACCGAGCCTTTTTTGGTGCACGGTCCTCCACAGTCATCATCTCGATGGCCTGGTCGTGGCGCAGAGTTTGAGCATACTGTTCTCTGGCCTTTCCGCTATTCCCCGCGAGGTGCGGGCCTCCACAGATGGTTAAGAGTGTTCCAGCCACGGGGGCAGGCTGTAATGGTGGCGAGCGTTGGCGTGTGGGCGCTTGCTCGTTGCCACCCGGAGCTTCTCGTTGGGAATTTCCCGAGGCCCGTACGTATCTTCTCAAGTGTCCTTGTCTAATAAGGAACTCGATTTCGTCTTTTAACTGTTTGCATTCATTAGTGTCATGTCCGTAGTCATTATGGTAACGACAGAACTTGGTGGTGTCTCTTTTCGAAATGTCCTTTCGAATGGGCCCAGGTTTCTTGTAAGGCACACTGGAACTTGTGGCCTGGTAAACCTCTCCCCGAGACTCAACGAGGGCAGTGTAGTTAGTGAACCGAGGCTCATAACGATTACCCTTGGCTCGCTTGTTGTCGGAGGTGGAAGGCTCGTTATACGACCATTTTCCACCGTTCTTGCCATTACAGTTGCCGTTCCCGTTGCCGTTCCCGTTGCCTTTGCCACTGGGTTTGGACCCATTGGCGGCCTTGGCGGGCTCGGAAGCCTTCTTATCCTTGCCTGAGGGCTTTCCATCGTCGACAATGGCTTCTTCAAGCTTGATATAGCGATCAGCTCGATCCAAAAATTCTTGGGTAGTTCTCACCCCTTCCTTTCGGAGACTCTTCCAGAGGGGAGAACGACGTTTTACTCCTGCAGTTATGGCTATCATCTTCCCTTCGTCCCCGACCGTCTTTGCTCCAGCTGCTGCTCGCATAAAACGTTGGATGTAGTCTTTCACTGACTCCCCATCCTGCTGGCGAATTTTGACTAGCTGGTTTGCTTCGGTCGGGTGTATACGACCAGCATAAAACTGTCCGTAGAACTCCCGTACGAACATTTCCCAGGAAAAAATGCTTGCGGGAGGGAATTTGAAGAACCACGCCTGCGCAGCTTCAGAAAGTGTTGCAGGGAAGATCCTGCACCAAGCATCTTCAGACACTTTCTGAATGTCCATTTGAATTTCAAACTTATTGACATGTGAGACTGGGTCTCCATATCCGTCAAAGTTTGGAAGCGTAGGAATCTTGAATTTGCTGGGAGTTTCGGCGTTAGCTATCCTTTGTACGAAAGGAGTGTCTTTCCACCTATCGTGGTCGATGTAAGAAGTCCTTCCCCCGACCAGCTGTTGCACTGCCTGGTTGAGGGCGTCTATCTGGGCCTGTACAGCGGCAGGAATCGCTGTGGCCTCCGTTGCTGGGGGGACATTCTCGCCGTGCTTCTCACGGCGATCATTGAGTACATCTCTCAGGTCCTCTTCTCTTCTCCGCTGCTCGCTTCCCTCGAGCCAGTTGAAGACATTATTTTGTCTGGGCTGCCCCCCAGCATCCTGTCTATTTGGTTGGTCATCTTGAGGTACCTGGCTCCTGCCTTTACCTCTTTCTTCATTCCTCCCACCGGCATTTCCTTTGCCTGAGTTGGCCTCATTATATCTGTTGCCATCTCTGAACCTCGACTGGCTATGATGAGATCGACTGTTCCCTCGATGTCCGTTCCTGGCTGAACCGTCCCGAGCGTTAGAGGGTGGCTTGCGCTGGTCGTGGTGTCCCTGTGCATCATCGTGTTGTGGGGGGCCCCGGACCGCAGAGCCTAACTCTGAGTCCCTCCTGTTTCCAGGAGGGTACTGTCCTCTGTTCGGTAGGTTCGGCCCATCATCCCTACGGCGTCTAGGGCTGCGAGGCTGATGCTCGGCCCTATTCTGCCTCTGTTGCGGGGGATTACCCCGAGCTACTTGGGATGGTGGCTGTGCCTCAGGATCCAGTGGGACATCGTCATGGGGCATCTGAGGCTGCTCGGGCCTTTGCGGACTCGAAGGCTGGATCGGTGGGATTGGATTAGGACCCCTCTGGGGTGGCCCATTCACAGGTTGGTCAGGCTGCGAGGTAGGTGCAGCCTGATTTCTAGCCAATAGCAAGGTTGCCTCGAGGGCTGCCATGGCTTCGCTCTGGCGGCGGTCCACCTCCGCCTGCCTTTCGCTCAATTCTGCGCGCTGCCGTTCAATCCCCTGCTGCTGCCGCGCCATAACTTCAGCGGCAGTCAGGATGGCTCTCAGACTAGCCAGTTCTTCCTGCAACGCGCCCAGGGTAATCTTCAGCGTTGCATCAGCCATTTCCTCCTCCTCAAAGTCCAGTTGTGGCTCATCCTCTGCCATGCTTGCAGGAGGAGGAGGTGGTGGGTTTGACGGTGCAGCGGTGGCCGCCTGTCCAGTTTTCTTTCCAGCTTTCGCCATTAGTTTTCTCAACAACGATAAATCAAGCTCTCAATGAAAGCACCAGAATGTTGACCCACGATTTGGCCAACTGACACGGAGTCAGAATATGCTTGATATGAATGAAAATAATGAGAAGAACGTAATGACAAAAGTAAATAAGACACAATATTTTATAGTGGTTCGGCCCTAGGATCTGGTAATGTCCTACGTCCACTTAGGCTGATATTGATATAAAAATCAGATGAGTGATCAAAGAACTAGGGTTCAATGAGATTCACTAATCTCTCAAGAACAATACAATATTACTAGGAGAATTAATATAGTCTCAAATGATTCAAAAGCCAAAAGGTCCCCCTCTCCCTTGAGCTATCTCTTGCTATTTATAGGCTCAAGGGGGATTACAAAAGATTGTTACAGATATTCTTTCCTGAATAATCAGATACTCAGGAGATTGTGTGAGATAAATTCGGGATTCACAAAGATCTTCCCATTAATGTTGCCTTGTATGCGGAGCTATCGACCAGACTGGTCGCAGGTAAGACTGGTTCGCACTGCTTCTAACGTGTCTTCTTGTCGATACTCTAGCAGAACGTTTCCAGGTGTCAACCACGTGTCCAGGAATCACTTGCCACGTCACCAATGCTAATTTTTTGGATAACAGTTTCAAATTTACAACCCGCTGACCTAAGCAGCAAAAAGAATAGGGTAAACCCCCTAGTTCCTCTGAGAACTCCTTGGCCGTGGTGGTCACGCAGCCGCATATGTACACTACACCTAAGCTCTCCCCTCAAGGCTGGGTGAGCTTTTCTTTCCCTTTACCTGTACCACTTAGCACCCATGAGCCAAAGCTCATCAAGAAGACACAATATATCATGAACATAGTATCAACAATGATTATAATCATCATTCAGGACTTTCAGTCCAAAACAGATGACTGACAGTCGCAAAAGTCACTAAGATGGGTTCCGTTCCCTCTAACCATGTGACGATAGGGTCACCAGGGCTTTACAAATAAGTGATCATTTCACTAGCTTAAACATGATAGGTGCTTGATGATTAGTCACCAACATAACCTACCTCGTGACCAAAGAGTCACAACCGTGGGATTCCGCTCCCTAGCCATGTGACAAGTTGTCACCTAGGCCCTTGGCCTTAGCTCTGAGTAACTAGTCATAGACTAAACAAGCGCTTATAAGTTTCATCGACCTTAGGGTCTGTCCAACATTAATGCTCCTAGAATCATTCAACACTGATATCGATTAGATCTAATCTTTTATCGGCCCTGCGTTCAGGACGCTTATGCCGTTTCTGACTCTCAGGTCAGTAATATGCGACCAGTGTTGTCCCTGACTAATCAGTGCCATACACAAGTAAGCAAGCTCTGCTAAGCATTTAATATGCAATCAATTTCCACATTTATCAATCAACATGCCTCAACAACAAGCATGCATGTCATATACACAGGGTGCAGTTTTCTTACCTTTGATTCTAGCGAGAATGAATAAAAGAACGACCCTTGAGAACGATCTGACTTTCAGCCCTTTAGCGGTCACTTAGTCATAACCAAATACAGGACACCATCAATAAAATGAACAATAAAGGTTCCCGAACCAAGATCTAGCCTCCGAGACATCAATCCCCACCAATCTGGGTAGTAGGAACGATCCTGAGGCCTAAAACCAAGTTCCCTAGGTCAAAACACTCAAACGGCCTCAAAACCACCCAAGAGCTGCGGCCCCCAACCACATCAGGAGCAAGGGCCACGGCGCCCAGCAAGGCCAAACTCCACCAGCTGCTTCTTCGAGCTTGGGCCGCGGCCCCCCACCCAGAACCAGCCAAGAACGCGATCTTCCTCATCCCAAACCCTCCAAAAACATACCTAAACACTTCCAAATCCAAAAATCAAAGTTCCCAAACACCCCAATGATCCAAAACCATCAAATCCCGAGGCTCAAACGAACCAAAAACTCAACGATTCACAAAATCCAATTCAAAGCTTAGAGACTCTAAAAACTCAAAACTTAAAACATAGATTACCTTTGATTGGGTTGTTTTCCGTCAAATCCTTCGGTCAAGAAGCTTCTAATCTTTCCTAGGATCGCTATGCCTCGATCCTCACTTGATTCCGACTCCTAGAACTCAAGATTTCTTCGAAATTTCCTCGAACGATAAAATGAACTAACGGGAAGAGAGAAAGTGTTTTCTAACGTACGATTCTATCTAACAAGCTACTTCAAGTTTAAGTAACCTCCAATAAAACCTAGTGCTCGTGGTCCCAAAAACACCCCTGGAGACATTATAGTCAAAACTCCCAGAATTTCCTCCTGATCTCAATAACTCCCAATTTATCACCAAATAAGCATTCGCATTACTCAATATCCCAATAAATGACCCTGTTATGACAAAACCACTAATTTGAAATATAAGATCGTCTGATGCCGAATAGCTCGAATATTTCTCCATAATAATGGGATCTCATCCATAAATCACAATATGCACCCAAAATACACAAATATGCCACCAACGGGCCAAATTACCAAAACACCCTAATAATTAAATGTGGACCCACATGCATGTATTTAACATCATATTATAATATAATTCATATAAACGCGCACATTATCATTTAATGGCATAATTAAACAGTTATGGCCCTCTCGACCTACTAATCCAGCCATTAAACCGCATTAGGGATTTCAGGGCATTACACAAGGTTTCTCAGGGGAACTAGGGTTTAACCCTATTTTTGTCGCTTAGGTCGGCGGGATTGTAACTTTGAAATTGTAATGACCATTTTGGATTGTAAATAACTTTGTAAACACTATTATGGGATCCAATGTACAATTTAACGTTTTTAATAATGTTGACCTGTGAAATTGGCCAACGATCGTATGTACAGTATACGACACCTTTTGAACGAAATAAATAGAATAAATGAAAGAGTATGGTTATCTTAAATAAACACACAATAATTTTATAGTGGTTCAGCCTTGTTCTGATGAACAGTAATAACCTAATCCACTTAGCTTTTAGTATTGAATCACTTAGCTTTTAGTATTGAATCACTCGACAATTACACTGTTGACCAAAGTATTCACTCGTTCTCACTTGCCCATAATTTCTCCCCAAATGCTCTTTAGATCTCCAAAATTCCAGAAAAAGCCACCCGCAAAGAGTCTAGAAATTCCCCTTTATGATCCATGGGTCCTTTATTTATAGTACCCAGGGGCTGTTACATGATCAGTAATACTGGGACCATGGTTTGGTACACGATTATCAGGTAGTGGAGATATGTGTCCACCTCCCCATGATAATGATATCGTGGGTATTCTAGTTGTTTCTCTAGATCGTGATAGATAATGCACGATAGAAACCTCTGGGAAGATGTTAAGTGTAATGCCCCGAAATCCCTAATGCGGTTTAATGGCTGGATTAGTAGGCCGGGAGGGCCATAGTTGTTTTATTATGCCATTAAATGATTATATGCATGTTTATGTGAATTATAATATAATATGATGGTAAACGCATGTATGTGGGTCCACATTTGTTATTAGGGCATTTTGGTAATTTGGCCCGTTGAGGGCATAATTGTGTATTTTTGTGCATATTGTGATTTATGGATGAGATCCCATTATTATGGGGATATATTCGAGCTATTCGGCATGAGACGGTCCTATGTTGCAAATTAGCGGTTTTGTCATAACGGGGTCAATTATTGGGATATTGGACAATGAGAATGATTATTTGATGATATATTGGGGGTTATTGAGATTAGGAGGAAATTCTGGGAGTTTTGACTATTTTGTCCCCGGGGGTGTGTTTGGGACCCCGAGCATTATGATTTATTTTAGGTTACTTAAGCCTGAAGTAGTCTGACAGAAAGAACCTTACGTTAAAAACACTTTTTCTCTCTCCCGTTAACCTTTGTGACTATTCATGGCAATTTCAAAGAAATCTTGAGTTCTAGGAGTCAGAATCAAGCGAGGAACGAGGCATAGCGTTCCTAGGAAAGATTAGAAGCTTCTTGACTGAAGGATTTAACGAGAAACAACCCAATCAAAGGTAGTTCAAGCTTTAAGTTTTGAGTTTTAGAGTTTCTAAGCTTTGATTTGGATTTTGTGTGTCGATGAGTTTTTGATTCGTTTGAGCCTTGGGATTTGATGATTTTGGATCATTGGGATGTTTGGGAACTTTGATTTTTGGATTTGGATAAGTTTATGTATTTTTTTGGAAGTTTAAAGTGTGAGAAATCGGAGTTATGGCAGGTTCCTAGGTGGGAGCCGCGACCCTGTTCTTCGGCGCTGCGGCCCAATCTCGAAGATGAAGATGGTGGAGGTTGTGCATGCTGGGGGCCACGGAACTAGGTAAGGGATGTCGCGGCGCTTGCCCCTGGTGATTTTGTTTTGGCTAGGGGTCGCGGCTCAGGGTTTTGGGGCTGTGGCTCTTGAGGGTTTTTGAGGCCAAATGGGTGTTTTGATCATGGGAACTCAATTTTAGGCCTCGGGATCGTTCCTACTACTTGGATTAGTGGGATTCGATGTGCCGAAGGCTAGATCTTGGTTCGGGAACCTTTGTTATTCATTTTATTGATGGAATCCCATATTTGGTTATGACTAGGTGACTGCTAAGGAACTTAAAGGTTGATCGTTCTCAAGGGTTGTTCTTATACTAATTCTTGCTCGAACCAGAGGTAAGAAAACTGCACCCTGTGTATATGACATGCGTGGTTTTTATTGAGGTATGTTGGTTATTAAATGTGGACATTAATTGCATATTAAATGCTTAGCAAATCTTGCTTATCTGTGTACAGCACTGACTATTTAGAATCGGCACTGGTCGCGTATTACTGACCTGGGAGTCAGGAACGGCATAAGCGTCATGAACGCAGAGCCGATAAAAGATTATATCTAATCGATATCAGTGTTGAATGACTCTATGATCATTAATGCTAGACCGACCCTAAGGTCGATGAACATCATAACCACTTGACTAGTCTAAGACTAGTTACTCAGAGCCAGGGCCTAAGGCCTAGGTGATTGTTTGTCACATGGCTAGGGAGTGGAATCCCATGGTTGTGACTCTATGGTCATGTGGTAGGTTATGTTGGTGACTAGTTCATCAAACACCTTTCTTGATAAGCTAGTGAAAGGATCATTTATTTGTAAAGCCCAGATGACCCTATCGTCACATGGCTAATGGGAACGGAACCCACCTTAGTGACTTTTCCAATTGTCACTCCTTTATTTTGGACTGAAAGTCCTTAATGATTATTACGATCATTGTTGATATTATATTCATGCAATATTGTGTTTTCTTGCTGGGCTTTGGCTCATGGGTGCTATGTGGTGCAGGTAGAGGGAAAGAAAAGCTCACCCAACCTTGAGTGAAGAGCTTAGGTGGTGATGTGTACATTTGCGGCTGCTTGACCACCACGACTAAGGAGTTCTCAGGGGAACTAGGGGTGTTATCCCCAAAAATTTCAATATGATGACATGACGATCAAAAGTGACAAGTGGCAATACATGGTAGCGAGGGACATATTAATAGTCAATAAATGTGTTATCAAGAAAGGCGAAGGTTTGAGATTAATATTCAGAGTTGCGATATTACTGGTCATAAAAATTATTTATCTGGTTTGGAAGTGATTTGACCGACCAGGTAAAATTTCTGACCGACTGGTAAGGATTTTTGACTGACCAGTAAAGCGCTTTGGCCGACCGGTAAGGATTTTTGACTGACCAGTAAAGCGCTTTGGCCGAACAGTCATTTTGGAGTCAGGTTTATCCGGTCAGTCAAATGTTTTGCCTAACCAGAAGGGTGTTTTGGCCGACCAGTCTCACTTCAGGGAGTGGAGTTGGCTGACCAGACAGATTATGACTCTGCAACAAAATTTCAGTAACGACTTCAGCTAGAATTATTCGTACCCACGGCGGGAATCTCTCAGATTATCCCAAAGAAATTGCATATTGTTGTATTTTAAATTTGATTATTAATTAAATATTGGTGTGAACAATTGAATTATCCTGATTATGGAGGGATTTTGATTTGTACGATCCCTGAGCCTATAAATAAAGAGCTCATGGCATCATTAGGGAGAGGCTATCTAAGCTTTTGGGAACTCGAGAATTGTTGAGTTATTATTCTTAGAGAAATCTTGTACTTTTTCATTTACACTTAAGAAACTCAGTTGACAAAGATTCATCTGATCTTAAGTGTAGATCTATATATCACAACTCTAAGTGGATTAGGCTATTACCAACATATTGGGGCTAAACCACTATAAAATTATCAGTGTCGTATTTTCTCTTAAATGTTTATTGTAGTTTTGACGTCTATTCGTCGTTGGCCAAAATCGTGGTTAACAAGGGGGTTTACCCTATTTTTGCCGCTTAGATCGGCGGGTTGTAAATTTCAAACTGTAATGACCATTTTGCACTATAAATAACTTGTAAACGTTTTTATGGGCCCATGAACAGTTTTATGTTTAAAATAAAATATATCTTTTCCTTTTGATTAGTCTTCCACCTTAACCTGTTAATAACACCTAGAAGCACGTTTTTAACCAAAGAACTTGGGTAGCGAGTTAAATTCACGGTTCAACGTTCACCGTAACGGTCTTGGGGTAACCAGGGCGTTACATTAAGTCTCAGTTGGTAAATGAGACTTAGGTGCTAGGCCTGACGACCCGAGCTTGGGTGCTTGGCTTGTGACCTTCTGGGTGCTAGGCCTGTTGATCTCAGTTTGAACGAGAGTTAGTATTCTCAGGGAGGTGTATTTTAGGGGTTTGAGTCGACCACCCTATGAAGAATAGGGTGGGCCGACTACCCAGGTAGTTCTTGAGCATGTAAGGCCGACCACCCCTAAGGCTCTTGGGCCTGCTTAGGCCGACCACCCCTAGGGGGTTTAGGCTTGGTCGACTTCCCCATAGGTCCTGGACCTATCTTTTTTGCCCGTCGGTCTTTTCTCAATACTTTTCGTATTTTCCCTGATTTGTGATGTCACATGTCGCATTCTCATTCGCCACGTCATCCTCGTATTTTTTAGGGATAACAAATGAAATATCCATTCATTTTGACCGAGATTTTAACACTGGCCCATTAATAAGACTTATATGCACATTTATGGCCTAATAACTCATTTAGCGAGTTAAGCACTATTTAAAGTACACAGTGTGACGATCCTGGCTATCCAGGGCATTACAGTTATTTATTAATATTATATGTATTTTGTGCCATTTTGATTATAATCATCTCCTTTGTTTATATATTTCTAACATCTAATATTTCAAAGGAGAAAAGGATAAACATTTTATGCTTATAATACTGCTTTTTAGTGAAAGAAAATATAGTTATTGCTTAAGAAAAAAGTGGGGAGTTAGGACCTCTTATCCATTATTATTGATTCCTTGCCCAATTACCTCCAAGCACCTCTAGACACTTTTTTTTTATGGGAAGGGGTATGTCTAGATTATAATCACATCTATATAAGATTAAGAAATGTGTACCAATATTAAATGCCGTATAAATAACATTTCTACCCTCGAGCTATGATCACTATATGATTGTGCCCCCTGAATAATACGCGATGTTAAAAATTCATCTGAACTATGCACGTTACTGAAATATGGGATTTCTGTTAGATTTATCCTAGGTGGCTAACATATTGATGATGTGGCACTGCTATGTATAGAATAATTAACAATTTTACCCTCAAAACTTTGACCAATACCAAATTGTGCCATTTTTATTAAAACAATTTTTTTTTAAAATAAAACCTAATTTTTTTTCTTAAAAATAATAATTATAATTTTAAAATTTTAAAATAAATCATTTTAAAAGATTAAGAAAATAAACAATGCTAAAAGTTTCAAATAAATTTTCAAGTACTCAAAAATTAAAAATCTAATTAATAACAAATATTTTTCTTAATTTTTCTTTTTTTTTAACAATATAAAATAAATATATCTTAAAATAAAAATTAAAAATAAATGTTAAAACAAGTTTGTTCCCCTTCTTCTTCCTCCTCCTCTTAAATTAAAAGTTTTTTTTATTTAAGTTCTTCGTCATTCGTTCTCTTCTTTAATTAAGGGATTTTTCTTTGTATTTAGTATTTATTTTGAATTTTCATACTACAATATATTTATTTTATATTGTAAAAGAAAAGAAAAACTAAAACTAAAACTAAAAAAGAGTTATTTTTTATTAACTAATTTTTTAATTTTTTACGTGGTTCAGGCGTTAACGAGCCCTAGTCCACGAGTCAATGTTATTATACTTGTAGAGAATTACAGTAAAATGACTGGTGTATAAGACCCTCACCCACTCACAATGTTTCTCTCGGGTTCTCTTGAAGAAGATGAAGCTAGAGAGATTTTTTGGCAGAGTTCTTGCCCTGTAATTTTTCTTTTTTCTCCCCTCATTCAATGAGGAGGTCTTTATAGCTAGGGTTTCAGATTAGGGTTTTTCTCTGCCCCAATGAGTCTTAATTACACCAGCCATAAATAAGGAATACAATTACCGTAGTTGCATGGCTACAAGGCTCTACGTAGGTATAATTACATGAAAATATGGGGAATGCCAAAAGGCAGCTGTCTTTTCCAGGCTGTCAGCGGAACAGTAGGCGAAAAGGCACTTTTAGGCGTGCTGGGATGTGTGCGGCCTCGACCTGTCAGGCGGGATCCTGTGTCAGGTGAGTATCATTTAAACTATGCCTCCTCCGTGACTTCGACCACTTGGTCTTCTTCCGTGTGAGGCACGGAACTGTATCCGTGAAGGTAACCTGAAGTGCTTCTCCTGGAAGGACCTTCCCCGAAGGATATCCCTTCGGGAGTCCAGGAGAATTGATGAGCTTCCGGGTCGCGGTTACTTGAGAGAGTGTGCTAGACACTAAACAGGAGAGGCGAAGCCTTTCTGTTCATCCGCGAGCCCTGGTCATCCTTCGTGAAAGATAGTGATAATTATGCTTCCCTGAGGCTACCCATCTAAACGCTATCCGGAAACCTGGATAACATTTACCCCCCAAGGTCACGGAGCTTGAGAGGTCCGGGAGCTTGTACAGTCCTCTGGGTACTCTGGTTTCTAGATTAGGCGTGGGGTCACCTCCTGTGTTCCCGGAAGGGTTCCTTTTTCTCGCCTGAGTGTTAGTATGAGAAAAGGAAATTTCTTCTGTTTGAACTCAAGTACTCGAGTGTGGCAAGGGCCACGCGTCATGCAGGGAATGGCTCTGTGACCAAGACGTGTGCGTGAGGCGACTGGCTGAGTATGCGTGCGTCAGGCGTCTGAGTAGTGATTTGACAGTATTTAATGGTACACCGGGCCCGAGATGGTATAATGATGGGAAATAAATACTTTATTCCCATCCGAGGAGTCATAAATGGGACCAGCGCTTCATCTCCAGCCGTCGGATCTGGTGCATGCGGTATGGGAAGATCGGGACCGTCCATTTGTGGGATTCGAAAGGACTTCGTTCCTGCTATAAAAACGAGGGAACGGACCTTTCTTCCTCTTTACGCTTTCACATTTTCGATCTTTCAGATTCTCAGATTCCCAAATCTTCGAACTCTCAAGCTTCCAAGCTTCCTTTCCTTCGAATTCGCCACTTTTTTTGGTAAGGACTCCAGAAACTTTTCTTTCGATTTGGCAGTGGGTTTGTTTGCCGAAGTTCTGGGTTTTAATCGTTGCTTGTCTTTGCAGCCTTTACTTCACGTGATCATGCGGTGCAGTGACCCGGTTACTCCCTCAATCATCAACTACCCGAACACCAGTAAGTAGTTTTACTTTTCTCTTTCCTTCCAAACCTTAGATTGTTGGTAGTTGTTAGGGTTGAGTTTTTTGCCGGTGTCATCTATATGCATGCGTGAATAGGGCTTTGATAGGCATGTGGCTGATGTGAGGCAATAAATCATTTCTTTGCACGCTTTGACGATTTGCTTTTGGAAAGTTGTTTCTCGTCTGCTTTTGTTGTTCTGGTTTGTTATTTTAGGGCATAAGCGTGAACGCCTTTAGGGTGTCTTCCCCTGGGAAGACACTTCTCTCGGCGGGCTTAGGCTCGAAGTTTAAATCTGGTTCCTTGCTGTCCTTCGGGTGGCATGATGCCAATCCCTCGGCAAGCTCGGTGGGAGCCTCTCCAAGCAGTTTTCAGGGAGGGTCTCCCCGACGCCTTTAATACCGTTAGGGTATGACAAGGGTGCTGACTTCTTGGAGTGTTTTCTTCTTTGTTTCTTTTGCTTAGTGACGAACACCTCAAAGGAACAAGTCATCGCTGCGGTAGAGGCTGAATCTGCCCAGGAGCAAGGTTCCCCTGTTGCCGGCGCAAAGGGGAAAGCAAAAACTAAAGTGGCCGCGGCTAGCCCACCGATTATCAACAGTTCCATCTGGGAGATGGACCAAAAGCCGAACCTGTTCAGGAACTACGGCATGCTGGAGCTGTATTCCTCAGAGGCGGGCCTGAAGAACATCCCAGGCCTGATGTGGCACCGTCTGTCGGTGCTGGGTGAGTCTGCCGGCCAGAGTCACGAGGGTTTTGGTGCCTGGAGCTGGGCACACATAGTGTGTGGGGCACACTTGCCCCTAAGAAGTTATTTTGCCAACTTCTGCGTGAAGGCGGGGATTGCCCCCTTCTAGTTGATTCCCCCTAGTTACAAGCTTCTAGCGGGGTGGTATATCTTTTGCAAGTCCCGGGACCTGGAGGCCCCTACCCCGGAGGAGGTACTATACTTCTATGGGCTGAAGTCTCAGCCCATGAGAGGTCATGCAGACAAGGTGGGATTTTATAGGCTGGAGAGGTATCCGGACGTGATGTGTCCCACCTGTCATACGGCGAGGGTCCCAGATCTCCGGAAGTACTGGTTCCTGACGACTGGCTTCCCATTGAAGAGGGTGCCAGCCCTGTCTTTGGACTTCAAAGTCCCTGGTAAGTGCTCCTTCCTTTCTTTTCTAACTTTGTTTCTTCACGTTTGGTTTACCTTCCGGGAGGATCTCTAACACTCGTGTTTGGATTTTGCAGAAGCCGTCCCGCGGACACCTCGCTGTGCGGAGATGATAAGGAGGTCAAACTTCTACGAGGGGCTCTCAGAGGAAGAGCTGAAGGTGGAAGGACTTGTGACCACCGAATCTTTGAGGGAGTATGGGCTACTCGCCTCTTTCCAAAATATTGAGCCAGTGAGTGGCAGGGGGGCAAAGTCAGGTGTCCGCTGACGTCCGGGAGCAGATTGCCCTGAAGCTGTCCAAGGTGATCTGCCAGGCGGCCCAGGACGAGAATAATTTATCCCCCAGTTGGGCGGAGAGGTTCCCCGACCCCCAGTCGGAGGAAGAAGAAATCAAGGCTCGCCACGCCGCAGCTTACCCCAATGAAGGGACTCCGGGAGCTGGTACCTCCGGGATAGGTAAGACTAGCTTTCTATTGATCCACACCCCCAGCCTGTCTGAGGTTTCCCGGACTTCTCAGTTAGGGTTCGATCCCCGTTTCCTTAGGCTAGATCCGCATAGGATACCCTTTGACAGATATTGCGATAGGGTAGATGAGCTCCTTGGGTGTTTGAGTGACGGTAGTCTGCCAGAAGGTGTCACCATGGTTGACCCTTCTTCCCTCAGCATGCTATTCCCGGACTTCGAGGAGTACGGGAGCTTCCTGGAGCAGGAAGCGGTGTCTTGTTTTGCTCGGGGAAGGCCATCCACGTTTCTCGTGCATGGTCGTCTCTTTCAAACTTTTCTCTTGCTTGTTTTTTGTTCCCTGCTGGTGGACTTGTTTGTGCTTTCATGTTGTTGCTTGTTTTGTTTTCTGCTTATCTTTTTTCACATCGCTTGCTGGTTGGTTAACCTTGCTTCGTACTCTTTTTTTTTTTTTTTTTTTTTTTTTTGCAGAACATCCCGAAGCGAAGATGTTGGGGAAAGCTACCTCACTTATCAAGAAGGCCGCCACCAGCCAAGACCCGTCCAAGGGGAAAGGACAAAAAGCCAGAGCTGGTAGGGGAGGTAAAGCTGCCACATCCAAGAAGGCAGGTGGCGAGGCGCAAGTGTCTCCGGCGGTGGAGAGGTCTCCTGCCAAGGGGCCTTCCGAGACCATGGCGGCCTCGAGTAGTAGCAGCGACGGGGAAGGTCTTGTGTTCCCCGCGAAGACGACCGGGACGAGCAAGCGCCCCGGAGGAGAGGCTGAGGGCGACAAGAAGAAACGCCTCAGACATTCTTCTCCCGGAGGTGATGGAGACCTCCGGGCTCGCTAGACTACTGTCACCCAGCAGCAACCACAACCCCAACAGCGACAGCAACCACAACAACAACAACAACAGCAACAGCAAAGACAACCATCACCGCCACAACAGCAGCAAAAACAACAACAAAATCAGCAGCAACAACAAAGGCAATCACCTCCGCCACCGCAGCAGCAAAAACAACAGCAACACCAGCAGCAACAACAAACCGGGGCTGTAGTGTCTTCTCTACCGTCCCTAATACCCCGTTTACCTCCTCCTCCAGTCCAAAGGGAGTTTACCCTTCCGGGGTCTCCTTCTTCTCCTTCTCTTCCACTTTCTCAACAAACAAGCCTTCCTCAGCCTGGCCTGAAGTTCCAATTCCCTCAGAAACCAACCCGTTTCCCCGCTGCCCTCCTGGAGGGTGTAAGACGGGCTGATAATTTTTGAAGAGGCGGTTGGAGGCTGAGAAGGCTGTTACTCAGGGAAGGGCAGACAACCTGTCTGCCGTGAAGAGAGCTGAGCTGGCAGAAGGGGTGAGATCCCTTCACCCGGCTGGAGCGGTTCTGGATGGCCCAGCCTTGGAGAAGAGGCTGGTGCCTAGGCTCGGGCGTGCTTTGGCGCCGTTCGGGGCGGAGATGATGGAGGACATGGCCTTGAGCTTGTGCGAGCTCAATTCTGAGAAATGGGCCATCAGTAGCAGTAAGGACCCGCTGTTGCTGACACATGCCGTAAAGCAGCAACTTACTGGGGTGAGCTATCAGTTGCTGTGTTCTGGGGTCATTGGTCTCAGTACATTTGGTTCTGCTTAACTTATTCTGTTGTTTTTCCTTGCAGGCCTCTCTTATCGCGGAACGCTCGTTCCGGGAGGTGGGTGCAGTTCTGATTCAGCTGGAGGAGAGCCAGGCGGGTCGCCAGGCCTTGGAGGCGGAGAAGCAGAAACTGACCCAACAGGTCGAGGGCATGAAGGGGGAGGCTATGGAGAAGATTAACCAGGCCCGGCGCACGGCTGAGGAAGAGGCGGACAAGAAATATCTTGCCAAATATCAAGAGTACCGGGCCAGCGCGGAGAATGAGTTCAAGCTGCGGTCGGACGACTTGAGGGCCAGAAACTCCAAGCTCCAGGAAGAGCTATCCCTGGTCAGGAAGGAGAAGGATACCTTGGATGCCCGCCTGCAATCGAAAAACGATCTTCTCCTTAAGCGGAACGAGGAATATGCCACTCTTCAAACAAGGCTGCACGAGGTGGAGCAAGATCACATTAAGAGCAAGGATCTCGTGTCTATGCTGGAGTTGGGGCTCGCTGAGAAGGATAAACAGATCAGAGCCTTGCAATTCACTGTCAGGGGGCATGTGACCGAGAAGCAATCCGTGCTGAACCAAAATAAGATGTAGCGCAAGGAGATCGATTCTCTTAAGGGAGAGCGGGATGCGTCCAAGGCCGAGCTAGAAAAACTGAGGGCTCAATTGGCTGTCGCCGGAGGCAAAGCTGGCGACCTCCGAGGCGGAGCGCTTGAAGGAGAAGGAGGATGCCGAGGTGGTGCTGAACAAGACGATTAATTTATCGCATGTGGTCCTCATGCATCAACTCTGGAAAATAAACCCGGAGGTAGTAGGCTATCTGGGAGAGGATGCCGACGCCACGAGGGAGAAGCTACTGGTGTGGGATCAAGGCCCAGAGGTGTACGTCCAAACTTACAATATTGACGAGCCTGCTGGAGCCCCTGAGGCAGAATACCTCGAAGGGGCGGGGACCTCTGATCCAGCCAGTGATGCCGTTCCTCCTTCCAACGAGCCGACTCCGCCGTCCCCAGTTGAAACCGCTGTCCCCGAGGCCCCGGTCGTGGAAGCCGCAGCCACCCCCAATGCTTGAAGGGGTCTTACCTTTTGTAAAAAATATTCTTTACTGATTATTATTTTTCATTTGTATTTTCCTTTGGGGCGAAGCTCCCTGTACTCTTTTCTCATTGCAGACATATTTGCCATAATTATAGCATTTTTCTTTCCTTTTCTGCCGAGTTCTTTGTTTAACTTTGCGTTTAGGGTAGGCTTTTATACGGTAGAAACTGTTGTAGGGGCGCATGAGGTTTTGGTTCCAACGGCCAGAACCTATGCATTTCCAACTTGAAGCTCCAAAAGCTTATGTCTTTTCCCACATAGTTTATAGGTTACGGAGGTTTCTTGGTTCCAACGGCCAGACTCCTTTCACCGTATTTCAGCTTTCCTAAGGCAAATAGCCAATCCCGGGACTTGTAGTTATACTGTTCGCTGGGATTGCTAAGGTGACCCGTTCCATGGTGCCGGAACGGGCGTTCTTTTGGTGAGCGTCACTAGACTTCGGGCTAGATCTTTGTTAAGCAAAACTAACTGTCGTTGCGGACCTCACGGTGGCCGACTTCAGGGACCTGGCATGAAGCCCTGCGAGGCCAGGTTCGTTGCGGTCGGGGAAATCGCCACGCCTACTATGTGCGATCCCGGAGCAGGGGCTTTGCGAAGCAAGGCCTGCTGTAATTGGGGGATCGATCATATCTGCTCCTGGAACTGAAGCTTGCGAAGCGAAGCTTGCAGTGGTCGAGGAGCTCGCCATGTAGTATTTGTGAGACCCGGAGCTGAAGCCTGCGAGGCAAAGCTAACAGCGGTCGCGGATCTTACCATCTTTCGCCTTGCGGGACCCGGAGCTGGAGCTTGCGAAGCAAAGCTTTCATCGGTCGCGGAGTACTCTGCGAAGGATTTGTCAGGGAGTTGGGGGTGTTTCGGCGTAGCTCTCTGAATGTGCCTCAACCCCCAGTCCTGTTCATCGCTGGGATACACAGGAGATAATTTTCATGATGCATAATGGCAGACATTTTCATGGCAATTTTCACATAACCACATAATGCACCTATGACACGTAATGCAAATATGTTCATGGCAATAAATCAACCTAAGCTTAACAATTTAAAATTTTCAAACACAATGCTAACACATAAGTGGTGTTCTCTGTATGTTTTGTTCAAGGGGCGTATGGCTATGCCTTAGCCATGTATACCCCCCCAAGTGAGCGTGGGGTCCGGACGTCTCCGGACCGCGTGGTCACTTGTTAAAACGCAGCTTGGAACAAAGGGATAAAAAATGCAGTAAGAGCGGAGTGAATCTCTCCATGTTTTATTAATTTAGCCTGTTAGGCATGCGTTTTACAGCTGGGAGGATTATCTCCACATTTTACATTTTGGCTACGTCCACCAAGGACTTCCGACTAGATAGTCCGGGGCCTACTGATAGTAATGGCGGAGGTGCTCCGCGTTCCAGGCGGGAGGGACTTTAGATCCGTCGAGTCTCTTTAAGTGATACGTCCCAGGGCCCACTTTTTCTTGGACTTCATAGGGGCCTTCCCAGTTGGGTCCGAGGACTCCCACTCCCGGATCCTGCGTAGCAGGAAATACTCTCCGTAGGACAAGGTCCCCAACTTCGAATGTACGGCTCTTGACTCTTGTGTTGAAGTGTCGGGCTATCTTGCCTTGGTACATTTTGAGTTGGACCTGTGACTGCTCCCGGAGCTCTTCGATCATGTCCAGGGACTCCTGGAGAAGGGCGTGGTTCCGGGTCGGGTCGTAGGTGTCCTGCCTGTGAGAGGGGATCATAGTTTCTACTGGGATGACGGCCTTGCAACCGAAGGTCATGGAATAAGGTGTGTGCCCCGTCGATGTTCTCTCTGTGGTGCGATAGGCCCAAAGTACTCGCGGAAGTTCTTCCGGCCAGTGAGCCTTGCATGCTTGGAGTTTTTTCTTCAACGTGGTCTTTAAGATTTTGTTCACTGCTTCCACTTGCCCATTGGCTTGAGGTCTGGCGACTGCGGAAAAGCTTTTGATGATTCCATGCGAAGCACAGAAGTCCGTGAAATGTTCACTGTCAAATTGCTTTCCGTTGTGGGACACAATTTTTCGTGGAAGCCCGAAACGACACACTATATTCTTGATGACAAAGTCCAGTGCTTTCTTAGAGGTGACCGTGTTCATAGGTTCAGCTTCAGCCCATTTGGTGAAGTAGTCTACCGCGACTATGGCATACTTCACTCCACCCCTTCCAGTTGGGAGGGAACCTACTAGGTCAATGCCCCAAACGGCGAACGGCCAGGGGCTGGTCATTAAGGTAATTTCTATAGGCGGCGCTCGCGGAACCTTGGCGTACCTCTGGCACTGCTCACATTTTCTGACATAATCCACACAATCCTTCTTCATGGTGGGCCAGAAGTATCATTGACGAAGGATCTTTTTGGAGAGGCTCAGCCCGGAGGTATGGTCGCCACAGCAGCCTCCGTGAATCTCATGGATGATGGTGCTGATTTCGGTTCCGGCAACACACCTAAGGAAGGGTATGGACAACCCCCTGCGGTAAATCTTTCCATCCATAACCACGTATCGGGGAGCTTGATATTGGAGCTTTCTTGCGTCAGCTTTATCAATGGGGAGCTCTCCGGTGGTGAGAAATCTGAGGATGGGTCCTATCCAGGAATGGGAATGGTCGATGATGGAATTTACCCTCCGTGTCTCAGTACTAGGTGCTTCTAAGTGCCCGATGGGCACTAGGCCATATTGTTCAATCTCCGGATCTGTTGCAAGCTTGGCCAGCGTGTCCGCGAGTGAATTCTGGTCCCGGGGGACCTGGCGGATTTGGTAGCCTTTGAAATGCTGCAGGAGGCCGCGGGAGAGAGACACGTAGGCAGCCATTTTTTCGCCTTTCGTCTGGTATTCTCCGGATATTTGGTTTACCACAAGTTGGGAGTCGCTGTATACTTCGATTTTTTGGGCTCCGACTTCCCTGGCCAGTTGTAATCCAGCTAGCATGGCTTCGTGTTCTGCCTCGTTGTTGGATGCTGGGAACGTGAAACGGATGGCGCTCTGGAGCTGATGTCCTTGGGGAGAAATTAGGATAACCCCTGCTCCAGCTCCTTTTTCATTTGAGGCTCCGTCTACATAGACCTTCCACGTGGGAAGTTCCGGGACAGGATCTTCCGGGAGGTCATTCATTCCTGAGCATTCCACAATAAAGTCCGCGAGAGCTTGACCTTTTATGGAAACACGTGGCTGGTAGTGGATGTCAAACTGGCTCAGTTCCATGGCCCATTTAAGTAATCTGCCAGAAGACTCGGGCTTCTGCAAGACTTGCCGGAGAGGGTGGTTGGTGAGTACTCTGATGGTGTGCGCCTGGAAATAGGGCCTTAGCTTTCGCGAAGCGATTAGCAAGCAGAGGGAGAGTTTCTCGATCATTGAATATCTGGACTCGGCGTCCAGTAACCTCTTGCTCACGTAATACACAGGGAGCTGGAGACGGCCGTCTTCCCGAACGAGAGCGGCACTTACGGCATGCTTGGTTACAGCTAAGTACAAGAACAACGCCTCTCCTTCGACAGGTTTGGACAGTATGGGAGCTTGAGTTAGATGTACCTTGAGGTGTTGGAAGGCTGCTTCGCATTCGGGGGTCCACTCGAACCTCTTGTTTCCTCGCAACACATTGAAGAAGGGGACACATTTGTCAGTGGCCTTAGATACGAAGCGGCTGAGAGCAGCTATCCTTCCCGTAACGCTTTGGACATCCTTATGCTTTCGGGGAGAAGGCATATCTATGAACGCCTTAATTTTCTCGGGGTTGGCCTCCACTCCACGGGAGCTGACAATGAAACCGAGGAACTTCCCAGACGAGACCCCGAAAGTACATTTCTTAGGATTCAGTTTCATTCCGTACTTTCGGATCACGGCGAAAGCTTCCTCAAGGTCGTCACTGTGGTCCTCGGAGGTCTTGGATTTTACCAACATGTCGTCTACATACACCTCCATGTTCCTCCCCAGGTGGTCCTTGAACATCCTGTTTACTAGGCGCTGGTATGTCGCCCCAGCATTCTTCAAACCGAAAGGCATGACCACGTAACAGTAGACACCCTTGTCCGTGAGGAAGCTGGTGTGCTCCCGGTCCGCGACATGCATCTTGATCTGGTTGTACCCGGAGTATGCATCCATGAAGGACAAGAGTTCATACCCGGAAGTAGCGTCTACCATTTGATCGATTCGCGGAAGAGGGAAGCAGTCTTTTGGGCAGGCTTTGTTTAGGTCCGTGAAGTCAATACACATTCTCCAGGACCCATTGGGTTTCGGGACCAGAACCGGGTTGGCCAACCACACGGGATAGTGTGACTCCTGGAGAAAGCCTATGGACATCAGCTTGTCCACTTCAGCTTTGACTGCTTCGGCCCTCACTGGGTCTAACGGCCTCCTCTTTTGGCGAACTGGAGTTGCAGATGGGTCTATGTTGAGTGCGTGGCACGCAACATTAGGATTAATCCCCGTCATATCAGCGTGGCACCATGCCAGGATATCCTGATTATTCTTCACAGTGGCCACGATCTTTTCTCGAATGGCCGATGGAAGGTTTTTCCCCACCTGAATGACTTTGGTGGGATCTCCCGGGTTGAGGATCACCTCTTCGACTTCCTCCATCGGCTCTATCGCCCTCTCGACCCCCAATCTAGGGTCGAGTTCGTCAACATATGCCCCTTGGGCACCCCCAGTTTCTGGTAGATTCTCCGCCAAAGGAGCGGCAACAGTCGCCTCCTGGACCGTGTAGACGGATCGGACGGAGACGTTATAACAGCTTCGTGCACTTCGTTGGTCTCCTCTGAGGGTGCCGATACGCTCGTTGTCGCATGGAAACTTCAAGCATAAGTGGCGTACCGAGGTTACGGCCCCAAAATCGATTAGGACCGGTCGGCCTAGGATGGCATTATACGCCGTGGGGCAGTCGACCACCACGAACGTGCAGTGCCTGAAGGCACAAGCGTCGCTGTCTCCTCTGAGGGTGACTGGAAGTTGAATTTTGCCTAAGGGCATGAGTGCATCCCCATTGAACCCCTGAAGCTGGATGGGGCATGGGGTCAGATCTGTCTCGGTTAATCCGATCGCGTGGAAGGCAGCTTTGAAGAGGATGTTTACGGAGCTTCCATTATCGACTAGGATCCGTGACACCTTCTTATTGGCGATCTAGGCTTCCACGACGAGGGGATCGTTGTGGGGGAAGTGCACATGTCGGGCTTCATCTTCCGTGAAGGTGATGGGAAGATCCATCATTCGGGGACGCTGAGCAGGTGACTGAACCAAGGCGCACATCTCCCCGGTGTGTTCTAACTCCCTCAAGTACCTTTTCTGGGAGTTGCGGGTGCTTCCGGCAAGGTGTGGTCCTCCGGAAATGGTGGCTACGTGTCCGTCAACGGATGGCAGAGCAAGGCCAGGCGGATATGGGTTTCCGGGTCCTGGAGCCAACATGGCAATGGGTGCCGGAGAGGTCGGAGCAGGAAGCGCTGGGAACTGAGATCCAGGAGCTTGGGGGCGACCGGCTCCAGGAGCGCTAGCGGTCCCCCTCTGTCCCGGAGAGAACGCAGCTCCGTGAACTACTCCCTGTCCGGGATAGATTATGGGTATCCTCACCCATTGACCGAGGTGTCCCGCTCTTGCCAGGGACTCGATCTCATCCTTCAGCTGAAGGCATTCGTTTGTGGTGTGCGCCACGTCTCTGTGGAACTCACACCTCTTATTGGAGTCTCGCGGACGCCTTCCTCCGTGAGACACTTTCGGGGGCTTCCTGTAGTTGACCATATTACAGGTCGCCCGATAGACATTCTCTCGTGAGTCTATCAAACTGGTGTACTCCGTGAACTTGGGCTCATAGTCCTTCCGGGGTTTCTTTGAATGGTCCCCCCGGTTGGAGTTTCTTCCGCCTCGTTTATTCCGCGATTGGCTCAGATTTTGTTCTGGGCCTTCCGCTTGCGGTTGTGACGGGTCGGGAGCGATACTACATCCGGTTTGTACAGCTCCGTACCCAGAGAAATGGGTTTGACTCGGCGTCTGAGCAGACGCGGAAGGCCCATACACGCTTGGAGTGAACTGGGCTCTTGGAAATGTGAGGGCTGGTGCGGGAGCCTGCGAAGCAAAGCTCGGCGCAGTCACGGAGGGCGTCGGAGCTGGGGGAACTCCAAAGGCCTGTTGGTAGGCATCTTCAAGGTTGATGATTCCCTGAGCTTTCGACATGAATTCGGACAGAGTTTCTGCCCGTCTCCTTTGCATTTCCCCCCATAGCAGGGAACCGACGGTAAGCCCCGATTGAAGGGCGATCAGCTTCATATCATCGCTGACCTTGGTCTTAGCAGCAGCTTCCATCATTCTTTGAATGAAAGCTTTGAGGCTCTCATTGGGTAGCTGCTTGATGTTGGTTAAGGAGCCAACCTCCATGTCGTGGTCCCGGGCAGCAATGAACTGCCTCCTGAACGCGGACTGTAGCTCCTTCCAACTGTGGATGGATCCGGGAGCTAATCTTTTCCACCAGTCCTCCGCGGACTTGGTAAGGGTGAGTGAGAAGCACATGCATTTGGCATCCTCACTGACGCGCGCCACTTGCATCATCTTGTTGTATTTAGCTAGATGGGTGCGCGGGTCTGTCCTCCCCTCATATAATTCTATATGAGGCATTTTGAAGTTCTCCGGGAGGGGCGTTTCCGCGATCCTCCGAATACATGGTTCCGGGTCTTCCTCCTCAGAGTCTGACAGGGCCCCACTTTGCTTCCGGACCAGCTTGGTCAAGGCAGCTATCTGTTCCTCGAGCCTCTTTGTATCACTCTCCGGGAGGTCACGTCCCCGGAGCTTGTCGTTGAGATGATTTCGCAGGTCATCTCCGCGAGGTCGAGCCTTTTCTCCTTTGGCCTTTTCATACTTGGCCTCCAACCTTCTTCTTAGGTCCACCGTGGACCAGCTATCCTCGGAGTGCGTGTCCGCAGCTCGACCGTCCTGGTTGACGGAATCACTGGGGCGGTTGTTCCTTCCCCTAGGCCTGGGTGCCTTAGTACCGGGCCCTTCAGGCACAGAGTGCCCCCTTGGGGCTGAAGGACGTCTGGGCTTAGGAGCGCCAGAGACCTTCTGCGCGTGGGGGGGGGGGGGGGGGGAGGGGGCAATTGGCCTGGTGATTCACGCCTTTAGGAGGTGCAGGGGCGTTAGTGCGCACAGGCTCCCCAACTTTCTCTTTGCCCTTGTTAGGGGCGGCTTTGGATGGTCCAGCAACGGCTGGATCCGGCATGGTGGCATCAGCACCACCTAAAACAGAGGCGTCCTCGTCCGAGTCGCCTAGATCTCCGAGCTTGCCTCGGAGGCGCTCCATCATGCGCTGCATTTTTTCGGAGACGCGCTCCTGCTCAGCAAGCTTGGCCTTAGTGGCCACCAGTTCCTCGGCTACTTGGACCAGTTCTGGATCCTTCTCGTAGTAGTAGCCGTCTTTGTAGTAACCGTCTCGGACATACTCTTCTTCGTTTTCTAAGTATGCCGTATCTTCAGTGCTGACCCGATCCTGGCGGGATGTCGGGTCTTCACCCTGGTAGTCCGAGTCTTGGGTACTTTCTCCTTCGGTCTGGGCTACCGAGGGTTCGTTTTGTACCGCGGATTTTCTCGTAGTCACCATCTTTTCAGTACGGAGTGAATACAAAAAACGTACACAGAAAAAGAGCTGACTAACAACTCTCTACAGCTCTCAATGAAAGCACCAAAATGTTTACCGAGTTTTTCGGAAACGAATACAAACAAAATAATAAAAAGATAAGAACTGTAGAAGTGCAGAAATATAAATAAACAAACAGGTTTTTTACGGGTTCAGGCGTTAACGAGCCCTAGTCCACGAGTCGATGTTATTATACTTGTAGAGAATTACAGTAAAATGACTGGTGTATAAGACCCTCACCCACTCACAATGTTTCTCTCGGGTTCTCTTGAAGAAGATGAAGCTAGAGAGATTTTTTGGCAGAGTTCTTGCCCTGTAATTTTTCTTTTTTCTCCCCTCATTCAATGAGGAGGTCTTTATAGCTAGGGTTTCGGATTAGGGTTTTTCTCTGCCCCAATGAGTCTTAATTACACCAGCCATAAATAAGGAATACAATTACCGTAGTCGCATGGCTACAAGGCTCTACGTAGGTATAATTACATGAAAATATGGGGAATGCCAAAAGGTAGCTGTCTTTTCCAGGCTGTCAGCGGAACAGTAGGCGAAAAGGCACTTTTAGGCGTGCTGGGATGTGTGCGGCCTCGACCTGTCAGGCGGGATCCTGTGTCAGGTGAGTATCATTTAAACTATGCCTCCTCCGTGACTTCGACCGCTTGGTCTTCTTCCGTGTGAGGCACGGAACTGTATCCGCGAAGGTAACCTGAAGTGCTTCTCCTGGAAGGACCTTCCCCGAAGGATATCCCTTCAAGAGTCCAGGAGAATTGATGAGCTTCCGGGTCGCGGTTACTTGAGAGAGTGTGCTAGACACTAAACAGGAGAGGCGAAGCCTTTCTGTTCATCCGCGAGCCCTGGTCATCCTTCGTGAAAGATAGTGATAATTATGCTTCCCCGAGGCTACCCATCTAAACGCTATCCGGAAACCTGGATAACAGTATTTATTTTGAATTTTCATACTACAATATATTTATTTTATATTGTAAAAGAAAAGAAAAACTAAAACTAAAACTAAAACTAAAAAAGAGTTATTTTTTATTAACTAATTTTTTAATTTTTTAAGGATTTAATTATTATTTTAGAAAAATTAAATAATTTTTTTTAGTAAAAGGGGTATATAGCGGTCAAAGTTGGGAGAGCAAAATTGTAATTATTATATACACGGCAGTGACACATCAACAGACAAAATGCTACATTATTAATCTGTTAACCACCTAAGATGAAATCTAACATAAGTCTCATATTTCAATGACGTACATAATTTAAGGGAATATCGTGAATTATTTAGGATGCACGATCATACAGGGATACAAAAATAATTTTTATTCTTAAATAAAAATATATGTAGATAAATTAAAATGTGCATTTTATTTGAGTTGAATATGGAAGGAATATTGATAATGGGACTAGACCCTACTCATCGATCTTCCTACTCTATGCCTACGATAGAGAAATGTTCCAAATTGTAGGACTAGAACTTGGCGTTTTCAAAAAGATAAACATTATGCAATACAATATACAATTCTTGAATCTTGATATATTTTATATATATAATAGCTGTAGTCACTATAGATCTACTATTTAACTATATAGTATATCCAGTAATTGAGTATGCGAATATGTAGTACTCTATGTTCTTTATGCAAAAAAAATGAAAATGTAGTACGATACTCTTTTTAGATTATTTATTAAAAATTTATGAGACATGTGGCCTAAGTGATTTGAGCGGTTGAGTTATTAAATGACATAATTATTTCTTCATCAAAGACTTTCATTCCTTTTTTAGTTTCTTTGTATGGTATATAAACTTAATACGTAGTTCAAATCATCAGTTCGAATGTCTTAATTCAAGTTATTAAATGCGACAATATCAAATGTGTGCTAATTAAAGCCTAATATTATGAGTTATATATACATGCATCTTTTCAAAGTATTAATTAATTTCAATGAAATGTCAATAATAATCAACACTAAATAACTTAAAATTAGGTAGTGGTCCAAGGATTAATTACATACGTACCTCATAATATGTACACATTTACACATCCCAATCTTTTCTATCATTTCTCTGGTTTGTGGTAATTTTTTGCTATCAAATTGCTGTCACAGTACTGTCATATCAATTTTTTTTTTCACCACTAAATTATATATAGAAAATACTTATTTATTTAAAAGCTTCTCTGCATGGAAACACGATTATTATTATTATTATTCGTTTGCGGGTAGAGTAAGAATTACTTGTCCAGCGATTATATAACATTCATAACCTTTATTAAATAATATTTTTTAGGACCAATAATGTAATATACCCACTATGTATAACTTAATCATATTTTAATACTATATCTATTGTCAAAGTCTAGTTGGTCGACTTTATAAATAGCTACAATTTAGTGGTAGACCAACTAGAGTTTGACATGAGATATAGTCTTAATTAGTGTTAATTAGTGGAATATCATTATATATATATAAGTGGTAAGATAGCTTTATAAGTATCTTCCAAGAAGAAGATGTTGGTTTTATGTCCTTGTAAAATCATGTCGGGCATATAACACGATTCTATATTGTTAATAAAAGAAGTATAAATCATTTAATTTGACAATTGTATTGCTTGCTTGTTTTATTACATAATTATTGGAATAATAAAAACATTTACAAAATCTTGAATATATAAATAATTATAATTATAGTGACTAAGTTACAGTGGATTATAATTGTAATTATATATTCAAAAGAATGAGTCTTAAGATTAAGTCAGTACATTGAATTTTCATTGATCTAGTATTTTACGATATGATCTACTTACACATTCGGGATGCAATGTCTTATCCAAGGCAATGACTAAGTAGATAAGATCGGATGTATTTTGTTACATTGGACTGAACCGATATTGATTATTGATAAGATAAGTAAGTATCGTTATTATCCAATCTAATCATATCACAACGTTGACTATAGGTCAATTCAATCTTAATTCTGAGTGATTAATGTTCTGCTAATTGTATTATTCAAGTCTTTTGATTTGGTCGTTGCCAACTTACCATGCATACTAGCTCATACTTACATATTGGAGATTTAGTAGTATAATTGAGTGAGTATTTATCATGGGCATGAAATCTATAGCTTTTGTTTAAGAAGTATAGTTTGGTTAAAATGTTAAATGATAGAGTATCAATTTCTGTAATTAAGTTTACGGAAATATCATTTACAAGGAACTTAGTTGGAGTTAAGGATAAAATATCAATAAAGGATAAAATGGTAATTTGCACCGATCTCATTAGTAGATCATCTATAGAGGAATGAATGACGGTTATGGTTATAATAATGGATAACGTATTTATATTTGGTGTAAACCGTTCTATGAATTCAAGAGTGAAATTCTGAGTCTATAGTGAAGTCACGATAAATTAATAAGGTAGTGAGATTATTTGTTATAAATAAATTCACTTTAATTTATTGTAGCTTGAGTTCATGGATCTATGGTCCCTATGTCATCTCTTATCAAAATGAATATAGTAGTCTTGAATAATTAATTTAATTATATCATATTGACTAGTTCAATAGAAATAAATAATGTTAAATTATTTATTGTTTGGTAGTGTAAGTTTTAAAATATTAATAGCTTATAAAACAAAATAATAATAATAATATATCTTGATGAAATTAATGATTTATTATTAACTTTGGTCCTGATATTTTACTGTATTTACTTATAATTATCGGATAACATATATCTTTTATTTTGTTTTGCTCTTCATCAACTGCCCCGCGTAGGTTCTTGTTTTGAACTCATTTTTAAAATATTAGTTTGTTGCTCTTTTCATAAAATTCAGTTCATGGTGTTCTTATTGATCAACAGAAACATATTTATCCATTCAATTAAATATGATAGTAAATCATAAATCATTTATATCACTGGTCTTACTTCAAATTGTTTATATAGTAGTAAATGAAACACACACATATATATATTATTAATTAAACACTTCTTGAATTTATTAACACTTCATGTAGCAGTATGGATACCGAGTTTTCGATAATTAATCATTGACCTAGCTTAACAATAACAACAATTCCAAGGAGTTTCCAAGCGAAACTTCTAATGACGCATTTCAAATAAAATAATAGTTACTGTAAAGTCCCAGATCTTAGATCTTTTACATATTTTTCTTCTTGCTATAGCGAGCACGAATATTATTAATATTAGTACAAATAATAGTTAATATCTAAGGCTCATTATAGACTTCTCTGATCAATCAACTGTACATCGTCACACAATACGGTCAAAGTTCCAAAATCAAGCAGTTGGAAAAATCGAGACACTATCATAATAAGCTGTACAACATGTACTTTACAATGGAAGCAAGCTAGCTAGCAAGCACTTTTTTTTAATAAAGTAAATATATGTTTTTATTGAAGAAAAAAAATGGGGAAAATATATAATGCAAAGTCAAGGTAACTGACAAGAATCATGAGGCTCCATCTAAAAATCAATTGGTGATTAGTGGAGTTACACATGTTCTTATTAATAGTTCAATATTCTAACACGTATTCCATGTGGGACACCATAGTCTAATATCCCCCCTCAAGATGGTGTCGATTTTTCGCTCACCAATCTTGAATCACCTGATCACAAGTGGCTCATTTTGTCAGCTCGCTTATTTTTTTGGATCTCAAGTGTTTTTTCGCACTATGCGGATCTCGTGCGGCTTGGCTCACTCTTTTGGATCGGTGTGGATCGAATGCCCGCTAGGGAATTGGCTCTTGATACCATGACAAGAATCATGAGGCTCCATCTAAAAACCAATTGGTGATTAGTGGAGTTACACATGTTCTTATTAATAGTTCAATATTCTTACACATATTCCATGTGGGACACCATAGTCTAATAGTAACAACATTATAGCAGTCAAAATTTACAAGAGAGAAACTCATTCATTCACACAAATAAATCCCTTATAATTATTACTTCTCTTTCATACAAAAACGTTGAAAAAACTATATCATTGGATACAGTACGAGTCACACCCAAAACTCTATGTTTGTAAATGTTACCTGCATTCTTGTGAAAGATATTCAATCTGTCAATTTTGGGAAGTGGGTTTCTTTTGTTGGGGTCCAAACCAAAGTAGGTGATTTGGCACATGCAAAATCCCAAAATTTTGGTGTGAAATAGGAGAAAATTAGAAAAACAAGAAGATTAGCTTGCTGATATGATGGTCAGAAAACGCGTGGATAATATGATATAATGAGAGAAAAATAAATGAAAAAGTTAAACGAGCGTGCGGCCCTGCACTACTGAACTTCTGTTTTTGCTTTGGCGTTCAGATTATTATTATTATTATCAGTAAAGGCTCAATTGACGCCACTATCTGCGGTTATAATGCCTATGCTTTGCTTTGTTGGGTCCCTCTTCTCACACCTCTGTGGTGACTCAAACACAGCATTTGTATTTATTTTTTTAAATAAAAAAAGAACATTGTTGTTAGTGCAAGCGTACTTTTTTTTTTTTTTTCTATATCAATTTTCTAATTCTAATGATTGGAGAGAAAAAAAAATTGCATTCATATTTAATCACCTATTTCAGCAAAAGGAAAGAGAAACAAAAAAAAAAAGAGAAGTGGTCTTTAACTTTTGTCTTTTCCTTTCTTTTTTCGCGATGTCCATTTTAATTTTGATGTTTTCCTTAGTAATTTATACCAAAATTATTAGTTTTTAAAATATCTAATACCACTCACATTTTAAAAAAAATACTATCGATTCCATGTACATATTATATAGCAAGTTAAAAAATATATACAATACATAGATAAATTTAAAATTAATTAAAAACTAAAAAAATTCAAAAAGAACAAAGCTGACTTAGTTACTATTATTTTTAAAAATAAAAGTTACGACATTAGAATGATACATATATTAACTAGTAATCAAATTGATAAATTAAAATAACTAAATAGTTCATTTATTTTAAAAAAAAATTGTAGTAGGAATCGAAGGTATTTATACTAATTTCAATTTGAAATTATAATAAATTATTGAAATTTTGTAGAAAAACAAAATACTCTACATTAGAATGATACATATATAAATAAATATATATGTTTTATGATATTTTTTTAACTATATAAAAATATATTTTAAAAAATTAGCTTATGATAATAATATTAAATTATTTTTTATTAAAATAAAGTATAATTCTTCTTTTTATATTTTTGTAACAATGAACTTTATTCATTGAAAAATAAAATCATAGTATTTTACAACCTATAAATATAAAACGCAAAATACAAAATGAGGAGAATTTTCTAGCCAAACAAGTTCATCTTCCACCATCTGAGCAGTCTTATTGGTTGTCCAGCGAACATGAATCAAGGATGCTCTTAGAAAATTGGACAACAAATTTACTATACCCTCTAACATGAATGATATGAATAGATAAGTTTTGAATTATGTAAACATAAGAGCATAGAGTGTTAAAATTGTGATGCATTACTAAAATATAGCTCACATTACAAAAAAAAAATCCAATGATGTGTCAATAGTTGTGCCAAATTTGGCACATACTAAAAGTTTGGTCATCTTTTGATACACAATATATCATGATGCATAAATAATACATTTTTTTTATTATTTTATTATTATTTATATCTATTATCATTAAATGCTAGACTTTTTACTTTACTATTTTATTATTATCATTAACTATCAACAATAAAATATAAAGTACAAATATTATTTTTGTATATTTTCAATAAATATTATATGAGCATTAATTAAATATTAATTTTTACTCAACTTTTACAATTGTGCATTGAAGCACAGCACATCTTCTATGGTCTAAACATGTGTATGTTTATAATAAAATAATATTATTATTATTTCTTATATTATTTTTTTCGTTTGGTAAAAAATACTAATTTCAAAGAGCACGTAAGAAAAATTGACAAACCAAATTAATGTAGTTATCTTTTATTTGTATTTTCTTTTTATAAAATCACATGAAGAAAACAAATATAGTTAAATATTAAATGACTTTATATGTAAACGTCTAAACAAATATCAATACTTAATAAGCGGCACTAATTGTACATAGTACCATTTTATATAATATATTTTTATTGAATAATTTAGTATGGGGTCTCACCTCTTTTTATTTAAAATAAAATAAGTGAAATTCAATACTAAATTATATCAATCAACATAAAATATGCAACTTATAGCAATGCCATTAACATCTTCCCCATCCCTTGTATAAAAGGAAGAAAAAAAATTACTTTCTTATCTCATTTGAATATTTGGTGACCAAATGGCACGCGTTTATGCCACATTCAGGGATTATTGTAGTATCTTAACAAGTTCCATCTAAAAGTAATTATTCTTTAATTTGTGTCCTAAAGTGTATTATATTAGATCCATTGGAGGACATGGAAGAATAATTGAAGCAAGATCTATTATTTTTAATTTACTTAATAATACATCTAGCATGTTCAAAGTTGGATTCCTTTCATAAAGTGCTTACATCTAGACCTAGTCAATTTTTTTTATAAAAAAAATAGAGAAAAAGAGATCAGAATTATCCTAACCAGTAGTTATTTACTACTACTATGAGCATGAAGATTGATTATTAAAGTTTAGCCATATTTATATGGCACCTTCTCTTCTAATTTATCACCAATTTTTTTTACAGATATTTTATCACCGATTTAGTAGATGCAATGATATATATATATATATATATTTTTTTTTTTTAAAAAGGAAGGCAATGCCTTTTTTTTTTTTTAAAGGAAGGCAAATACATATTAATATGGTATAATATATATATTCTTCAATTGAAATTGTGCTCTAAATTAGAAAAATATACTTCTACTCAAATTAAACTTTTACCAAGTTCACTTCATTAACATTACCATAAACACTTTGAAAATAAAATATTTGGTTCTTTCCTGTTAGTTAGGAAAAAAAAAAGTTGTTTCAGACATATGGTGGCTCCCTCCAAACACCACACACACACTTTCTCCAACGAATTTAAAAATACTTTTTTATTTTTATCATTTGTCTTGTTTTAGAAAGAAAAAAAATCAATAATATGATTTTTAATTTTAAAAATATACTGAACATATATTAATATACTAAATATAAGTGTAATATGCATGTTTCCTTAGTTTTATTTATAGAATTTATTAATTATTTTTATTAAATTTATGTTAATGTCATATAAACTTTGAAATAAATATCATATTTTAAATTTATTTATTTTTGTTTAAATTTATGTTTGTTCTAGTTTTTGAATTTGGGAGTGACAAAAAATATTATATATTTAATGTAGTATTAAATATTATACGTAGATTTTAAATTTAAGTTTCTTGTTAGTTTTAAAAAAAAAAAAATTGTTGCTAATTTACAGTAGATTATATTATATGTTTAATATGATATTGTTGACGCGGTTCTTCGCCAACAGGTAATTAAGAGAAGAAGAGAAAGGGACTAGTGCTGAAAGCAGAACCGTCACAGATGAAATCTTAGAGAATGAACTAGGTGACTCAAGACACGTTTTTAAGTGGTTCAAAGGTTAAAATCCTTCTACTCCACTAGTCAATATTATTGATATATTCTGGATTTTTGGTTACAAAGTGTATATCTCTTCTGAGACTATTTTTTCCAACCCTTATCAACTCCTAGGGTCTCCATATTTATAGGAGAAGGCACCTGGAAGTTGGTAAGGAGGTCATCCCGTGATCTTCTTATTTGTCGTATCAATTCTGTGACATTCATGATTAATTCCTAAACCTAACACATGAGTATGGTCAAATCGATAGATAAGGAGATAATGGGCCGCACGGCCCAACCCAGCCGTGGGTGTCTGAATACGCACGTTCCTGCTGCGTGTTCGAGAAGTCAGGGAGATATCGGACACGTGATGTCAGATATAGGCACGTTTATCTGGCGTGTGTTGACTTTACAAAAAGGGTCATAGATCTAGGGAGGAGCAGCTCGTATCACGAGCTGCTTCCCTGACCCGACCTTCGGCCTCAAGGATCCCTTCCCCCAGTCTTGGGCAGCCTTGGCGAGTTCTTGAGGATACCTCGAGCTAAGGGGGTACGATCTGGAAAACAGGATCTCCGACCTGGGGAAGTTTACGGACTAACCTTGATTAGTCCGAGGCTCGACCCGCTAATCAGCCCGCGGGAAAACCAGGGCGTACATCTGCCCCCCAAGCTCCTGCTCGTGGTATATGACGTCATATATAGAAGACCACAGTAGGGGCTTTTAGACTTCCCCACAACCCTTCGCATTCCACTTTTTGTGCAGGTGTCTGATACATGGAACGCCGTGGGTGGTGACGGTACGTTTTACGAGAACCGCATTTAATGGCCTAGTCTAAGCCCAGCTGTCGTTTCGTATTTCGAGTGGAAGGCCTCGGATCCCTCACTAGGGTCATCCAAGAGCCTTCTACACGTGATCCTTCACGTATATAAAAAGGGGGTGGCCACCCTACGCACGGGCCACCCCTTCATTCAAAATTTCCCAAATTTCATTCCTTCTTCCCTCTCTAACTTTCAGAAAAATGAAACCCTCGCCTTCGTTGCTGCCATTCTCATTGTTCAAGAAGCTTAGGCGCACGAGTTTCTCCGAAGCTTTGGAAGCTATTTCACCGACGAAGCTCCTATCAACGCAGCATTCTCTTCGACCTTCCAGCCATATACTGTAAGTTTCTTGACCCTGTTCATTTTGAAAACATGCTACTGTAGCTTAGGTAAAAAAAAATTACTGTAGCCGCATGCAAGGGTTTTCTGGGTTGCGTGGATAAGGAGGGTGACAGCCCTCTTTAGGCTAGGACATATTGGTTGTAGGAAATCGCCTTAGAGCCTGGGTTTCAGGATGCTTTTTCTGGGACATTTTCTGTGTAGGAGTTTTGGGAATTTTGGGTGCAAAACCGGGTAGCTTAGGGAACACGCCTCATGGGCGGTTTTGCAATTCCTGCCTACTGAAACTTTCCTCCCAAGGCAAATTTCACTCTGAGCCTCCTGACACGCGAATTCCGAGTAATCTGGGATCTGTTGGGAGTATACGCGCGTGTTTACTGAACCGCGTGGTTCCACTTCCCACGAGTTGGGCTTTCCTCAGCTCATGCAAATAATAATTATTCTTCCTCCCGCTTGGGTCGCCTTTTCTAAAATGTTTTCTTGTGTTCACTAGGCGACCAGATGGCTCCAAAAAAGAACCTCCCTCAGAAGAACGTTGGAAGCTTGGCCTCCCGGCAGGAGAAGGGAAAGGCGGTGATGCCCAGCTCGCCGATCCCCCACTTTGGGCCGGCCGTGGAGAAACAAGTCGAGGTGGCCCCCGACGCATTCTTTGAGGCGGAGAGAATCGTCTCAAAGGTAACCGATCAGGTGAAGATCAACAAACTCTTCCTCACCCACAAGATCCCATTGGGGAAAGCCTCAGTCATAGCCCGACCTGCTGCGGAGGGCGAGCGGAGCTGTACACCGCTAGACAAATCGTTTGCGGCCTGGAGTGGTGAACACTTCAAGGCAGGGGCCTTCCTCCCCCTGGATCAGTACTTCGCTGATTTCCTGAACTACGTGGGGTTGGCCCCTTTTCAGCTCCCCCCCAACTCCTACCGTCTGCTGGCAGGGTTGAGGTACTTGTTCAAGAAGTAGGAGTGGGAGGTCCCTACTCCTGCTGATATTTTATATTTCTTTTGCCTCAAAGCCAGCCCGGATCAGCGGGGGCGAGGTGACGGGTTTTACTATTTAACCCGTTTTCCTAATACGGCGGCGGTCATCAAGCTGCCAAGCCATCCAAATGACTTCAAGGACCAGTTCTTCATGTCAACTGGGTTCCGGAACTGTGAGCACCACTACTTCAACCGTCCTCGTAAGTGAACCCTGACCTTAGCTCGCCTTTTAAGTGTTGTTTAATTTTAGCTCCTCCCGTATTCCATTCTGATTCCAGCCCAATCTTGCAGCCATCTACGCGAGGACCGAGAAGTCTGTGACCTCGGGGGTCAATATGAAACACTGGCGGGATTGCCCCCAGTGAAAAGGACTATCGCGTGCTCGTGACGGACGAGACGATGGTGTTCTGCAAACTGATTTTTCCAAATCAGACTCTGAACCTGAAGAGGCCTCGGGGGTCGCCCCCAGCTCGCGCAAACAGACCTATCACCGTGGAGGAGGTTGTGGAAGAGGAGGACGAGGAGGACGAAACGGCTGAAGTTCCGCTCGTGAGGAATAGGAAGAGGAACTTGGAGGTCGCCTAAGGGATGGAAGAGGAGAGGATCCAATCCGGAGCAGCCGCGGGTCCTTCCGGCCAAGGTAACCCTTTCTTGCTTAGGAATGTAGATAGGGCCACTGCGGACCCCCGGCTGGTTAGGTTCAATCCTAGGCAGATCGTCCATCGCCACCGAAGGAACTCGGACCTGAACACACTCCTGCTCCATTGTGTTGACCGGCTCGTGCTGGATCACCAGGATAGTCGGCCTAGGGGTACCATAGTAGTAGATAACACCCTAGCTTTTAGGTCGATCATTTTTTAGGAGTATGGGACCAATTTACGCACATGGCCATCACTCCAGAGAGGTATCTATGCTCCGGGGCTTAGGCAGTATGTAGAAGAGTCTAGTCCCGAGTCAGAACCGGACCCCGAACTTGCGCCTATTCGGGAAATAATCGTCTTAGGTTCTTCCAGCTCGGGGGGTAGGGCTCCTCTAGTATTCGTATACTTTTTGCCTTTAACATTTTGCTTTTATTTCTGCCTGATTGCTAATTTGTAATAACCATGTTTTTTGTTTTCGCAGAAGAGATGTCTCAGCCCGAGGATAGTCTGCGGGACATAGACTTCGGGGGGAGTCCCCCGGCAAGGCCAAGATTGAAAAGGCTCCGAGGGTCCAAGAGCACGGCTGGGGGCTCCACCAAATCCCTGGCAAAGGAGAAGGAAAAAACCCCACCATCACAGGTCGGGGGGGGGGGGGCAATTCTTCTTTCTGGCGGAGCAGGACACATGCCCCCGCCGACCTAGCGATCTCCCTCAGCCGCCCAGGACGTGGGAACGGAGGTCGTGCCCCCGGCTGCAGTGGCCCCCGGCGTACGCATCACGGTTGACGCCCAGGATCTGGAGAAGATCCCAGAAGCCTTTCAGGGGACGGTGTATGAGTCGGCGAGCTACGCCGTCAAACATTTCGACAAGTTCAAAGAGAAGGAGCTCCGGGCTATTGAGACACTTAGCCCGGTCCACGTAATAGAGTCATCGCTGGACATGACCCTAACGGTAAGCTGCCCCATTCTTTTAAGGCTTTATCCCTCACACACACCGCCTTATTTTTCCACTTAGCCGATTTATCTCCCATTTCTCGCAGGGCATCGCTGCCGTACACCGAGGCATCGCCAGGACCAGAGCTCAGCTCGAGGAGATGAGGGCTGATCGCCAGACCGCCCTTCAGGAGGCTCACGTGGCGAAAGATGCGCTGGCGACCTCGAAGGCCGAGTTAGAGAGGACCCGCTCGAAGGTCAAAGAGCTCGAGACATCCTTTTCCACCTCGCGAACTGACCTCGAGGCAGCGAAGACCGAGGCCCAGGCCGCCCAGGCCGCCCTTGAAGCTGAACGGGCCACCTCGGAACAGTCCATGCAGGAACTGTTCTATCGTTGCTGGGCCCACAACCCGGAGGCTGACTTCTCCTTCATGCCGTCGGGTCTCTGGGCGCGCTTGTTGGTGAAGTTCCAAGCCCGCTTTGACAAAGAGGTGCCGCCTTCGGAGACTGGGGAAGCCTCTGGTGCGGCGGAGCAGGATGAGACTGCGACCTCCAAGGGGCCGACCGACGGGGCTTAGGGCGTTTTTTTCTCTCTTTATTTTGAAGTATTTTATGTAATCTTTAGCACGAGGTATTTTTTCCTCGAGACAATTTGCCTTGCAATTTTAACTTGGGTATTTCTTCATGCTTTCGACTATAATACACATATTTTGTTGTTTAATAAACTTAGTTCGTGTTAACCGTTATTTATATCCCGAGCCCTTTAAGAAGAACCACGATCAATAAATTTAAGTTAACTTCTAAGTTTTATGACCCGGTTAAAACCAGGAGCTTATTTTGAAAACTTAGTTCGTGTCAACTTTTTATCCATATCTCATGCTCTTTAAGAAGAACCACGATCAATAAATTTAAGTTAACTTCTCAGTTTTATGACTCGGTTAAAACCAGGAGCTTATTTTGAAAACTTAGTTCGTGTTAACTTTTTATCCATATCTCGTGCTCTTTAAGAAGAACCACGATCAATAAATTTAAGTTAACTTCTAAGTTTTATGACCCGGTTAAAACCAGGAGCTTATTTTGAAAACATAGTTCGTGTTAACTTTTTATCCATATCTCGTGCTCTTTAAGAAGAACCACGATCAATAAATTTAAGTTAACTTCTAAGTTTTATGACCCAGTTAAAACCAGGAGCTTATTTTGAAAACTTAGTTCGTGTTAACTTTTTATCCATATCTCGTGCTCTTTAAGAAGAACCACGATCAATAAATTTAAGTTAACTTCTAAGTTTTATGACCCGGTTAAAACCAGGAGCTTATTTTGAAAACTTAGTTCGTGTTAACTTTTTATCCATATCTCGTGCTCTTTAAGAAGAACCACGATCAATAAATTTAAGTTAACTTCTAAGTTTTATGACCCGGTTAAAACCAGGAGCTTATTTTGAAAACTTAGTTCGTGTTAACTTTTTATCCATATCTCGTGCTCTTTAAGAAGAACCACGATCAATAAATTTAAGTTAACTTCTAAGTTTTATGACCTGGTTAAAACCAGGATAGGACTTAGTTCGCGTTAACCCTTATACATTGATAAGAATCAACACCTAAGTCGTTAAGGAGACCTGGTTATATCCAGGTACCATATGCCCCCCAAGTAACTGGGAAAGGGTCTTTCGTGGTTACTTTAAGATTACACTTGCAAAAAGAAAGAAAAACTTGATTCTTATTAATACATAAAAAGTGGCCTTCCAGGCCTTACAAGTGGATCATTGATAATATTTCTTCAAATGGATGGCGTTCTAAGTCCGTGGGACTGCCCCTCCATCAAGTCGAGCTAACTTACAAGTTCCTTCCTTGATGACTTCAATGACCTGGTATGGTCCTTCCCAGTTCGGTCCTAAGACTCCATCCTTGGGATCTTTTTCGGCCAGGAAGACTCTTCTTAGGACCAAGTTGCCAACGCTAAAGGTACGTTTTTTGACTTTAGCGTTGAAGTAGCGAGCGATCTTTTGCTGGTAATGGGCGAGCTGGAGTTGCGAATCCTCTCGCCTTTCATCGATAAGGTCTAGGGAATGGCATAGGAGCCCGTGGTTCTTATCATGGTCGTAAGACTGGACCCTATGCGACAGAACTTTAATTTCCACGGGGAGGACTGCTTCACTCCCAAAGGTTAGGGAGAAAGGAGTGTGACCCGTAGGAGTTCGATGTGAGGTCCGGTATGCCCAAAGGACCTGGGGGAGCTGTTCTGGCCAGACCCCCTTTGCCTCATCTAGCCTCTTCTTGAGGCTCTCCTTTAGAGTTTTGTTGACAGCCTCGACCTGGCCGTTTGCCTGAGGATAGGCCACAGAGGAGAAGCTTTTCACAATCCCGTGCCTATCACAAAACTCAGTGAACAGGTCGCTGTCGAACTGAGTGCCGTTGTCGGAGATAATCTTCTTCGGCAGGCCGAACCAACAGATGATGCTTTTAACCACAAAGTCGAGTACCTTCTTCGATGTTATTGTTGCCAACGGCTGCCTCGGCCCACTTAGTAAAGTAGTCGATGGCTACCACGGCGTAGCGGACCCCGCCCTTTCCGGTAGGCAGGGCGCCTACTAAATCTATCCCCCAAACGGCGAATGGCCAAGGGGCTGAGATCATTTTCAGTTCGACTGGAGGAGCTCGGGTAACCGCAGCGAAGCGCTAGCACTTGTCGCACTTTTTCACATATGAAATCGAGTCTTTGGACAGAGTTGGCCAGTAATAACCTTGCCTGAGAACCTTCAAGGCCAGGCTTTGCCCCCCAGCATGGTCTCCGCAGAATCCTTCGTGAATGTCTTGCAAGATGGCCTGTGCCTCATCTTGATGAACGCACCGGAGGAGAGGTAGGGAATGCCCACGTCGGTACAACACACCATCGACCAGCGTGTACCTCGGAGCTTGATACAAGACTCGCCATGCATCGCTACGCTCTTCAGGCAGCTTACCTTCGACGATATACTCAAGAATGGGGGTCATCCAAGTCGGCCTGACATCAATCATCTCGACCTCTGCCCGATCTCCCTCTATACTTGGTTCTTTTAAGAATTCTATTGGCACTAACCCCAGGGTTTCTGTCTCTCCCGAGGTGGCGAGTTTGGCGAGAGAATCTGCGTTGGCGTTCTGTTCCCGAGGTATCTGTTCGATCGATCCTCGCTCAAATGCGGACAGCTCAGTTTTTACCTTTGCCAAATAGGCGGCCATCTTGGGTCCCCGCGCCTGATATTCGCCCAGGACCTGGTTTACCATGAGCTGGGAGTCACTGAAGCACTGGACGGAGCTCGCCTTTAACTCCTGAGCTACCCTTAGCCCAGCTAACAAGGCTTCGTACTCTGCCTCATTGTTGGACGCCTTGAACCCGAACCTTAGCGCCGAGTGGAACCTATGTCCCTCGGGGGATATTAGGATGATTCCAGCCCCGGAGCCGCCCTCGTTAGATGAACCATCAACGAAGATCTTCCACGACGAATGCGGCGAGGCGACTTGAGGTAGGCCTTCTGATGGATCCTCCTGGAATCCTGCGCACTCCGCCACGAAGTCAGCCAACGCCTGACTTTTTATGGCAGTTCGTGGAGTATAGAAAATCTCGAACTAACTGAGCTCGACCGCCCATTTTAACAAACGTCCCGATGCTTCAGGCTTTTGCAAAACCTGCCTTAGAGGCTGACCGGTCATGACGTGTACCGAGTGGGACTGGAAATACGGTCTGAGCTTTCGCGAGGCTGTGATTAGGCAAAACGCCAATTTTTCCATCAGTGGGTACCGTGACTCTGCTCCGAGGAGTCTCTTGCTGATGTAGTAGACTTGCTTTTGAACTTGGTCTTCTTCTCGTACTAGCACGGCACTAGCTGCATCCTCCGTGACGGCCATGTAGAGGAAAAGAGGTTCTCCTGCCCTGGGCTTGGACAGCACGGGCGGTTCAGCCAGATGCGCCTTCAGATCGAGGAATGCGCTTTCGCACTCTACTGTCCACTCAAATTTCTTGTTTCCCCGGAGCAGGTTGTAAAAGGGCAAACACTTGTCGGTCGATTTGGAAATGAACCGGTTGAGTGCTGCCACTCTTCCTGTGAGGCCTTGGACGTCTTTCCGCGACCTGGGGGAAGGAAGCTCGAGCAGTGACCTGATTTTGTCGGGGTTTGCCTCGATTCCTCGGGTATTGACTATGAACCCCAGGAATTTCCCTGATGCGACACCGAACGTGCATTTCTGAGGATTGAGCCTCATGCCGTATTCCTGTAGTATTTTAAAACATTCTTTCAGGTCAGAAACATGGTTGTCGGCAGTCTTTGACTTGACGAGTATATCATCAACATACATCTCCATGTTCTTTCCAATCTGGTCCGCGAACATTCTGTTTACTAGCCTCTGATAGGTAGCTCCGGCATTCTTCAGACCAAATGGCATGACCTTATAGCAATAGACATTCGCTGGAGTCATGAAGCTGGTATGCTCCTGGTCCGCCAGGCTCATCGCGATCTGATTGTAGCCTGAGTACGCGTCCATGAAGGTCATGAGCTCGTGCCCCGCCGTAGCATCCACCAGCTGATCGATCCTAGGCAATGGAAAGCAATCCTTGGGGCAGGCTTTATTCAGGTCGGAGAAATCAATGCAAGTCCGCCATTTCCCGTTGGGCTTTGGAACTAGCACGGGGTTGGCGACCCAAATTGGAAATTTGGCTTCGTGGATAAAGCCACACTTTTTGAGCCGGGCCACCTCTTCTTCTAGGGCTTCAGCTCGGGTTGTTCCTAAACGCCTCTGCTTTTGAGACTTGGCAGGAACACTTTTATCCAGATGGAGCGTATGCATGATGACACTCGGACTAATCCCCACCATGTCCTCGTGGGACCATGCGAATACGTCCAAGCTATTCTTCAGAAACGTAATCAGCTCCGTCTTTCTCTTATCGCAGAGGTTCTTCCCAAGCTTAACCGTCCGTGATGGATTTTGTTCATCAATGTTCACCTCCTCGAGCTCCTCAATAGCCTAGAGCTCGGATCTGTCCTCGCCTACTCGGGGGTCAATGTCCTCACTCATGGCGATCTTTTCCTCTTCGGTATTCTGAGGTTTTTCAATCTCAGGAGCCGCCAAGGGTCCCTGAGATTCCTCCTCGCCCTAAATGGCCATTTCCAGCTGCCCGGGTTTAGACTTTCCCTTCATGGGAATGCTGTAGCATTCCCTGGCAGCGAGCTGATCGCCCTTGATGGTGCAGATCCCTGTTGAAGTAGGGAATTTCATGGCGGGGTGTCGAATGGAAGTGATGGGCTCGAAAGCTATGAGCATAGGTCGGCCCAAAATGGCGTTGTAGGCAGCGGAGCAGTCAATGACCACGAACTCAAGTAGCTTGGAGACTGTCCGAGACTCTTCTCCTAGGGTGATCACCAGCTCGATCGTCCCTATCGCTGCCGATCCTTCTCCCGAAAAACCATATAGCATCATGGAGGTCGCCTTTAGCTCTGCGACGGTTAGACCCATCTTTTCTAATGTGGATCAGAATAAAAGGTTCACCGAGCTTCCGTTGTCCACCAACACTCTCCTCACTTTCCGGTTGGCGAGCTGGACTGCTACGACCATTGGATCATTATGGGGGAATTGGAAGTGACCTGCGTCTTCCTCCGTAAAAGTAATCGGTTGCTTCTCTAACCGCTGCTGTTTTGACTGATGCTGCTCCGGGATGAACTCTGCTCCGTTGTGGGCCTTTAACTCATTCACATACCTCTTCTGGGCACCTTTGCTCGTGCCAGCCATGTGCGGTCCTCCAGAGATAGTGGATATCTCTCCCTCGATCACGGGAGGAGGGACGTCCTGATCTATCCGAGGCCCGGGCTGACTGGCTGGGACTTCTGGAGTTGGTCGACCCGCTGGGACCCTGTTTCGCGAATATTGCGCCAAGGGGCCTGCTCGGATGAGAGTCTCGATTTCATCTTTTAGATGCCTGCAATTGTCGGTATTGTGGCCGACGTCGTTATGGAAACGGCAGAACTTTGAAGTATCTCTCTTTCCGTTGTGGTGTTTCAATGGCTCCGCCTCTTCCAGGGGACCCGAGTAAAGTTGGCTAGGAAGATGCTTTCCCTGGACTGGGTGAGCTCGGTATATGCTGTGAACACGGGCTTGAATTTATCTACGGACTTATTCTTCTTTTGACCGTGCTGGCTGTTTTCACCATTTCCCTTTCTTTTGCCACCGCCGGGCTGGTTGTTCTGCGCGTCGCCGGGGATCGCCACCACGATCTCCGTCCCCGCTCCAGCGGGCTTCTCGGGAACCTGGCTGGTCCCCGCGGCTGAAGCTTCAGCTTCTTCTAAGTTTATCCACTCTTGGGCTCTGTTAAGGAATTCGTTAACCGAGCTGACTCCCTTCCTCTGAATATCTTTCCACAGGTCTCCCCCGACCAGGATTCCGGTTCTCATGGCCATGAGCTTAGAGCTATCGTCAGCGTCTCGGGCTCGAGCAGCGACATTCGCGAATCTGCTCAAGTAGGCTTTTAGCGTTTCACCGGGCTGCTGTCTCACGTTAGCTAGGGAATCGGCTTGAACTCGGGCGACCTGGGAGGCGCGGAATGCCCTTTTGAAGTCAGCTGAAAAAGTCTTCCAGGAGCTGATTGACTGTCTTTTACTCTGCTTGAACCACTGCCTGGCAGGTCCGATCAGTGTGGAAGGGAAGATCAAGCAACGCAGCTCCGGGCCAATGTTATGAGCCATCATTAGGGTGTTGAACATCCCCAAATGATCCGACGGGTCCCCGTCCCCGTTGAACTTTGACAAGTGGGGCATACGGAAACCAGATGGGTATGCTGTCGCTGCTATATTGGGGGCGAAGAGTTCCATTTCGTCGCCCGAATCATACTCGTCTTTTTCTTTTTCTGTTAGGAGCTTCCTCATCAGTTCCTCCATCTGAGTTAGGCGCTCGAGGGTTTGGTCCTGAGATCCTGGGTTATTCCGGGGCTGTTCCACAGCTCCGGACCCATTGTACATATTAGGTGGGTTGTTGCCCCTTCTATCTTGAGATAGGTTATTTGGGACATTCCCTCCGTTACGTACTTCGGATCGGACTCCCGCCGAGCGGGCCTGACTACCATCCCTAGCCTTGTCCTCTCTGTGAGAGTTGAGGCGATCTCGAAGGTCGCCTCCCTGGGTGGTCTGGTGGCTCTGTGCCGAACTCAGTCGCTGACGCAGGTCTCCTCCGGAGAGATCACTCCGGCGGCTGTCGGTCCAATGACTCCTGTCGGATAGGCTTGGAGTCCGCCTTTGGTGGTGAGGACCTGAGCTTTCTTCAGGCGCCCTGCTATGCCGGGAAGGTCCCGCTGATGGTGGGTCTCTCCTATTACTTCCGTAAGCCGGGATGTCTCGGAAAGGCTGAGGAGACGGATATCTTATTGGAGAAGGAGGATGCCTGACTGGGGAGGCGATCCTAGTTCCGTCCGGACGGATCAAATTTGGTGGGGGCCTTTCGGCCCTGCCAGCTTGCTGGTCCCGCCCTGGGCGAGCTGGACGAGGCGCAGGACGGTCTTCTGGGACGAGCTGGCGCTGCTGGCCCACCCCGGATCTCTTTCGGGAGTTTCCTCGAGCTCTCCGGAGCGTTCCCGAGGAAGGTTGAGAACTAGGAGTTGACGTCCTGACCGAACGGCTGTATTGCTGTTGTCCGACCCCAGGCATTTCCCTAAAGTTTGCCTCTTGATGGTGTGATGAAGGGGTGGAGTTGGCTGCATGAGGCCTACCCGACCGGCTATGCCTGGGCCGATTACCCCGGTGAGACTTAGGAGCCTCACCTTGCCTCTCTCCAACGTTAACGTTGGTTGTGAGAGGGGATAGTCGGGCCAGAATATCCTGGATTTGCCGACCGGCTGTTGCTAACTGGCTCCTCAGTTGAGCATTCTCCATCTCCACCGCAGTATAATAACACGGGTTCAGATTAGGTGGCCGGTGTGCTGAGCTACCAGTGTCGTCTTGGCCCGCCGGCTGCTTTCCTGGCCTCTGTTGGACTTCAAGAATTTGTTCATCAGGGATGGCATTATGGTGGGCTTCCTGCCCATCCTGCTGCTCTGTTTCATTGCCATGCTTGGATCGAGTGGTCACCATAGTTGGATGTTTGTGGCAGCACTAATTGAACTTGCTCTCAATGAAATCACCAAACTGTTGACGTGGTTCTTCGCCAACAGGTAATTAAGAGAAGAAGAGAAAGGGACTATTGTTGAAAGCAGAACCGTCACAGATGAAATCTTAGAGAATGAACTAGGTGACTCAAGACACTTTTTTAAGTGGTTCAAAGGTTAAAATTCTTCTACTCCACTAGTCAATATTATTGATATATTCTGGATTTTTGGTTACAAAGTGTATATCTCTTCTAAGACTATTTTTTCCAACCCTTATCAACTCCCAGGGTCTTCATATTTATAGGAGAAGGCACCTGGAAGTTGGTAAGGAGGTCATCCCGTGATCTTCTTATTTGTCGTATCAACTCTATGACATTCATGATTAATTCCTAAACCTGACACATGAGTATGGTCAAATCGATAGATAAGGAGATAATGGGCCGCACGGCCCAACCCAGCCGTGGGTGTCTGAATACGCACGTTCCTGCTGTGTGTCCGAGAAGTCAGGGAGATATCGGACACGTGATGTCAGATATAGGCACGTTTATCTGGCGTGTGTTGACTTTACATAAAGGGTCATAGATCTAGGGAGGAGTAGCTCGTATCACGAGCTGCTTCCCTGACCCGACCTTCGGCCTCAAGGATCCCTTCCCCCAGTCTTGGGCAGCCTTGGCGAGTTCTTGAGGATACCTCGAGCTAAGGGGGTACGATCTGGAAAACAGGATCTCCGACCTGGGGAAGTTTACGGACTAACCTTGATTAGTCCGAGGCTCGACCCGCTAATCAGCCTGCGGGAAAACCAGGGCGTACAGATATTATTCTAATAAGTGAGTTTAAGTTTAATTAAATTTTATTTAAGTTATAAAACGTATGATTTTATTATTTTTAAATAATTATCATTCTAAAATATCTCAAAAATATCATATTTTAATTTGTTCAATTATTTATTATTTTAAAATATTATAATTGTAAAATATATGAAAAATATCATATTTTAATTTGTTTAATTATTTATTATTTTCAAATAATTACTATTATAAAATATCTCAAAAATATCATATTTCAATTTTTTTTATTTAAGTTTATTTTTAAATAATTATTATTATAAAATATCTCAAAAATATCATATTTTTTTTTTTTTTTTATTTTTAATTTTATCTTATTTAAGTTTAAGTATTTACAAACTACTGTTAAATATAAAAATATTCTGTTAAATATAAGAATATTCCGTTAAAGTTAACATTAAAAAAATAAAAAATAATTAAAACTAATAATTTTTGTTATCTACACATTTATTATATAGAAACATATTGAAAATATATCAAATCTATACTCTCAATATATATATATATATATTTTGAAGGATCTATACTCTCAATATTTAAAAATTGTAAAAATATAAAATAAAATTGGAACAAAATTATTTATTTTTGTTTTACAAAAAATTATATTATACACAAATTACAAAAAAAAAAATGCGCGTGAAAGTGAGAATAAAATGTATTTTAATTTTGAAATGTTAACGGTAAGATTAGCACGAAATGAAGTAGGAGCATGGTTAATTGACAAGTGCATAAAATTTATATATTGACCCTACGTGATTTAAACATGTATAGCCACTTCTTCTGCGGTTAAAGAAGAAAAAAGGAAGTGGATGATGACCAGTCAAAAATAAAATAAAAATAGTCGGTTAAAGAAGGGCGGTGAGTGAGTTTGAGTGTGACTCGAGTGAGTCAGGTCTTTCTCTTCGTTACAAAAAATAATTGAAATAATAAATCCAAAAATAAAAGTAGCCGTTGCAAATTTGCGTCCTTGAAAAATGGCGTGGGTTGCTAAGCACAATGACGCAGTGATATCAGTTTGCCTATCCCAATTCCCACGAGTGAAGTTTTATTCAACGTAAAAGACAAAAATTTATACCCCACTTCCTCCTTGATTTTTGTGCTCTGCTCTAGTTATTCTTTTCCAATATTGCCCTCATTTTCAGAAGCCTATGCAATACCACTCGTTGATTGTCATATGCCACCACCTTCTTCCAATAACATCCATATCTATACATACCGAGTTGGGATTTGGATGCCAACGTTTAATTACGTTGCTTTTAAAACTCCAACCCATTAACTACGATCAAAAAACAAAATGGGGGTCACAAGTATGAAAGATATTTCTGCCTATCTAAAGTGCAACGTGACATTAATTAGGTAAAAGGAAACGTAGACAATGAAATTTCTAAAGAAAAGAAAAAGAAAGAAGCGGCATAATCGAGTATTTTTCTCAAGGGGTTAGTACTTGACAAAAGTAATTATTAAAATAAAAGTAATGAGTGTATTTTATTAGGAATGGAATGGGCATTTTGGCTAAACAAATCTCTCAAATGTGGAGGATGATTCAATAAGCAAATAAAGTTTCGGCGTTGAATGGGTGGACCCATTGAGTGAAGTGTATCCAGCTGTAATAGTGTCTCCAAGTGTTTTCCCTTATTAAAGTACCTTTGGTTCTTTGTGATAAAAACAATTAGACACAAAGTAATCTTTTCGATTCCAACTACTATTTACTTCTAATTAATCTAATCCAATCTAAACAGCAATTGATTACTTTTGATTTTTCAATTTCATTTGGAAATTGAACCAACATTTCCAGATATTCAAACCCCACATGAACTTATTTCTAAACGCGTTTGTTTGATATAATGTTAATTTAACTACACTTTTTCCTGTTTGTAAAAGGAGTGGCATTTAAGTAATTTTACAAAAAAGAAACTCCTTATTTTAAATCTCAACTTGATATAAACCCGACATGAGTCTTCTTCTTCTTCTATCCATCTGACAGTCGCATCCATTAGCGACTGGTTTGGTTTCGCCTTCTTTCTCCTTTCGAATCTCACCATTTAATTTCACAATCATATTCTTTTTTATTTATTCTCTGAAACTAAAGCTTTAACTCACCACCTATAGCCATGGCCTCCATGGCCACGTTCTTGTTTTGCATCTTGGCTCTGCTTTTCATACCAAGTGGCCACTCGGCCATGGCCAAAAAGACCTACATTGTTCACATGAAAAATCGTGACACGCCACTTGGTTACCCCACTCGTCAGGAATGGTACTCTGCTAGCCTCTCTACTCTTTCTTCGAGCACGGATTCGCTGCTTTACTCCTACACCAATGCTTACCCTGGATTCGCAGCCTCTTTGGATCCTGAACAAGCTGAGTTGCTCCGCCAATCCGACGACGTCTTGGGTGTATACGAAGATACAGTTTATACCCTTCACACGACTCGAACCCCTGAGTTTCTGGGTCTGGAGGTCGATGGTGGACTCAGTACTCAGGACATTAACCAGGCCTCTCATGATGTCATTGTTGGAGTTTTGGATACTGGGGTGTGGCCCGAATCCAAAAGCTTCGACGATACTGGGATGCCTGAGATCCCAACCCGGTGGCGTGGGGAGTGCGAAACGGGGCCAGATTTCAGTTCATCTCTCTGCAACAAGAAGCTCATTGGAGCTCGAAGTTTCGCCAAGGGCTACCAGATGGCGTCCGGCGGGAGCTTCGTGAAGCAGCGCAAAGAGATCGTATCACCTCGGGACCGAGACGGCCACGGGACCCATACGGCGAGCACTGCCGCTGGCGCACACGTAGTGAACGCTAGCTTGCTCGGCTACGCCAGCGGGACGGCGCGTGGGATGGCGACCCACGCTCGAGTGGCCACATACAAAGTCTGTTGGAGCTCGGGTTGTTTCGGGTCGGACATTCTCGCAGGTATGGATCGGGCCATTGCTGACGGCGTTGATGTTCTCTCTATGTCCTTGGGAGGTGGGTCCGCCCCTTACTACCGCGACACTGTCGCCATCGGAGCATTCTCTGCCATCGAGAAGGGCATTTTTGTCTCTTGCTCTGCTGGTAACAGTGGGCCCAGTAAGGCCTCATTGGCCAATGTGGCCCCATGGATCATGACTGTTGGAGCTGGGACTCTGGATCGTGATTTCCCTGCTTTCGCTTTGCTGGGAAACAAGAACCGGTTTAGTGGGGTCTCACTCTACAGTGGACCCGGAATGGGAAATAAACCGGTGGCAATTGTCTACAATAAAGGGTCCAACAGTTCGGGCAACTTGTGCCTGCCCGGTTCACTCGAACCAAGATTGGTACGTGGGAAAGTGGTGTTGTGCGACAGAGGTGTGAATGCACGTGTAGAGAAAGGTGCGGTGGTCCGCGACGCCGGAGGGATCGGGATGATACTGGCCAACACGGCCGCGAGCGGCGAGGAATTGGTGGCAGACAGCCACTTGTTACCGGCCGTGGCGGTGGGAAGGAAGGGTGGTGACTTGATTAGGGAGTATGTGCGGTCAGATCCTTATCCAACGGCTGTGCTGAGCTTCGGTGGGACCGTGTTGAATGTACGACCCTCTCCCGTTGTGGCGGCGTTTAGTTCAAGGGGGCCCAATCTTGTGACGCCCCAGATCTTGAAGCCGGATGTTATTGGGCCTGGGGTGAACATCTTGGCTGCATGGTCAGAAGCTATTGGGCCCACTGGGCTTGAGAAGGACACGAGGAAAACGAAGTTCAACATTATGTCAGGTAAGGCAACGGTTACATTTCGTTTTTAACGTTCCTATTGTTTCAAAATTGGTAACGACTAACGGGGGACTTTAGAAACGAAGCCTCTCTCTCACCCTTACAACAATTTTAGGTAACATTATTTTTTTTTCTAAACCTATGCTTGGTATAAGACTAGGAGTGTATATTTTCTTAAGAAATGAGTCTTTTCTAGAGAGGACCGCAGTGCTCTCTTGAGAATTGGTATTTACATCAGAATTAAAATTGGTATAAGAGTTGTTAAATATTTCATTGTCTAATAACCTCTTCCAAAGTCTTTAGTTCTAACGGTCCACTCTAATCCATATCAATCCAAAAAAAAATTCCACATTTCCCTTTCCTTTCACTCTCTTTCCTACCAAACACTCTTTACTCTAGTTGAAAAGGAAGGTAAAGAGCATTAGAAACATATTAAATAGACAAAGTGGCTAACCCCTGCACTTGTTTGTGTAGTAGGGGTAGGGACATAAGAGTTGAAAAGATTAATTATTTTTATAAAATTGATGAATTATCTTGTAAACATATCTGTAATATTGTTTAAAATATTATTTATCATTTTTTATAAAAGAGGGAAGATATATTACCTCTTTATCATTTCCTTACACACACCCTCATTAGTTATTTTGCAAAAGAAGGTTTCACCTTCATTAGTTATTTTGCAAAAGAAGGTTTCGCCTCTCGTTCCTACCAAATGTAGCCTTATTAGTCACACTGTCATATCATTATGAACAATGAGAATTCTTTTTTCAACGAGAATTCTTTCTTGGACTGTGACTAATAAGCAAGTTTTTTATATTAAAAAATTAATTAAACGAAAATGATAGAAGAAGATATTGATTCACCTAGAATGTAATCACATGTTCTTGTTATCTCATATTTGTCTGAAAAAAATCGTGATTTTGAATTCTGATTATCATTGAATTCCAATGTAATCACATGTTCTTGTTATCTCAATATTTAAGTTATTTGTTAAAAAGTATAGTGAATTTAAATTCTGATTGGATATCATTGAATTTTAATGCAGGCACATCAATGTCTTGCCCACATATCAGTGGTCTAGCCGCTTTACTCAAAGCAGCTCATCCAGAATGGAGTCCCAGTGCAATCAAATCTGCCCTCATGACAACCGCATATGTAATAGATAACACCAAATCCCCCATTCGGGATGCAGAAGGAGGTGCCGCGTCCAACCCATGGGCTCACGGGTCGGGTCACGTCGACCCACAGAAAGCCCTCTCACCCGGTCTCGTTTACGACATCTCAACCCAACAGTACATCCAGTTCTTGTGCTCCTTAGACTACACCCTCGAACATGTCCAATCCATTGTCAAGCGCCACAATGTCACCTGCTCTAAAAAGTGGTCTGACCCGGGAGCTCTAAACTACCCTTCATTCTCTGTCGTTTTTGGAAACAAACGTGTCGTTCGCTACACTCGTCAATTGACTAACGTTGGAGCTGCAGGGTCTGTATATACCCTAACTGTTGATGCACCTCCAATGGTAAAGGTGTCTGTTAAGCCGACCAAGCTTGTGTTTAAAACAGTTGGGCAGAAGCTGCGATACTCGGTGACTTTTGTGGCAGCTAGCGGTGCAGCCTCTGCAAGGTCTGCTTTTGGCTCAATCTTGTGGAGCAACGCTGAGCACCAAGTTAGGAGCCCTGTTGCATTTGCATGGACGCAGTTGTGAGAAAATGGTTTAATGCGTTTCTTTAACTGTTGTTCCTTTCAAGAGATTTTTCTCTCTGGAGGGGGTCAAATGTGCCTATTTGCCAAGAGGGAAATAGAGGCCTGAAGGCTGTGATCAAGTTGGATAAAAATTTTAGTATTTGGGATTTGCAGTTGTAACAATTTCAGAGAGTGGGGTGAAAGGAGTTGATAACGAACTCCTCTGTATGTTCTGCTTTTTTAAAACTAATCTAATAGAATGACACAGCAGTGTTTAATTCTGTTTATGACAGACATACATTCTATATAGTAACCATATTATTTTTTTCCTTGTAGCTAAAAAGGGATTGTGCATTTGGTTGTGATTCTCATGTCCTATAAGACTAACCATATGGCTTAACTCTACCAAAAGTAGTTTGGTGGTTGGGTGACCATGGGCTGTCCATTTTATTTTGCTTCCATTTATAGAAGTGATCACATGGAAATCCACCTTACACTTGGATTGTGTATGGTTTTCTACAAAGGCACTCAAACCAAGGGAATCAGCCTCGAATATGGGCCTGAGATCTGTCGTGTTGCTCTAGTTTTTCAACTGAGCCATCAGAAACCTGCCAATTTGATGACTTGAATCAATAATGAATCCGTAGTAGGGCCACGATATGAATTATGGAGGTCAGATTGGCAGAATTATTGACGGAAAACTTGATTCCCATCCATGTCAGAGTGTGTAACTGTTGCTTAACATGAAAAATGCTAACTATATCAAGTCCTAACATTGTCCACTAAGTTTTCCAGAACAGACAACAAAGGGAAAGTCATTAAATTTCAAGCCACATTTCTTAGATAGGCATATCCTAATTAGGTTGTCTTAAGTCTTGTCATACCAATATAAGAGGACCCAAAACCTTATCAATGATCATGTCACTATATAGAGAAATAAAACTCAAGATGAGATGAGAATTATTTACATTGTAATGATACAAGTCCATTTTTTATTTATTATGTGAAAGATTGTAAAATATATCAAATCCTCAAACAGAGACCCAATAATTCAGACTGCCAACTTGCTAATACTTCCTTTCTGAAACCCAAAAAAAACGTTTGAACACTTGATATTAGCAAAATCATATTCTAGCTAAATAAAGCATGCATTTGCAGAATATAGGAGGATTCTAGAACAATAAAAGGAAAGGATTACAGCATAATTTTGTACAATAACAAAATATACCTATAGACAAGGAGGACACGAAGGACAAGGAGGACAAGAGCATTTGCATTTGCATTTGCATCTGCAAGAGGAGCAATCAGGACATGAAAAACAAGAAAAACAAGAAGTAGGAAATAGGCAGCAACAACTTCTGCTGCATGACTTCTTTTTACAGCAATCTGATCGGGGACACGAACACGAACAACGAGGGCAGCGCCATTTTGGTAACGAGCAACTGAACCACGACGGGCATTTACAACAACAAGCACAAGGACTGCAGTTACACTTACAGCACTGTGGCATTTCAAGGTGTATGGAGCAGCATTTAGAATAGCAGCAACAGCAAATCCATGAGAGGTTAAAACAGGGGATGCCACTGCATAAACAGCAGACGTTGTGTTAGATATGGAAGTTTCTCCGAGCCATTCTGCTTCCACAAGAGAGTACTCATTTGACTAATTTACTACTAATTAAAATAAAGTGATTATCACAACTCAACTAGAGAGGAAAATTCATGACGACTTCGTTAAGTGGATAAGAATTAGTTAATAACATATGTAACAAAGGGGCAAAAACAACCATTTTATAACTTTTAATCTGTGATCTCATTTTAAGGTAGTAGATAACAGATTTTCTCTAATGTTGCTCCAGTCTTGCTGTGCTTCAAACGCAGTCAACCATTTTGAAAAATTTGTTAAAGCCTAGCGAGGAGCTAGGGGAGAATAATTCAGACATACCAGAGCCATTTCCAGCATCGACATGATCGCCGCTTCCTTCGGTTCCTGATTGAAAGGGAACATGTTAGGAACAAATACAAAGATTTGAGTTGAACAAATATGGGCATCAATATTCTTACGTAGGCATTAAAGGATCTGGATTTGCCGCAACAAAATCAGCCACCCTGCAAAATAGACACATTTAATCAAAAATAAACTGACAAAAATTGAAAATGAAAACATGTTCACGAACCAAATCATCTTCCACTTCAAAGAAAAATTAAAACTTTTATGTTGCACGGAAATTGAACAACAAAGCATACTCTTTGCAGCATCTGGAGGCAGGTAGAATGCGCTCAGCAGATTTTAATTCCTCCTGTTCAAGACAAGTTATCAATGAAATCCCATTAGAAAAAGAAACTATAATAAGACAAGTGAAAGTATTATTTTTAAGTAGTTGATTCAGAGACATCTCGATAGTTTTCCACTACAAGTTGTTTATACAATTCAAACAAAATAATAAACAAGTTAAAAAAATCCACAAAGGGCTTTGTATAACAGGCTATAATTTTCCACTATTCAGACAGATCAGATACTGTCTAAACATTTAAGTTTTTGAACAACTCTAAAAACTGAAACTTTATAGTGCGTATGTAAACTGGAAACAATAATGTCTTTTGCTGGAACTGTACAACAAAATAACAGGAAAAAAAAAAGAAAAAAAATGATACGATCGATTTTAAACCTCTTTTAGATTCATAACACTACACTTAGTTTAGCTATATCAGTTCTATTATATGTTGTGGGGTGCTCTAAAAGATCATAAAGAACCTTCTCATGCTGATTCAATGATTTTCACATAAACAAGTGAGAAATCCCCTCAGATCAGGATTTAAAACAATAAAGTTAAACGTTACACTTTCAGGGCTTTGATTCCACTTTCCATTATACCCCAGTTGTTTGATCACAAAAAGAATTATAAAAAAGAGAGAAAATCTAAAAATTGCCATAGAAAAGCCAATCATTTCCAAATTCCCCGGTCCCATTTTTTTTCTCGTTCTTTCTTCTTAAACTCCAGCTAAGTGTACTAACCTTTTTTATAAAAACAAACCATTGCATTAATAGAAATGCATTAACAAATAAATCCAGTCCATTTCAAAAATAAAACCGCATACATTCAAATAAGACAAAAAAAAAAAGAAAAAGAAAGAAAGAAAATTTCAAACATACCTGAAGAAAACCAATCTCCCTCTCAAGCATCTGAACCTTAGCCATCTCCCGACGCTTCCCATACAAATCTGGATACGCCGGCGGAGACTTGGGACACGGCGGCGGAAGCGACGGCATCGAGGAAGACCGAGCCGGTGGAGTAGCCATTTGTATTTGTGTATTTGAGGTAAAAAAAAAAAGAAAAAAAAAACAAGGGTTTCACAGGTGAAAAGGAAGAAAACCGAATTGTGAAAAATGAAAAAGAAGTGAAATAGACATAGCAAGAGGAAAGCCCAGTAGAGTAGCGGGTACGCAGTAATGCCTAGACAGAGCAGTAGTACTGGTCTGGGAGTGGCAACAAAGCACGAGCTGGTAGCAGCAGAGTAATAGTAAGTGACAAACGAGAAGCGGCAAATGATGTTAGGTGTGAAATTGTATACGAAAAAGCCTGTGGCAGAGGCAGTAATTAGAGACTCTGACAAGGATAATTACGACCTCAGAACCACCCAAACAAAAATATAAAATAAAATAAAATAAAAATTAACACAGAAGGGGTTCCTCTCCTGCAGAAAACAGGGGTATGCATAAATGTTAATAATATAAGTAATATGTGTGCTCTGCAGGGATTCATTAGAAGTTTTTATTACGAGTTAAGAAGAAAAGAAAAGTAAAATTTGGAAAACAGAGTAATTATGAGGCTAAAAAGAGAGTTATTATTATTATTGTCAAATGTCATAATCTTAAGACTGAAAAAGCGAAAAATAAAAATAAATGTGGTTATGATGAGGAGTTATCGAGGCACGTCTATTGTGCATGGTAATAACGGATACTAAATAATAACAATGACAATGGTAATGGTAGAGACGGCTGTGAAAAAGGCTGCAACTGCAAAACACTCTGCAATAACCCATTTGGCAAAGTTGAGGGTTTTGATCGAAATTGCCTTATTTCTTTTTTATTTATTTGGTTTCTAAAATCTAAAAAAGAAACTCTTTTGTGTCTTGTCCCAGACCCATCTTTGCTATTTTCTTTTTTTTTTTCGCTGTTGGAGAAGAGTGTTGCAGGACTGAGTGTCTGCAGGGGGAAGAAGCGAAAAGCACGATGGTATGTATACCTCAGACCGCACGTGACCGCTGCGTAGGAAAGAGGGAAAATATTTTGGTGTAGAGAAAGAGAGAAAAGGACGAATAAGCCCTGACTTTGAGAATAACTATCTCTTCTTACCCTCCCACAGGTAATTTCATTTCATTACACCAAAAAAAAAACAATGAAAAAAATAATAAAAAGATTTACTTTCTACAGTTATTTTCTTTTCAACTTTGTCTTCTCTAACAGTTATTTGAGAATAATGACAAATTGGGTTAGTGTTTCTGAAATATTAGTCAAATTTTACTAAATTTACAGTCTATAGAATTAAGATAATATATTTCCTTCTATTGTTCGTTTCCTAGAATCATTTTAATTGTATCACTTTTCTGGTACAAATATGATAAGTTTGACTTAATCATGAAAAAAAAGTATGATATGAAAATTTTGACTGATGGGTAATTATAATTGGAGTTGGTTGTGGATATAGGGTTGGGCATTTTATTAAGTAAGCCCAACCCCATGAATGAATGAACATGAATGAATGATTGAATGGGTCATTTGGAGAAGTAGTGAAAGAAACAACTTAAGATATAAGAATCATCCATTTTTTAAGTGAAAAATGGGAATGGAATGAGAAAGAAAGTTTTCAGTTGGTAAATGAAAATGATATGATCCAAATTCCAAACATAGAAATTATACTTATGGGCCTTCTCTTCTCTGTGAGTACAGTGTCGCTGTCATTTTCATTGCAAACCTTTTGTCTGACGCGTCATTCCACCCTGTGTCTCCACGTAAGATACACATTTTTCTTCTTTAAAAAATACTTCAACTTTTTTTTTTTTCTTTTTATTGTATGAAATCAAAATGTATTTGGAACAAATAATATGTGTTCAATTCAAATCTATAAAAGAACATTCCATTTTAAAAAAATCTATACAAGAACTTCTAAGGCCGAAGAAGATTGGTAAACATAATAGATAAGATTATGGTATTTCATAATTTAATTAAACTATAGTAATTATATTGGTTAGCAAAATGAAGAAGATTATGGTTGTATATCAACCTATCCTAAAATGACAAAATAGTACACAAAAAAGCCATATTTGGATTTTAAATACTCCAAAGTCCAAACCAATGTTATGAGCAGGGACGAGACAGAAAACTCAAGCGAGAGGACCAAATATAAAGAATTTTTTTTAAAAGGGGCTAATGTATAATTTTTTTGAAATAAATAAGAAGAAATATAAAAAACTACTAAAACAATTAAAAAAATTAAAATTAAGGAGGCCAAGGCCACCCTTTTGTATACTACTGGCTAGTGGCTCCGTCCATGGTTATGAGGTCGGATCTAGTAAATCTCACATAGCATGTAATCCAATCCCCTACACTTGCTTTAATATAATATAAACAAGGTATGAAACCGTTTCCAAAAAAAATATTTATGAAAAGGAAACTTCACTTCAATTGGTAATGGTATATATGTTTAGTATACTTTAGAGCATATCATTTTATAAGGTTTTAAATGACCTATAACAAAAAAGGACAAATGTTTTATGAGAAAACTAAAATTCAAGTATTTTTCTCAACAAGTGAAATTATATACAATGACAAAGCTAGGGGGACTAGTGGTCATGGCCCCTTTAACTTTTTATTCTACCATGTAATTTAGAAGAAAAAAATTATTATAAATATATCTATCAATTTGTATTGGCCTTTCTAAAATTAAAAAAAAAAAAATTGGCCCCCTCTATATTTTAGTTTTGAATTGGCCCCCTCTATATTTTAGTTTTGAATCTATCAGGGAGTTTTGACAATTTTGTCCTCAGGGACGTTTTTGGGACCCCGAGTCTCGGGACTTACTTAAAGCTACTTAGAGCCTAAGTAACCTCACAATTACGCAAAAACAGAAAAAAAAAAAAAAAAAAAAAAACAGAGAAAACACATTTCCCTTTTCTCTCTCTCAGTTACACTTTTCTTTCTCAAATTCTTGAGAATTTCTATGATTATAGGAGAATCGAGGCTAGCTTAGGCTCAGGATTGCTTAGGGAAAGACTCACCATCAACTGGGGCAACAGAGGCAACGATTTCCAGCCCTAAATCCTTGTGTTTTTTGGGTTTTGGTTGAGTTTTTGGAGTTTAGAAAACTCAGCTCTAACTTTGGGATTTGAATGGGTTTTGGCCAAGCTTTTTCCTGGGTTTTGTTGGACTTGAGCTGTTGAATCGATTGGGCGTTTTACTTTTGAGTTTTAGCTATGTTGGGATAGGTTTTTGGAAATATTTGGCTTGAAGAAAATGAATAAAAAATAGGGTTTTCATGTCAAGTCGCGACCCTATTCTTGGGGTGTCGCGGCTCTCTTGAATGTTTGAAGAAGCTGGTGCCTTCGGGACATTTGAGCCACGACGCCTGCTAGGGAGCGTTGCGGCGCAGGTGGGAGAGCTTCAGCTATTTGACTTGGGGCGGGTCACGCCTTCTTTGTTTTGAGCTGCGACACTGAAGGGTTTTGGAGCCCCGGGAGGGTTTTCGAGTGCGGGAACTCAAACCTAAGGGCTCAGGATTGATCCTACTATCCGGTTTAGTAGAATTCAACGTCCCAGAAGCTAGGACACGGTCCGGAAACCTTTAATCGCTCATTTTGACGAGATTCTCTATTGGTTGTGACTAGGTTATCGCTAGGGGCTCAGAACCAAGATTGTGCTCGAGGGTCGTTCTTAATAAGCTTTGCACTCGGACCTAAAGTAAGAAAACTACACCCGACCTGCGTTTAGGGTTCGTCCCGATTATAGTACAAGGTTACGTTATATTGAGAATTTTTTATTAAACATATTGAATGCGTTGTGTTGCCTACGTGATGTAATAATAATTGGTCTGAATATCTGATTGGGGAAACTCAACTTATAAGCTGAAGGTTTATCTGTGTTATCTGATAAAGGGCTTGGCTTAATAGTCAAGGGTATAGTCGGTTTAAGAGACTCAACTTATCAGTCGAAGGTTAAGACTCGACTTATCAGTCAAAGGATAAAACTCGACTTATCAGTCAAAGGTTAAAGACACAACTTATCAGTCAAAGATTGGAAAGACTCAACCTGTTAATTGAAGGATAAAGGACTCAACTTATGAGTCGAGAGTTTAGAGGCTTGGCTTAGAAGTCGAGGGTAGTAATAGCATGATGAACGTTGGCCGATAGGGTTAAGCCAACCCGAAAGCGAGATATACGCTTGAATGCCTCTAGGGTCATCTCGAATGTTAAGCATCAGACCTGCTTGGCTAGCCCTAAGGCTGGTTATGTGAAAGATGGGCACTAAGCTCTGGCGTGACTCTATAGTCACTTATTTGAGTTAATTGCATGCATGAGTAGGATTATTACTACTAGCATGCTAGTTATGATTCTGCGATCTGATAATGTACTACTTATAAGCATGTTTATGTTTTCTTGCTGAGTCTTGGCTCACGGGTGCTAAATGGTGCACTTAAAGGAAAGAAAAGGCTAGACCATCCATGAGTAAGAGAGATTCATGAGCAGAGTGTACATATGCGGCCTGCTCGTCCACCACGACCGAGGCTATCAGCTGGAACTAGGGTTGGACCCTGATTTTGCCGCCTAGGTTGGCTTTTGTATTCACTTTTGGGGTTTTGTAACCGTTTTAAACTATGATGGGATCCCATGTATGGAAGTTAAAATATTTTAATGAAAGGGTTGACCTTTGACCGAAAGTTTTAGTACCTAAGCCTATGGTTAGTTTTAATTACATGATTTAAACTCAAATGTCTCGCTTAGCGAGTTAAATACTATTTAAACTACACAGTGTAACGGTCCTTGATTAGCAGGACATTATAGTACACCTCTATATAAGATAGTATTTACATTGTTTACTTTTTATTTGTGAACCTTTTAAAAAAAAAAAGTAAAGTGTTGTATCTATTATGGTTACCAAAGTTTGTGTGTTTGTGTTTTAATCCTAAAACAAATAATATTATAAGTATTTATTTAGTTACTAATTAAATATATTTATCTTATCAATTTTTCATGTGAATTTTAGGTTACATTCATTCATTTTTTAAGTTGATCGGTAACTATATAACATTCCTCATACTTATAAGTTTCTAAGTTTAAAATTGTTACTTGAAGATGATTGGATACCAACAATAATTTTCCAAGTTAGTTGGTAATTTAAAATAATTTTTGGAGCCATTCCCTTCCTCTCAAGTCCAACAGTTAGGTTAGGGATGTAAGGCACAAGACAGGTCCAGTTTATGCCCATTAGGAGCCATTTGATTTTGGGTCAATCATGGGCCTATTTTTGTGGCCACCTCTTAAGTAAGGCGAATTCTACCTTTAAGACAATTTAGATTCCTCAGGTAGGTTGAGGACCTTAGGGTTGTGTGACCTCAGGTTGGCTCTCCTTTCTTAATCGGTTGTGCATTAGTATCTAAAATCCCAACTTTTTTCTGTTATCATCCAGCTGTCTTACAATTGTCATAATAGTTAAAACTAACTTCTATTTTGTGTCTATTTCGAAGCCCATAAATAAAAGATTGTATTTATCACTTGCATTAGATGTAACACAAATCAAGATAGAGATAAAGAATTGAGAAAAGAGCTGGGTGTGGGAATTGTATTGAGCAGTACAACCGTATCGAAAGTACTTACTTGGGTTTGAGTGTTTTGAGAGATTACACATGAGAGGTTAAGAGATTCACCAAGTGTTATGCCCTACTTCCTTAGAGCTGTTACTAAGTGAGTTTAAAACGTGCAATTAGCTCGCTAACCGAGGTTTTAAGACAAAAATGTAGCTAAACCATAGACAAAGTCACATACTTTGTAAATACAACCATTCATTGAAAATTATAAAGTGTTTAACATTTGGGATCCCAAATTACTTGTTTAGAAATATTTACAATACCAAAATATGATTAAAGTCGATTAAACGACAAAACTAGGTTTAAGACAAACATCTCCCAAAAATACATCTAGTCGTGGCAGCCAGGTAGGCCAAACATATACACATCGCCTCACGCTCTCCGTACTCATGATTAGTCAACTTTCCCATTGCCCTTACCTGCACCATAGAGCACCCGTGAGCCAAAGCCCAGCAAGAAAACTCACACAAGCAGATAATATATGCATATCAATCATTCAACATATAATCAAGCCGCCAACAGGCTAAACACATACAGCCATGCCGTCCCAGGTGCTTTACCAGGCCCTGGGTTCGCGGTCTACACCGTGAGGATATCCCAGGTATCCTATAGGGTCTCGCTCTGGCAACTCGCACTTCACGTGCTAAACGCTGCTCCCGGCTCCTTGCCATATTCGGCCTTGTCGTTCTCGGCCTTTGCCATTCTCGGCCCTCGACGTTCCCGGCTCTTGCCATTCATTCACACATGTATGCACACATAGCATAACTAAACAAATGCTTAAACACGTATAAACATAATCGATGGGGCTACGCCTTGCAACACAATCATATAGGGTCATGCCCTGCAACACAAGCTATAGGGCATTGCCCTGCTCTACGGGTACAACAGTTTTCTTACCTGTCTCCTGAGCTTTCCAAGCACCAATGTCCCGAGCACAGTCCCCTAGTCCGAGCCTCGCTGAAACCCTAGCCACAACGCATCAACAATATCCAACCATCAAGTTCTAATCCACTAAATAGCTTTGGATCATAATTCTAGTCTCCAGGACCTTGAATTCTATCAATCCGGGTGATAAAATCCATCCCGAGCCTTAACTTTTGGATTCCCGAGCCTAAAACCTCTCTAAAGCCCAAAAATGCACTAATTGTCGCGACCCCATGAGCCCATGCCACGGCCCGCCTCAACCAGAGACCTCCAACCCCAAAATAGGGCAGGCGCGTCGCAGCCCAAGCTAGGGCATGCCGCAGCCCGCCCCTCTTCCTGGCCTCCAACCTGTTCTAAAGGGTCGCGGCTCAGAAAGAACAATGTCGCGGGCCAACCCTTCGAACCCAGAAAAATCCTCCATTTTTACTACGAAAACCCAGCCAATTTACCCCAAAATCAACCTAACAATCCAACTCAATCATCACAATAGTTCCAGAGTGATCCTAGTAGCAAAACCCAACAGACACTAACCCCAAACCTCATCTAGAACTCAAAGATAGATCTTCATCTAACTCACATGCAACACTCTAAAATACCAGCAGAAAACCAACACAATTCAACAAGTTTAAAAACTTACCTTGAGCTTATTTAAATCTCTGAATCAATCCCCTAGGTTCCAAGCTTCTAGCACCCAAAATCCCAATTTTAAATCCTTAGTTTCTAGTTAGTTTTCACCAAATTCACCAAGCTTCCAAAGAAAGAAAACTCCAAGAGAGAGAGAAAGAAAGAGGGTCAGTTTCCTTAGCTTCTGAACAATTCCTGTAACGCTCTGCTACCTTAGAGTCGTTACTAAGTGAGTTTAAAATGTGCAACTAACTCGCTAATCGAGGTTTTAGGACAAAAGTGTAATTAAATCATAATCAGAGTCATAAATTTGAAAATAAATCTTTCATGGAAAAATTATAAAGCGTTTAACATTTGGGATTCCAAAAACATTGTTTAGAAATATTTACAACTCAAAATATAACCAAAGTTGACTAAACAACAAAATTCAAGTTTAGTACAATCATCTACCCAAAATACCCCTGGCCGTGGCAGCCAGGTAGACTAGACATGTATGCGCCGCCCGTCACGCTCACCATACTCAAGGTTGGTCGACTTTCCCCTTGTCTTTACTTGCACCATAGAGCACCCGTGAGCCGAAACCCAGCAAGAAAACTCTCACAAGCAGATAACATATACATAACAACACTTAACATATAAACATGCCATCATCAGGCTATACATACACGGCTAAGTCGTTCCAGGCACTTTACCAGACCCTGGGTTCGCGGTCTACACCGTAAGGATATCCCAGGTATCCCTTGGGGTCTCGCCCTGGCAACTCGCATTCCGCGTGCTAAACGCTGCTCCTAGCCCCTTGCCGTTCCTGGCCTTCGCCGTTCCATCATTTACATACACATATGATAAATCTAAGTAGAAATCTAAACAATTATAAATTCAATCAAAGGGCCATGCCCCACAACACACATTCATATAGGGCCAAGCCCTGCAACACAAGCTCTATGGAAGCAGTAGTTTTCTTACCTGTGTCTCGAGCTTTCTAAGCACCGATATCCCGAGCACAGTTCCCTAGTCTGAGCCTCGCCAAAGCCCTAATCACAACGCATTAACAATATCCACCCATCAAGCTCTAATCCATTAAATAACTTCAAGCCATAATTCTAATCTCTGGGGCATTGAATTCTATCAATCCGGGTGATAAAATCCATCCCGAGCCTTAACTAGTGAATTCCCGAGCCTAAAACCTCTTAAAATCCCAAAAGTACCTTAAGCGTCGCGGCCCTAAGGACTCATGTCGCGGCCCCCAGCTCAACCTGAAGCCTTGCCTCAAAATATCCCACACGCGCCGCGACCCTTCCTAAAGGGCGCTGCGGCGCGCCTTCATTTCCAGGTGCCCCAAGTTCTATGGGGTCGCGGCTTAGCAAGAACAACGCCGCGACCCGACCCCTCGAGCCCAGAAAACTCACTATTTTCACCTCAAAAACCAGTCCAATTATCCCCATAATCAAGCCAACATTCCAAACTAGTTATCATAAAGATTATACTATTGATTCAACAGCAAAATCCAACAGAAACTCAAGCCAAAACCCTTATAAAAATCAAAGTTGAATCTTCATCCCTCCAACATGCAAAACTCTAATATTCAACCTAAAACCAGCTACAAATTAACACAACACAACATATTAAGAAACTTACCTTTACTTAATTAAGTTATGAGCTAATCCTCTAGGTTCCAAGCTTTAATCTCCCCAAAATCCCAACTCCACTTCTTAGTCTTTAGCTTGATTCACCAAGAGTTTTCCCCAAGCTTCAAATGGAGAGAAAATCTTCCAAAGAGAGGTGAAGGAAGAGATAAAGTCGGTTTAGAGAAGTCTGGGAGTTTCCTTTTTTATTTATTTAACTTAAGTCTATGTGGTTACCTCAAGGCTCGGGGTACCAAAACGTCCCCGAGGGAAAAATAGTAAATTTCCCCAATATTCCCTCCTAGACATTCTAACCTCAAATATATCTCCAAATATTTATTTCCAAAACCCGAAAACCCTTAAAATATCTCATACCTGGTATACCCCTCGACTCGCCCCGAGTCGGATTCTCAACCTCGCTGTGACTTTCTGACTAATGGCTCCCTAGGACTGTCTCGGATCGTGATGCACAGATATATCACAAACATATCACATTTATCACATTTATGCCCTCAATGGGCTCAAATCACAAACATGCCCCTAACATCCAAACGGGGCCCACATGCATGTTTAATTCAACTAAACATGCATCTCTATCATTTATTCACATAAATTCACATATTATAATAATAATTTACTTCTTTCCCTACAGGCATGCTAATCAAGGCCCTAAGCCTTATTAGCAGATTTGGGTCGTTACACTTCCTCAACTTTGTTTTATTTAACTTAAGTTCTAAGGTTATCTCAAAGGCTGGGGGTACTGAAAACGTCCCCGATGGCAAAATGGATTTCCCCGATATTCCCTCCTAAACATTCTAACTTCAAATATATCTCCAAATATTTATTTCCATAACCCGATAACCTCATAAAACATCCAGTAGCCGAAATACCACTCGACTCTCCCCGAGTTGGGTTTTCGACCACATTGTGACTTCTAGCAATTCGCTCCCTAGGACTGTCTCGGATCATGCAACACAGATATATCATAATAATTACGTTTATGCCCTCAACGGGCTAATATTACAAGCATGCCCCTAATAACCAAACGGGGCCCACATGCATATTTAATTCACCTAAACATGCATTTCTAATCACATATTCATCAAATTCACACATTAACACATTAAATCACTTATTATTAGAATTAAGTTTATGGTTAGTTAGTTAGGTTTGGTTTAGGTTAGCTTTCTTGGTTAACCAATTCTATTTTATTTTAGTTAGGTTTGTTACTTTCGGATTGGACCTTTCTCAGCCTTTATTTAAGTTGATTTGGTCCTCTTGTACAGATGAGTTTTCATATGAATTTTGACTGAATAATAAGAGTTCTTTCTTTAATATGGTATCAGTGACCATCTGACCTTTCTTTTCTCCTTTGTCTCCATGGCACGAACAAGAGCTACAGGTCTTCGAAATACAAGCCCCGTTCCTCCTCTTCTGGAGCCTGCAACGGCTGCTACTGATTCATCTCTTTCGAATCCTGATGCTCCTCCTCAAGAACCCCCAATTTCTAGGGTTCTGAGTTCTCCCATCCATGTCTCCAATCGTTTCTCTTCTTTTTCCGTTCTTGATCGACCTGCCCATGAAGATGGTAGTAGTCCCTACTTCTTGAGCACAGGAGATCATCCAGCACTTGTTCTTGCCTCTCCTCCCCTCATGGACAAGAATTTTCAACAATGGAGAAGGGATTTCAAGATCTCCATTCGGGCAAAGAACAAGCTCCCCTTTCTCAACAGATCTCTCCCTCAACCAGCTGAAGATGGTCCTCTTCTCAATCAATGGCTTCGCTGCAACCACATGGTAATGTCTTGGATACTTCACTCTGTTTCCCCTGACATCAAAAGTAGTATTATGTTATTGGACACTGCTGCTGCTATGTGGAATGAACTAAACAGTAGGTTTGATCAAGGCAACGGACCTAAGATCTTTGATCTTTGAACATCTCTCATCAGCCTTCATCAAGGTGATGACTCTGTAAGTTCCTACTTCACTAAACTCAAAGCTATATGGGATGAGATTATTGATTTATGCCCTAGACTTCCGTGTACTTGTGCTGCTTCTGCTGACTCTCTTGATTTTCTTAACCAAGAACATGTTCTTCAATTCCTCACGGGTTTGAATGAGTCCTTTCATGCTATAAGAGCTCAAATATTGTTGATAGATCCATTCCCCTCTCTTTCAAAAGTTTTTTCCATGATTATTCAAGAAGAGAATCAAAGGAGACTTTGACCATCTCACAACATAACCTTCATTGCTGTTGTTCCTCCATCCGTTCCATCTTCTACATCTCGCACCAAGAAGATGCGTCCCACTTGTACCCATTGTCTCAAACCAGGGCACCTCAAGGAGAAATGTTTTTTCCTTCATGGAATTCCCCCGGGTTATGGTGATAGACGCAAATCTGATTCTGTCAAGACTAATCAAGTTTCTGTCTCTACTTCTTCACCAAGTGGACCGATCCTTCAACCATCCCAATTGGAGCTCAGCCAACAACTTATTGCTCTGTTAAGTCAACAGCTGCATCATACCTCTTCCCCAAGTGATACTCTTCCTCAAGTATCTAATATCACTAGTAAAATTGTATCTTCTCCCTCTCTTTTTTGGATAGTAGATAGTGGTGCCACACATCATGTTTGCCACTCTACCAAGTTTTTTATCTCTTTTAACAACCATGTTCTTGATAAATATGTTACTTTACCTAATGGCCATAAGATTTTTATTCATAAATCTGGTATCGTACGTGTGAACAGAGACATTTTATTGACTAATGTTCTTTATATCCCTGAATTTCGGTTCAATCTTTTTTCTATACCTGCCTATCTTCACAACAGTCCTAACACTATTTTCTTTGACCATACTAACTATTTTCTTTAGGGTCCTCAGCTGACTTCAAAGATTGGGATTGCTAAGAAAGTGGGCAACCTATTCTTCATTCAGCAAGATCCTTCTTTCTTACATTCAGGTTCTACCAATTCTTCCTTTTCACATATATCTACTGTTGTACTTACCTCTAGTCATAATAATACTTTGAAATCCTAATGTAATGATTTGAACCAATGGCATTTTTGCCTTGGTCATCCTTCTGTACAAGTTTCAAAAGCTATCAATAAAAATTTACAATTTTCAGAAGCTTCTCAAGATAATGTGTGTTCAATTTGTCATCTTGCTAAACAAAAAAGACTACCTTTCAATCCTCAAAATAATATGGCTGCTTCTCCTTTTGATTTAATTCACTTAGACATTTGGGGTGCATTCCATATCATGAGTTTAGAAGGGTACAAATATTTTCTTACTATTGTTGATGACCACACAAGATATACTTGGGTTTACATGCTTAAGACTAAATCTGAAGTTCAAACCATTATACCTCAATTTTGTAACCTTGTTGCCACTCAATTTTTGACTTCTATTAAAGGTATTCGGACTGATAATGCAAAAGAGTTTAATCTTACTACATTTTATGCATCTAAGGGCATTCTTCATTATCACTCATGTGTCGAAAGACCACAACAAAACTCTGTTGTTGAAAGGAAACATCAACACATTTTAAATGTTGCACGAGCTCTTTTATTTCAATCTCAGTTATCTCTTCCTTATTGGTCATATATTGTCAATACAGCAGTTTATCTTATCAATAGAACCCCTTCCACGATTCTCAAAAAGAAAACATCATTTGAATTACTTCATAATAAACTTCCTTGTTATGATCATCTTCGTGTGTTTGGCTGCCTTGCTTTTGCCTCTACTTTAGATAGTAAACAACATAAATTTTCTCCAAGGTCCAAACCTTGCATCTTCATTGGTTACCCTCCCAGAATGAAAGCATATACTCTTCTTGACATAGAAAGCCATCAAATTTTTCATTCTCGGGATGTAGTTTTTTATGAGAATATATTTCCATTTAAAAATAATCTATCTCATCATAATATTGATTCTTTGTTCTCGCAATCCATGTTGCCAAATGCAGGAACTAACCCTTCTTTAAAGTCTATATCTCCCCAATCTGAAGCTTCACATCAACAGCAAGATTCACATACTTCACCAAATATTCCTCATTCGTCTACTTCTGGATGTGTCCTATATCTTGATGATTATGTTTGTAATCTAACTACCTCTATTGCGTATCCCTTATATGACTTTTTGTCTTATGACAGGCTTAATGAATCTTTTCGGGCTGCCATTCTTGCTACCAATACTATTATGGAGCCCACTAGCTACAAACTTGCATATGTCATACCTGAATGGCAGCAAGCGATGGCTGTAGAAATCAAGGCTTTAGAAGATAATAACACATGGAAAATAGTATCTCTCCCTCCTGGACATCACACCATAGGCAGCAAGTGGATATACAAAGTAAAATATCAAGCCAATGGTTCCATTGACAAGTATAAAGCTAGATTTGTGGCCAAAGGCTACACCCAAAAATAAGGTATTGATTACATTGACACCTTTGCTCCTGTTGCAAAATTTAATACCCTCAAATTATTACTTTCTCTTGCTGCAATCAAAATTTGGTCATTATCTCAGTTATACATTAACAATGTCTTCCTTCATGGAGACTTAAATGAAAATGTCTATATGAAACTACCAAAGGGTTATCAACCCAAAACACCTTTACCTCAAAATGTTGTTTGTAAATTAACCAAGAGTCTATATGGCTTAAAACAAGCCTCAAGACAATGGTACACAAAACTCAGCACATATCTTATTTCAAATGGTTTTAAACAATCTTATTCTGACAACTTTTGTTCATCAAGAGTACTTATAACACCTTCATTGCTATCTTAATTTATGTTGATGATATAGTTATTGCTTATAAAAATGACTCTATTGTTTCCTTGTTTAAACAACTAAACTCAGTTTTTCAGTTAAAGGACCTTGGTCCTTTACGTTTTTTTTTTTTTTTGGGGCTAGAAATTGGGCAATCAAATAGTGGTATTTCTGTATCTCAGCGCCCTTTTACTTTACAGCTCTTAAATGACACAGGTTGTATGGGCACCAAAGTTTCCTCCACTCCTATGGAGCCAAATACAAAACTCAGTAACGATGAAGGTCCTCTCTTATCTGATCCTACAGCTTATAGACGTCTTATTGGTAAATTAATTTACTTAACTATAACTCGACCTGGCATCTCCTTTGCTGTGAATCATTTAAGTCAATTTTTATCTTCTCCTAGAATGCCTCACATGCAAGCTGCCCAACGCATCCTTCAATACTTAAAGGGTACCACGGGCCAAGGCCTTTTGTTGACGCGGTTCTTCGGCAACAGATAATTAAGAGAAGAAGAGAAAGAGATTAGTACTTAAAAGTAGAACCGTCGCAGATATGAAATCTTTGTGGAAAGAACTAGGTGACCCTAAACACGTTTTTAAGTGGTTCGAAGGTTAAAATCCTTCTACTCCACTAGTCAATATTATTGATCTTTTCTGGGTAATTGGTTTACAAAATATATAGTTCTTACAAGACTATTTTTTCCAACCCCTATCAACTCCCAGGGTCTCCATATTTATAGGAGAAGGCACCTGGAAATTGGTAGGGAGGTCATCCCGTGACCTTACCACTTGTCATATCAAGTCTGTGATATTCATGATTAATTCCTAAACCTGACACACAAGTGTGGTCTAATCAGTATGGGAGGAGATAATGGGCCGCACGGCCCAACCCGCCCGTGGGTGTCTGAATACGCACGTTCCTGCGGCGTGTCCGAGAAGTCAGGGGGATATCGGACACGTGATGGCAGGATTATGCACGTTTATCTTGCGTGTTGACTTCCCATAGGGTCAGAGCTTCCTGAGAAGCTCGCTACCGGAGCAATCCATAACCCGAGCTGATCCGTCAGTGGTCGCCGGATGTTGTTCCCAGCTCCTGGTGCAACAAGAGGGAGCTGGAAACAGGACCCCCTCGAGCTAGAAAGGGCCCGTCCTGAAAATAGAGCATCTGGCCTGTGGGAGCCTCGGGCTAAATCATGTTTAGTCCGAGGCTCGTCCTGCTAAACAGCCTGTGGGAAAACCAGGGCGTACATCTGCCCCCCAAGCTCTTGCTCGTGGTCCATGACGTCAGATATGGGAGACCACAGTAGGGGCTTTTAGACTTCTCCCACAACCCTTCGCATTCCATGCTCTTCGCATGCGTCTGATACGTGGAACGCCGTGGGTGGCGACAGTACACTCTACGAGAACCGCATTAAATGGCCTAGCCTACTGTCTAGCCGTCGTTTCACATTTCGAGTGGAGGGTCTCCCAAGGGCCTTTTACACGTGATCCTTCCCGTGTATAAAAAGGGGTGGTCATCCCACGCACGGGCCACCTTACCATTCAAAACCTCTCAACTTTCCTTGTTTTCTCTGACCTTCCGAAGAACAAAACCCTCATTTCCACTTCTCTCATCTTCTTCGTTCACGAAGCTTAAGCGCACGAGTTCCTTCCAAAACTTCGGAGACCACCGTGCCAACGAAGCTCCTACCAGCGCAGCAACCTCACTCCCCATCTAACCATATACTGTAAGTCTCCTGTCCTTGTTTATTTTTGAAAGCATGCCACTGTAGCTTAGGCAAAAATGTTACTGTAGCCACATGCAGAGGTTTTCTGGGTCGTGCGGATATGGAGGGTGACAGCCCTTCTTAGATTAGGGCACACTTGCCATGGGACATCATCTTAGAATATGGTTTCCATGGTTCTTTCTTAGGAACGATTTCTGGGTAGGACCCTTAGGAATTTTGGGTGCAAAAACCGGGTAGCTTAGGGAATACGCCTTAAAAGCGGTTTTGCCACGCCTTGCCTGTTGAAACTTTCCCCCCAAGGCAATTTTTTACTCTGAGCCCTCTGACACACGAATTCCGAGTAATCTGGGATCTGTTGAGGGCATAGGCGCGTGTTCCTTGGAACGCGTGGCACCACTCTCCACGGGCTGGGCTTACCCCAGCTCGTGTACATAATACTTGCTTCACTCTCCTGCTTGGGTCGCCTTTTCTAAAGTGTTTTCTTTTGTTCGATAGGCGACCAGATGGCTCCAAAGAGAAATCTGCCACAGAAGAATGTGGGAAGTTCGGCCTCCCATAAGGATAAAGGAAAGGCGGTGGTGACCAGCTCGCCAATTCCTCACTTTGGGCCGGCGGTGGAGAAGCAGGCCGAGGTGGCTCCTGACGCGTTTTTCGAGGCGGAGAGAATCGTCTCGAAGATAACCAGCCAGGCAAAGATCACCAAAATCTTCCTTAACCACAACATTCCTCTGGGGAAGACCTCCGTGATCGCCCGACCTGCTGCGGATGGGGAGAGGAGCTGCACGCCGCTCGATGAGTCGTTCGCGGCCTGGAGCGGGGAACACTTCAAGGCAGGGGCCTTCCTCCCCCTGGATCAGTATTTTGCTGATTTTCTGAACTATGTGGGGTTGGCCCCATTTCAGCTCCCCCCCAATTCATACCGTCTGCTGGCGGGACTGAGGTATTTGTTCCAAAAGCATGAGTGGGAGGTCCCCACTCCTGCTGATATTCTATATTTCTTCTGCCTCAAAGCCAGCCCGGACCAGCGGGGGCAAGGCGACGGGTTCTATTACTTAACCCGCTTCCCTAACACAGCAGCAGTGATCGAGCTGCCGAGCCATCCAAACGACTTCAAAGACCAGTTTTTTATGTCTACTGGGTTCCGAAACTGCGATCATCACTATTTCAACCGCCCTTGTAAGTAATCCTTAATTTAGCTCGCCTTTTAACGGTTATCTTATTTTAGCTCGTCCCTTATTCCAATTCTGATTTCAACCAACCTTGCAGCCATCTACTCGAGGACCGAAAAGTCTGTGACCCTCGGGGGTCAATACGATACACTGGCGAACCTGCCCCCCAGTGAGAAAGACTACCGCGTGCTCGTGACGGACGAGACGATGGTATTCTGCAAGCTGATTTTCCCAAATCAGACTTTGAATTTGAAAAGGCCCCGGGGGCCTCCCCCAACTCGCGACAACAGGCCGATCGTCGCGGAGGAGGTCGCAGATGACGAAGGCGAGGAAGAAGGTGAGGAAGTTCCTCTGGTGAGGAACAGGAAGAGGAGCTTGGAGGTCGCCCAGGGGATGAGCGAGGAGAGGGCCCAATCCGGAGCAGCCGCGGGTCCTTCCGGTCAAGGTAACCCTTACTTATTTAAGAACGTAGATAGGGCCACTGCAGACCCCCGGCTGGTTAGGTTCAACCCGAGGCAGCTCGTCCATCGTCACCCAAGGAATCCGGACCTGGACACGCTCCTGCTCCACTGCGTTGACCAGCTCGTGCTGGACAACCAAGAGAGTCGGCCCAAGGGTACCGTAGTAGTAGATAATACCCTAGCCTTTAGGTCGGCCATTTTTGAGGAGTACGGGACCAATTTACGCACGTGGCCTGCGCTCCAGAGGGGCATCTATGCTCCGGGGATTAGGCAATACGTAGAAGAGTCCAGCCCCGATTCAGAACCGGACCTAGAACCTTCGCCAGTTCGCGAGATAATCGTCCTAGGCTCTTCCAGCTCGGGGGGTAGGGCTCCCTTAGTATTTGCTTTCTTATTGCCTTTGGACCTTTTGTCTTTATTTCTGTATGATTGCTAATAACCGTGTTTTTTTTTTTTGCTCTTGGCAGAAGAGATGTCTCAGCCCGGGAATAGTCTGCGGGGCGTTGTGTTTGGTGGGAATCCCCCAGCGGGGCCGAGGTTAAAGAGGCTTCGCGAGTCCAAGAGCTCGGCCGGGGCCTCCACCAAATCCCCAGCTGCGGAGAAGGAGAAAGCCCCGCCATCCCAGGTCGCGGGGGCGAACCTTCCTGTCGCCAGGACAGGACTCATGCACCCGCCACCCCAACGATCTCCACTGGCCGCCCAGGACGGGGTAATAGAGGTCGGGAATCTGGCCGCGGCAGCCCCGGACGTGCGAATCCCGGTCGACCCCCGGGCTCTGGAGAAGATGCCCGAAGCATTCCGGGGTACGGTGTATGAGTCGGCTAGCTACGCCGTCAGCCACTATTACAATATAAGGGAGAAGGAGCTCCGGGCCATCGAAACAACGAGCCCGGTCCGAGTTATAGAGTCTGCTATGGACATGACTTTAACGGTAAAGTGCCCCCTTCTTTTAAGGCTTTGACACTCACACGCCGCCTTTTTCCTTCCAGTTTGCTAATTTATCATTCTTTTCATGCAGGGCATGGCTGCCGCCTATAGAAGCATCGTTAGGACCAAGGCCCAGCTCGAGGGTTTGGAAGCAGATCGCCAGACCGCCCTCCAGGAGTCTCAGGAGGCGAGAGACGCTCTGGCGGCCTCTAAAGCCGAGCTAGAGAAGATCCGCTCGGAGAACCAAGAGCTTAAACGCTCCCTGGCCGCATCCGAGCTAGAGAAGCTTCGCTCCGAGAACCTAGAGCTTAAAAACTCCCTGGCCGCATCGCGGAAAGATCTTGAGGTGGCGAAGGCCGAAGTCCAGGCCTCCCAGGCCGCCCTGAAAGACGAGCGGGTCGTGTCGGAGCAGTCCTTACAGGACCTGTTCTATCACTGCTGGTCCCACAATCCGGACGCGGACTTCTCCTTCATGCCGCCGGACCTCTGGGCATTCTTGTTGCCGCGGCTTCAAGCCCGCCTGAATAAAGAGGCTCCTCCATCGGAGACTGGAGAGGCCTCTGCCGCGGCGGAACAGGGCGAGACCGCGACCTCGAAAGGGCCAGCTGATGGGGCTTAGGATGCTCCTCGTTTACGTACTTTGAACACTTTTTTATTGTAATTCTCTTTTTTGTGTGGGGCGTTTCCGCCTCGAGACAATTTGCTCAACCAGTTTTATATATATATTTGTATGCATTTGGTCACAATTTATCTTTTTATTTTTATGACTTAGTTCAAGTTAACATTATCCGTGTCCCGGGCTCTCTAAAGAAGATCCGCGTTCAACAAATTTTAGTTAACTTTTAAGTTTTACGACCTGGTTAAGACCAGGAACTTATTTTGAAAAAACTCAGATCGCGTCAACTTTTATCCGTATCCCGGGCTCTTTTAAAGAAGAACCACGGTCAACAAATTTTTGTTAACTTCTAAGTTTTATGACCTGGTTAAGACCAGGAACTTATTTTGAAAAAACTCAGGTCGCGTCAACTTTTATCCGTATCCCGGGCTCTTTTAAAGAAGAACCACGGTCAACAAATTTTTGTTAACTTCTAAGTTTTATGACCCGGTTAAGACCAGGAACTTATTTTGAAAAAACTCAGATCGCGTCAACTTTTATCCGTATCCCGAGCTCTTTTAAAGAAGAACCACGGTCAACAAATTTTTGTTAACTTCTAAGTTTTATAACCCGGTTAAGACCAGGAACTTATTTTGAAAAAACTCAGATCGCGTCAACTTTTATCCGTATCTCGGGCTCTTTTAAAGAAGAACCACGGTCAACAAATTTTTGTTAACTTCTAAGTTTTATGACCTGGTTAAGACCAGGAACTTATTTTGAAAAAACTCAGATCGCGTCAACTTTTATCCGTATCCCGGGCTCTTTTAAAGAAGAACCACGGTCAACAAATTTTTGTTAACTTCTAAGTTTTATGACCTGGTTAAGACCAGGAACTTATTTTGAAAAAACTCAGATCGCGTCAACTTTTATCCGTATCCCGGGCTCTTTTAAAGAAGAACCACGGTCAACAAATTTTTGTTAACTTCTAAGTTTTATGACCTGGTTAAGACCAGGATAGGACTTAGTTTGTGATGACTCTTATCCGTAGATAAAAATTAACACCTAAGTCATTAAGGAGACCTGGATATATCCAGGTACCATATGCCCCCCAAGTAACTGGGAAAGGGTCTTTCGTTGTTACTTTAAAATTACACTTGCAAATAACGAGAAACATTTGATTTTTATTTATACATGGAAGGTGACCTTCTAGGTCTTACAAATGTTCATTGATAATATTTCTTTAGGTGGATTGCATTCCAAGTCCGCGGGACCGCCCCTTCACCAAGTCGAGTTAATTTATAAGTTCCCTCTTTGATGACTTCGATGACCTGGTATGGTCCTTCCCAGCTTGGTCCCAAAACCCCCTCTTTGGGATCTTTCCCGGCCAGGAAAACTCTCCTCAAGACCAGATTGCCAACGCTAAAGGTACGTCTTTTGACCTTAGTGTTGAAGTAGCGAGTGATCTTCTGTTGATAATGGGCGAGCTGGAGTTGTGAATCCTCTCGCCTTTCATCCATTAAGTCTAAGGAGTGGCATAGGAGCTCGTGGTTCTTGTCTTGTTCGTAGGACCGGACCCTGTGCGACAGGACCTTCACCTCCACGGGGAGGACTGCTTCATTTCCAAAGGTTAGGGAGAAATGAGTGTGACCCGTGGGAGTCCGATGTGAGGTCCTATAGGCCCACAGAACTTGGGGGAGCTGTTCTGGCCAGATCCCCTTTGCCTCATCTAGCCTCTTCTTGAGGCTTGCCTTCAGAGTTTTATTGACAGCTTCGACCTGGCCGTTCGCCTGGGGATAGGCCACGGACGAGAAGCTTTTCACAATTCCGTGCCTTTCGCAAAATTCGGTGAACAGGTCGCTGTCAAATTGAGTGCCATTGTCGGAGACGATCTTTTTGGGTAAGCCAAATCGACAAACGATGCTTTTAACCACGAAGTCTAGCACCTTTTTCGATGTTATTGTCGCCAACGGCTCTGCTTCGGCCCATTTGGTGAAGTAGTCAATGGCTACCACGGCGTAACGGACCCCGCCCCTTCCGGTGGGCAGGGCGCCTATTAGATCTATGCCCCAAATGGCGAAGGGCCAGGGAGACGAGATCATTTTTAGCTCGGTCGGGGGAGCTCGTGCAACCGCGGCGAACCGCTGACATTTGTCGCACTTTTTTACATATGAGATCGAGTCTTTGGACAGAGTCGGCCAGTAAAAACCCTGCCGAAGGATCTTCAAGGCCAGGCTTTGCCCCCCAGTGTGATCTCCGTAGAATCCGTCATGAACTTCTTGCAGGATGGCCTTCGCTTCACTTGGAAGAACGCACCGGAGGAGAGGTAATGAATGCCCACGTCGGTACAACACCCCCTCGACTAGCGTATATCTCGGAGCTTGATAAAGGACTCGTCGTGCGTCGTTGCGCCCTTCGGGTAACTTGCCCTCGACGAGGTACTCAATAATGGGAGTCATCCAGGTCGGCCTGATGTCAATCATCCCAATATCTGCTCGATCTCCGTCTATGCTTGGTTTGTCCAAGAACTCAACTGGCACCAACCCCAGGGTTTCTGCCTCTCCCGAGGTGGCGAGCTTGGCGAGAGCATCTGCATTGGTGTTCTGCTCCCGAGGTATCTGTTCGATCGACCCTTGCCCAAACGTAGACAGTTCGGATTTTACCTTGGCCAAATAGGAGGCCATCTTGGGACCCCGCGCCTGATACTCGCCTAGGACCTGATTCACCACGAGCTGGGAGTCGCTGAAGCATTGGACAGAGCTTGCCTTTAGCTCGCTAGCTATCCTAAGTCCAGCTAACAAGGCCTAGTACTCTGCCTCGTTGTTGGACGCCTTGAACCCGAACCTCAGCGCCGAATGGAATCTATGCCCCTCTGGGGATATCAGAATGATTCCGGCCCCGGTGCCGTTCTCGTTAGATGAGCCATCAACGAAGATCCTCCACGATGAACCTGAGGAGGTGAGCTGATGTGAGTCTTCCGATGGGATCTCATGGAATCCCGCGCATTCTGCCACGAAGTCGGCCAAGGCTTGACTTTTTATGGTAGTTCGGGGAGTATAGAAAATCTCGAACTGACTGAGTTCGACCGCCCACTTTAGCAAGCGTCCCGAGGCTTCAGGCTTTTGCAAAACCTGCCTTAGAGGCTGATCGGTCATGACGTGTACAGAGTGGGACTGGAAGTATGGCCTGAGTTTTCGCGAGGCCGTGATTAGGCAGAACGCCAGTTTTTCCATCAATGGGTACCTTGACTCAGCTCCGAGGAGTCTCTTGCTGATGTAATAAACCGGTTTCTGAGCCTGGTCCCCTTCTCGCACCAAAACGGCACTAGCTGCGTCCTCAGTGACGGCCATGTAGAGGAAAAGAGGTTCTCCTACCTTGGGCTTTGATAGCACAGGTGGCTCAGCTAGGTGCGTTTTTAGGTCGAGGAATGCGCCTTCGCATTCTACTGTCCATTCGAACTTCTTGTTTCCGCGGAGTAGGTTGTAGAAGGGCAGGCACTTGTCGGTCGATTTGGAAATGAACCGATTCAGTGCTGCCACCCTTCCTGTGAGGCCTTGGACATCTTTCCGTGACCTGGGGGATGGAAGCTCGAGCAGTGACCTGATCTTGTCGGGATTTGCCTCGATTCCTTGGGTATTGACTATGAAACCCAAGAATTTCCCCGATGCAACACCGAAAGTGCATTTCTGAGGATTGAGCCTCATGCCATATTCTCGCAGTATGTTAAAACATTCTTCCAGGTCGGCAACGTGGTTGCTGGCAGTCTTTGACTTGACAAGCATATCATCGACGTACACTTCCATGTTTTTCCCGATCTGATCCGCGAACATTCTATTTACCAGCCTTTGGTAGGTAGCCCCGGCATTCTTAAGACCGAACGGCATGACCTTATAGCAATAGACATTAGTCGGGGTCATAAAGCTGGTATGATCCTGGTCTGCTGGATTCATCGCGATCTGATTGTAGCCCGAGTACGCGTCCATGAAGCACATGAGCTCGTGCCCCGCCGTGGCATCCACCAGTTGATCGATCCTCGGCAACGGAAAGCAATCCTTGGGGCAGGCTTTATTCAGGTCGGAAAAGTCGATACAGGTCCGCCACTTCCCATTGGGCTTCGGAACTAACACGGGATTGGCAACCCAAATGGGAAATCTGGCTTCGCGGATAAAGCCACATTTTTTGAGCCGGGCCACTTCTTCTTCAAGGGCTTCGGCTCGGGTTGTCCCTAAACGCCTCTGCTTTTGAGACTTTGCAGGGACGCTTTTGTCTAGGTGGAGCGTGTGCATGATTACGCTCGGACTGATCCCTATCATGTCCTCGTGCGACCATGCGAATACGTCCAGGTTCTTTTTCAGAAACGCAGTCAGTTCCGCCTTTATTCTATCGCAGAGGTTCTTTCCGAGCTTAACCGTCCGTGACGGGTTTTGTTCATCGATGCCTACCTCCTCGAGATCTTCAATAGCTTGGAGCTCGGACCTGTCCTTGCCTACTCGGGGGTCAATGTCCTCGCTTAAGGCGAGCTTTTCGTCTTTGGAAACCCGAGGTTTTTCAATCTCAGGGGCCGCCTTGGGTCCCTGCGATTCCTCTTCATCCTGAATGGCCATCGTCACCTGCCCGGGTTTAGATTTTCCCTTCATGGAAATGCTGTAGCATTCCCTGGCAGCGAGCTGATCGCCCTTGATAGTGCAGACCCCTGTTGAAGTAGGGAACTTCATGGCGAGGTGCCGGACGGACGTGATAGCTTCGAAAGCAACGAGCGTTGGTCGGCCCAAAATTGCATTGTAGGCAGCGGAGCAGTCAATGACTACGAATTCGAGCAATTTGGACACTGTTCGTGATTCGTCGCCTAGGGTGATCACCAGCTCAATCGTTCCTATCGCTGCTGACCCTTCTCCTGAAAAACCATATAGCATCATCGAGGTTGCCTTTAGCTCGGAGACGGTCAGACCCATTTTTTCTAAGGTGGAACGGAATAGGAGATTCACCGAGCTCCCATTGTCCACTAACACCCTCCTTACTCTCCGGTTGGCGAGCTGGACTGCTACGACCAAGGGATCGTTATGAGGGAATTGGACATGGCCCGCGTCTTCCTCCGTGAAAGTGACTGGTTGTTTCTCTAATCTTTGTTGTTTTGATTGACGCTGTTCCGGGACGAACTCCCCTCCATTGTGGGCCTTCAACTCATTTATGTACCTCTTCTGGGCGCCTCTGCTCGTGCCAGCCATGTGTGGCCCTCCAGAGATGGTGGAAATCTCTCCCTCGACCACGGGGGGAGGGACGTCCTGATCTACTCGAGGTCCAGGTTGACTGGCTGGGATCTCCAGAGCGGGTCGAGCTGTCGGGACCCTGTTTCGCGAGTATTGCGCCAACGGACCTGCTCGGATGAGAGTCTCGATTTCATCTTTGAGGTGCCTGCAATCGTCGGTATTGTGCCCGACGTCGTTATGAAAACGGCAGAACTTCGAAGCGTCTCTCTTTCCCTTAGGGTGCTTTATTGGCTCCTGTCTTTTCCAGGGGACTCGCGTAGCGTTGGCCAGGAAAATATTCTCTCTGGTTTGGGTGAGCTCGGTATACGTTGTGAACACGGGCTTGAATTTATCCACGGACTTATTCTTCTTTTGACCGTGCTGGACGTTTTCACCATTCCCTTTTCTTTTACCGCCACCGGGCTGGTTACTCTGCGTGACATCGGGAGTCGCTACTACGATCTCTGTTCCCGTCCCAGCGGGCTTCTCGAGGACCTGGCTGGTCCCCGCGGCTGAAGCTTCAGCTTCTTCCAAGTTTATCCATTCTTGGGCTCTGTTAAGGAATTCACTAACTGAGCTGACCCCCCTCCTTTGAATATCCTTCCACAGATCTCCGCCTACTAGGATCCCGGTCCTCATAGCCATGAGTTTGGAGCTGTCGTCGGCGTCTCTGGCTCGAGCAGCGACATTTGCAAATCTGCTCAAGTAGGCTTTTAGCGTTTCTCCAGGTTGCTGTCTCACGTTAGCTAGGGAGTCGGCCTGGACCCTGGCGGCCTGAGAGGCGCAGAATGCCCTCTTGAAGTCAGCCGAAAAGGTCTTCCAGGAGCTGATTGACTGCCTTTTACTTTGTTTGAACCACTGCCTGGCAGGTCCAGTTAGGGTGGAAGGAAAGATCAAGCAACGAAGCTCTGGCCCGATGTTATGAGCCATCATTAGGGTGTTGAACATCCCTAAGTGATCAGATGGGTCTCCATCCCCGTTGAACTTTGACAAGTGAGGCATACGAAAGCCAGAAGGGTATGCCGTTGCTGCTATGTTGGGGGCGAAGAGCTCCATCTCATCCCCTGAATCATATTCGTCTTTTTCTTTCTCCGACAGGAGCTTCTTCATCAGCTCCTCCATTTGAGTTAAGCGCTCTAGGGTTTTGTCCTGAGATCCTGGGTTATTCCGGGGCTGTTCAACAGCTCCGGACCCGTTGTACATATTAGGCGGGTTATTGCCCCTCCTATCTGGAGATAGGTCATTTGGGGCATTCCCGCCATTACGTACTTCAGATCGGACCCCAACTGAGCGGGCCTGGCTACCATCCCTAACTCGATCCTCTCTGTGAGAGTTGAGGCGATCTCGAAGGTCGCCTCCATGGGAATTATGGTGACTTTGTGCTGAACTCAGTCGCTGTCGCAGGTCTCCTCCCGAAAGATCACTCCGTGCACTACCGGTCCAGTGACTCCTGCTGGACAGGCTCGATGTGCGTCTTTGGCGGCTCCGACCTGATCCTTCCCCCGGCACCCTGCTGCGCCGGGAAGGCCCGGCCGATGGCGGGTCTCTCCTACTATTTCCGTAGGTCGGGATGTCTCGGACGGTCTGAGGAGATGGATATCTGATGGGAGAAGGAGGATGCCTGACCGGAGAGGCGATCCTAGTGCCGTCCGGACGGACTAAATTTGGTGGGGGCCTCTCGGCCCTGCCAGCTTGATGGTTTCGCGCTGGGCGATCTGGACGAGGAACTGGACGTTCTTCGGGGACGGGCTGACGTCTCCAGATCCCCTCGGCCCTCCTTTGGGAATTTCCCCGATCTCTTCTGGGCGTCCTCGAGGAAGGCTGAGAGCTAGGGGTTGATGTCCTAATCGAACGGCTGTACTGCTGCTGTTCGGTCTGAGGCATTTCCCTGAAGTTTGCCTCTTGATGGCGCGATGAAGGGTTGGAGTTGGCTACAGGGAGTCTACCCGAACGGCTATGCCTGGATCGATTACTCCGGCGAGACTTAGGAGCCTCGCCTTGCCTCTCTCCAACGTTACCGTTGGTTGTGAGAGGGGGTAGTCGACTCAGAATATCCTGGATTTGCTGACCAGCTGCTGCTAGCTGGCTCCTCAGCTGAGCATTCTCCATCTCCACCGCAGTATAATAACATGGATTCGGATTAGGCGGCCGGGGCGCCGAACTACCAGTGTCGTCTCGGCCGGCCGGCTGCTTTCCTGGCCTTTGCTGGACTTCAGGAACTTGCTCCTCGGGGAGGGCAACATGGCGGGCCTCCTGCCCATCATGCTGTTCTGTCTCGTTGCCATGTTTGGATCGAGTGGTCACCATAGTTGTATGTTTGTGGTAGTACTAATTGGACTTGCTCTCAATGAAAGCACCAAACTGTTGACGCGGTTCTTCGGCAACAGATAATTAAGAGAAGAAGAGAAAGAGATTAGTACTTAAAAGTAGAACCGTCGCAGATATGAAATCTTTGTGGAAAGAACTAGGTGACCCTAAACACGTTTTTAAGTGGTTCGAAGGTTAAAATCCTTCTACTCCACTAGTCAATATTATTGATCTTTTCTGGGTAATTGGTTTACAAAATATATAGTTCTTACAAGACTATTTTTTCCAACCCCTATCAACTCCCAGGGTCTCCATATTTATAGGAGAAGGCACCTGGAAATTGGTAGGGAGGTCATCCCGTGACCTTACCACTTGTCATATCAAGTCTGTGATATTCATGATTAATTCCTAAACCTGACACACAAGTGTGGTCTAATCAGTATGGGAGGAGATAATGGGCCGCACGGCCCAACCCGCCCGTGGGTGTCTGAATACGCACGTTCCTGCGGCGTGTCCGAGAAGTCAGGGGGATATCGGACACGTGATGGCAGGATTATGCACGTTTATCTTGCGTGTTGACTTCCCATAGGGTCAGAGCTTCCTGAGAAGCTCGCTACCGGAGCAATCCATAACCCGAGCTGATCCGTCAGTGGTCGCCGGATGTTGTTCCCAGCTCCTGGTGCAACAAGAGGGAGCTGGAAACAGGACCCCCTCGAGCTAGAAAGGGCCCGTCCTGAAAATAGAGCATCTGGCCTGTGGGAGCCTCGGGCTAAATCATGTTTAGTCCGAGGCTCGTCCTGCTAAACAGCCTATGGGAAAACCAGGGCGTACACCTTTTATTTCACTCTTCTTCTACACCCCACTTAAGTGCTCATGCTTAATCTAATTATACTTCAGATTTCAGTCTTAAATTTTTTTCAGATGCCGATTGAGGATCTTGTCTTGATACCCGACGCTCAGTTTCAGGCTACTGCATATTCCTTGGCCAATCTCTCATTTCATGGAAGTCCAAAAAGCAAAGCACTGTGTCCCGCTCTTCCGCTGAAGCTGAATACCGTGCTATGGCTAATGCTACTTGTGAAGTAACGTGGTTGATTGCCTTACTCAAAGACTTCCACGTCATTCACAACAATCCAGCTATCTTATATTGTGACAGTACAACTGCAATCCATATATCAGAAAATCCTGTTTTTCATGAGAGAACAAAACACATCGACATAGACTGTCACATTGTCCGCGACAAAATACAAGAAGGTTGCATCAAACTCATTCATGTCCCTACAAAGAACAATATAGCTAACTTGCTCACCAAACCTTTATTTCCAGCTCATTTTAAGGACTTAATATCCAAGATGAAAGTTAAAAAACTTGTAGATTTCATCTTGAGGGGGTCTATTAGAATTAAGTTTATGATTAGTTAGTTAGGCTTGGTTTATGTTAGCTTTCTTGGTTAATCAATTCTGTTTTATTTTAGTTAGGTTTGTTACTTTCGGATTGGACCTTTCTCAGCCTTTATTTAAGCTGATTTGGTCCTCTTGTACAGATGAGTTTTTCATATGAGTTTTGACTGAATAATAAGAGTTCTTTCTTTAATACTTATTGCCCTCCAGGCACGCTAATCAATGCCCTAAGCCTTTTTAGCAAATTTGGGACGCTACACCAAGAGTTTGACTGCCTTACATCTTGATTGAATAAAGAAAAACAAAGATAGAGTTCCAAAACTGGATTAGGCCGAGGAAACTTGGTTGAACCAGTATACTTCTGGTGTTATTTGTCTTTTACATTTATGCTTTTAATTGTTGATTTTATTTTGTTTGTGTTTGTGTTCAAAACTTAGAATTTATCTTAGGATATTGATCAAGTTATTAGCATAGTTTTCCTACTATATCATAGCCAGGTTCATCGATCAAAGACCAATTGCCAAGACCCTATCATTGATTCAACAAAGAAAGCTCAAAGAACACATTCAAGAAAGAATGTCTACAATGGCCAAGTTCGAATTAGAGAAATTCAATGGCACCAGTGATTTTTCATGATGGAAGGAGAGAATGAAAGGCATCTTGGTACACCAGAAAGTTTCCAAGGTCCTTGGAGACAAGAAGTTGTTATATCGGGAAAGAAAGCTGAAGAAATAGTTGAGATGGAGGAGATGACATATTACACAATTATCATGTATTTGCCAAATACAGTAAGAAGAAAATTGAAGGCTGAGAAGACAACAAAAGAATTATGGGACAAACTAGAACAGCTCTACCTAAAGCCATCTATCTCAAGAAAATTAATCTTTTACAAAGATTATATGGTTTCAAAATGAATTCTTCTTTGTCTTTAGATGAAAATATTGACAAATTTCATGAAAATATTATAGGTCTTTCAAACATCAAGCATGAAGTGGATGAAGAAAGTAAGACTATCATTCTTCTCAAATCATTGCTGTTAATCCTTATTGGCATTTTTATAGAAATATCTTTTTCTTAAAAGATAAAATTGGTTGAATTAGTTGTTTCCCTTTATTATAATATTCGGAAATGTTTGTTTCCCTTTATTATAATTTTCGGAATTGTTTGGTTTCCTTTATTGATATTTTCGGAAAACCACTTTCCTTTTGTGTGAATTTTGGACAATAATGTGCTTCCTTATTTAGCCTATATTGTCTCATTTTGTTTATAAAGGAAACAAAGTTTATTGCAAATATTCGGTACTTACCCAAAGTTGTTTTTGGATTATTTGCTGATATATTTTCGTGCAGCTCAAGGATTGCAATCAGGAAACTGGTTCTTAATGTCATTAATTATTGTTTCCTTTTTGAGCTTGTTTTGATCCGACACAGGTCTGAGCTGTCCCCACCGATATCGCATCTGTCGGATCAGCATCTTCTAAATAAGGCAACTCTTCGACAATCAAGAATATCTTCTGTGATTCTTGCCTTTATTAGAATAATTCTTTCTCTGCCTTTGTGAGCACGAAAAAGACTCTATAAATAGGGCTCTAAAGGCAGTGAGAAAGATGAACTCTTTGGTGCATTATTTGTGAGCATTATTGTAATATTTGTGAGAGTTCCTCTTTGTATTCAAGATCATAAGTATTCATGTGATCTTGTAGAATTATGTGTGTTTAGTTTTTTAGTGGTGAGTTTATACCATGTTCATGAGTGAATACACATTGTAATTCGAACACAACGTTTATAGTCTTCGGGAGAAGATTTTTATAAGCCTTGCGTCGGGAGGATGCAAGCACTCGCTAGCCATTGAAGGGAGTTCAAGTGGTTGAGCGTTTCAATCAAGATCAGATTAGTGAAGAGAAGTACAACAAGTTGCGGCAAATCTCAAGAGGGAGTCTTGTTTTGTTTAAGTCAATGTTTTTGTACTTGTGATTCTTTATTAATTGGTTTTATTCTCTGGGCGTGGCCCCAAGGAATAGGTTATCCGAAAGGGTTTCTGAACCTTGTAAAAATTCGTTGTGTTCTTTATTGTTTTGCACTGTCTTTTTATTGTGTTCAGTTTTTGTCCCGACTGAACTGTATTCTGTGTAAGCAGTTAATTACCATTCCGCACTTTAATTAATTCACTTGGTTTAATTAATTTGGTAATTACTAAAAACGGAATTTCAATTGCCAATTGCATATCAAGAAGTCAAGGCAGCCATAAAATATGGCAGAGATGTGATCTCACTAAAAGATGCTCTTGGTGCTTTGAAGTCAAAAGACTTTGAACTTCAGTTGGAAAAAGAAAAAAAAAATGAAGCATATCTGGTTCAAGGTAGAACACCAAAGAAGTTTCAACCAAGAAGCAGTCATTATTCTCATTCAAGATCCAAATCAAGAGGAAAAAACTTTAGACAGTGCTACCATAGTGGAAAGATTGGTCGTATCAAGAGATTTTGCAATTTTCTAAAGAATCAACAAGGACTCAGATCAAATCAAGACAACATAAAAAACTACAACCATCGTTTTCAACATGACAATCAAGTTCCACATGGACCTAAGCAAATGCACAAACAAAGGCGACTCAGTGGTTGTAGCAGAGAATAAGGATGATTACTCATGGGAATGAGAACTTTTCTCTATTTCAGAAAAGACAAACATCTCATAATGGATCCTTGATTCTGGATGCACTTTTCATATGTGTCCAAATATTGAATTTTTCTTTGATTATAAAGAAACTAATGGTGGTAGAGTTTTAATAGGAAATAATTTTTCTTGCAGGGTGATTGACATTGGGAAGGCTGTAATCAGACAATACAATGGTGAAATTAAAGTGCTAACTAATGTGAGACACATACCCGAGCTAAGAAGAAATATAATATCAATAGGAGCACTTGAAGATGAAGGATACGGATAAAAGTCTCTTCGTGGGAATCTTAGAATCATTAAGGGATCATTATTGGTGATGAAAAGGAAGAAAGTACATGGATTATATGTACTTGAAGGTGAAACAATTCCTGCTACTGAAGCAGGTGTGTTCAAGGGCCAAGAAAATGATATGCAATTGTGGCATATGAGACTCAGACACATCAGTGAGCAAGGGCTGAGAGAGCTACGTAAAAATGACATCATTGACAAGCTACAAATATGTGCATTGCAATTTTGCAAAGCATGTGTAAATGGGAAACAACACAAGATTAAGTTTTCCAATGAATTTTTTGAAAGTGTATAATATTTAGAAAAACACCAAAATTATCCATAAAAGCTAGAATTTCGTTAAAAAAAAATAACTAAAACGACTTAATTTCCACTGCTTCTTAAACACAAAGAATTGATTACCAAAAAAATTTCTCAGGGAATAAATTGTCAAATAGCCAAAAAAAAAAAAACTAAATGGGTGTTTATGCTACCCATACATTATTTATATGCCATTTAAAAAAAAAATCTATATTTTATTATTGTAAAATGATATTATGTAGAGAAAACTTAGGTTAAAATTTAATTGTAAATAACTAAAAATATGATCAATTTTTTTAAATAGTGATTATTTAAATTATTTATTTATTTTTTTTAGAAAAATGTAACTTTGAATTAAGAACTTGAGAGCACAGAGTTACAAATAAGAGGATGGCAAGGATTGGAGCCATTCCAAATCACTTCATTATCTTACCCTAAGGCTTTCCTTGCTAAGTGATGAGCCAAAATATTGGCATGTCTAGAAACATAGGAAAAATTTAACCCTAGGGAAAAAAGACAATGAAGTCTAATGTCATGAATTTGATCATACAACTAGGACAAATATGACCAAGTAAACTTAATTTTACTAACCACTACAAGGGAATCAGATTCAATGTGGGAAATAGGAAGTTGCATGTGATGACACCAAAGAAGGGCATGATATAAGGCTTGAGCTTCCATAACCGAGGAGTTAAAACTACCATGTAAAGGAATCATGAGACCTGCTACCACAGATCCTTGATTATTTCGAACCACAACACCAACACCAATTTTACTCTTATCATGATCTATTGCAGCATCAACATTCAATTTAAATCATCCTTCTGGTGGCGGCTTACAGGAGACATTAGCTCTAGAAACTTTCAAAGTTGTAGCTTGGCTAAAGACCCGATGATGTTGAACATCTTTGTAATCCTGAAGGAAAGATGAAGACCAATCTGCAACCTGCGTGGGATTAATGGTCAATTTCTTAAACAAAAAAATATTTCTATTGTTCCAAATGACCCAAATAATACAGAGCAAATTTTCAAACAAGGTAGTGGACAGTTTATCGAAAGCACACATAATGAAATCCTTAACATCTAAGTGTTGTTGCTTAAACAATAAATCTGCATTGGGTGAGTTTTTCCAAACCTTTTGAGCTCTAGAATAATGAATAGGGTAAGTGATTATTAGTTCTCATTGTTTCAAATATTTTAATTTATTTTCTAATCTTTTAATTCAATTAAATGTTGATCGAATTAAGTCCCTTGCATCAAAGGCAGACAGAGCATCTTTAGCCTCTATTCTAGAAGTAAATGTGGTCGGGTGTCAAGAAAAATATATGGGGTTTCCTTGTTTTGCAGGAAAAACGAAGAAAGGTCTCTTTCATTCTTTACGAGACCGTATCTAGCAGAAGTTCTTTAATTGAAAAGCTAAATTCTTTGGGGGGGGGGGGGGAGAGATTCTTTTGAAGCAGTTATCCAGTCAATTCCAACATATTTCAGGCTCTCTTCCTCTCTCATCCAAGAAATTCACAAGTTATGTGCTAGATTTTGGCGGGGAGGTGATGACACTAAAAGGAAAATGCATTGATGTACTTGGGAGAAAATGTGTGGGCACAAAAACATGGGTGGTCCTGGGTTTAGAGAGCTTTCTTTATTCAACCAAGCTCTCCTTGTGAAACAAGCTTGGCGTCTGTATTCTTATCCAAATTCTCTTCTGGCTCAAGTTAAGAAAGGCCTCCACCACTTCATCGATAACTTCTTAAATGCTAAGACCTATAACATATCATATTACATTTGGAGAAGTATCATTTGGGGTAGGGACTTGTTTAAAAGTGGTTCTATATGGAAAGTTGGAAGTGAGAAGGATATTGCAATATATTGAGATCGCTAGGTCCCAGGAAGAAATGGCCAATGCGCCATCTCCCTAAGAGTCCTACCACCTTCATCTACAGTAGACTCACTCATGCTTCTAACGGGCGATTGGAATGTTCCTCTAATTACTCAATCTTTCATTAAAGAAGAGGTGGAGGCAATTCTTTCTATTTTTTGGGGTCCATCCAACGACAAGGATTGTCTAGTTTGGCATCATGAGGACTAAGGGTGTTATTCAGTTCGTAGAGAATATTGGTTGGCGGTCTGGGATAAAGGCTTGGGACAAGCTAAAACTTTTAATGGCCCTTCATCTTGGTGGAAAAAACTTTGGTCCATTTGCCTCCCTCCGAAAATCAAACTTTTTATTTGGAAAGCATCCCACAATTGGATACCTTCCATGTCCAATCTTCAACACCATGGGATGCATTTGGAAGATATATTTCATTTATGCTTTAAAGGTCCAGAGGCCACTCTCCATGCCCTTTAGGACTGCTCGGCATTGCAAACTATAATGCCCCAAATTTCCTAATAAGGTTGAGGACCTTGATTAGGAGGCCGGGAGGGCCATAATTGATTTATTATGCTATTTAATGATAATATGCATGTTTAGGTGTATTAAATATGCATGTGAACCCATTTGTGATTGATTGGGTGATTTTCATATTTTGGCCATTTCGGGCATTTTTGGCATATATGTAAAATGGGCGTGGTGTTTTGTTATTATTTGGTTATGTCAGGGTTACCCAGCACAAGACGATCCTAGGAGGTAAGCTAGTGGGAAGTCACAACGGGATTTAAGCTTGACTTGGAGTAAGTCAAGGGGTATTTAGAGCATTACCGGGTTATCGGGTAATGGGAATTAATATTTGGTGATAAATTGGGAGTTAGTAAGACCAGGGGGAAATTCTGGAAGTTTTGACTATAATGTCCCCGGGGGTGTTTTCGGGATCCCGCGCATTAGGTTTTATTGGAAGCTACTTAAGCTTGAAGTAACCTTTTAAGAAAATAAAAAGAACGTTATGTACGTTCTCTCTCCCTAAAAGTTCCTTTTCCGTTTCCCGATCGCGTTTTCAAAGATAACTTGAGTTCTAGGACTCGGAATCAAGCGAGGATCGAGACATATAAATCCTAAGAAGAATTAGAAGCTTATTAGCCGGAGGATTTAGTTGGAAACAACTCAATCGGAGGTAATTCAAGTTTAAGTTTTAAGTTTTTAAAAGTTTTTAAGCTTGAATTGGGTTTTGTGAATCGTTGAGTTTTTAGTTCGTTTGAGCCTCAGGTTTTGGTGGTTTTGGACCATTGGGGAGTTTGAGAACTTTGATTTGATGATTGGGAATGTTTAGACATGTTTTTGGGAGGTTTTAAAAGGTTAAAAACGAAGAAAAATGGCTGCCCCGAAGTTGGGCCACGGCCCTTGCTCGATGAAGCAGGTGCCTGTTTTGTTCTTGCTGGGCGCCGTGGCGCTTGCCTTTGGTGGTGCTGGGGGCCGCGGCTCAAGGTTCCAGGGCCGCGGCTCAGGCAGGCTTTTGAGCCCGTTTGGGTGTTTTGACCCCGGGAACAAGGTTTTAGGCCTCGGGATCATTCCTACTAGCCGGATTAGTGAGGATTGATGTCTTGGATGCTAAGTTTTAGTTCAAGGATTGGTTTTAGAACTTGAGCTCATTGGGTTACCATTTGTGGTTGTGACTAGGTTTTCACTAGAGGCTTGGAATCGGGATCGTGCTTGTGGCTCATTTGTTGGTAACCTGTGCTTGGACCGAAGGTAAGAAAACTGCACCCCATGTGTGACATGCATGGCTATTATTGATGCATGTTGGATGTTTAAATGTAAACATTGATAGCATAATGAATGCTTGGCAATTCTGCCCATTTGCATATGATTATTACTGAGGCATGCTGGATGATTAAGTGCGATGCATGTGATGCACGAGAAACATGTGATTAGGGCATGCCATGAGTGAGGAATATGAGATTGGTCAGAGCTTGATTCTCTGTGTTTGTGCATGATCATTATTATGCTCGCAATTGTTAAGTAAGCATGTTGAATGCCCATCTTTGGATGTTTGACATATGATACATATTGATAGCATTGCTTACTTGTGCATGGCTCTGACTAACTAGTCAGAATTGGCAAAGGTGTCAGTATCAACTGTGAAGTTGTGACTCACTAGTCAGGTTCGGCTGTGGTACTGGGCACTGGTCACATTATGCTGACTCACTAGTCAGGACGGCCTTAGTGTGTTTCACGCAAGCCAACAAAGATTAGATTTAATCGAATTTCTGCATTGGATGACTCAAAGAGCATTAATGCCAATATTAAAAGCGCTTGCCTAGCCAAGGGTTAGCCATTTAGAGCCAGGGCCAGTGTGACGCCCCACGTCACTATGGCTGCTTTCTGGAATGACGACTGGCCCTACAAACCAAGACAAGTCTTTTCAGCATGTTTTGTCCTCACTCGCACACTTCCTGGGAAAACTTCCTAGGAGGTCACCCATCCCTAGATTACTCCAGGCCAAGCACGCTTAACCATGGAGTTCTCAAGTGATGGGCTACCGAAAAGAAGATGCACCTTCCTGATATAGGTAGTACCCATCAATCCATTTAAGCCCTCTTCAACTATGTAGTCCCATACCTACATAGTCTTAGAATCATTACACTTGACCTTCCCCAGGCGGTGTGGGATTGCACAGCTTACCTGGTCTTTCCCCTTACGAATCACGGGATTATGACTGTCACAATCACCCCCCCTTACGGGCCCGACGTCCCCGTCGGCCACACTTCCGGCTGGGTCAAGGCTCTGATAAGCTTATGGTCTCATAGTGACGTGTGGCGTTACAACTTGGTATCAGAGCAATGCCAAGGTTAAGGTTCCTGTAGACTGGCTGGGCATGTACACAGATCACTGAAGTCAAGCTCGACTCTTGGTTTGGTAACTCTTTATGTAGTTATGTCTATAAATGCCTAAGTGTGGTGCAAATGCTTTACCTGTATGCCTGAAATACTATGAATTGTTATGTGATACATGCTGAGTGCTAAGTTCCATAAACATGTATCTGTTTGTGAATATTGAATGACTGTGGAATATGATAACTGTCTGCTTGTTTTTGGACCGTGAGGCGGCAAGAGGTTTAGTGATGACTACTTGATTGGCCGTATTGACTATTGTTCCAGTAAGGTATCAGTGACAGAATGAACCCAGAACAGACAGACACTACAGCTGGCCAGAGTGGTCAGGGTCAGAATAATGACAACAGTCAGGGTCAAGAGAATGACCAGTCCCAGATTCCACAGCCAGCACCTGCAAACTGGCAGCAGTTGTTTAATGATTTGCAGGCTATAGTGTTGAAACAGGGAGAGGAGCTTCGTCTCCTGAGGCAGCAACAAGTGCCTGCAGTGGTTAGTGTACCAGAGGCACCTTCTGTGTCAGTGCCAGTTATTGGGCAGCAACCTGGGGTTGAAAACAGATTGGAACCTCTTTATGAGCGGTTCAGGAAACAGCAACCTCCAGTGTTTGAAGGCAGCGCTGATCCTATCAAAGCTGAACAATGGATGAGCATGCTTAACACTATTCTTGACTTTATGAAAGTAGTGGGTAGTGAGAGGGTAGCCTGTGCTGCCTATATGTTTTAGGAAAATGCCCGGATTTGGTGGGAAGTGGTTGGCCAGACCAAGGATGTTAATCTCCTGAGCTGGGAGGAGTTTCAGACCTTGTTTAATGAGAAGTACTATAACGATGCTATAAGAGCGGCGAAAGCCGATGATTTTATGAGGCTACTTCAGGGAAGCTTATCGGTTACTGAATATGCCTTAAAGTTTGACCGTTTGGCAAAGTTTGCCAAAGAGCTGGTGCCCACTGATGGGACCAGGAGAGAGAGATTCCTCCAGGGGCTACAGCCCAGGTTAGCTCGTGACGTTCGCATCACCACTGTGGCAGAAGTCACTACTTATGCACAGGTGGTGGAGAAGGCACTCACAGCTGAGAGTGCAGAGATTAAGATCTGGCGTGACAATGCAGCCAGATGGGATTTCAGGAGGCCAGGTCCTCCATTTGTTGGTTCTGGTAGGGGTGTTGGCCCCAGTGATCAGAAGAGGAAGGTTCCTGACACCTTCCCAGTTCCAGGTTCTGACAGGAGACCTCGTGGTGTTACAATAGGTCGTCCTGGGGGCAGTGAAGCCTGGAAGACTCGTCCTGAATGCCCTAAGTGCAAGAAGCGGAGAGTGTAGGGCAAAGGCCTGCTATTTGTGTGGAGTAGTGGGACACCTTAGGAAAGCTTGCCCTCAGATAGGGAAAGAAGAACCCATAAAGGTGGACAGCTCGACCCCAGCTCGAGTGTTCTCGTTGACTCAAGCAGAAGCTGAGGCTTCCCCCTCAGTTGTTACAGGTCAGCTTCTTAGTGCAGGAACCCCTTATCATGTGTTAATTGATTCTGGTGCTACACATTCCTTTGTTGCTAGTAGCATTATTGATAGGTTGTGTAGACCTTGTGATTTCTATGCTGTGGGATTTGGTACTTTGTTACCCACTGGAGAGATAGTGGTGTCCAGAAGATGGGTCAGATCTTTGCCAGTGACAGTAGAGGGCAGAGAGTTGTCAGTGGACCTAATAGAGTTAGTTATGACTGACTTCGATATGATACTGGGTATGAATTGGTTGGCAAAGTATGGGGCAACTATTGACTGCAGAAGGAAGATGGTCACCTTTGAGCCTGAAGGTGAGGATCCTTTTGTGTTTGTTGGAACTGTGCATGGACCTCGTGTTCCTATGATTTCTGTGTTGAGGGCCAGAGATCTTTTGCAGAGAGGATGCATTGGATTCTTAGCCAGTGTGGTTGACACCACTCAGGTCATGCCAGTGAGACCAGAGGATACTAGACTTGTATGTGAGTTTCTGGATGTGTTTCCAGAGGATTTTCCAGGATTGCCACCACACAGGGAGATTGAGTTCGTTATAGAACTGGCACCAGGGATGGAGCCAGTGTCTAGAGCACCATACAGAATGGCCCCAGCTGAGTTGAAAGAATTGAAAGTACAGTTGCAAGAGCTGCTAGATATGGGTTTCATCAGACCTAGTTTCTCACCCTGGGGTGCGCCAATTCTGTTTGTAAAGAAGAAAGATGGTTCTCTGAGAATGTGTATAGATTACAGGGAACTGAATAAGTTGACAATTAAGAATAAGTATCCTTTGCCAAGGATAGATGATATGTTCGATCAGCTGCAAGGTATGAAGGTATTCTCTAAGATCGACCTTCGTTCTGGTTATCATCAGTTAAGGGTCAAGGAGGGAGACATACCGAAGACTGCTTTTCGTACCAGGTATGGGCATTATGAGTTTCTAGTTATGTCATTTGGATTGACTAATGCCCCTGCTGCTTTCATGGATATGATGAACAAAGTGTTCAAGGATTATTTAGATCAGTTTGTGATCGTCTTCATCGATGATATCCTGGTATATTCTCAGACTGAATTAGAGCATGAACATCATCTGAGGTTGGTTCTACAGAGACTGAGAGAACACAAATTGTTTGCAAAGTTCAAGAAGTGTGAGTTTTGGTTGTCTCAGGTATCCTTTCTTGGACACATTGTCAGTAAGGAGGGGATTAAGGTAGATCCATCAAAGATCGAAGCAGTCAGAGATTGGCCAAGGCCAAAGAATGCTTCTGAGGTTAGAAGTTTCCTTGGATTGGCAGGGTATTATAGGCGGTTCGTGGAAGGGTTCTCGAAGATTGCTAGTGCTTTGACTGAGCTGACACGCAAGAGCCAGAAGTTTGTGTGGTCAGATAAGTGTGAGAACAGTTTCCAGGAACTGAAGCAGAGACTGATTACATCTCCGATTCTGAGTCTTCCGACAGATCAGGAGAAGTTTGTGATTTACTGTGATGCTTCTCATCAGGGTTTGGGCTGTGTTTTGATGCAATTAGAGAAGGTTATTGCCTAAGCTTCTCGTCAGCTGAAGGAGTATGAAAAGAGGTATCCTACTCATGATCTAGAGTTGGCGGCTGTGGTTTTTGCTTTGAAGATATGGAGGCATTATCTCTATGGAGAGAATTGTGAGATTTATACAGACCACAAGAGCCTGAAGTATTTCTTCACCCAAAAAGACCTGAATATGAGGCAAAGGCGTTGGCTGGAGTTAGTAAAAGATTATGATTGTGAGATTTTGTATCATCCAGGAAAAGCCAACGTGGTAGCTGATGCTTTGAGCCGGAAGGGTCCGGGGCAGATTCATGGTATGAGGCTGATAGCCAGGGAGATAGCAGATGATATGACCAGAGCTGGTATAGAGTTACTGGTGGGCCAGTTGGCTAACATTACGCTACAGTCTACATTGTTAGAGAGGATTAAAGAAGGTCAGTTGAGTGATCCACAGCTGATCAAGATTAGAGAGGATGTTCTGGCTGGAGCATCCAGAGATTATACAGTGTCTGAGGTTGGTTTGTTGAGATACAAGGGGTGGATATGTGTTTCGTTAGACACTGCATTGAGGCGAGAGATTCTGGATGAATCTCATACTACACCTTACTCTTTGCATCCAGGCACCACGAAGATGTACCAGGATGTAAGATCGTTATACTGGTGGCCGGGGATGAAGAGAGATGTAGTATAATATGTGGCTAAGTGCTTGACATGTCAACAGGTCAAGGCTGAGCATCAGAGGCCGGCAGGGACACTGCAGCCTCTGGATATCCCAGAGTGGAAGTGGGAAGACATCACAATGGACTTTGTGGTGGGCTTACCCAGGACTACAGGTCAGCATGATTCCATTTGGGTGATAGTGGATCGCTACACCAAGTCAGCTCACTTTCTGCCAGTGAGGACTACATATACAGTTGATCAGTATGCAGATCTCTATGTGAGAGAGATCGTGCGGCTCCATGGTGCACCTAGGTCGATCGTGTCAGATCGGGACCCCACTTTTACTTCCAAGTTCTGGGGGATTTTGCAGAAAGCCATGGGCACAAAGTTGAAGTTCAGTACAGCTTATCATCCTCAGACAGATGGGCAATCTGAGAGGACGATCCAGATTTTGGAGGACATGCTAAGAGCATCTGTACTGGATTTCGGTGGATCTTGGAGTAAGTATCTGCCTTTGATTGAGTTCTCCTACAACAACAGTTACCAATCTACCACTGGAGTAGCACCTTATGAGATGCTATATGGTAGGAAGTGCAGATCTCTCATTCATTGGGATGAGACAGGAGAAAGGAGATACTTAGGTCCTGATGCGGTTCAGAGGACCAGTGAGGCTGTAGAGAAGATTAGAGCTAGAATGCTTGCTTCTCAGAGTAGACAGAAGAGCTATGCAGATCCCAAGCGCAGGAATGTGGAGTTTCAGGTAGGGGACTATGTTTTCCTCAGAGTCTCACCATGGTAAGGGGTGAGAAGGTTTGGGAAGAAAGGCAAGCTGAGTCCTAGATTTGTAGGTCCATTTGAGATCCTGGAGAGGATTGGTCAGGTGGATTACAGATTTGCTTTGCCTCCGGCGTTGTCTGCCGTGCATAATGTGTTCCATGTATCAGCTCTTCGGAGGTATGTATATGATGTGGGCCATATTCTAAGTTATGAAGATCTGGAGCTTGAGCCAGATCTCTCCTTTGAGGAGCAGCCAGTTCAGATACTTGATAGAAAGGACAAGGTCCTCAGGAATAAGACAATACCTTTGGTTAAGGTACTGTGGAGGAACAGTAAGGTCGAGGAGGCGACCTGGGAGCTGGAGTCAGATATGCAGTCAGTTTCCCGAGCTGTTCAGGTAAATTTCGGGGACAAAATTTCAGTAAGGAGGGGATAGTTGTAATGCCCCGAATTCTCCGATGAGTTTAACGGCATGAATAGTAGGCCGGGAGGGCCATACTCAATTAATTATGTTATTAATTGATTAAATGCATGTATATGTTGATTATATTATGATATGATGTGAAATGCATGCATATGAGTTCATATTTACAATTACAGGGGTATGATGATAATTTGGCCTGTTGAGGGTAATTTGTGTATTTGGGTGCATGATATGATTTGTGAATGAGATTCTATTATTATGGAGATATATTCGAGCTAAGCAACATGAGACGGTTATTTTTAGTGGATTAGCGGTTTGATTGAGTTCATTTGATGGTAAATTGGGAATATTTGAGATCAGGGTGAAATTTTGGAGGTTTTGACTATAATGTCCCCGGGGTGTTTTCGGGACCCCGAGTATTAGGTTTTATTTGAGGTTACTTAAGGTTGAAGTAGCTTATCAGATAGAATATACGATAAGAAAACCTTCCGTTCTCCCTTTTCAAAGTTCGTTTTGCCGTTTAAGCCTTTTTGACGAAATCTTGAGTTCTAGGAGTCGGAATCGAGTGAGGATCGAGGCATAGCGATCCTAGGGAAGATTAGAAGCTTCTTAACCGAAGGATTCGACGGAAAACAACCCAATTGAAGGTAATTGAAGTTTAAGTTTTGAGTTTTTTCCGAGTTTCTAAGCTTTGAATTGATTTTGTGAATTGTTGAGTTTTCGGTTCGTTCGAGCCTTGGGTTTTGAGGGTTTTGATGCATGGGGAAGCTTGGGAACTTTGTCTTGATGATTGGGGAATGTTTATGGATGATTTTGGAGGCTTTGGAGTGTTAGAAACGCGGTTGGGAATGGCCCAGGGTGGAGCGCCGCGACCCTTCTTTGAAGAAGCAGGTGGAGGCCTTGTACCTGCTGGGCGCCGCGGCCCAAGGTGCTAGGGCCGCAGCCCTTGCCCTGTTTTCGCCCCGTTTGCTCGTTTTGACCTCGGAAACCTAGTTTTAGGCCTCGGGAGTGTCCTTGCTACTTGGATTAGTTTGGATTGATCTCTTGGAGGTTAGATGATGGCTTGAGACCCTTGATTATCCTGATTATTAATGGTATCCCATATGTGTTGTGATTAGGTAACCGCTAAAGGACTAAAAGCTAAACCGTTCTCAAAGGTTGTTCTTTTGTTCATTACAGCTCGAGACAAAGGTAAGAAAACTGCACCCAAAGTGTGACATGCATGGATATTTGTGAGGCATGTTGATTGTATAAATATGGACATGGATTGAATACAGAATCGACAAAAGTGTTAGTATCAGCTGTGAGGCTGTGACTTATTTGTCAGGCTCGGCAGTGTTACTGGACACAGGTCAGGAAGCGCTGACTTACTTGTCAGAACGGCCTTAGCGTGAATCACGCAAGCCAATAGAGATTAGATCTAATCGACCATTAGCATTGAATGACTCAAGGAGCATTAATGCCTGACCGACCCTGACGGTCGATGAACAAACAGAGCTTGAAGGCTAGTGGCTTACCCATTAGCCACTCTTCCGCTGCAAAACAGAGCTTGGAGGCTGGTGGCTTACCTAGCAGCCACTCTCCCGCTAGAAAAGAGAGCTTGGAGGCTAGTGGCTTACTTAACAGCCACTCTCCCGCTAAAATCATGTGTTATTCATTTGTTTGAAAGCTTTATCCTCAGTGTGATTATAATGATAATCATTTGGTAATGTTTATGAAAAGTATTGTGTTTTCTTGCTGGGCTTTGGCTCATGGGTGCTATGTGGTGCAGGTAAAGGGAAAGAAAAGCTCACCTAGCCTTGAGTGGAGAGCTGATGTGGTGTTGTGTACATATGCGGCCGCTTGACCACCACGGCCAAGGCGTTCTCAGAGGAAGGAACTAGGGGGTTTACCCTATTTTTGCTGCTTAGGTCGGCGGGATTGTAAATTTCAGACACTAGTGACCATTTTGTACTGAGAACCACTTGTAAATGTTTTGTTTAGCTCTGCAGAGCAGTTTGTAATAAAATCTCCATTTCCTTTTTATTGGTTTTGTACCTTAACCTGTTAATCACACTTAGAGCACGTTTTTTACCATAGGACTCAGGCAATGAGTCAAATTTCCGGTCCACCGTTCACCGTAACTGTTCTGGGGTAGCCAGGGCGTTACAGCCAGCGAGCCCCATGACTGTTAGGTCACATGGCTATGGGCACCGACCCCACAGTGACGTGCTTGTCAGTCACTCATCTGATAAGAGTCATTGCAGGAAAGCCCAGGTAACGGTGTCATTACACGGCTATGGGCACTGAGACCCTAGTGACTTGTTTGTCAGTCACTCAGTATGGTTTACCAGAACCTCAAGTGATATTCACTCATCTGATCAGAGCTGTGAGCTCTGTATGATCATTTTGATCATCATATGCATGGCTATGGGCACCGGCCCCACAGTGACGTGCTTGTCAGTCACTCAGCATGGTTTACCAGAACCTCAAGTGTTGAGACACTCATCTGATTAGGATTGACTTGATAGTCCTCCAATCAGAAGGGCAGGATTTCTTATCCTGGATACCCCAGCATTGTTTGAACTCATTTGCATGCTTGAATAAAGCTATGTTTGCTAGGCATGCCAGAAATGACTTGATATCATGATATGACTGTTTATGAGCATATGAGTTTTCTTGCTGGGCTTCGGCTCATGGGTGCTTTGTGGTGCAAGTAAAGGCAAAAGAAAGTTGGACCATCCTTGAGTTGGAGAGCTTAGATGATGACGTGTACATATGCAGCTGCTCGACCAATACTTGGGCGAGGTTTGAAAGAGGAACTAGGGTTAAACCCTGTTTTGCCGCTTAGAACGGCCTGTTGTAAATATTTTCTTGTAATAGACTCTGAAATTATATTTTCGGGATCCCAATGTATATAGTAAACGTTCTAGTGAAACGTTATATCTTAACCAAAATTTTTAATCCCTAAACCGCTAATCATACTTAGTTACACGTTTATGGCCAAATGACTCGATTAGCGAGTTTAGCACTGTTTGCAATGTGCACTGTAACGGTCCCTAGAGTTGGGACGTTACACAAACCATCATAAAGGAAGTTAATACTATGGTCAGTTTTCCTTATAAACACTATATTGATTTCAATGATTTCCTTATTGGCCTCTCGACCTGCTTCTCTAAATGGGAATTTGAGAAAGTGATGACCATCATTTGGAGGATTTGGTTTTGCCGAAATAAATTTGTTAATGAGGAAAAACTGCTACAAGATGTGATAATAATTCCATGCGCTCTTGGTTTCCTCCAAAGATATACTAATGCTAACTCTACTCAGGCCACACTATCTCCCCGTAGTAACCAAATCACCCAGAGCTGGAGCCCCTCGCTTGCCACTAAGCTTAAACTTAATAGAGATGCTGCGATAAAAAATAATGTGGGGAAGGTTGAGTTTGGAATGGCCCTGAGAGACCACTTTAATACCTGTATTGTCTCAGCTACTTGGACTCACACAACCTCTTATAGCCCCCAATTGTTGAAGCTTTGGTAGTTCTACATAGCCTTCAGTTATTAAGAAGTTTGAATTATCTAAATGTCATTGTGGAATCAGACTGTCTTCATGTTGTTAAAGTGATCCAACACAAGCGATCTAACAACTCTTATTTATGTTATATTGTTAGAGATATTATTGTAATTTGTAATAGTTTTTTTAACATTACACTTTGTCATTGTCCCAGAAGTGCTTATGGAGTAGCTCACTCTTTGGTAAATTTGGCAATTTCTCTAGACTCTCATCATGTATGGTGGTTTGGTCATCCCCATTATATTGATACTTTTATTCATACTGACATCTACTTTCAATAATATCTCATTGATACTCTTTTTCTTTTCCTTAGCTTTTTCCCACTAAATTTTGTTCTTAAAAGATTTTAACAAGGCCAAATTTTTCCTAAAAAGATCCCTGCAGAAGTTATAAATTTGAAGAGATATAAATACTACAAAAATTAATTTGAGAACTTAAACGATATATGAGGAAAGTTTGGTCATCATACACATAGACGTAGGCTCATAGTATTACACTTCTCCTTAGAATCTTAGAACATTGCATGAGATCCCTCTCCTTCGATATTAAAAAAATTGTAAAGCTGTGTTTTGGTCAACTAGAACTCACGTGTTTGGATTTTGTTTAATAAATGAGCAATTTAAAGCCAACCCATAATCTATGATTTATTAATGTGTAGTGAGTATATGACGATATGAGTTGAGAAGTGACGGGTCTGTTCACCCCGTCCTCTCGTACAATTAAAGAATTTTGGGAATTAATTGTGGAGTATTTTTATTTTATTTTTTTTAGAAAATAAAAAAAAAAAATTGAAATACACGCGCAGACTCTGTCGAGTGTAGGTGAACTGGTGAAGTGAAGGCACGGATCCCGAGTGAAGCTCATTTGGGTTGGAGTGGGGTCGTTGCCCTGTATGGATTCATGTCGTATGTCCACTCATTTCGATCGATCAACAGCAACAACCAACTCCTCCTTTTACTATTGAGTATTTTACTGCTTCTCCTTTCCAAAATAGTACCACCCACTCCCACTTTTACAGTTTTACTCCTGTCTTTCGTTAGGCTGGGCCGAGCTGGACTTATCTGGGCCGGGCCGGGCTGGGCTTGAAGATTAAAGCCTCATTGAATGTTGAAACTCCACGTCATTGCTTTTGCTTGTAGTTCTATATATACGGTTCTACTTAACGTGGGTTAAAGAAAGAAAGAAGGAAAGCCATGGGTTATTTTAGGAATTAAACTATAATTTTGTGTTTATTAAAAAATGAATTTAATTTTTAGTGTTTCGAAAATATATACTAGTAAAGCTGCATGCCTTCGAGAACTACATCTCCAATGGGACATTTACATATAAAACCACTTGTGTAAGAGTTGTTAATTTGGCATGTGATAGGAATATATTGTCTTTTGAATCCCAGCACATAATAGTAATATAAAAATAAGAAAAGAAAATAGAAAGAAACAATCCCAATGGATCGATAATTTGATAATCATGAATTTGAGGGTGATCCACACGTTAAGCCAATTTTCAAATACTAGTCTACTACTAGAGAAGAGATGCCTTAAGTAATAATATAAGACCCTTTTCTGTCAAAATAAAAGCAAACGTGCCTAGATGCTTTCCGGCATCTAAACAAATGTTTCAAGTCTCCAAAAATAAAAATATGCTTTTTTTCTTTTAAGTCGCTGAGCTGCCAAATTTCAAAGATGTCTCACAAAACCTTTGAATTTCTTCACTGATCTTTACTTAAAAGATTCCTCATTTTCTTTTCCTTTTCTAACCCCAAAGCTAAAGTATACATAGAAACTTTGTAACCTCAACCGCATATCATTGGCTAGTTTATGTATAATTGAGTATAGGGGGCGCGTGAATCAACAATTAATAAATATATCATCCTCTTCAACAAGCAACTTCTGCTTTATTCTCCGACAAGTTTCATTACGTATATTATTGCTCCATCACACAGTCAAATCTTACCAAAATTACATTTGAATAATGACAACTCTTGTTAATATTCTCCCTCCTCAACACATATATAAATTTATATATTACGTTCTCTAGACTCTTTTTCCTACAAAAAGAGTAACTTGTGTACATATGTAAGCTAGGAGTCCCATTAAGTTAAAGAACAGACTATATATATAAACTGACACACACATATATATAGAGAAGAAGAGACATTATTATTCATTAGACTAACTAAACCAGTTACGTACGTACGCACACAATAATATGAGTATGACGCCGATAGTTAGCAAGATATACTGTTCATCTTCTCAGGTAGTGCTTGTGATTAGGAGAAGGCCTATTGTAGTGAATGGAGGAGGTTTTGTCGTCACAGATTCTAGCCAGAGGGTTGTTTTCAGGGTTGATGGCTGTGGAATCCTTGGCTCTAAAGAGGAGCTCATTCTGAGGGATGCTCATGGCGAAGCTTTGCTTCTCGTTCGTCGAAAGGTACATATATATATAATTATCTAGGGTATATATACACAGAATTATATTTGTATGCATATTGTACTATAAATTAATGATCTTGATAGAGAAAAGAGTGGATGATGATTTTGTTTAACGTATGCAAGCAGGGAGGGATTGTTGAGGCCCTAAGCATTCAGAAGACGTGGAGAGGTTACAGCTTTGATTACGAAGGAGCACCCAAGTTGGTTTTCAGCTTAAAAGAGCCAACTAACTCCTGTTTGGCGAGGAATAACTTGATTAGGATCTCAATTGGACCAAAGGGAGCCATTTGCACGAAAGACTGGGGTTTTGAGATCAAGGGCCACTTCCCAGATCGCGACTGTAGCATCGTTGATTCTAGAACAGGCAACGAAGTAGCGCAGGTAAACACACTTTTTTCACCTTAATTATTTGTAATTAACAAGAATTTATTAGCTCAGAGAGAAAAATGAAATTGTATATTCTTTGTTTTATCTTTAACTAGTCATAATTTTTTATATTACTAAATGAAACAAGTACAGGTTGGAATTAAGAAGGAGATGGATGAATTGATGGCGAGCAAGGACTTATATCACGTAGTGGTGAAACCTGGCATCGATCAAGCTTTTGTTTTTGGAGTAATTGCCACACTCGACTACATCTATGGCGAGTCCACTAGGTGCTAGCTAGCTACCCACTTAGTTATGAATGCTATAGCTTTATATCTTCATGCATATTAATTACCTATATTATTGTACGTATATTGCCACTTTTCTTTCTGATCTTCATGTAATTAATTAATAAATTGGTGGAATAAACTTCTTCTTGTTTTTCCCACGACCATATATTTGATCGATCACAAGGCTTGTGGATTAAGCTGTTTAAAGTGTATGAGCAGGTTTTTCCTTCCTTTTTCCCTTTTTTTTTTGCTTTTGTGATTTAAAAATAATTTGGAAGAAAAGTCAGGTTCTAATGATTACAATATTGATTTATATCTGCAAATATTTATTTGTCGATAAAGTTAGCATTGTGATGTTCAATAAATAAATGGCACTAGCTAATATACTAATCGCCATCTATATATTCCAGTTTCCAAAGGAGAGTCACTACTCACTACCAGGCCTAAGAGGGCTTTTTTTTTTTGACCTAGAGGATTATTTAAAATATATATACTTGTATGTTTATATAGACTACGTTTAAAATAGATATTTGTTGTGATGTAGCTTGAAGCATCTCGAGAAACTAGCTCTAGCGCAGACTATTTGTGGTTATAAACCTAAGATGATACAATTACTATGAATAAGAGTGCCACCATTCATAAATTTTGGCATGCGCAATAAGAAAATAATAAAATAAACTTAAAAGAGAACTTATAGTTCTTCTCTTTTGTTAAATGAGAATTCCCTTTAAAAAAAAAAAAAAAACTTATATTTTGAAAAGATACTCTATATATTTAATTAAAAAAATATATTAACCTCTTTATTTTGGACGAAGATAACGATAGTCAATTCTTGAACTTACTCAATTTAAGAATTTGACAAAAAACTGTAAAAAAATAAAAATTATAATATATATTGTATCTTTTTTAAATGTGGCTTTTTTATTTTTTTCAAGTCTATTTTCAATGTAAGATATAAATTTTGTGCTAAATTTAACACACAAAAAATAAGTTAATATTATATTTTACTTAATATTTGTAATTATGCTCCAATACATAAGATACAAATTAAGACAAAAAAATCAATAATTTATTTCATATTTATTGAAAACATAGAAAATTAATTTTTTTATTATCCAAATCACTCTAAGAAATTCACCATTAAAAAATGATATATGATGGTCATTAATTGTACTCAATTATAATAATTAATGTCAATATGATAAATAAAAAATAACATTTATTGATGTGCCAAATTTGGTTTATGTTATATTTTGTGCCAAAATTTAGCACAACTTTTAGCATGTACCAAATTTGGCATACTTTTTGGAACATCATTGAAGTTATACTTTTTGTAAGAGTATCTCCAATGAAGTGTCAAATTTGTGATACATTGCTAAAATATAGCTCATTTTACAAAAAATTTGTTCCAACCAAATTTGGCACATGCTAAAAGTTGGAGCAAATTTGGCACACAATAGCATGGTGCATATTTTGCATCACCATAAATAATACATTTTTTTATTTACTTTTATGTCATTTTTATTATTTTAGTATTATTTTTTTATCTATTTGCATTAAATATTATCATTTTTTACATTATTATTTTATACTATCAATAATAAAATATAATGAAAAATGATTATTTTTTTTGTATATTTTCAATAAATATCAAATTAGCATTAATGAAATATTAAATTTTATAACAGTTTTTACAATTGTGTATTTGAACATAATGTTAAAAGTTGTACTAAATATATAATATATTAACTTTTTGTGTTAAATATTACACACTATTTCTATCTCCTATTGAAATAATCTAAATGTGCTAAATATATTATTGCAACATCTTTTTGTCACTACATTAAAAATGCTCTAATATAGTAACTTTAGTTGTAGTTGTGTTCCACGTAAGAAAAAAAATTGAATTGTCATCAACAATTTTTACAGTTGTGTTTTCGCAAAATTTTGTAATAATATTCCAGTGAGAGAATTCATTTTTCTAATGTATATATTATATTAGAAATTAGAATACCTACACACGTTAAAGGAAAAAACTAATTTTATATATACACGATAGACTAATTATAACAAAGACAAAAATATTAAGATGCAATATCTTTCCAGAATAGTTTTGTCCAAAAAAAATGGAGCATAAATGGTTGAGCTTTTTTTAATTGATTTGCGAATATTTCCCAAATATGAGTGCTCATCATTTGAGCACAATTTGTCCACCACCGTTCTTACTTCTTAGCAGTTGCAATAATAAATTATTAGTTCTTATCTCTATTGTACATTCTTGTCCATGAAATTTGAGGTTCAATCACAAAGTAGGGGTGTTCAGAAAACCACTCATACCGTACAAACCACTTATATTATACTATATCGCACTGCAATTTGTGGTTTAGAATCTTTCGCGGTGTGGTTATGATTTGTATTATTTTACTAAACAAAGCAATGCGGTGCGGTTTGCAGTATTAAATTTTATAAATGCGGTTCAAACCATACCGCACCACATCATTATATATATTAACTTTTTTATATTATTTTTTCAATTTTACTACATTTAAATTTAATGAATAAATATTTATATAGTATAATATAATATACACATTATCTAGTAATGTTTCATAGGATATTAACACATTCTACTTCAATCTAAATATATTCCTCCTTAATTAAAATAATATTTACTTTTATATTACATTTTTTATTTGTTATTAGTTTGTTATATTTTTATTGTTTTGCTTTAATTTTATTAGCTTGTTGTACATTTAATTATTTTGTTAAACACTCTATGGTTATGAGATTTATTATAAATATTTCTTAATTATAATATTTAATTATTAAATTATTTAGCGATAGTTATAAACCGCCCACACCGCACCGCACCACACCGCATTTTTGCAGTGCAGTTTATGCGGTTTGAGATCTATGCGGTGCGGGTTGCGGTTTGGAAAAAATTTCAAATCGCATATGCAGTGCGGTCAAAAAAATTAGAAAAAAACTACATCACCCGCACCACAAACACCCTTATCACGAACCACCTTACATGAAGAATGTATTTGCAATGGTAAAGTTATTAACACATATCATTAATTTTTTTTTTTTATAAATTTCTATTTTGTTCATTATAGCTATTATTTCATCGTTTTATTAGTCTACCACATACCATACTTTATATTTGGATTAGGACTGTAGTTTTATACATAAAAGAATAATTGGTGTGGTTAATTACTTAATAATGGTATCATCAAGAAAGTTGTCGTCATTAAATTAGCATATATATATTAGAAGATTTCTTAGTATTTGTGCTCCTAAAAAGAAGCATCTAATCTTTATCAACTCCAAATTCCTCTAAAAAGAACTCCAATAGACTGATCCTGAAATGGTTTCCCAGTTACTTTTTTTCCTTTTTAATTTTGTATGCACTTCCTAATGAACAAGATTTGATCACCCTCAGCCTCAACCAAACCTAGGATTGGATCTATTCACCTTATTTCCTTCTCTTTCCATTTTCCAACTTACAATAATTACTTTCCATATAAAATAAGGGTTATACCATTATTTTAGACTCTGTTTGTAAATTTTTTTTTAATAAAAATCATAAATAATTTATCAAACTAATACCTTAAAACAAAAACAAGATTATTCTATCTAATAATTATATTATCATATTTAATTTTTGGTTCATTAAAATCAAATTTAATAATCTATTTAAATAATTTTATAAAATACAAAATCTAAAAATTAATTTATTAAAACACATGTAATGACGAAAAAAACACTATAAAATAATAAATAAATTAGTAAAAATAACATTTTTTTAAGTGATTTTACAACCTAGACTACTTTTGATAATTTTTGACAAGATAACATTTATCTAAAATTTGACGAGATATCATCTATTTAAATTTTTTGACAGACTATTTAAATTTTTCGACCAATTATTTAAATTTTTTGACTACCTATCTAAATTTTTGATTAACTATCTAAATTATAAAAAATAATTTTCTACAAAATTATTAAAACTAGACTAAAATACAAAACAACTTAGGAACAAAATAATATCTATCTATAATTTAAACGCCAATGGTTCGAACTATTTTCCTCCTTTTTGTCGCTTCTCGCAGAGAAGAAAAATCAGTAAAGAAAATAATCAGAATCTCACCGCTTGATAATAAAGTAAGAAAAATTGGGAAATTAAAAAACAAATTAATTAAATATTGAATGAACAATAAAAAATAGTCAAGCACAAGCGCACGGATTATCAACAACTATTACATATTCATCTGCAGCACTAAAAAGAAAATAGCCAGCGGAGAGCCCAAAAACGATGGCAACAAAAACAGCGCCGTTGAAGGTCATTATTGCCAGCATTATAAGGTAACCGAGGGCGGAATTGACACCGAAGAGGAGAGCCGTGGCGAATCGAGCTTGGATTGATGGAGATTTGAATCTGATGCGACGATCTTCGAGGTACTGATAGAGAGCGGAGAAGAGGAAGCAGGCGAGTAGAGAGAGAAGGTAAGCGATGGAGGAGTGAGTCCTCCATGACTCGATTAGAAGAGTCACGTCTTTGCCCCAATAAAACGTCATCTGGATCATCATCTTCTGAGGAATTTTCTGTCTTTAATATAAAAGTGTTTAGAGAGAGAGAGGTTTGTTTTCTAAATTTAGGTGTATCTGTTGTTGAAACAATCCCAATTAATCTAGTATATTCCATATTTTTAATAAGTTTTTTTTTTTATGCTATGTAACGAGACGTTTCCAAATCAACTATTGTAGTACGTAGATATGTGTGCCATGTATGTAAAATCCAAAAACACCATTAAGCTTAAATACAAATTAAAAGATTCCTTTGGAAAAAGAATTATAAATATTATTATTCGGCTTACACTTTCTTTTTTTTTATTATTATGTAGTACAACACAAATTGTTACACTGTGATCTTCTTTGAAACAGTAGTAATTAGAATTAATGACACTTATGTTATGTGCATAATTTTTGGAAGTACTTAACAAAACTCTTTTATAATTGTATTAAGAACACTTTTACAGTCCAATTATGTATAATGTACTTTGAAAGGACTTTTAAGGAATGATCCGGAGGGAAATGGGAAGAGAGTAGCAAAATCAAACTTTGAAAAAGGGCAATACTAGAATGCTACGACTATTCAAGTGATTATCAAAAGTGAAGTAAGGGCAGTGTTAAAGCTGTATAAAATATTCTGAAGATAAGTTTGGTAAGCTGAACTTATTAAAACCAAATTTATACACAAAAAGTCTAGAAGAAAAGTAAGGTTGAATTTTCATGCAGGTTGGTTAGACTTCTTTTGGATGAGAAATAACTTGTCCGACTTCCTTCTAATATTCTCTTAGGAAAGAATAAATTGACTAGGAAAAAGTTCAAAGAATCAAATTGGAAATTCAGAATTGATTTAACTAAGCAAAACATCCAATCCAAGTATCCCACTAAAAGATCTGGAAACTAAGCAAAAGGGCATTCTCAAGGGATCACAAGCAACATCCCAAGAAACATATATGTAAATTTATAACTGTGTAGATCGAGAGATGCTATATACTTGAATAGACAAATTATATCATAAGAAATTCTTGTGATTATGGGGAGGAATTAAGTCATGATAATCCTCTGAGTAGCCAGAATAGCTCGAAGGCAAAAATTAGAGTGGGAATATTTACATTTATAATGTAAGGTGTAAGACGAAGTTGTGTCCATAAAATTTTGCTTGACGTTTTGGCTCATGCCATCTGGATTCCTTGATCAATTTTACTATACGGTTTGTTATATGTTTAGGCACGCATTGTTACATCTTTTTCTATGTAATGGGAAAGCATTGTCGTTGTCTTATTTGGTTGTTTAGACAACACTTATAAAAGTGTTGCCTCAGTAATTTGCATAGCTTTTCCCAACATGCCAAAAGTTTGAATAGCCAGAAGGTAAAAAATGCCAATCCCTCAATCAACGACAAAGCTACAAGAGTTAAGAAAAACGATTCTGAATTTTATATTTTGTATTAACATGACGTGCTGTCAATCATCAAATGCAGTTACCATATGAGTCGCTGCATAGCAATTTATAACGTTGACAAATCTATTCAAACTAAATGCTTTACAACAGAAGGCAATTTCCTCCACAAGCCTCTCTATTCATATTCTATATCTGTTGCCTAAACTCAGAAATTATCAACAATCACTTTTCTAGTGAACACGTGAAGTTTAATCAATTTGGATTAACAAGTGACACAACGTCCATTGATGTACTTACCCTGAAGGAGAGAAATATCACATAGATCACTATGAGACCAACTCCTAACATCTTGCTGGGGCGCATATTATTCCTGGGAAGCACAACGAGAGACCAAATAAGCCCCATCATAAGAAATCCCATCGTGTAAAACAAGCTGCTATCTCTCGGAACTATGTATGATCCAGGTCTCTTGTTCAAGGCTCCAAGCAAAAGTGAGATCCCTAAACCAGCTAGAGTGTTAAACATAGGACCAGCATAGCATCCTGACATTGCTATCTGCACACCATCTCCTCCATTAATTGCAAGTGCGGTATTTGACATTAAATCACCCATTGAGTTTCCCCATGCCAAGACAGTCAATCCAAGGATTGAAGGGTTAATTCCAAAAATTACACCAAAGGCCACCAGCAAAGCGACAAGCTCATTAGCAACAATGTAGAACCAGACAATGCTCATAAAGAATCCACCAAAAACCCATGGAAATAAAAATCTGCGAGGAGGCTGATCAGCTCTGGTGTGGATATATGCAAGCACACCAAATATGCAACCAAGAACAGCACCTATGACATATGCAATTTCTCCACTCAGGTTTCCAATATTTTCTTGGGTGTTCCATAAGAAAGCCAGAAGAAGGGGTGCTAATGAAGCACTGGCAACAGCATATCCTTTTGACCATCGCTCTTCCTCAACAACAGGAATAGTCAATCGCCTGGGGATTGTCAATGGCATCGCCAGCACCAACAATAACTTGGAACAAGAAAACTTTTTCTCATTTACAACTTCTTCCTCTTCATTCCAACCCCATAAAGACCTTGGACTATCTGGATTAGCCCTAATAGCCTGATTTGAATATATTGCCACATTTGAAGCCCACATCCACTGAGGTAACTTACTAGGGAGATGTGGTACATCACTTTCAGCATCTGATTCAAGTAGTGAAGTGTATACAGAGTCATCCTCTTCACTTCCATCGGAAAATATACTTCCTCTGACAGGAAGCAATGGTGTTACAGCATCCAATCTTAATTTCCGAGCATGTTTCCTTAAAAGCTCATTTGCAGCTACAGCAAATGCGTAAACCACATAAATAGAAATAAAAACTATTGCACCCGCAACAGAAACTTTACCAACCATCAAGATGATTGCAAGCGACAAAAGAGTAAAGAGAAAGAAACAAATGTCTCTGATGAAGCATTTCTTATCAATTTGAACACCCTTCTCTGCCACACAAAGAGATATGGTACCCACGACTATACAAGTAACAAAAACGGCACCACCCAAGACACTATTAAGGCCTACTTCTCCAGCATCCTTTCCAACGAACGCAGCAATGCTAGCAAACACGTCAGGAGCTCCATTCCCAAGTGGAAGCAGAGAAACTCCGGCCACAGTTGCCGGCAACTTCAGCAGACTGGAAAGCTTCTCTAAAGAACAACAAAAATAGTCCGCTGCAGTATTGCCCAATAGGTAGAACAAAGCAGCCATCCAAATCATCAACACACCATATCCTAAAAAGCTAACCTTTTCGCAATCACAATAAAAGAATGCAATGTAATTGAAGAAACCGCCAGAAGTACATTCCGGATGGGCAGTCAAGTATTCGCAGTGGTTATCATAACCCTCGTGATTTAACAAGCCAGTACACAATTTAGGATCACTCAGTAATAAATCATTGGTATCTGAAGCATTACTGGCGACAGTATAATTCGGCGAAGCGCCGTGAACTTGGGAAAGTCTCCTACGTATAACCTCAAACCGGCCACCCCGATCATGTAAACCACCTCCTCTGAAACTCCGATGAGAAGACAAAGCAGAATACGAGTTACCCAGAAATGGATTCCCGGTGAAACTATCTTTGGTATAGAATAAGAAAAACAACGCGAGAGCACAAATTCCATTGAAGACCCTACGAACTCGAGAAGCCCTGGCACCAAAAATCATTTTCGGCTCAATCCCACTCAGCCACCGGCCCCTCTCTCCAGCCCTAAAATTCTTTACGAACTGATTGGGGACTCAAGTTGGTCGAGAATTAAGAACTGCGCAGCAATAGCCAGAAGTTGAAACCCTAATTGCAAAAAATCACTAATTTGTCATAATCAATACTAGAAATTTGAAAGGGATAACCGACAAATTTGGTTGGTTGTGTACAAAAACGATCACGAGAGATTGTATTGAATATCGCCAAATTGAAAAGATATCAGTAGAATTCGTGTTGCGTAAGTACCTTGAAAGAGAGAGAGGAAGAAGAAGACCAAAGAGGAGCAGCTTCTGAGTAGCTTCTTCAAATTGCTTTTGTTTGGTTTGGACTGCCATTACCTTACACAGACCCCTCCAAGAATCCGACCGATTTATTGATTTATTTTATAAAAAATAAAAATAAAAAGGTTTGTACTGCAGTCTGCTGCTAAATATTAAAATACGGTATTTGAGGGTTTGTAGCCTATGATTTTTTATGAAATTTCTAATATACTTTTATTACATTATATTAATTAATTATTTACAATTAATAAAAATTAAATATAACAAAACAATAAATATCTTTAAAATAAATTCATTTTTAAGCAATATAATGTATAAATATTTGTTTGAACAATAAATGTATACATACTATTTAGTTAGAATTTGGCAATTTAGGATTTTATTAAAAAAAAACTATATATTTCTTTTTAGAATTAGATCTAAAGTTATTTGTAATTTGTTTTGAATTATAAAAATTGATTTATATTTTTTTGGACCATGTGTTTTGTCTTATTACCTATTTGGACCTGTGTTTTGAAAAATTATTTGACCAAAATTAAGCTCAAGGTATCATTTTATTCTATTTTGCAAAATATAGGATCAAAATTGTCATTTAACAAAACAGGGGATCCAATGGGTACCTTTTGCAAAACACAAGGTTCAAAATGGTATTTATCCAAAATTATTTTAAAAAAATTGGTACTTGAGTACAACTATTAATAAAGATTTAATATTATTAACATCAAAATAAAAGAATTGGTACTTACGTGAAACTATTAATAAATAGTTGTTATTTTTGTCATTGAAAAAAAAAAGAATTGATACATAAATAAAAGTATTTAAAAGCATTTTATATTATTGTCGTCAATATCTCTTTATATAATATATAATTAAGAGGGCCCTCTCCTCATCCCGAACTAGGGAAAAACATGAAAAATCATACTCATCCCACCCTCGCCCTAAGCCCCTTGTCTCTAGTGAGGTGGGTACCCATGAGTATCCTAACCATTCTAAAAATTGACAACCCACTATTTTACAGTCTCACCATCATTGATCTTTCATTTTCTCTCACCACAACCTCATTGTCAACCTTTCTCTTTATCTCTATCATTTAGCTTTAGGTTGAACTCCAACCTTTTTATTAGGAATAGTTGGGCCTTGTATGAACTAACTTTTCTTTAACTAGTTATGTTTCAATTGGTCCAATTGGTTGTATTTTCGTTTGGTACCTATCTCAACCCTGCTATATATTCTCAGGTCCTCTTTTATCAGTCGCAACGTTCATTTTATTGTTTTAATAAAACAAGTCTTCTTTTCCTAATACTTTTCGAGTTGGCCATCTCTCACCATCACCTTGTTAACTCTCTTACGCTTCTCGTGTTTCTCATTCCACCCTCGTCGTCACCAATCATACCCACAATAGTGAGTGCATATCTATCAACTTCAAGTGAGATCTTTTTTGCATTTTTTTCCCTTTGTTTGTTTAATAAAGTTGATTTTTTTTTCCCAAGCAATATGTATTACTTCAAGCAAGAAGAATGGCTGATTTCTAAAGAGTACATAGTTTAGAAATTAGAAAGTATATCTTGGGAAACTTTTTCTAGCTCAATTGGAGATTTGTGAGGTATATTCAATATATAGAATCAATGGAACAGTATACACAAAGGGCTTGCATTTTGCAAGCTGCCACGTAGCTCGTTTGTTACAAAAAGAATGATGCATGGGTTACAATATAACAACTTGGCATAAAATAGAGTCTAGATCTTTCTATACATAATGATTCAACTAATTGTGTATTAGGCAACTAATGGAACTAATCTATTCCTTAACAACACCCCTCAAGCGAAAGGGTGATGTTTTCACTCCGAGCTTGTCTACGAGAAATTTGAACTTGGTATGGCTGAGTCCTTTTGTCAAGCAATCTGTTATTTGATCATGATAGGGTACATAGCGTATCTCCAATTTTTTTTGCATGACTTTGTCTCTAATGAAGTGCACATCAATTTCTATATGCTTGGTGTTGACGCGGTTCTTTGGCAACAGATAATTATATGAATAAGGAGATCGATTAGTGTTAAATGATGAACCGTAATATATGAATGATCTCAAAAGAAGATTATAACTCGAATACTTTTTTAGGTGGTTCGAAGGTTAAAATCCTTCTAGTCCACCAGCCACTATTACTGATACATCTCTGATATTCCTTACAGGGTGTTTCTTTACAAATTAGAAGCCAACCCTTTGCAACACCCAGGGTCTCCATATTTATAGGGAGAGGACACCTGGGCATTGGCAAAGGGGATCATCCCGTGACCTTCTTACCCATCATGTCACTTCTGTGACATTTATGATTAATTCCTAAAATCTGACAATGAAGTGTGGTATAATCAATAGGTAAGGGAAATAATGGGCCGCATGGCCCAAACCAGTCATGGGGTGCCTGAACACGCATGTTTATGCTGCGTGTCCGAGAATTCAGGAAAGGAGTAGACACGTGATGTCTAATATGTGCATCTTTACATTGTGTGGTTGACTTTATAAAGGTTTGGAGGTGTCAGCTCCAGATCGTACCCCGAGCTTGATGTGGTCTCAGCTCGTGGTGTCCACACTGCTGACCTGATGCCTTCGAGTATTCTTACTAAACCATTGGCTACCTCGAGCTAAAGAGGTAGAGACTCATAACAGCAGCTTCGGGTAGGTGGCTTCCACGTGGCTGATAGGATTATGCCCTTTTCCAGCTCGCTAATACTCCGTGGATATTTAGGGCGTACATTTTCCCCCAAAGCCCCTGCTCGTGGCATATGACGTCACATGTGGCCACAGTGGGGGCTTTTAGGTTTCCCTATGGACTCTTCATGTCCCACCCATTACGCTGGTATCGAATACGTGGAGCATCGTGGTTGGTGACGGTCTGTCTTCCGAGAACCACATTAAATGGTCTAGCCTATCTTCGGCCGTCGTTTCGTCTTTCGAGTTGTGATCCTCGTATCCTTCATCAAGACAATCAAACGGCCCTCATTCTTTTGTCTTTTACGTATATATAAGTTGGCCACCTTTTTATTTGAAATTTTTTCTCATCTTCTTTCTTCTCTCTTCTCAGTCTCAAAACCCTTTATTTCTTTCGGTCACTGTTCCAAACGTTCCTGTGTTTCAGACACGAGGGTTCTTTCGTGACTCCGGTTCCCAAGATTCCACCAGGATTCCAACCCCGACGCTCTGTTTAGTCTTTACGCAGCAAAAAACTTATGTAAGTCCTCTGTTTGTTGTATGCTTTAAATGTTTCCATTTTTCTTTGCTTAGGTGAACTTCCTTCTTAGCCGCATGCAGTAGGTTGTTTTTCTTTGCTGGTATTTTGTGCGTAGGTTTTTATCCTAAGGGTATCGACCGTAGGACAGAGAATGCTTAGGAAAATGACTCATAGGACAAAGTTCTGGGGTGATTTTTCTGGGTAAAATTTTTTTTGCCTGTTTGGGACAACAAGTTTCTGGGGTGCAAAAAACCGGGTAGCTTCGGAGACACGCTTCACAGGAAGGGAGCTGGGACTAGTGAATGCAATAAGTGAGTCCGGAAGGAGAAAGAGATTCTCACTGCCCGAAGTTGGAGTTCTGACTATAGCTGCAACCTATCTCATATTGGGGAGACGATCACAAACTAGAAATATCATAAGAGAAGAAGAAAAAGCTTATGGTTTATTGTCTTTCTTCATTCAAGTCAGATAGTTGATCGTGCCCAAAGGTCCCACTTGAGGGTATGGAAGAAGAAAAAGAGCAGAAGAGCTACGAATAGAATCACTTGGAGCTAGGTGCTTCTCCCTCCGCTGGCTAGTACCTCCTCTATTCCATTTCTCTGTCCTAAACCCCCCTGCAAAGCCCAAAGGCGGTTTTGCCTTTCAAAACTTTCCTTCCAAGGCAAACTTTATTCTAACCCTCTTGACACACGGATCCCCAGCAATCGGGGACCCGTTGGGAGCATAGGCGCGTGTTCATAGAACCGCGTGGTCTCACTCGCTGCAGGCTGGGATTACCTCAGCTCGTGTAAAGGAAACCATTCTTCGTGCTAGATTCTTCCTCATGCTTAGGTCGCCTTTTCTAAACTTTCTTCATCTTTGTTCGCTAGGCGACCAGATGGGACCCAGGAAGAATATGCCCAAGAAAAATGCCGCTAGCTCGTCATCCCAGCAGGCCAGCAAAGGAAAAGAGGTGGCAACAGACTCCCTAATTCCCCACTTCGGTCCCACCGTGGAGAAGGAGGTCGAGGTAGGACCTGACGCCTTCTTTGAGGCCGAGAGGATTGCCTCGAAGGTGACAACCCAGGGGAAAGTCAATAAAATCATGCTCTCCCACAACATCGAGATAGGGAAGGGCGCCCTGGTCGTCCGTCCTCCCCTGGAGGGCGAGCGGAGCTGCGCACCGCTCGATGAGGAGTTCGCAGCCTGGAGCGACGAACACCTCAAGGCTGAGGCCTTTCTCCCCTTGGACCAGTACTTCGCAGACTTCTTAAATTTCGTGAAGCTGGCCCCCTTTTAGCTCCCCCTAACTCCTACCGTCTGTTAGCGGGGTTGAAGTACTTGTTCCTGAAGCAAGAATTGGAGGTCCCCACGCCGGCGGACATCCTCTACTTCTTCTGCCTCAAAGCCAGCCCGGAACAACGGGGGCAAGGTGACGGGTTCTACTACCTGACCCGTTTTCCCAATTCGACCGCGGTCATCGAGCTACACAGCCACCCCAATGACTTCAAGGATCAATTCTTCATGTCCACGGGGTTTCGCAACTGCGAATACCATTACTTCAACCGTCCTCGTAAGTTCCTTCTAACTTTTGCTCGCAAGCTTGTCGCTGATTAGTCTTTTTCCATTCGTTCCTGACTTGAAAACTATCGTGCAGCTATTTTCGCGAGGACGGCTAAGTCGGTGACCCTTGGGGGTCAGTACGAAACCTTGGCGAGACTCCCCCCAAGTGAAAAAGACTATCGCCAGCTCGTGCCTGATGAGAGGATGCTGGCATGTAAGTTAATTTCCTCAGGCCAGACTCTAGCTTTGAGGAGGCCGCGGACCATCCCCGCTACTCGCGAGATGGTGCCCATCCCCAAGGAGGAGGCCGCGGATGAGGACGAGGAGGACGAGGTCCCCCTCGTGCGCTGGAAACGGGCTCTTGAGGTCGCCCAGGAGGTCAACGCGGAGCGGACCCAGTCCGGGGCAGCAGCCGGCCCCTCCGGTCAAGGTAACCCTTACTTATTTAGGGACTTAGACAGGGCCGCCACAGACCTACGGCTTGCTAGGTTTAACCCAGCCAACTCGTTCACCGCCACCAAAATGACCCAGACCGCAACATCACTCTACTCTAGTGTGTTGACCAGCTCGTGTTGCGTCATGACATGGGCCGCCCTAGGGGTACTGTAGTAGTAGATAATACCCTGGCCTTTAGGTCGGCCTTCTTTGAGGAGTACGAGACCAACCTTAGGTCGTGGCCCTCCCTTCTAGAGGGTGTAGTAGCTCCAGGTCTTAGGCAGTATGTAGAGGAGTCCAATCCTGAGGCGGATCCGGACCCAGATCCTCCTCTCACTCGTGAAGTCATTATCTTAGACTCCCCCGTAGAAGCTCCGGGGCTGGAGGTCTTGACAATAGATTTCTCCTCTAGCTCGGAGGGTAGGACCCTTTTCAATACATACTTTAGCCCTTTTTTTTTTGTTTTGCAATCAAATATTTTTACATGCATATTAATGATTTGTTGTCTTTGTTTCAGGCGAGGAGATATCGCAGCCCGGGGACAATGTTCTGTGATCTATGTTCCAGGGGGGAAATCCCTCCTCCGGGTCTTCCGGGCCCTTGGTGAAGAGGCTTCGGTTGGCCAAGAAAACCCCTAGGACTTCTTCCAAGTCTACTGCCAAGGGGGAAAGTCAGGGTCCTGCCGCCATAGAGAAGGTGCTTCCACCCCCTCCTGCAGTGGAGAGATGGCTCCACATCCCCCGCGACCTCCTGTCCCTAATCGAGAATAGGAGGTACCCACTGGGACCTTTCCAGCTCCGACCCCCGGTGTGCGCGTCCCGGTCAACCCTCAGGCCTTGGAGAAAATCCACGAGGTCTTTAGGGGGATGGTCTAAAAAACCGCGACCTACATGGTGTACCACTGCTACAACGCCCCCTCGAGGGACTTGCGGGAGATCGAGATGAGGAGCCCCGAGAACGTGATGGTGTCTTCATTGGGGATGACCTTCACGGTAAGTTTGCTCTACCACTGGTTCTTTTTGTTTGTTTTTGTTTTTTTTTCTTTTCTAAGGCACTTACCTTATTATCTTTTTGTCTTGCAGGCAGCTTTGGCTTTCCACCGGAGCATATCTCGGTCCAGGGCCAGGATGGATGAGATCAGGGGCGAGCACCAGGCTACCCAGGCCGCCCGCGCAGACTGCCTTGGTTGCTGCGCAGGCCGAGCTGGAGGCATCTCGAGCCAAGCTGCTGGAGGCCGAGGCTGCCAAGGTCGCCCAAGACACCGCGAAGGTCGAACTCGAGGAGGCCAAGGCCGCCCTTGTAGCGGAGAGGGCAGCTTCCAGCTCCTCCATGGAGGCCATGCAGTACCATTGCTGGGCCTTCAACCAGGATGGTGACTTTTCCTTCCTGGGGCCGGATGTGTGGGAGTCCTTCTTGGAGAAGTTTAAAGCTCGCCTTCAACAAGAGGCGCCCTCCGAGACCGGGGAGACCTCCACTGCCACCGAGCAGGATGGCGAGGGGGTGACTTCATCAGAGCGGCCTGGCAGGGCTTAGGATTTTTCTCCTTTCCTTTTATTATTTACCTTTTTTTTTATTTGTAATGTTTCATTACGAGGTTTTTTTCCTCGAAACAATTGGTATCCCCAAATTTATTTCAATCTATTTACATTTTTTTTTTCTTGACCTTACTGTTACTCCTCTTCAATGCATTTGGTGAGAACTTAGTTTCTGTTGGTGTTGTGATTGACATCTTATGCTTTTTAGGAAAAAACATCTGTTAATCAATTTGAACCAACTTCTAAGACTTAGGACCTAGTTGTATCCAGGATATTAATTTGAAAACTTAGTTCGCGTCAATCCTTTATTGATATCTCGTGCTTTTCAAGAAAAACATCGATCAATCAATTTGAACTAACTTCTTAGTTTTAGGACCTGGTTATATCCAGGATATTAATTTGAAAACTTATTTCGCGTCAATCCTTTATCGATATCTCATGCTTTTTAAAAAAAAAACATCGATCAATCAATTTGAACTAACTTCTAAGTTTTAGGACGTGGTTATATCCAGGATATTAATTTGAAAACTTAGTTCGTGTAATGCCCAGGATTCCCTAATATGGTTTAATGGCCAGATTAGTAGGCCGGGAGGGTCATAACTGTTTAATTATGCTATTAAATGTGTTTATGCATGTTTATGAGAATTATATTATAATATGATGTTAAATGCATGCATGTGAGTCCACATTTGTTTACAGGGGTGTTTTGGTAATTTGGCCGTTGAGGGCATAATTGTATACTTGTTTGTATGTCAATGATATAGTGTGAGACCACATTATAATGTGGATTGGTTTGAGTATCTCGACATGAGACGATCTTTAAATATGATTTATCGGTTTGGTCATAACAGGTTTGAGATCGGGGCTTGGGGTGAGTCTCGGGGTGATTTTAAATGGATAGAGCGTTTACGGGGATTTTGGGGTAACGAGATATGAAATATTGGTGTTTGAGAATATTGAGATTAGCGGGAATCGGGAAGCGTTAATTATGATTAACGGGATAAGTGGAAAGTACCAATTTTACCCTTAGAATAGTTTGAGAAGCTTTTGATGACTTAAGGGTATTTTGGTCATTTAGGTCTGGATATATATGACTTAAGGGCTGCACGCACCAAAAATTCTCCCCTGTAGAAGCTTGTGGATTAAACAGAGTAAAACAGAGAGATTTTCTCCTTTCCGTACACCACACCTCTCCAATTTCTTCTTTGGTGTTCTTGAGCTCTAGGTGGGGATTCAAGCTAGGAAATCCAAGGGCTGAGTTAGTGGACCTGGTTTAGCTATTGAGGAAGGTTCAAAGCTGGTTTCAAGGTGATTTCTAGTCACTAGTTCAGGTTGTGCTCTGTTTTTCTCTTTAGTTTTTCAGTTTTGATTCTTGTTGGAAGATTGGATTTGAAGAGGTTTTAATTAATGATAAGTTTGGGTTTTGATGAGGGTGAGTTATGGGTGGTGTTTAGAGATTAAAATGGGTGTTTGGGGGAGGTTTTGAGTTGGTTTGAAGGGCTGGTTTGAGAGGAAAAACACAGGGGAGAATTTCTGGTGCGTGAGCCCTTATGGTTGGTCTGGGCTAGGCGCCGCGCTGCGGCTGTGGTGCGCCGCGGCCCTTGGCATCTGGCAGGGAAGGCCCTCTCTGTCTGGAGGGCGTGCCGCGGCGCAGCAGGGGAAGGCCGCGGCCCTTAAGGTCATTTTGGCCAGAATCATGTTTTTAGTTTGGGGATTCAAACCTTAGGCCTTGGGGTTGTACCTAGTACCCGGTTGGGTAGTGCTTGATGTCTCGGAGGCAGGGTTTTGGTTTGGGAACCCTCAGTTATCATTTTTATTGATGAATCCTATATTTTGGTTATGACCAGGTGACCATCAAGGAATTTAAAGGTTGATCATTCTCAGGGGTCGTTCATATAATAATTCTCACTCGAACCAGAGGTAAGAAAACAGTGTGTGAATACAGTTGCACCCTGTATAGGTATATGACATGCATGGTTTGACATTGAGGCATGTTGGTTGATATATGTGGACATGGATTGCATATTAAATGCTAGTGAACACTAATTACTTGTCTATGGCACTGACTAGTCAGGGACCGACCCTAAAGTCGATGAACACGCATTGAATGGCTCTATGGCATTAATGTGGGACCGACCCTAAGGTCGAAGAAATTATAAGCGCTTGCCTGGTCTAAGACCAGATGTTCATAGCCAAGGTATATGACCCCGGTGACCGCTTGTCACATGGCTAGGGGATGCTGTCCATAGTTACGACTCTAGAGTCGGAAGGAAGGTTATGTTGGTAACCAATCACCATGCACCTGTCCTGATCAAACTTATGAAAGAACCACTATCGACTAAGCCCTGGTGACCCTATCGTCACATGGCCAGGAGGGAGCTGTACCCATTATTGTGACTTTTGGCTATTGTCACCTATCTCCTTGGACTGTTGATCCTGAACAATTATTATGACTATTGTTGATATTATATCATGCTTTATTGTGTTTTCTTGCTAGGCCTTGGCTCATGGGTGCTATGTGGTGCAGGTAAAGGGAAAGAGAAGCTCACCCAACCCTGAGTGGAGAGCTTGGGCGATGTTGTGTACATATTGGGCCGCTTGACCACCACGGTCAGGGAGTTCTCAGAGGGACTAGGGGTTTACCCTATTTTGCCGCTTAGGCCGGCGGGGACTGGAAATTTGAAACAGTAGCAACTCTTTTGTACTATGAATAGCTTGTAAACATTTTGGAAGGCTCATGAGCTGTTTATTTACTTAATGAAATGTATCATTCCCTTTTTATTGGTTTTCACCTTAACCTAACAATAACACTTAGATCACGTTTTTAACCAAAGGACTCAGGTAGCGGGTCAAATTTCTGGTTCACTGTAACTGTTCTGGGGTAGCCAGGGCGTTACAGTTCGCGTCAATCCTTTATCGATATCTCGTGCTTTTTAAGAAAAACATCGATCAATCAATTTGAACTAACTTCTAAGGTTTAGGACCTGGTTATATCCAGGATATTAATTTGAAAACTTAGTTCGCGTCAATCCTTTATCGATATCTCGTGCTTTTTAAGAAAAACATCGATCAATCAATTTGAACTAGCTTCTAAGTTTCAGGACCTAGTTATATCCAGGATATTAATTTGAAAACTTAGTTCGCGTCAATCCTGTATCAATATCTCGTGCTTTTTAAGAAAAACATCGATCAATCAATTTGAACTAACTTTGAAGTTTTAGGACCTGGCTATATCCAGGATATTAATTTTAAAACTTAGTTCGCGTTAATCCTTTATCGATATCTCATGATTTTTAAGAAAAACATCGATCAATCAATTTGAACTAACTTCTAAGTTTTAGGACCTGGTTATATCCAGGATATATATGCCCCCCAAGTAATTAGGAAAGGGTCTTTCGTGGTTACTTGACATTACATTCACAATCATATACAATAATGCAAAAAGATTAACTCTTATTACTTAATAAATAAAATATGGCTTTTCTATCTAAGCCCTGGAAAGGTATTATTGATAATATTTCTTTAAGTGTATAGCGTTCCAGGTCCGTGGGACTGCTTCTCCATTAAGCCGAGTTAGTTTGTAGGTTCCTTCTTTCACGACCTCGGTTATTTGATAGGGTCCTTCCCAGTTTGGTCCCAACACTCCGTCCTTGGGATCCTTGCTGGCTAGGAAGACTCTCCTGAGGACCAGGTCGCCAACGCTAAAGACACGTTTGTTGACCTTTGAGTTGAAATAACGAGTGACCTTCTGTTGATAATGCTCGAGCTGCAGCTGTGAAGCTTCTCGTTTTTCGTCAATTAGGTCGAGAGACGCGCAGAGCAATTTTTCATTCCGATCTTGGTCAAATGTCTGGATTCTATGCGAGGCTACCTTTACTTCGACAGGAAGGACTGCCTCACTCCCGAAAGCTAAGGAGAAAGGAGTATGACCCGTCGGCGTTCGATGTGAGGTCCGGTATGCCCACAGTACCTGAGGGAGCTATTCGGGCCAAACTCCCTTGGCTTCATCCAGTCTTTTCTTAAGGCTTGCCTTTAGCGTCTTATTGACAGCCTCGACCTTCCCATTGGCCTAGGGATAGGCCACGGAGGAGAAGCTTTTAACAATGTCATGCCTCTCACAGAATTCGATGAAGAGGTCGCTATCGAACTGCGTTCCATTATCCGACACGATCTTCTTTGGCAGCCCGAATCGGCAGATAATACTTTTGACCACGAAGTCGAGGACTCTCTTTGAAGTGATCGTCTCCAAGGGCTCTGCTTCTGCCCACTTGGTGAAGTAGTCGATAGCCACCACCGCGTAGCGAACTCCTCCCTTTCCAGTAGGGAGGGTACCAACCAGGTCAATCCCCCAGATCGCGAACGGACACGGGGACGAGATCATCTTCAGCTCGACCGGGGGAGCTCGGGCAATTGTGGCGCATCGCTGGCACTTGTCACACTTTTTTAAGTAGGAGATCGAGTCCTTTGAAAAAGTAGACCAATAATATTCTTGTCTTAGTATCTTCAGGGCCAGGCTTTGCCCCCCAGTGTGATCTCTGCAAAAACCCTCGTGCACTTCCCGCAAAATGGTCTTCGCCTCGCTTGGCAGAACACACCGTAGGAGAGGTAAAGAGAATCCACGTCGGTATAATATCCCATCTATCAATGTATACCTTGGAGCCTGGTAAACTACCCTCCTTGCGTCATTTCCTCCTCGGGTAACTTTCCTGCTGTGAGATACTCGAGGATGGGAATCATCCAAGTCGGTCTGGCATCAATCAACTCGACCTCCGCCCCGACCTCCTCTATGCTTGGTATTTCCAAGAACTCTACCGGCACCAGTCCCAAAGTCTCCGCCTCCCCAGAGGTAGCGAGCTTTGCCAGGGCGTCCGCGTTGGCATTTTGCTCCCAAGGTATATGCTCGATTGAGCCGCGCTCAAATGCGGATAGCTCGTTCTTTACCTTGGCCAGGTAAGCAGCCATCTTGGTTCCCCCATGCTTGGTATTCCCCTAACACTTGGTTTACCACGAGCTAGGAATCGCTGTAACACTGGACGGAGCTGGCCTTCAGCTCCTGGGCTACCCTTAGCCCATCCAGTAAAGCTTTGTATTCAGCCTCGTTGTTGGACGCTTTGAATCTGAATTGTAATGCCGAGTGGAATCGATGTCCTTCTGGGGATATCAATATGATTCTAGCCCCGGAGCCGTTCTCGTTAAATGAGCCATCTACGAAGACCTTCCACGAGGCCTGGGCTGACTCTTCTACAGGATCTTCTCGGAACCCTGTGCACTCTGCCACAAAATCAGCCAGGGCCTGGCTTTTTATTGCAGTTCGCGGTATGTACAATATCTCAAATTGGCTGAGTTCGATAGCCCATTCCAACAGACGTTTCGATGCTTCAGGATTTTGCAAAACCTGCCTTAAAGGCTGATCGGTTATGACGTGTATTGAGTGGGACTAGATATACGGCCTGAGCTTTTGGGAGGCCGTAATGAGGCAGAAAGCCATCTTTTCCATCAACGGATATCGGGATTCAGCTCTGAGAAGCCTCTTGCTGATGTAATAGACAGGCTTTTGAGATGGGTCTTCTTCTCGGACTAATACGGCGCTAGCTGCATCCTCCGTGACAGCTAGGTAAAGGAAAAGAGGCTCTCCTACCATTAGTTTGGACAATACGGGTGGCTCGGCTAAATGTGCTTTCAGGTCGAGGAAGGCACGTTCGCATTCCTCGGTCCACTCGAATTTTTTATTTCCCCGGAGCAGGTTGTAGAATGGAAGACATTTGTCGGTTGATTTATAAATAAACCGATTGAGGGCCGCCACCCTTCCTGTCAGAATTTGAACGTCTTTTCGCGACCAAGGTGAGGGCATCTCGAGTAGCGACCTGATCTTATCGGGGTTTGCTTCTATTCCCCTTGTATTGACGATGAAACCCAGGAACTTTCCTGACGCGACCCCGAAAGTACACTTTTGGGGGTTTAGCCTCATGTCGTATTCTCTCAATATATTAAAGCATTCCTCCAGATCGGAGACATGGTTATCGGAAGTTTTTGACTTGACCAGCATGTCGTCAACATACACTTCCATATTCTTCCCGATCTGGTTGGTAAACATCCTATTTACCAACCTCTGGTATGTAGCCCCAGCGTTTTTCAGTCCGAAGGGCATGACCTTGTGACAATAAACGTTAGTTAGGGTCATGAAGCTAATGTGTTCCTGATCTGCCAGATTCATGGCGATCTGGTTATAGCCCGAGTATTCATCCATAAAAGACATGAGCTCATATCTCGCCGTGGCATCTACTAATTGGTCCATCCTTGGCAAGGGGAAGCAATCTTTGGGGCAGGCTTTGTTCAGATCGGAGAATTCGATGCAGGTCCGCCATTTCCCGTTGGGCTTCGGGACCAACATAGGATTGGTGACCCAGATCGGGAATTTTGCTTTGCGGATAAAGCCGCACTTTAAGAGTCGGGCTACTTCCTCCTCTAAGGCCTCAGCTCGGGTTGTCTCTAGGCGCCTTTGTTTCTTGGACTTTGCAGGCACACTTTTATCCAAGTGGAGGGTGTGCATGATGACGCTCGGACTGATCCCTACCATGTCTCCATGAGATCAGGCAAACACATCTAGATTCTCCCGCAGAAACTTAATCAGCTCCGCCTTCCTTCTGCTACATAGATTTTTCCCGAGTTTTACCGCCTTCGAGGGGTCTTGAGGGTCGACGTTTACTTCCTCGAGCTCTTCGATGGCCTGGAGCTCGGATCTATCCTCACCTACTCTGGGGTCAATATCATTATTTAATATGATATTCTCCCCTTTGGCATTCTAAGGTTTTTCAATCTCAGGACTAGGCACAAGTTCCTGAGATTCCTCATTCCCGCCCTGAATGGTCATCGTCCGCTGCCCGGGTTTTGATTTTTCCTTGATATAAATGCTATAGCATTCCCTGGCAGCAAGCTGATTGCCTCGGACTATGCATATCTCCGAGGAAGAGGGGAATTTTAGCGCGAGGTGGCGGATGGAGGTTATTGCTTCGAACGCTATCAAAGTAGGTCGGCCCAAAATAGCATTGTACGCGGCAGGACAATCGATGACCACAAACTCGAGGAGTTTTGAGACAGTCTGGGGTCCCTCTCCCAAGGTGATCACCAGCTCGATTGTTCCTATTGTTGCCGGCCCTTCTCCAGAGAATCCATATAGCATCATGGAGGTCGCTTTCAACTCAGTGACAGATAAACCCATCTTTTCCAGTGTAGACCAGAATAGCAGGTTCACCGAGCTCCCATTGTCGACCAGTATCCTCCTAACTCTCCTGTTAGCGAGCTGAGCGGCTACGACCAGAGGGTGGTTATGAGGGAACTGGACGTGACTGGCATCTTCCTCGGTGAATATGATTGGTTGTCTCTCTAATCATTGTTGCTTGGGTAGATACTGCTCAGGGATGAACTCCACTCCATTATGAGCCTTAAGTTTGTTGACATATCTCTTCTGGGCACCTCTGCTCGTGCCAGCCAAATGGGGGCCTCCAGAGATCGTAGAGATCTCTCCTCCTATAACAGGAGGAGGGATGTCCTGATCTATCCGAGACCCGGGCTGACTTATCGGAGCTTCCTGAGTTGGCTGGCCGGCGGGAACCCTATTCTACGCATACTGAGCCAAGGGTTCGGCTCTGATGAGAGTCTCGATCTCATCCTTCAGGTGCCTACAATCATCAATGTTGTGGCCAATTTCGTTGTGGAACCGACAAAACTTGGAGGGGTCTCGCTTACCCTTCTGGTGCTTCAACGGTTCCAGCTTCTTCCAGGGGAGGCGAGCAAAGTTTGCTAGGAAATGTTTTTCCCTAGTGTGTGTGAGCTCGGTATAAGTCACATAGACTGGCTTAAACTTTTCCACGGACTTGTTCTTCTTCGACCAGTGCTGGCCACCCTCGCTGCTCCCTTTTCTCTTGCCTCCACCAAACTGGTTATTCTGTGTAACGGTTTGTGTCATTGTCACGACATCCGTTCCTACTCCAGCGGGCTGTTCAGGGGCCTGGTTGGTTCCCGCAGCTGACGCTCGCGCCTCCTCCGGGTTTATCCATCCCTGGGTCCTATTTAGGAATTCATTCATGGTACTAACACCTTTTCTCTGTATCTCTTCCCAGAGCCGACCTCCAACGAGGATTCCAGTCCTCAAGGCCATAAGCTTGGAATTTTCATTTGCGTCCCTGGCCCGAGCCACGACATTTGCGAATCTTCTCAGGTAAGATTTCAAAGGTTCGTCGGGCTGTTGTCATACGTTCGCCAGGGTGTCGGCTTTGACGCGGGCAGCCTGAGAAGCTCAAAATGCCCTCTTGAAGTTGGCAGAAAAGGTTTTCCACGAGCTAATGGACTGCTTTTTACTCTGCTTGAACCATTCCCTGGCTGGCCCAATCAAGGTGGAAGGAAATATTAAACATCTCAGCTCGGGACCGATGTTGTGGGCCATCATTAGGGTGTTGAACATACCCAGATGATCCGACGGGTCCCCGTCCCCATTGAACTTGGACAAGTGAGGCATACGGAAACCAGGTGGATATGCCGTAGCTGCTATGCTGGGGGCGAAGAGCTCGAGTTCGTCCCCCGAATCGTACTCATCTTTTTTCTTTTTCCTATAAGAGCTTCCTCATCAGCTCCTCCATCTGAGCCAGTTGCTCTAGGGTTTGGTCCTTGCTTCCCCTGTTGTTCTGGGGCTGTTCAACAACTCCAATTCCATTGTACGTGTTGGGCAGGTTATAGTCCCTCCTGTCTTGAGATAGGTTATGTGGGACATTCCCGCTGTCACGTACTTCAGATAGGCCCTCCCCTTGGCGAGCACGACTGCTATTTCCAGGTGGATCTCCTCTCTAATAGTTAAGACGATCTCGGAGGTCGCCCCGCGGGGTGGCCCGAGGGCTTTGAGCCGAGCTCAAACGATGGCGCAGGTCTTCGCCGGACCTGTTATATTATGATATGATGTGAAATGCATGCATATGAGTCCATATTTACAATTACAGGGGTGTGATGGTAATTTGGCCCGTTGAGGGTAAATTAATTATTTGTACGCGTGTTGGTGATATATCTTGAGACCACATTACGATGTGGGTTTGTTCGAGCCATTTGGCATGAGACGATCAAGGAATGTTAATTATCAGTTTGGTCATAACAGGCTTAAGCTCGGGGCTCGGGGTGAGTCTCGGGGTGTTTTAATGATTAGAGTGTTACCGGGCATTAAAGGGTAACGGGATGTGAAATATTGGTGTTTGAGAATATTGAAATTAGCGGGAATTGGGAAGCGTTAATTATCATTAACGATATAGGTGGAAAATGCCAAAATTACCCTTGAAGTGGTTTTAGAAGCTTTATTGGACCTAGGGGTATATTGGTCATTTGGCTTGGATATATATGATGTTTAGAAGGCTGTAGAAACCGTACAAAACAGAGCAAAAACAGAGAGTGAACTTTCTCCTTCCCGTGCATCCATTTCTCTCTTTTCTTCTTTGGGGTTTTGAGCTCAAAGGGTGGATTCAAGCTAGGAGATCAAGGGGCTAAGGTTGTAGACTTAGTTCAGCCATTGAAGAGGGTTTGGTTTTGAATTTGAGGTGAGTTTTATCCATTATTTTTCTGGTTATACTCTGTTTCCATTTTAAGTTTTCAGCTCTAGATTTAAGTGTGGAAAGTTGGAATCAAGGGGAGTTTTTGTGGTGTTATACTTGGGTTATGATGAGGGGGAGTTATGGGTGATGTTTGGAGGTTTAAATGGGTGTTTGGAAGAGGTTTTGAGTTGGTTTGAAAGGCTGGTTCTAAGGAAAAACGCAGGAAGATGCTTGTTGGTGCGTGCTGAATTCTGGGTTATTTAGCATAATGAGCCGCGGCCTGTCTAGGGTGTGCCGCGGCCTGAGATGGCTTTAGAGGTGGAAACACCTCTGTCAGGAGGGTGAGCTGCGACATGGCTCTGGTGAGCCGCGGCCCATCAGGGAAAATTTGGCCAGAATAGTGTTTTTAGCATGGGGATTCAAACCTAAGGCCTCGGGGTTGAACCTACTACCTGGTTGAGTAGTGTTTGATGTCCCGGAGGTTAGGTTTGGGTTTGGGAACCTTTTATTGTTCATTTTATTGATGGAATCCCATACTTTGGTTATGACCAGGTAACCGCTAAAGGACCAAAAGGTTGATCGTTCTCAGGGTTGTTCTTGTATTCATTCTTGCTCGAACCGGAGGTAAGAAAATTGCACCCAAAGTGTGACATGCATGGATATTTGTGAGGCATGCTGATTGTATAAATATGGACATGGATTGAATACAGAATCGACAAAAGTGTTAGTATCAGCTGTGAAGCTGTGACTTATTTGTCAGGTTCGGCAGTGATACTGGACACAGGTCAGGTAGAGCTGATTTATTTGTCAGAACGGCCTTAGCATGAATCACGCAAGCTAACAGAGATTAGATCTAATCGACTACTAGCATTGAATGACTCAAGGAGCATTAATGCCTGACCGACCCTGAGGGTCGATGATTAAACAGAGCTTGGAGGCTAGTGGCTTACCTAGCAGCCACTCTCCCGCTAGAAAACAGAGCTTGGGGGCTAGTGGCTTACCTAGCAGCCACTCTCCCGCTAGAAAACAGAGCTTGGAGGTTGGTGGCTTACCTAGCAGCCACTCTCCCGCTAAAATCATGTGATGTTCATTTGCTTGCTTAAGAGCTTTATGATTCAGTGTGATTATAATGATAATCATTTGATAATGTTTATAAAAAGTATTATGTTTTCTTGCTGGGCTTTGGCTATGGGTGCTATGTGGTGCAGGTAAAGGGAAAGAAAAGCTCACCTAGCCTTGAGTGGAGAGCTGATGTGGTGATGTGTACATATGCGGCTGCTTGACCACCACAGCCAAGGAGTTCTCAGAGGAACTAGGGGGTTTACCCTATTTTTGCCGCTTGGGCCGGCGGGATTGTAAATTTAAAACTAGTAATGACCATTTTGTACTGAGAACCACTTGTAAATGTTTTGTTTAGCTCTGCAGAGCAGTTTGTAATGAAAATCTCCATTTCCTTTTTATTGGTTTTATGCCTTAACCTGTTAATTACACTTAGAGCACGTTTTTGACCAAAGGACTCGGGTAGCGAGTCAAATTTCCGGTCCACCATTCACCGTAACAGTTCTGGGGTAGCCAGGGCGTTACACATGCCACTTCGATTACTCCCGGTCCAGTAACTTCCATTTGAGATGCTCGGAGCCCGCCGCTGAGGGTGAGGATCCGGGATTTCTCTGGGCGCCCGGCTGCGATGGGAAGGTCTGACGGAAGGAGGATTTCTCTTGTTGCTCCCATGAGCCGAGATGTCTCGGACTAGACGGGGAGGAGATGGATATCTTATTGGTGATGGAGGATGCCTGACTGATGATGCGATCCTGGTCCCATCGGGGCGGATTAAGTTAGGTCGCGGCCACTCCGTTCTACCAACCCCCACGTCCTGCGCTCGGCGGTCTGAGCATGGTGCAGGACAGCTGGCCGGGGAGGGCTGGCATCGCGAGCCCTCCCCGGATCTTCTTTGTGAGCTACCACGAGCCCTCCTAGGTGCACTCGAGGGTGGAACTGAACTGGGAATTGAGGTCCGGACCGATCGGCTGAATGGCTGATCAGCCCTAGGAAGTTCCTCAAATACAATTTCCTGGTGGTGCGACATGGGAGTAGAATTTGATGTCGAGGGTCTGGCCGACCGGCTGGGCCTGGGCCGATTACCTCGGCGGGACTTATGAGTCCCACCATTCCTCTTTCCGATGTTAGAATCGGTTATTAGAGGGGGTAATCGGGCCAAAACCTCTCCGATCTACTTGTTTATTTTCGCCAGCTGACTCCTCAACTGTGCATTCTCCATTTATACCGCCGTGTAGAAATCCGGGTTCGGATTGGGCGGCCGGGGAGCTGAACTTCCAGTGTCGTCTTGGCCCATTGGCTGCTTCACTGGTCGCTACTGAACCTCAGGGTTTTGCTCGTCGGATATGGCGGCATGGTGGGCCTCCTCCCCATCACGTTGATCCGCCTCGTTACCATGTCTCGAGTGAGTAACTACCATGGTTGGGTTTTTGCGATAGCACCAATCTAAGAACTCTCAATGAAAGCACCAAACTGTTGACGCAGTTCTTCGGCAAAAGATAATTATATGAATAAGGAGATGGATTAATGCTAAATGATGAACCGTAATATATGAATGATCTCAAAGGAAGATTATAACTCGATTACTTTTTTAGGTGGTTCGAAGGTTAAAATCCTTCTAGTCCACCAGCCACTATTATTGATATATCTCTGATATTCCTTACAGGGTGTTTCTTTAAAATTAGAAGTCAACCCTTTGTAACACCCAGGGTCTCCATATTTATAGGGAGAGGACACCTGGGCATTGGCAAAGGGGATCATCCCATAACCTTCTTACCCATCATGTCACTTCTGTGACATTTATGATTAATTCCTAAAATCCGACAATGAAGTGTGGTCTAATCAATAGGTAAGGGGGATAATGGGCCGCATGGCCCAAACCAGTCGTGGGGTGCCTGAACATACACGTTTATGCTGCGTGTCCGAGTATTTAGGAAAGGAGTAGACACGTGATGTCTGATATGCGCATGTTTACATTGCGTGGTTGACTTTATAAAGGGTTGGAGGTGTCAGCTCCAGATCGTACCCCAAGCTTGATGTGGTCTCAGCTCGTGGTGTCCACGCTGCTGACCTGATGCCTTCGAGTATTCTTACTAAACCATTGGATACCTCGAGCTAAAGAGGTAGAGACTCATAACAGCAGCTCCAGGTAGGTGGCTTCCACATGGCTGATAGGATTATGCCCTTTTTCAACTCGCTAATACCCCGTGGATATTTAGGGCGTACACTTTGTTCTAGCATGATAGACCAGATTAGATGATGTAATGCCCCAAAATCCCTAATGAGGTTTTATGGTTGGATTAGAAGGCCGGAAAGGTCATAATTGACTTATTATGTCATTAAATGATTATATGCATGATTATGTGAATTATATTATTATATGATGATAAATGCATGCATGTGGGTCCACTTTTCATTATAAGGGCATTTTGGTAATTTGGCCCCATTAAGGGCATATTTGTATATTTTCATGCGTGTTGGTGATTTATGGATGAGGCCACATTATTATGTGGATATGTTCGAGCTTTTCGGCATGAGACAATCTTTGAACACTAGTTAGCGGTTTGGTCATAACGGGGTTAATTTCGGGGCTCAGGGTGAGTCTCGGGGTAATTTGGTGATTAGTACATTACCGGGAATTAATGGGTAATGGGGATATGATTTATTAGCATTTGAGAATATTGGAAATAACGAGAATTGGAGGACGTTAATTATAATTAACGAGATAGGCGGGAAAGGACGATTTTACCCTTATTAGCCTTAAGATGGAATTAATGACCTAGGGGCATTTTGGTCTTTTGACCATGGGATAAACTTAAGGGTGGAAAGCTGTAGAAATCTTAAACAGATACAGAGCCTCTTTCTTCTTCTCACGATCATCATCCTCCTTTTTCTTCCTTTGAATTTTTGAAACTCCATTTGAGGATTCTAGCTAGGAGATCAAGGTTTGAAGCTTACAACCTTAGTTCAACCATTGAAGATGACTCAATTCAAGTTTGAGGTAAGGTTTTCAGCCATGAAACTCTCGTTTTACTCTGTTTTTCATTTGATTTTTTGCTGAAATTTTGAAGTGGATAATTGAGAATTCATGGAGGTTTTGGGGAAAGTTTTCTTGGGTTTTAATGAGGTTGAGGCATGGATGAGGTTTTGGGGTTCTCTCTAACTTGGGGTAGCGCCCCAGTGCTAGGTCATTTGTAACGCCCCAACTCCTGGGACGATTACGGCGTGCCTTGTAAACAGTGCTAAACTCGCTAATCGAGTCATTTGGCCAAAATGTGATCTAAGTATGATTAGCGGTTTAGGGATTAAGCATTTTGGTTATGATGTAACGTTTCATTAGAACGTTTAATATATACATTGAGATCCCGAAAATATAATTTCAGAGTTTATTACAGAAAATATTTACAACAGGCCGTTCTAAGCGGCAAAATAGGGTTCAACCCTAGTTCCACTTTAAACCTCGGCTGTGGTGGACGAGCAGCTGCATATGTACACATCATCACCTAAGCTCTTCAACTCAAGGATGAACCAGCTTCATCTTGCCATTACCTGCACCACGTAGCACCCGTGAGCCAAAGCCCAGCAAGAAAACACAATTAAGCATGATATAATATCAACAACGATCATAATAACCGTTCAGGACTATCAGTCCAAGCATATAGGTGACAATAGCCAAAAGTCACAATAATGAGCATCGCTCCCTCTAGCCATGTGACGATAGGGTCACCAGGGCTTAACTGATAAGTGTTTCTTTCATAATTTTAATCAGGACAGGTGCATGGTGAATGGTCACTAACATAACCTTCCTCCCGACTCTAGAGTCGTGCTATGGACAGCGTCCCCTAGCCATGTGACAAACAGTCACCGGGGTCATATACCTTGGCTATAAACATCTGGTCATAGACCAGGCAAGCGCTTATAAGTTCTTCGACCTTAGAGTCGGTCCCGCATTAATGCCATGGAGCTATTCAATGCGTGATCATCGACCTTAGGGTCGGTCTGGCATTAGTGCCTTAGAGCCACTCAATGCGCAATTCTCGACTTTAGAGTCGGTCCAGCATTAATGCCATGGAGCCATTCAATGCATGATTCATCGACCTTAGGGTCGCTCTAGCATTAATTCCATAGAGCCATTCAATGCGTGATTCTCGACTTTAGAGTCGGTCCCTGACTAGTCAGTGTCATACACAAGTATGTCATGCCGCCAATCATATATCACATGTTCCATATCCATAGACAAGGTATTCAACATGCTTACTAATAGGTATTAGTACAATTAGGACCATGCACAACCACAGAGGCACAAGCTCTGAATAATATCATACTCAATATACGAAGCATGTCCTAATCACAAGTTTCTCATTCATCATATGCAATATATCCAGCAATCCAACATGCACCAATAACAGCCATGCATGTCACGTTTAATCGTCAACCAACATGCATCAAGAATAGCCATGCATGTCATACATAATAATCAACCGGCATGCATCAATAATAACCATGCATGTCATACTCAATAATCAACCAACATGCCTCGATAATAACCATGCATGTCACATATACACAGGGTGCAATTTTCTTACCTCAGATTCGAGCTAGAACCAATATAAAAACGACCCTTGAGAACGATCAACCTTTTAGCCCTTAGCGGTCACCTAATCATAACCAAATATGGAACACCATTAATAACATGATAATCAAAGGTTCCACACCAATATCTAGCCCCCAAGAGATCAATCCAAACTAATCCAAGTAGTAGGGACACTCCCGAGGCCCATAGCTAAGTTTCCGGGGTCAAAACGAGCAAACGGAGTGAAAACAGGGCAAGGGCTGCGGCCCTAGCACCTTGGGACGCGGCCCCCAGGGTTCTCTGAGGCTAGGGCTGCGGCCCAAGCCGCGGTGCCCAGCAAGACCAATTTCCTGACACCTGCTTCTTCGAACTAGGGCCGCGGCCCCCAACCCTGGGCCATTCCCAAACGTGTTTCAAGCACTCCAAATCCTCCAAAAACATACCCAAACATTCCCCAATCATCAAATCAAAGTTCCCAAGCTTCCCAATACCTCAAAACCCTCAAAACCCAAAGCTCAAACCAACCAAAAACTCAACAATTAACAAAGTCCAATCCTAAGCTTTAAAACTTTAAAAACTTAAAACTTAGATTACCTTCGATTGGGTTGTTTCTCGTCAAATCCTTCGGTTAAGAAGCTTCTAATCTTTCCTAGGATCGCTATGCCTCGACCCTCGCTTGATTTCGACTCCTAGAACTCAAGATTTCCTCAAAAATGCTCGAACGGTAAAACGGTCTGTTTTGAGAGAGAACGAGAAGTTTCTAACGTACGTTCTTATCTGTCAAGCTACTTCAAGCTTAAGTAACCTCAAATAAAACCTAGTGCTCGGGGTCCCGAAAACACCCCCGGGGACATTATAGTCAAAACTTCCAGAATTTCACCCTGATCTCAAATATTCCCAATCTATCACCAAATAAACATTTCTATTACCCCAAAATTGACCCCGTTATGACAAAACCGCTAATCCATTATATATGACCGTCTCATGTCGAATAGCTCAAATATATCTCCATAATAATGAAATCTCATTCACATATTACAATATGCACCCAATCTTCAAATATGCCCTCAGCAGGCCAAATTACCAAAATGCCCTTATCATTATAAATACATCCATATGCATGCATTTATCATCATATAATAATATAATTCACATTAACATGCATATATTCATTTTATAACATATTAAATCAATTATGGCCCTCCCGGCCTCCTAATCAAGGTCCTAAACCTTATTAGGAAATTTGGGGCATTACAACTATCCCCTCCTTACAGAAATTTCGTCCTCGAAATTTATCCGAACAGCCCGGAATAAGAATTCCGCACAACCGATTCCAGTTTCCCAGGTCATTCTCTTGACCTCACTGTTTCTGAAACATACCTTAAATCATGGTATACTTTGTTCCTCAAAACCTTGTAACTCAACTCATGAGTTCTTTCAACCCATGTCCACTGCATGGAGACGCATAAAGCAATGTACAACCGTCGGAATCAAAACTATGGTCCAACAAAAGATAATCTGATCAGTCCTATCTAGGACTTAAACTGTCATACCAATCTAGGCTCAACTTGCCTTACTCATCACCTCTTTCCATGGTGATTCTTTAGGAAGACACAACTTCCTACCTGGAACTCCATGTTCCTGCTTTTCAGTTTGGTATCACTTTCCATTTAATCTAAGAAGTGAGCATCCTTGCTCCAACCTCTAATAACCTCTATGGTTCCCTGAACCATCTCATGATCCAGATGTAACATCTCACTCATCTCATTCCAATGTACAGGTGATGAACATATTCTACCAAGTCTTATCTCATAAGTTACCCTTTCAACACTGAACAATTCTCCCTCTGATTATGATCAGCCCGAGAACAAAGGTCTGTACAAAATTCTATCTATAACCTTATTCATCGCCTTCTCTCACCCTTCCATAACCTGGAAGTAACATTAGAGTCTTCATCTGATAAGATGGACCTTGAGTTCACGAAGGCTCTCTATCCTTCTCACAAGGAGATTCAAATATAGATAAGCTATATTATTCATCTGTCCTTACTGATACACTAGACTCACTTGGACTACCAGTCCACAATGACTTAATGCCAAATCATTTCGATTCATCAACCTGGGAATCCCACCGCGAAACCCATCGCGATGCTCACTCATTCCCCACTATGAAATTCCCAAAAGCTGTAATGGCCTTGCTGTTTCCTGATACACTGTCTCGACCTGCTAACAGGTAAGAGCTTTATACATGCCTCGATATATATCTCTTCATCTCAGGCCATCACCATAAAATTTCTATATCATGTTCCCCTTTCACGATGCCTGAATGAAACAAACAAAAGAATAGCATGAGATTCATCCAAAATCTCTCAGTTAATCTCGATGTCCTTCAGATCCCAAGTCCGACCTCTATCTCACTATAAATTCATGTCTGTCACTATACAACCTTTAGCTAACCCAGCTAAAGCTTTCCATTCAACCTTACCCGTCTGTGGCTCACTTAACCATCTTTCCTTTCTATCCTTCTTGAGATAATAATCTCAAACAATAAGCTGGCCACTCGGCCCGCCAGAAACTCTATCCAGTCCTGGTCTGATTCTTTAATCAACATGTTACATAGGCAATCACTTTTCTCTATCACTAGCATGTCATAACAATCCACTAACTGGTCCTGGTCTATAAAGACCCAGCACTTTCCTTCCCAAGGCACCTGAAACATCTTTACTATTCATGGACACTCCTGTCCCCAAGGCACTTTTCACTCTTGGCTATTCTCCGCAGAGAAAACACCACTATTCCATCATCCCAAACGATCACAAATCCCATTCCAAACAAATCCTTGAATGCTCTATTCATCTAATTCACAAACACTTAATATCAACCCAATTCTCAAAATATACTCAGCACTCACAGTGCTCTAATCTAATACAAGCACAATCCTTTACATAATTTTCTCACTCTGATCTCTAACTGGTCTTAACCAGATCCAAGATCCACCTTAAAGGATTCCATCTTACTCAGTAACCAACTCTTTAATTCTTATAACCCCACTGAGCCACTCGAAACAGTGTTTACACCTAATTCCATCTCTGGTACTAAACCAATCACCATTCCAATCTTCTTTTAATAAAAAGAAGGCCTGACAGACCACTTGGGAACACATTCAAAACTCACAGACTAGTCCAGTCTGTTCTGATCTCACTAGCACAACCTAAGTGGTATCCACCCCACTGGTTAAGAGTTTCACGCACCTCCCTGCACAAACTCCAGCCCTCACATCCGGTATCATAAACATATCGAACTCATACATAGTGCCAATTGTTACAAGACTTTCCGCTCACAAGCTCAAGAATTACTACACTTTCCTTGCCATTCAAGACTGCTCTTTAATTACTTAACCAATCCAACCCCTGGATCAAACCCAAGCCTGTCATAACCAGCTTTACCAAAATCCCTGATGAGTCCTTTCCAAAACCCAACTTAACTCTTAAATTGCCAATACCATACTGTGTTCCCATCACAACATAAACATGTGATCTACATATCAATTTTATACCTCTCTATAAGCAACAAACAAAGGAACAACATGGCACCAAGGCCAATCAGCATAACTCAGATATAACAACTAGAAAACTGACCTGCCACTCCTGAGGAGCTAGTCTCAGTCCCAGACTCTATCTGCTCTGGAGTAAACACTCGAGCTGGAGTCGAGCTGTCTATCCCCCTTTGCTCATCCTTTAACACGGGGCACCTCTTCACAATATGCCCAACCATACCACATGCGAAACATGCCTTTGCTCGGCATTTTCCCAAATGATGCCTCTTGCACCGAGCGCATTTTGGACGAGTCTTCCAGCTTTCACTTTTACTTGTTTCAATAAGTGGAGATACCACTATCTGAGCTCCATGCTCTCCAGCACACTGCTGCCCAATCTGATGTCCTGTGCTCTCAACAGCAAGAGCCTTCCCTACCACCTGAGCATAGGTAGAGACTTCATGCACTGGGGCAACTCTAATGCCCTGAGCTATTCCAGGATTCAACCCCTGAGTAAATCTTTCCTTTTGAGCCACATCCGTGGGTACCATGTCTAAGGAAAACTTGGCCAACTCATCAAATTCAGTAACATACTCGGCCACTGATGCATTACGAGAGAATTAAGATCACATGAATGAATAAAAATAGTCAACAACAACAAATTAAAGTTATGGAATTCTTTAATTGGAGTTGTAAGTACAGTTTACTGAGTATCATAATGATACAAATAATCTAGATTCAGATTATTGATGTGGAAAGACATCTCGGTAAAGGTGCTTTATATAATATGATTATATATGACATGGACCGATATGGATTAAAGTCTTTATCCAAAAACCATTTAACAATAAAGACTTGTAATTCATATCATAACTGATGATCATTTATAGATCAATCTAAATCCTGAGTGTTCACGAAATCCTGTTCACGTTTATTAAATCTTTTGATTCATTCGTTAAGGTCTCTTCAAAGAATGAGGCTAATGACGTTTGTTTTGGAGATTTAATATCATGGATGGCTAGGAACATGTATCAACAATACGGAATCTAATCTTTTCTAACATATCGTATATTAGTTCCCTTAAGGGTTAATTCTGGAACTGAATGATTTTGAGCTCAAATTTATAATTAGATTATAGATTAATTACTCACTAGTGAATTAATGGTACTTAAGGAATAAGAAGTAAATTAGAAAGGTAAAATGGTAATTCTTCCATTCTAATTTATGAACTAATTAATTAGAGGGTTGAACTATTGTAAGATGGTTATATCAATGGACGACTTAAGAAAAGATTTTTGTAAAAGTATATCTATTACATAAAGAGTGCAATTCTGAATTTATAGTGGAGTAATATCAGAATTAATAAATTAAGTATTATAATTAAAGAGTTTAATTATTTAGTTTATTTATTGGAGCTTAATGTTATAGGTTCATGGTCCCCGAAATGGCTCAAACAATCACTGACAAAGGTAAATACGAAATGGGCAAAAAGGACTTATGTGATAAGTAAAATATTTTTCTATGTATCAAACATAATTATTGTTTAATTATGTGTAATTAATTAATTAAGAATTAATTAATTATTTGATTTAACAAAAATATAATTAATTTTGAATTAATTTATTTTTTGGATTTTTGGTATTTAAATAATAATAAAAATTGGGAAAATCACATGCCATCACTGGCATGTGGTACATGTGCAGCACAGTGCACAGTCATTGTGCTACACGCATAAGAGACTGTGATCAATTTTTAGGTTCCACAATTTTAGTTATTTAAATATTAAATAAATAATGAGATATTGTAATTTGATTAAAATATTATTATTTAAACAAAAATCTTATAACTGATTAGTTATTTTCAAATTGTTTAAAATAACTAAGATTTTATTTTAATATATTGGATATATTAAATATAGGATATCTGTTTTACAGAACGTAACTTTTCAGGGATAGAAAAATATATAGAAATATTTATCAGAGAAAGAGAACAGTGACACAAACAAAAGTCATTGTTTTTCACAAAACCTAGGTCCAAACTTTATCAGATCTCATATGTTGAGAACATCTGATAAATAGTTTTTTGCCTATTGTTTGTATAGCGAGCCCACACTCGTTCTTTGTGTGCTGAGAACATTTTGGAAGATCTTGGTGTGAGATCTCAATGATTTAGCTATACAAAAAGATAGCAGCAAGGAAGGACCTGAGGTAATTTTTCTATTCATGTCTTTGATTCAATATATATATGCATGTGAAGAAGTAGATCTAGAAATCTTATGAGATTAAATTAACAATTTGATTGTTCTTCTGCTGCACATAATCTCTGATTTAATCAATTAAAACCAACACTATGAACGTTGAACCGTGAATTTAACTCGCTACCCGAGTTATTTGGTTAAAAACGTGCTTCTAGGTGTTATTAATAGGGTAAGGTGGAAAACCAATCAAAAGGAAAGAATATATTTTATTTAAAACATAAAACTATTCATGGGCCCATCAAAACATTTACAAGTTATTTACAACTCAAAATGGTCATTACAATTTAAATTTACAACCCGCCGACCTAAGCGGCAAAAATAGGGAAGACCCCCTAGTTCCTCTGAGAACTCCTTGACCGTGGTGGTCAAACGGCCGCATATGTACACAGCACCACCTAAGTTCTCCACTCAAGGTTGGGTGAGCTTTTCTTTCCCTTTACCTGCACCACATAACACCCATGAGCCAAAGCCCAGCAAGAAAACACAATAACGCATGAATATAATATCAATAATGATCATAATAATCATTCAGGACTTTCAGTCCAAAATAGAGGAGTGACAGTTGTAAAAGTCACTAAGGTGGGTTCTGTTCCCATCAGCCATGTGGCGATACGGTCACCTTGGCTTTACAAATAAGTGATCCTTTCACTAGCTTATCAAGATAGGTGTTTGATGAACTAGTCACCAACATAACCTACCGCATGACCATAGAGTCACAACCATGGGATTCTGCTCCCTAGCCACGTGATAAACAGTCACCTAGGCCTTAGGCCCTAGCTCTGAGTAATTAGTCTTAGACTAGTCAAGCGCTTATAACTTTCATCGATCTTAGGGCCGGTCCAGCATTAATGCTCCTAGAGCCATTCAACGCTGATATCGATTAGATCTAATATTTTATCAGCTCTGCGTTCTCAACACTTATGTCGTTCCTGACTCTTAGGTCAGTAATACGCAACCAATGTCGATTCTAAATAGTCAGTACCATACACAAGTAAACAACATCTGCTAGCATTTAATATGCAATCCATGTTCACATTTAGACACTCAACATGCCTCAACAATAGCCATGCATGTCATACATATATATATAGGGTGCAGTTTTCTTACCTTTGGTTCAAGCGAGAAATAGAACAAGAACGACCCTTGAGAACGATCAACCTTTTGATTCCTTAGCGGTTACCTAATCATAACCAATTATAACCTCCATTAATGAAAATCAACAATAATAGGATCTTAACCCAAACCCACTCTCGGGACCTCGAAACGCACACACACGGTGAGTAGATTCGATCCCGGGCCTTAAGGATTGAAACCCCGAGCCAAAATCCCTTAAAAATACTCAAAACGGGGTTCCGAAGAAACAAAGTAGCGTCCCAGCGCTACTCACTAGCGCCCCAGTGCTCTTCTTAGAACCAAAACTGCCTAAGCACAACCCTGGGTAGCGTTGTAGTGCTCCCTTGTGGGCGCTATAGCGCTACACCCAGCCAGTTTTGTCCCTGAACCTTCTCCCTTCGACTTATCCATTCCCAACCTAATTTCAATGCTTCCAAACATCAAATTAAATGCCAAATGAACCCAAAAAACATCCCCACAAGTCCTAAGCATCACAACCACAAGAACCCTAGCCAAAATCTCCCAACAAAACCAATCAACCAACCTAGAAATCTCAACTGAATTCCATAACAAAAACAGAGAATACCAGGAATTTAATGGCTAGAATCTTACCTCAAGCTCAGGTTATGATGCTCTTCAATGGTGGAATACACTCCCAAGCCCTTAAGACTTATTTCCCAAGCTTGGTTCCTCAACTTAAGCTCAAAAATCCAAGAAGAAAAGGAGAGAAAATAGGTACAGGAGAAGTGCTTTCTATGCTCTGTTTTTCTTCAAACTTCCACAGCCTTCATGGCTTAAATCAATCCTAGGGGTGAAAAGACTAAAATACCCCTAAGTCAAATAAAGGTTTCTAAATACTCTTAAACATCAATAATTCATATCCTGTTACCATTTAATTCCCGGCAACGCTCTAATCATTAAAATCACCCCGAGACTCGCCCCGAGCCCCGAACTTAATCCCGTTATGACTAAACCGCTAATTTTCACTCAAAGATCGTCTCATGTCGAATATCCCGAACAAATCCACATTATAATGTGATCTCAACAATATGTCACTGACATGCATACAAATATACAATTACGCCATCAACGGGCCAAATTACCAAAACGCCCTAATAATCAAATGTGGAGCCACATGCATGGATTTAATATCATATTATAATATAATTCACATAAACATGCATATAATCATTTAATGGCATAATTAAATAATTATGGCCCTCCTGACCTACTAATCCAGTCATTAAACCGCATTAGGGATTTCAGGGCATTACAAAAAACGTGCTTATTAGTATTGATATTGCTAGAACATACTTAATAGTTTTGTTCATTGTGAATTATCAATTGATATGTGTTAAATGCTAAATGCTATGATCATGTATCCATTTGTATATCTGTATAATTGTGGAATATGGGTGATTATCTATTGATCTTGGACCGTGAGGCGGCAAGAGGTTTAGTTATCACTGCTTAACTGGCCGCATTGACTATTGCAACAAGGTTTAAGTTATAAGAATGATTCCAAGACAGACAAATTCATCAGCTGGCTAGGAAGATCAAGGCCAGAATAACAAACAGGGTCAAGAGAATGACCAGAATCAGATTCCACAACCAGCTCCTGATAATTGGCAGCAGTTGTTTAATGACTTACAGGCCAGAGTATTGAGGCAGGAAGAAGAAATCCGCCTCCTGAGACAACAACAAGTTCCTGCAGGGAACATTTTACCTTAAGCACCACCTGTAGCGGTGCCAATAGTTGAGCAGTTGCCTAAGGTTGGAAGCAAATGGGAACCTCTTTATGAAAGATTCAGGAAACAACAACCTCTAGTTTTTTAGGGTAGTGCAGATCCGGCTAAGGTTGAGCAATGGATGAGTATGATTACCATCATCCTTGTAACAACACAATTTTACTAATAAGGCTTAAGGGCCTTGATTAGTGTGCCGAGAGGGCATAACTAGATTATATGTGATTTAAATGATTAAAAGCATGTTATATGATTATTTGGATATCTGTGATGCATGACTATGTGTATTAGTATGCATGTAGGCCCTAATTAGGTTAGAAGGGTATATTCGTAATTTTGGCCCGTTGAGGGCATAAATGTAAATAACTATGATAAATTGTTGAGACCACATTATTACGTGGATATATTCGTAACTTGTGACTCGAGGAGATCCTAGTGAGCGGTTTAGCGAAAAAGTCACGGTGAGGATTTATATCCGGCTCGGGGCGAACCTGGGGGTATTTTTGGGAATTTAGGACATATATTGGAGGTTATTTGATATTGAGGAATATAATTGGTGATTATTTAGGTGTCGAGAAGTAAGCAATAAATATTAGAGATACTCGAGGAATTAGCGGGAGCTGGGTGTAATGACTAAAATGCCCTTAGGAGGTTTAAAAGCTTAGTTTTAAATGGGAGGGCAGTTTGGTCTTTTGGTGTTTAAGTCAGAGATGAGGGTCATACTACTTTATGCCTTAGTGGGATGTGTAGAAAGTGGTAGAAGTCTGAAAGGAAAGAAGGAAAAAGGAAATAGAAGTCTCTCTCTCACGGTTTGAGGTTCTTCCTTTAAATCTTGGGGTCTTTTGGAACTAAAATTCATAGGAGCTCTTGGCTAAGGCTATGCACTTGAGACTTTGATCAAGTTTGAGATTATGGCAGGGGTTATTCATCCATTTGAGGTAGGTTTCTAGGTTCTACTCGTGTGTTTCTGTTTTTGGCTGAGATGGTTTTCTAACTTGAGTTTTGGATGGAAACAAAGGGGATAAGCTTGAGGAAGTGAAGGGCTTGAGGCTGAGAGGACACTAGGGATAATTTAAGTTGAGAATCTCCATTGAAGGTATGAAATTCTAGCTCTAAAGTCCTAAGGTTTTAGTTGTTTTCTGTTGAGTTTTTTAGCTCTAAGCTCAGCCATGGTGATTTCTGAATTTTGGGGTGCATGTGATTGAATTTCATATGGTTAGGTTGTTTGGGGTGAGTTGGAGATGTTGGTAGGCTTGTTTTTATTTTTGGTTGAAGTTTGGAAGAGTTTGGGAAAGGTTTGGCTCGGGGAAAATCGAAGGAAGAAAAAATAGGGTTGGTTATTCTTTGACTAGCGTTGTAGCGCTAGGCCTTGTGGTCTAGAGCGTTTTTGGCTCTGGTTGTAGCGCCCACTTTAGGGCGCTGTAGTGCTACCCTGTTCCCAAAAGGGGATTGTTGGGTTATTTCTTAGGGTTCTTGCCTGGGGGCTCGGGGTTTGATTCCACCACCCCATTTGGTGGAATTAGGGCTTCCCGAGGGCTCGGGATTGGTCTCGAGGCTAGGTTTTGGAATTGAAGTTTGGAGTTGGCTCTAACTTGTGTCCGTGACTAGGTGTACGCTAGGGCTCAGACGAGATCATGCTTGAGGGTTGAATTGAACAAAGCTATTGGTATCTAAAGGTAAGAAAGCTGCACCCGGTTATGTGTTTGTGTTGGGACTAAGAGCTCCCTATATCTGTATGATGTCATAAATGGTATTATGCCATGGGACATGTGATAAACGGCCTAAGAGTCTCGTAAATAATACTTTCGCACAGGGCGAGGCTCGGCCACTGGTAGCTGAGGACAGCTTAATATTCATTGAGCTCAATTTAAGCGAGCCGGAGTCAGTAGGATAAATAGAGGGTGCGGCCTAAGGGCGTTGACCCTGGTTATCATATGTGAATTAATTATTGATATGAAATGATGTACTTGGTATGCTGAATACTTGAATAACGTGAATGTTTGGAATGTTGAGTATATGATTATACTGCATGAGTTATCTGGTTGTTTGCTTGATGATTATGCTCTGTTTTTGTGTTTTCTTGTTGGGCTTTGGCTCACGGGTGCTACGTGGTGCAGGTAAAGGCAAGGGCAAAGTGGACCAGTCCTGAGATGGAGAGTTTTGGGGCTGAATGTACATAGTCAGTTGATCGGCCGCCACGACCGATGAGTGGTATTGTAATGCCCTGAAATCCCTGATGCGGTTTAATGGCTGGATTAGTAGGCCGGGAGGGCAATAACTGTTTAATTAAGCCATTAACTGATTATATGCATGTTTATGTGAATTATATTATAATATGATGTTAGATTCATGCATGTGGGTCCACATTTGATTATTAGGGTGTTTTGGTAATTTGGCCCGTTGATGGCATATTTGTGTATTTTGGGTGCATATTGTGAGTTATGGATGAGATCCCATTATTATGGAGATATATTCAAGCTATTCGGCATGAGACGGTCTTAGATTATAAATTAGCGGTTTTGTCATAACGGGGTCATTTATTGGGATATTGAGTAATGAGAATGTTTTTTTATGATAAATTGGGAGTATTGAGATCAGGAGGAAATTTTGGAAGTTTTGGTTATAATGTCCCCGGGGGTGATTTTGGGACCCCAAGCATTAGGTTTTATTTGAGGTTACTTAAGCTTGAAGTAGCTTGTTAGATAGAACCGTACGTTAGAAAATACTTTATCTCTTCCCGTTAGTTCATTTTACCGTTCGAGGCAAATTCGAAGAAATCTTGAGTTCTAGGAGTCGGAATCAAGCGAGGATCGAGGCATAGTGATCCTAGGAAAGATTAGAAGCTTCTTGACCGAAGGATTTGACGAGGAACAACCCAATCAAAGGTAATCTAAGTTTTAAGCTTTGAGTTTTTAGAGTTTCTAAGCTTCGAATTGGATTTTGTGAATCGTTGGGTTTTCGGTTCGTTTGAGCCTCGGGATTTGATGGTTTTGGATCATTGGGAAGTTTGGTAACTTTGATTTTTGGATTTGGAAGTGTTTGGGTATGTTTTTGGAAGGTTTAGGATGGGAAAAATCGAGTTCTTGGCTGGTTCTGGGTGGGGGGCCGCAGCCCTATTCTTGGGCGCTGCGGCCCAAGCTCGAAGAAGCGGCTGGGGAGGTTTTGGCCTTGCTGGGCACCGCAGCCCTGGGTAGTTTTGAGCCCATTTGAGTGTTTTGACCTCGGGAACTTGGTTTTAGGCCTCGAGATTGTTCCTACTACCTGGATTAGTGGGGATTGATGTCCCGGAGGCTAGATCTTAGTTCGGGAACCTTTGTTATTCATTTTATTGATGGTGTCCCATATTTGGTTATGACTAGGTGACCGCTAAAGTGCTAAAAGTCAGATCGTTCTCAAGGATCATTCTTTTATTCATTCTCACTCGAATCAAAAAATGCACCCTGTGTATATGACATGTATGATTATTGTTGATGCATGTTGGTTGATAAATGTGGACATTGTTTGCATATTAAATGCTTAGCAGAGCTTGCTTACTTGTGTATGGCATTGATTAGTTAGGGATGACACTGGTCGCGTATTACTGACCTGAGAGTCGGAAACGGCATAAGCGTCCTGAACGCAGTGTCGATTAAAGATTAGAACTAATCGATATCAGCGTTGAATGACTCTAGAGCATTAATGCTTAACCGACCCTAAGGCTAATGAAACTTATAAGCGCTTGTCTAGTCTATGACTAGTTACTCTGACCCAGGGCCTAAGGCCTAGGTGATTGCTTGTCACATGGCTAGGGAGCGGAATCCCATGGTTATGACTCTATGGTCATGAGGTAGGTTATGTTGGTGACTATCATCAAGCACCTATCATGTTTAAGCTAGTGAAAGGTTCACTTATTTGTAAAGCCCCGGTGGCCCTATCGTCACATGGCTAGAGGGAACGGAACCCACCTAAGTGACTTTTGCGACTGTCACTCATCTGTTTTGGACTGAAATTCCTAAATGATTATTATAATCATTGTTGATATTATATTCATGCTATATTGTGTTTTCTTGCTGGGCTTTGGCTCATGGGTGCTACGTGGTGCAGGTAAAAGGAAAGAGAAGCTCACCCAGCCTTGAGTGGAGAGCTTAGGTGGTGCTGTGTACATATGCGGCCGCTTGACCACCATGGCCAAGGAGTTCTCAGAGGAACTAGGGGGTTTACCCTATTTTTGCCGCTTAGGTCGGCGGGTTGTAAATTTGAAACAGTAATGACCATTTTGAGTTGTAAATAACTTGTAAATGTTTTTGATGGGCCCATGAATAGTTTTATGTATCAAATAAAATATATCATTTCTTTTTTATTGGTTTTTCCACCTTAGCATGTTAATAATACCTATAAGCACGTTTTTAACCAAAGAACTCGGGTAGCGAGTTAAATTTTCGGTTCACCGTAACTGTTCTGGGGTACACAGGGCGTTACAGGTACAGGACGAGAAAAGCCTAATTGTCTATTTTGCCTTAGAATGGTTAGTAACTGTATTTTAGTCCTGAAACTTTGTAAACTGTCTTTTAACTTTACTACTTCTGGGATCCCATGTAAAGAAAATGTTTGATTATAAGAAATGAAGATTTTGAGACCAAAATCTTTTAACCCTAGTTCAATTGTCAGTAACACGTTTCTAACTAAATGACTTGGTTAGCAAGTCTTGCACATTTGTAAAAACACAGTGTAACGGTCTTGGCAATCCAGGGCGTTACAATCCTTGACTTCATGAGTGTAATGCCCCGAAATCCCTAATGCAGTTTAATGGCTGGATTAGTAGGCCAGGAGGGCCATAATTGTTGTATTATGCCATTAAATGATTATATGCATGTTTATGTGAATTATATTATAATATGATGTTAAATGCATGCATGTGGGTCCACATTTCATTACAGGGGTATTTTGGTAATTTAGCCCGTTGATGGCATAATTGTATATTTGTATGCATGTCGGTGATATATTGTTGAGGCCACATTATAATGTGGATTTGTTCGAGCTTTTCGGCATGAGACGATTTTTGATATTAAGTGGTGGTTTAGTCTTAACGGGATTAAGTTCGAGGCTCGGGGTGAGTCTCGGGATGTTTTAATGATTAGAGCGTTGCCAGGAATAAAAGGGTAACGAGATATGAATTATTGTTATTTGGGAATATTGAGAATAGCGGGAATTGGAGGGTGTTAATTATGATTAATGAAATAGGTTGGAAAGGACGATTTTACCCTTGGGAAGCTTTAGAAACTCTTTATTTGACCTAGGGGCATTAAGGTCATTTGGCTTGGGATATGTATGACTTGGTTGGCTTAGAAACATTTAGAACAAAACAGAGCAAGGTTTCTATCTCCCGCACATCATCTTCCCTCTATCCTCCTTTGGAATTTTTGGTCCCAAATTGAAGAATTAAGATAGGAAATCAAGGTATGGAGGTTATAGACTTGATTCATCTATTGAAGAGGATCCAAAACCAGTTTGAGGTAAGAATTTGTCCATGAATTTTAAGTTATACTCTGTTTTTCTTTTAGTTTTCAGCCTATAGATTTTGATGTGGATTGTTGGAATCAATGAGAGTTTTTGGGTTTGGATGCTTGGGTTTTGATGAGGGGTGTGATGTAGATGAAGTTTAGGGGTTGAATTGGATGTTTTGGTAAGATTTGGGATTGATTTGGAAGGCCGGTTTCAAGGGGAATCACAAGGAGGGAAAAACCATAAACTTTTCTGGTCTGAAGCTAGCACCAATCCTGGCGCCCCAGCGCTATGCAGGGCAGAGAATGGCCTTCTTTGTTTTTGGGGCAGCGCCCCAGCGCTAGTAGGCAGCGCCTAGGCGCTAGGTCAATTTCAGGGGATGTCATGTTTAGGGCTCGAGATGGTTTTAAAGGCTCGGGGGTTGGTTCCTTTACCCCTTTTGAGTAGATTGAGAGTCCCGAGAGTGAGGGATCGATCCTGGGAGTGTGGTTTAGATTGTGAACCATTCATTGATTTACTTTATTAATGGTTTCTAATTGGTTATGATTAGGTGACCGCTAAGGAATCTAAAGGTTGATCGTTCTCAAGGGTCGTTCTTATATTATTTCTCGCTCGAACCTGAGGTAAGAAAACTGCACCCTGTGTATATGACATGCATGATTGTTGTTGAGGTATGTTGGTTGATAAATGTGGATATTGATTGCATATTAAATGCTAGCATATATTGTTTACTTGTATATGGCACTGACTAGTCAGGGACACTGTAACGCCCTGGATATCCAAGACCGTTACACTGTGTGTTTATAAAGTGCCAGACTTGCTAATCAAGTCATTTATTTAAAATCGTGTTACAGAAGCTACAAAGGTACTAGGGTTAAAAGTGTTTTGGTCTCAAAAGCCACACTTTTCATTAAGAAACATTATCTGGTTACACGGGATCCCAAAAATATAAGTTTAAAGATCATTTACAAAAGTTATGAGACTCAGATACAATAACCAGCCATACTAAGGCAAAACAAGCAGTTAGGTAATCCTTGTCCTGGTCCACTCCTCGATTGTGGTGATCGAACAGCTGGCTATGTACATTTCACCTCGGAGCTCTCCACCTCAGGCTTGGTCCAGCTTGCCCTTGCCCTTACCTGCACCACGTAGCACCCGTGAGCCTAGGCTCAGTAAGAAAACACAACAACAACAGAGCATAAGCATTTATCAGTCAATTCAATATCTCACATTGCATCACATAGCCTCAGTCAAATAACCATTCAGAATAGTCAAGTATTCCACATACTAAGCATATCAATTCATAACATGCACAGTTTATAAACGATAACCAGGGCTAGCGCTCACAAGCTGGTCCCTCTGTTATCCCAGTGTTCATGGCTCCCAGTGGCCAAATCGCGCTCTGTGTGCTAATAGTATGAACGACACTCTTAGGTCGCTTTTACATGTCCAATGGCGTGATACCAACATTGACACGATACAATTCTCAGGAGCACTTAGTCCCATCACAATCTTATAACCGGGTGCAGTTTTCTTACCTTTTAATTTACTAGCTTTGATCCCTCGACTCCGCGAGCACGATCCCCCTCGAGCCCTAGCGCTCACCTAATCACAATCATGGCCAAGGTCATTATCAATCCCCAAGTTCAAAACCTAGCCCCGGGGCCAATGCCGAGCCCTCGGGATGTCCTAGTTCCACCAAACAAGGTGGTGGAATCAAACCCCAAACCCTAGGTCAAAAACCCTTGCAAACAACCCAAAAATCCCCTTCAGAAGGCAGGGTAGCGATACAACGCTATTGGGAGGGCGCTACAGCACTACAGACAGAAGCCAAAGTCCCCTCAGCATAATGGCCTAGCGCTACAGCGCCCAAAGGCTAGTGCTGTAGCGCTAGTCACAGACAGCCCAGCACCATTTTTCTCTTCTGCGATTTTTCTCAAACCAACTCGAACCAAAACTCTTCCAACTTTTCCCCAAACTCAAAAACAACCTCATGACCACACTCCACTCATCCCAAGCACCCCAAACACCTAAAACCCAAGCACATGCATCCACAAACTCAGAATTCACCATAGCCACTCCTAAGCTCTAAAACCCAGTAAAAACCAGCTGAACATCAAAGTTAGAGTTTAGACTTTATACCTTTGATAGGATTTCGACCACAAGCTGCCTCTAGACTCCTCTAGCTTGCTCCTCCTTAACCTTTGTCCTGATTTTCCCAAAGTCCCCATCAAACCCAGCTTACACACCACAGTTCAAAAACCAAAACCAGCAACTAGAGAATTTACAGAACCTTACCTCAAGTGATGGCCTAACCTTGCTAAACCCTTGCCAAATCCTCAAGCTCAGCTCATAAATCTTGTAGCTTAATTAACCTAGCTCCCCTCTAAGCTTTACTCCAAAAAGAATGAAGAACAGTGGTGGTGAAAGCACAAACCGACTCAGGGTAAACTTCTCTGTTTTTCCTTCCTTTCCTTTTTCTTTCTTTCTTTCCTCAGACTTCTGTGATATTCTACAAATCGCACTAACATAAAGCCTCAGTAATACCCAACCTTAAAAGCCAAAATGACCATAATGCCCTCCCTATTAATTCTAATCCTTTAGTCCACTTAAGGGCATTTTAGTCATTTTACCCAATTCCCGCTAATTCCTCGAGTGTCATTAATATTTCCCGCTTAATTCCTGATACCTAATTAATCACCAATAGCATTCCTCAATGTCAGAATAGACTCCAGTATATCCGCTAAATTCCCATTTATACCCCTGAGCTCACCTCGAGCCGGGTATAAATCCCAGCTATGACTTTTCCGCTACTTTGCTCACTAGGATCGTCTTGAGTCATAGATCACAGATATATCCACATAATAATGTGGTCTCGATAATTATCACATATATCAAAACAGTTATGCCCAAAATGGCCAAAATTACGATTATGTCCTTCTAACCTAATCAGGGCCTATATGCATACTAACACACATAGTCATGCATCTCAAATACTCAAGTAATCATATAACATGTTTTAAATCATAACCATGCATCTAAATCATTAAAACCACACATAATTCCCATTATGCCCTCCAGGCACACTAATCAAGGCCCTTAAGCCTTATTAGCGAATTTAGGTCGTTACAGACACCGACCTAAGAGTCAGAAATGGCATAAGCGTCCTGAACGCTGGGCCGAATGAAGATTAGATCTAATTGATATTAGCATTGAATGACTCTAAGGCATTAACGCTGGACCGACCCTAAGGTCGATGAATCTTATAAGTGCTTGGCTAGTCTAGGACTAGTCATCATGCACCTATCCTGTTTAAGCTAGTGAAAGGTTCACTTATTTGTTAAGCCCCGATGACCCTATCGTCACATGGCTTAAGGGAGCTATACCCACTTTAGTGACTTTTCTAATTGTCACTCCTCTGTTTTGGACTGATAGTCCTGAATGATTATTACGATCATTGTTGATATTATATCATGCTAAATTGTGTTTTCTTGCTGGGCCTTGGCTCATGGGTGCTATGTGGTGCAGGTAAAGGGAAAGAAAAGCTCACCCAGCCTTGAGTGGAGAGCTTAGGTGGTGATGTGTACATATGCGGCCGCTTGACCACCACGGCCAAGGAGTTCTAAGAGGAACTAGGGGGTTTACCCTATTTTTGCAGCTTAGGTCGGCGGGTTTGTAAATTTGAAACAGTAATGACCATTTTAAGTTGTATATAGTTTGTAAAAGTTTTTGATGGGCCCATGAACAATTTTATGTATTAAATAAGATATATCATTTCCTTTTGATTGGTTTTCCACCTTAGCATGTTAATAACACTTAGAAGCACGTTTTTAACCAAAAGACTCAGGTAGCGAGTCAAATTTCTGGTTCACTGTAACTGTTCTGGGGTAACCAGGGCGTTACAATGAGGGTGTCTGGTAATGAAAGGGTGACTTGTGCCACATACATGTTTCGGGAGGATGCCCGAATTTGGTAGGAGGTTATATCCCAGACTAGAAACATCAATGCCTTGAGTTGGAAAGAGTTTCAGACTTTGTTTAATGAAAAGTATTACAATGATGCCATTAGGGCTGCAAAGGCTGAAGAGTTTATCATATTACTTCAGGGGAGTCTATCAGTGACTGAGAATGCTCTGAAGTTTGATAGATTTGCAAAGTTTTTCATGGAGTTGGTGCCCACTGATGGGACCAGAAGGGAGAGGTTTCTCATAATAATAATATGGTTTATTGCATTATTATTATTTAAATGGACTAAAAAATGGTAACTGCATGTAATTGTGAAATGACTATGATGTCTGTGACAGTCAGTATCTCATAATTCGTAGGGGGAAAGACCGGGTAAAGTTGTGCAATTCCACATTGCCTAGGGAAGGTCAAGTGTGATGATTCTAAGACTGCGTAGGTATGGAACTACATAGTTGAAGAATGCTTAAATGGATTGATAGGTACTACCTATGCCAACAAGATGAATCTCTTTTCGGTAGCCCATCACTTGAGAACTCCAAAGTTTAGCGTGCTTAACCTGGAGTAGTCTTATGATGGGTGACCTCCTGGGAAGTTTTCTCAGGAAGCGTATGAGTGAGGATAAAGCACGCTAGAAAGACTCGTGTTGGTTTCATGGGCCAGTCGTCATTCCAAGAAGCAGCCGTAGTGACGTGGGGTGTTGCAAATGATATCAGAGTCTTGACCCAGCCGAAAGTGTGGCAAACGAGGACGCCGGACCCCAAAGGGGGGGGGTGATTGTGACAGTCAGTATCCCGTGATCCGTAGGGGGAAAGACCGAGTAAGGCTGTGCAATCCCACATTGCTTGGGGAAGGTCAAGTGTGATGATTCTAAGAATGTGTAAGTATGAGACTACACAGTTGAAGATGACTTAAATTGATTGATGGGTACTGTACGCCCTGATTTTCCCACGGGCTGATTAGCGAGCTAGGCTGCGGCCTAGTCATGATTATCTCGTGGACACCCCTCAAAACCGGAGCTGCCGTCATAAGGTCGTACCTCCTTAGCTCGAGGCAACCCAAGGGTTCGCCAAGATTGCCCGAGACTTGAATCCAGACTCTGGAGGCCGAAGGTCGAGTTAAGTATCCAGTTCGTGGCATGAGCTGGATATGGAGCTATGACCCTTTGCAAAGTCAACACACGCAAGGTAAACGTGCATATATCAGAGTGCATGTGTCTGATATGCCCTTGACTTTTTGGACACGCAGCAGGAACGTGCGTAGTCAGACACCCACGACTGGGTTGGGCCGTGCGGCGCATTATCTCCTTACCTATTGATTTGACCACACTTATGTGTCAGGTTTAGGAATTAATCATGAATGTCACAGAGTTGATATGATAGGTAAGAAGGTCACAGGATGACCTTCTTACCAACTCCCAGGTGCCTTCTCCTATAAATATGGAGACCCTGGGAGTTGATGGGGGTTGGATTATCTCTTGTAAAACATGTCCTGTAATCATATACCCAGAATAGAGCAATAATATTGACTAGTGGAGTAGAATGATTTTAACCTTTGAACCACTTAAAAACTGTGTCTTGAGTCACCTTTCCATTTTCTAAGATCATATATCGGTTTCGGTTCATTATCAGCACTAATCCCTTTATCTTCTTTTGTTAATTACCTGTTGGCGAAGAACCGCGTCAACAGGTACTACCTATGCCAACAAGATGCATCTTCTTTTCAGTAGCCCATCACTTGAGAACTCCAAAGTTAAGCGTGCTTGACCTGGAGTAGTCTCATGATGGGTGACCTCCTGAGAAGTTTTCCCAAGAAGCGTGCGAGTGAGGACAAAACATGTTGAAAAGACTCGTGTTGGTTTGCAGGGTCAATCGTCATTACAAGAAGCAACCATAGTGACGTGGGGCGTTACGCATACCAATACTTTTTGTCGTTTTTACAAACCCAACACTACGATCCATGTGACAGTATGTGTCAGAAGGTTGTCTGTGGTCCAAGGTCTCTTTGCTTGACACCTAGCATCTTCCTCCTGGTCTGGAGAAGGGTTCTCGTACGCCTGGAGGATGTGATTATGGAGGAAATGATCTTGTTGTGAGACTTGAATCATTATCCTTTTAACAAAGTCCTCAGGAGGTAATGCTCTTCGAAGGATGTTCTTCTCCGGTTGTGGTGAACCGTGACGAGAACTGGAGTCAACTCCCATGGAGCCTTAAATAGATTATGGGGTGCCTTAAACAGCTTCTAGGGAGCCCTAATCACTCTTAATTTGTATCACGTGTCACTTGGTGAACACACAGACAATAAAATTGATGATAATAATATTTTAAATAAAAAAATACTAATCTCTATTTTTGTTGAGCAAAACTCGTGAAATAAAGAATTCATGTGCAAGTATCATTAATAACATCTTAAATGAAGAAGTGATGAAAACTCATCTATCAAAGTGATATGGTTCCCAATCAATAGAAAATATTCCTAGAAGACTATCACATATTTTAGATCTTAACATTGTTTGAATCCCAATGAAAAAAAATCAAGAAAATAGTAGAGAAAAATAGAATAAAATATTTTTCTAAATTATATAAGAGATATATTTTTTTTTAAATAATATTATTTTTGAATATTTTTATAAAATTATACTACATTTAAGTTATATTTTTTCTATCGAAAAATTTCTCAAATTTTTGTTTGAATCCAAATATGGGAAGATGAAATATTTTGGAATTCATTTTTTTAGGATCCAAACAAAAGGTAAAAAAGTCATTGATGAATTTAAATAATAATAAAGAAAAAACTATGCAAAATAAAGAAAATAACATAACCTAAAATCATATAAAAGAAAAATAGATAAGAATATAGTAGAAAAAGTGCTATAGATCATTTATATATATTAAAAAAATTGAGAATAATTTTATAAAGCACAAAATCCTATAAGAATCCATATCTCAAAACTCAATCATTGAGTTAGAGAGTGGTAGTAGGATTGATCATAAATATCACCTACAATCCACATACATAACCAATGTGAAACTAAGTGTAAAAAAATTGAGACTTAGGCAAGAAAGTAGATGAGAAAGCCCACCATCTCTAGATGGGATGGTAAGGATCTTTAGCTTTGTAATTCAAGAGTGGATATTCTAAACGGGAAATTTGACTTTTTATGCTTAATATGGGGTTGTAATTAAAAAAAAATGCTAGGCATTTTTATCATTACAAAATAATGCCAATTCATTTTAGGATACCCAAAATACCCCTCACATTTTGAACCTCCCACTTGCCTCTTCAGTTTTCCCTCTCTCTCTTTCTCCCGGTACACTTCCTCCCCCACCGAGACCCTGCCCCCCACCGACGTCAATCCTCCGACTCCCCGCACGACAACCGCCGTCATCGACTGCCCGAGACTGCCCATAAAGACCGACGTCGATTCTCCAACTCCCTCGTTGATTCCCCGAGACCCTGCACGATGACCGCGTCTTCTTTGAGTCAATTCCTTGAGACCTCTGTCCTCCTCGAGACCTCCGTCCTCCGCCTCAACGGTCCCTGACCCACTAAGGCAAAGTTTAAGGTCGATCTTGTAGGAAAAACTTATACAGGATCTTTATTTATTTTCATGTATATCTAATATTAAACAAATTAATACGAGATAGCCTAAAACATGTTTCTAAAATTGAATTCAAAGAGAAACAAAAATAGAATACTTACAGTATACGCAGCGGAATTAAGAGTCCTTCCTTCAGTTTCTCTAACTCTTGTATCCTTTCTGTCGCAGAGTATTATCAAGAAACTGAACCGATCTTCTATTTTCTTCACGATCTTCCAATGTATCCTTAGAACCACCTAGCTAGTGTGGGCAATTCTCAACACATGAGATAGATATAGAGAGAAGAAGAGAAAATACAAAGAGGCTTAGAAAAGGACTTGTGTTTAGAGAGAATATAAAACTATCATAAAATCTGACTTATCAAAAACCCTTTTTTAACTTCTCTATAAGCACTCCTTTTATAGACTCAATTAGGCCATTTAATTTAATTAAAAAATCAATAAAATAACAGCCATTTTGAAGCCCTAGGTCGAAATTATCATGGGCTATAGGCCCGTGAAATTTCCCATTTGATTATAAGCCCATTGGACTTAAAATCAAGGCCTGTGTTATTTTCTATTGATTTAATTAATTAAATAATTATTTAAATCCTTTATCAAATTAATTATTTATAATTTGAACCTTGATTTAAATTTATTTATTAATTTAGATACCAATTTATCTTAATTAATAAATCTGCCATAATTTCTCTTTTCTTCTCAAAATTACACAACTCTGTGAAACTATCCAAAATTGACCTGGTCAACTTTGATAATTCTAATTGATGATTAAATCAATTAATTGAGACTATCTAGATGATTTTATCCAAGGTACAATGGGGACCATGGGCCTATGAAATCAAGCTCCAATAAGTTCTCATAAATCTAACAAATAAATTTACTAACTTATTAATTCCTCGTGACTCCACTATAGACTTGGAATTGCACTCTTGAATTCATAGAACGCTCTATAACAAATATAGATACGCTATTAATTATCCATTGTTACAACCATAATTGTCACTCAATCCTCTATAGACGGTCTACAATGAGATAGGACTAAAATACCGTTTTACCCCTCATTGTATTTTATCCTTAAAACACTTAGTTCCTTGTAAATGATATTTCAGTAAACTAATTTAATTACTGAAATGAGATCTCTATCATTTAACACCTTGAACCAAACTAAAAGGAAACCATCGTTTCACTTCTTCATCAGAAGCTATAGATGTTCATATCTATGATTAACACTCCCACTCAATTATACTACCGAGTTCCCAAGATGTAAGTATGGGCTAGTCCGTAGGGTAAGCTGGTAACGAACAAGTCAAAGAACTCAAATAATACAATCAGTTAGAATACTAACCACTCAGAATTGAGATTGAATTGACATATGGTCAACTATATGATATGACTAGAATAGATAATAACGGTATGTTTACTTATCTTATCAACTGTCAATATCGGTCCTGTCTGATGTAACAAATACATCCGATCTTATCTACTTTGCTAATGTTCTGAAAAGAACATAACACTGTAATGTGTAAGTAGATCATATCGTAGATTGGCAAGTCAGTGTAAATCCGGTGCACTGACTAATCTTAGGACTAACTTATTTTTGAACATATAATCATATTTATATTCCACTGTGATTACGTCACTATAAATAAGATTAGCTATATGCTCGGGATTTAATAGAAGTTCATATTAAACAAATAATCATGAAAATAAAACATGTGAGCAAAGTGATTGACCAAGTCAAAAAATGATTTCTATTCTTTTATTGATAATAAAAATGAGATTACAAAGAATTTGGGTTTTAATTAGGGCATAAAACCCCAACAAACTCCCACTTGCACTAATTGAAACTAATGCCTTAATTCTACTAATCCCATCTCCTTGATATGCTTATCAAATGTAGCTTCTGGTAGTGTCTTTGTAAACGGATCCGCAAGATTGTCTTCAGTTGCAATCTTCATAACCTTCACATCTCCCCTGGCCACATATTCTCGAATAATGTGATACTTCCTTTCTATATGCTTACTCCTCTTGTGACTTCGAGGTTCTTTCGAGTTGGCTATCGCTCCTGTATTGTCACAAAACAACACAAGCGGTTTATCCATTTCTGGAATAACACCAAGATCCGAATAGAACTTCTTTAGCCAGACTATTTCCTTAGCTGCTTCTGACGCAGCTATGTACTCAGCCTCCATGGTGGAATCTGAGATTGCAGACTGCTTTACGCTTCTCCAAATCACAGCTCCACCCCCAAGAGTAAACACCATTCCAGAAGTAGACTTTCTATCATCGACATCAGTCTGAAAATCTGAATCGGTGTAGCCTACAGGGTTTAGAACACCACCCTTGTAGACTAACATATAATCCCTAGTCCGTCTCAAATACTTCAGGATATGCTTAACTGCTATCCAATGTTTCGGTCCTGGGTTTGACTGATACCTGCTCACTACTCCCACTGCATAGAAGATATCTGGTCTAGTACACAACATGGCATACATCAGACTTCCAACTGCAGATGCGTAAGGAACTTTTCTCATTGCATCTTCCTCTTCAGGAGTCTGGGGAGACTGCTTCTTTGAAAGATGAATTCCATGGCGGGACGGTAGACGCCCTTTCTTGGAATTTGTCATTGAGAAACGTTCAAGCACTTTATCAATGTAAGCTGCTTGAGATAGAGCTAAAAGTTTGTTCTTTCTATCCCTGATGATTTGGATACCTAGAACATAACTTGCTTCACCCAAATCCTTCATCTGGAATTGAGTGCTCAGCCAATTCTTCACATCTGATAATTTCTTAACATTGTTTCCAATGAGTAAGATATCATCTACATAAAGAACCAGGAATACCACTATTTGATTTGCCTTCAGTTGGTAAACACAGGGCTCATCAATATTTTGTTCAAAGCCATAGGTTTTGATTATTTCATCAAACCTAAGATTCCAGGAACGAGAAGCTTGCTTAAGTCCATAGATGGACCTATTTAACTTACAAACTTTTCCTTCTTGTCCAGATACTTTAAATCCTTCTGGCTGATCCATATAAATGACCTCATCAAGCTTTCCATTAAGAAAAGCTGTCTTGACATCCATTTGCCAAATCTCATAGTCGAGAGCGGCTGCTATGGATAGGAGGATGCGAATGGATTTGAGCATGGCTACCGGACTAAAAGTTTCCTCATAGTCCACGCGTTCTCTTTGGGTATAACCCTTTGCCACTAATCAAGCTTTATAAGTCTCGATATTTCCATCAACACCTCGTTTCTTCTTGTAGATCCACTTGCATCCATTGGCCCTAAAGTCACTAGGTGCTTCCACAAGATCCCAGACGGAATTTGAGTACATAGACTCCATTTCCTGTTTCATGGCTTCGAGCCATAGTTCCTGTTCAGGGCTAGCCATTGCCTGTTTGAAAGACAATGGATCATCATCACTAGTGTCACCAACAACCATATTGGTTTCACCATCCAAACCATAGTGAACTGGGTGTTGACCCATGATTTGGCCAACTGACACGGAGTCAAAATGTGAATGATGTGAATGAACGTATAAAGAAGAACGTAATGAAAAAAGTAAAGAAAACACAGTAATTTATAGTGGTTCGGCCCCAGGATCTGGTAATGACCTACGTCCACTTAAACTAATATTGATATAAGAATCAGAAGAATGATCAAAGAACTAGGGTTCAATGAGTTTCACTAACCTCTGAAGAACAACACAAGCTTACTAGGAGAATTACTATAGTTTCGAATGATTCAAAAGCCAAAAGTCCCCTCCCTTGAGCTATCTCTTGCTATTTATAGGCTCAAAGGGGGTTTACAAAAGATTGTTACAGATATTCTCCCCTGAATAATCGGATACTCAAGAGATTGAGTGAGATAAATTCGGGATTATAAAGATCTTCCCATAAATGTCGCCTTGTACACGGAACCATCGACCAGGCTGGTCGCGGGTAAGACGGGCTTACCCTACTCCTACTGTGTTCTCTGGTCGATACTCTAGTAGGCGCTTCCAGGTGTCAGCCACGTGTCCAGGGAGTACTTGCCACGTCATAAATGCAAATTTATTGGATAACATTTGCCCCCCAAAGTTTATTTACTACGAACAGTAAGTAAACTTTTGAACGAACGACTCTTCGGTAACCCCACCTGGTGTGTCAGAACCCTTCATGTGTTCTTGAAAAAAGCAACCCACTTCTGTCTAATCATGCCTTTTCAGTTCCCCAGAAACGATTTCGACGGCCATCCCGTTTCCCCATACTTTGAAAAGGGAAAACTAATGATTACACTTTTTTAACATCAGAGACAAACTTATATAAGACCGTCGAAGCCTCCTTTTTCTTTTTACACACGCCATTGTCTTTGCAGAAAACCCTAAAAACCAGAGCTTTAACTTCTCCGGAGACCGTTTTCCTGCACTTCTAAGACTCAGACCGTGAGCTCCTCTATCTCCGAAGAGCTTTCTTCCACCTCCACGATCACTCTTCTTGGTAAGTTTTCGAAACCCCATGCTTCTAATTTCTCGTGACGCATGCTTCTGATGGTAGACTGTTTAAGTTTTACTGTTTCTGGTTCAAGGTGCTTGTAGACAGAATGTTTTGTAGGCAAAGTAGAGTTACGAATTAGTTTAAACCCAGGATCATGCTTTTTAGGACATAAAACCGAAGTAAAATTTCGATCTTTAAGCCAGTTGAAAATAAATTTTTCCCGCCCTAAGGGGAGTTGAAAAATCTTTTCCAGGAAAACTTTTTACTTTCACCCTTTGATCCGATTTTCAAACTGTTCGTATAGAAAGATTTAGCTTTTTGTTAGAATGTTGTTGTATAAAAGCCTAACTTTTATACTCGACCAGCGTTATTCTAAAAAGCCCTTTAAAGTTCTATATCCTCACCTCCCCATTCTTCTGTTTGCAGATTTTAATGCCAGATTTGTGGGGAGGTGAAAGACCCATCGACGACGACCTTCTCGCCCAGCTGCTCGAGGGAGAAGAACAACCAGTTGACCGTGTCCACGAGATTCCTTTCTCGCGATTCTCTTCCAGACCTCATTCTTCCTCCCCAATGGTCCGCTCCAAGTCTACTGGCAAGAAAAGACCTGAGTCCGAAAGCAACCCGAATTCTCCTGCCCAGCCTGACTCGCAGGCTAGGGTTCCCTCGACCAGTGGTCGAGAAAATCTCGTCCCTGACCCTAATATCCAAACTAGGGCCCGCCCTCAACATCGGAATCTGCCTGATGTCGAGTGGTATACTTCCTCAGCCAGTCTAGTGACCCCTCGAATGGTTGCTAACTGCTTCAGAAAATTCCCCCTCACGGGGGTTACTATCATACGCCCTACCGCAGACCAGAGAGCTAACCTCCCAGGAGGTGCGAACAGCGCCTGGTCTCGGTATCACATTGAGGCGGGAGCTTACCTCCCTCTTCATCCCTTTTTTGTGGGGGTGGCTAATTATTTTGGTGTCGCCCCCTTCCAAATAACTCCAAATGGATATAGGATGCTGGCCGCACTTTATATCCTATATAAACTTAAAAAATGGCCAGAACCTTCGCCCCACGAGGTCAACTATCTTTTTGACCTCAAATCTAACCCACAGCACAATGGGACGGGTTTCTTCCACTTCTGCCACCAGGAGACCGGCCGGACGTTCTTGAGTGGCACTACCCATATTTCAAACATGGGGCATTACAATAAGGAGTATTTCCTTACTCCAGACATAACCAGCAACAACTTGGCCTTCGCACGAGGAGGTAAGAGCTTGTCTTTGACTGGTCGATGCTTTAACTTAAGGTGTCTCCTTTCATTTTTCTCAAACTGTACTCTGTTTTTCAGGCCCTTGGTTACGTCCGACCCCAACACCAGACATGGTGTTGAGGTCCAACACTTTGGCCAGGATGTCTGACGCAACAAAAAGTGTCAAGACCCTGATAACTAAAACAAACTTGAGGTTGTCTGGCCTCCTGGCTCCTCGCCATGAATTCGTGGTGGACGAAGCCACTGCCGAGGGGTTCCTGAGCAGCAACCCCCTGTGCCTCCTCGGAGGAGGAGGCCAACGGGGGTTACAATCAGGGAACCCACGGGTAGCCCTTCCGCAGAAAAGGCTTCTGCTCCCCAAGGCAAGGGGAAAGAAAAGGCCAAAGAGCCTATTTTTGACTTAGGAGAATCTTCTGACGATAATGGTAAAGTTATTTCGCTTTTAAATGGTTTGCCAATTCCCTGTCACTTGTTTGATGGGGATGGTAACTTTACTTATGCTCCAAATCTAGGGCCAGACTTCTTCATGCCAGATAATGAGTATATATGACTAATAGAGTCAATAGTATAGCGACCAGTAGTTGTAGCTCGGGTATTTACTTTGTTACCTTCTTTCAGTTGTCTAACATACTTTCACCTGCCTCCTTTTTTATTAACTTGCTATGTTTATCTGCATGCAGATATGTCAACTCCCAACATCTTTGACATGTACCAGGCCGAGGATGAAGAGGAGGTTCCTAGACTCCAACGGAAGACTAAGAAGAGAACTGGTGAATCCAGCCGCGACCCTCCAGCAAGGAAGGGCCGAACAGAAGACCTTCCCTAGGACGTGCCAACTGGGCAAAGTCCTGCGCCAACAGGGCAAACTTCTACCCCTCCTCCAGTTCCTTCCGAGCAGCAAAACGCTCCTGCCCCTCCAAGCGTCGCTGGTGTAGAAGAAGAAGAAGTTGTTGAGGACGCGACTAACCAGGATGCTGCTCAGGACCCTCCGGCCCCGAATGCCTCTTGAATTCTTCTCATTTATTTTTCTTCTTTTTTGGATATACGACCCAAGGGTCGTGATGTAAAAACAATGGCTTCTCTTTTTTAAACTTTGCTGCACGGGCAGTAAATCTTTTTTCTTTTACTTGAACAATTACATCCAAGCATCGATACTTTCGGTGTAAAAGCTTAAATCTTGATGCTATAACATTTTTACTTATTATAACATTTGTCCGAATGACCAAACTTAGCATAGTACTTTGGCATGATTTCACAAAACCTAAATTTTGAAAAATACTCTAAGTACTGTAGCATGCTTTCACTCATTTTGTTCATGTGTTTACATACCTTGCGAGTATGCTTCGCTATCGATGTGCCTTATATGCCCCCCAAGTGATCGAGGAGCTTTAGGTCCTTGGTCACTTACCTTGACCACGGCCTGTTCGAACATTCCTGTTCGTGTAAAAAATGATACTTGTAATACAGCAAAACAACACACGTAATGAACAAATACTTGCAAATGTAAATTCACAAAGGTTGGCAAGAATGACTGGCTGCGCACAATCCCTTATAATCTCGTATTAAAAATGGACTAAACATGTCTTTACGAGTGATTCTATAATAAAACCTTACATATATGAGCAGTTAGCCATACAGCGTGGCTAACCCTCTTTGCAAAACTTGTAAAAAAAATTGAATTTTTTTTACACAAGCCAGTCCTTTAAGAAGGACTGTTTATTGATAGTACTTGCGCAGGTGTTCTCCATTCCAATAGCGTGGAACGAGATCTCCGTTTAAGCGTGCAAGTTTGTATGTGCCTGGGTGAAGGACTTCTTCAATCTGGTAAGGTCCTTCCCAATTAGGTCCGAGTACTCCAGCAGTGGGGTCGCGGGTATTTAAGAAAACTCGTCGCAGTACTAAGTCACCGACGTTGAATTTTCTTTCTTTAACTTTGGAGTTAAAGTACCGGGCGACTTTTTGCTGCTAAGCAGCAACTTGAAGTTGAGATTTCTCTCGCATTTCGTCGATTGTGTCTAGGGAGTCCATCATTAGCTGGCTGTTCTGATCCTGGTCGTAAGTTAAGCGCCGATGTGAGGGGGGATCTAACTCATCAGGCAGCATGGCCTCATATCCATAGGCCAAGGAAAATGGGGTATGGCCTGTAGCTGTTCGGTGGGACGTTCTATACGACCATAGGACTTCAGGCAGCTGCTCTGGCCACGCTCCTTTAGCTTCTTGAAGTCTTTTCTTCAGGGTGTCTTTGAGAGTTTTGTTCACGGCTTCGACTTGTCCATTCGCTTGGGGGTGTGCGACTGAAGAAAAGCTTTTAATAACTCCGTGCCTTTCGCAGAAATCGGTGAATAAGTCGCTGTCAAATTGGGTCCCGTTGTCTGAAACTATTTTCCTGGGCAGAACATATCGGCACACAATGTTCTTGATGACGAAGTCAAGAACTTTCTTGGTCGTGATGGTTGCGAGTGGTTCAGCTTCGGCCCATTTGGTGAAGTAATCAACTGCCATAACTGCGTACTTTACTCCGCCTTTCCCTGTAGGTAGGGATCCAATCAAATCTATCCCCCAAACTGCGAAAGGCCACGGGCTTTGCATCTGTTTTAGTTCATTTGGAGCTGCTCGTGGAATCTTGGAGAACCTTTGACATTTGTCGCATCTTCGCACATTCTCCATCGAATCCTCGTTCATTGTTGACCAGAAGTAGCCTTGCCTTAGAATCTTTTTCGCCAAGCTTTGCCCCCCAGCGTGATCTCCGCAAAAACCTTCATGCACCTCCTTCATAAGTTCCTTAGCTTTTTCTGGCGTAACGCACCTGAGTAGTGGCATTGAGTATCCTCTTCGATACATAACACCATCGACCAGTATGTACCTAGCGGCTTGCCTTTGCAGAGTTCTGGCTTTGTTTCTATCTGCTGGCAGTGTACCATTCGTCAGATACTCCAAGTAAGGTGCCATCCATGTATCTTCTAGACGAATCTCCATTTTGGCTTCAGCCGCTTCTATGCTCGGCCTACTCAGTCTTTCTACTAGAACTATGTTCAAGGTGTCTGCATCCTTTGCGCTCGCGAGTTTAGCCAGGGCGTCCGCATTCGAATTCTGGTCTCGCGGAATTTGCTGGAGGGTGTACTTTGTAAACTGGGCTAGCAAATCCTTCGTTTTATTCAGGTAGGCCATCATCTTTAAGCCTCGTGCTTGATATTCTCCCAGGACTTGATTTACGACTAGCTGTGAGTCACTGTAAATATCAAGCGTCTTTATGCTCATATCTTTGGCCATCCTTAATCCAGCGAGGAGTGCTTCGTATTCCGCCTCATTATTTGATGCGGCGAAGTCGAACCTGATTGCGCAGTGAAATCGATGCCCTTCCGGCGTTATCAATATCACTCCCGCTCCAGCGTGGGATTCGTTGGATAAACCATCCGTGAATAGCTTCCACGAAGGAGTTTTGTCTTGAGGCATGGGCGTTTCAGGCTGTTCGCACTGCTCTCTGTCTAGGAGTTCAGTGAACTCCGCAACAAGATCGGCCAAGACTTGTCCCTTTATTGCTGCTCGTGGTGAATAAGTTATATCGAACTGCCCTAGTTCGGCTGTCCATTTTAACAATCGCCCAGCCACCTCAGGTTTTTGGAGGACTTGTCGAAGGGGCTGGTCAGTTAGCACTGTGATAGGATGGGCTTGAAAGTAAGGACGCAACTTCCTGGAGGCTAGTATTAAGCAATATGCTAACCTTTCAATTGGCGGATATCTTAATTCTGCACCGATTAGCCTCTTGCTGACATAGTAAACTGCTTTCTGTACGCCTTCTTCTTCCCGTAAAAGCACCGCACTAGCAACAACTTCAGTGATCGCCAGATAAATAAACAAAGTTTCTCCTTCGATCGGTTTTGACAAGATGGGAGGTTGTGCCATATGAGCTTTCAAGGCTTGGAATGCTTGCTCGCAGTCTCCCGTCCATTCAAACTTCTTGTTGCCCCTGTGTAGATTGAAGAAAGGGACACATTTGTCAGTTGATTTGGAGATGAATCTACTCAGTGCAGCAATCCTTCCGGTCAAACTTTGTACATCTTTGATCCTCTCCAGTGACTTCATGTTGATCAGGGCTTTTATCTTGTCAGGGTTGGCTTCAATTCCTCTTGAATTTACTATAAACCCTAAAAACTTCCCTGATCCGACTCCAAAGGAACATTTGAGGGGATTCAACTTCATCTGGTACTTGTTTAACACATTAAAGCACTCTTGTAGATCCCTTACATGTCCTTCTTCCTTCTTAGACTTTACCAGCATATCATCCACATATACCTCCATGTTTGCACCGATTTGCTCTTTAAACATGTGGTTGACTAGCCGTTGGTAAGTCGCACCTGCGTTTTTCAGTCCGAAGGGCATGACTTTGTAACAGTATAAGCCCGTATCGGTCCGAAAGATGGTGTGATCCTCGTCAGGGGGATGCATGCTAATTTGGTTGTAGCCCGAATATGCATCCATGAACGAAAGGATCTCATGTCCTGCAGTCGCATCGACCAGCTGGTCGATCCTTGGGAGTGGGAAGCAGTCTTTTGGACAGGCTTTATTGAGGTCTGTAAAATCCACACAGGTCTGCCACTTGCCCTTAGGCTTGGGGACCAGCACTGGATTTGAGACCCACGATGGATAGAACGCCACCTTGATAAATCCATTCTCCTGTCTTTCGACTTCTTCCTTTAAGGCTCTTGATCTATCTCTATCGAGCAGCCTTCTTTTTTGTTGCACGGGTGGAAAAGTTTTATCTATGTTTAAGACATGGCTGATTACCGCAGGATCTATCCTTACCATCTCTTTGTGCGGCCAGGCGAAAACCTCCTGGTTCCTTCGCAAGAACTCCACCAGTGCATGCTTCGTGGTAGGCTCTAAGTTTTTCCCAACCTTCACGACTCTGGTCGGGTCTTCTTTGTCGAGTTGGACCTCCTCCAGGTCCTCGACGGGTCCAACGTTTTCTTCAAAATCCCCAAAGCGAGGATCCAAATCTCCATCCTCACTTTGGGCAACACCCTATTTGGTGACTTCACCACCTGATTGGGCTTGCGTATCTGCTGCCATCTGCAATCGGTTTGGGGTGGTGCTCTTCGACGTTCCACTTTTCGCCTTTGTGATTGAGGCGTTGTAGCACTCCCTGGCTTCCCTTTGGTTTCCTAAAACGCGTCCTACCCCCGTGTCCGTTGGGAACTTCATGGCTAGGTGCCACATAGAGATGACGGCCCGTAGATCAACCAATATGGGCCTCCCGATAACGGCATTGTACGCCGAAGGACAATCGACCACTACAAAAGTGGCGAGTAATGTCCTTGTTGCAGGCGCTGTACCCGTAGTTACTGGAAGTTTGATCATTTCGGCTGGGGCGAGTCTCTCTCCAGAGAAGCCATATATCGTCTGATTGCAGGGCTCCAAGTCCTTTACGGACAATTTCATGCGTTCCAGTGTCAACTTATACAGGATGTTCACCGAACTTCCTGTATCGACTAGTACCCTCTTCACCATCATATTGGCTATCTGGATGTCCACGACCAGCGGATCGGAATGTGGGAACCGGACGTGTTGGGCATCGCCATCAGAGAAGGTTATCTCACCTTCCTCTGACCGAGCCTTTTTTGGTGTACGGTCCTCCACAGTCATCATCTCGATGTCCTGGTCGTGGCGCAGAGTCCGGGCATATCGTTCTCTGGCCTTTCCGCTATTTCCCGCGAGGTGCGGGCCTCCACAGATGGTTAAGAGAGTTCCAGCCATGGGGGCAGGCTGTAATGGTGGCGAGCGTTGGCGTGTGGGCGCCTGCTCGTTGCCACCTAAAACTTCTCATTGGGAATTTTCCGAGGCCCGTATGTACCTTCTCAAGTGTCCTTGCCTAATAAGGAACTCGATTTCGTCTTTTAACTGGTTGCATTCGTTAGTGTCATGTCCGTAGTCGCTATGGTAACGACAGAACTTGGTAGTGTCTCTTTTTGAAATGTCCTTTCGAATGGGTCCAGGTTTCTTGTAAGGCACACTAGAGCTTGTGGCCTGGTAAACCTCTCCCCGAGACTCAACGAGGGCAGTGTAGTTAGTGAACCTAGGTTCATAACGATTACCCTTGGCTCGTTTGTTGTCGGAGGTGGAAGGCTCGTTATACAGCCGTTTCCCACCATTCTTGCCATTACCGTTGCCATTTTCGTTGCCCTTAGGTTTGGAACCATTGGCGGCTTTGGCGGGTTCGGCGGCTTTCTTACCCTTGTTCGAGGGTTTTCCATCATCAGCAATGGCCTCTTCGAGCTTGATGTAACGATCAGCTCGGTCCAAGAACTCCTGGGTTGTTTTAACTCCTTCCTTTCGGAGACTTTTCCAGAGGGGAGAGCAACGTTTTACCCCTGCAGTAATGGCCATCATCTTGCCTTCGTCTCCTACCGTTTTTGCTCCAGCTGCCGCTCGCATAAAGCGCTGGACGTAATCCTTCACTGACTCCCCGTCCTGCTGGCGAATCTCGACTAGCTGGTTTGCTTCGGTTGGGTGCACTCGACCCGCATAGAACTGTCTGTAGAACTCCCTTACGAACATTTCCCAGGAAACTATGCTTGTAGGCGGGAACTTAAAGAACCACTCCTGCGCTGCTTCAGAAAGTGTTGCAGGGAAGATCCTGCACCGAGCGTCTTCGGACACTTTCTGAATGTCCATCTGAATCTCAAATTTATTCACATGCGAGACTGGGTCCCCATATCCATCAAAGTTAGGGAGTGTAGGCATCTTGAATTTGCTGGGAGTTTCGGCGTTAGCTATCCTTTGGACTAAAGGAGTGCCTTTCCTCCTATCGTGGTCGATGTAAGAAGTCCTTCCTCCCACCAGCTGCTGGACAGCCTGGTTGAGCGCGTCTATCTGGGCCTGCACTGCGGTAGGAATCGTGGTGGCCTCTGTTGCTGGTTGGATGTTCTCACCGTGCCTCTCGCGGCGATCATTGAGTACATCTCTCAGGTCCTCTTCTCTTCTTCGCTGCTCGCTACCACCGAGCCGGTTGAAGACATTATTTTGTCTGGGCTGCCCTCAAGCATCCTGTCTATTTGGTTGGTCATCTTGAGGTACTTGGCTCCTGCTTTTACCTCTTTCTCCATTCCTCCCACCAGCATTTCCCTTGCCTGAGTCAGCCTCATTGTACCCGTGGCCATCTCTGAACCTTGACTGGCTATGGTGAGATCGACTGTTCCCTAGATGCCTGTTTCTGGCTGAACCATCCCAAGCGTTAGAGGGTGGTCTGCGCTGGTCGTGGTTTCCCCGTGCACCATCGCGTCGTGGGGGGCCCCGGACCGCAGAGCCTAACTCTGAGTCCTTCCTGTTACCAGGAGGGTACTGACCTCTGTTCGGTAGATTTGGTCCATCATCCCCATGGCGTCTAGGGCTGCGAGGCTGATGCTCGGCCCTATTCTGCCTCTGTTGCGGGGGATTACCCCGAGCATCTTGGGATGGTGGTTGCGCCTTAGGATCCTGTGGGACATCGTCATGGGGCATCTGAGGCTGCTCGGGCCTTTGCGGACTTGAAGGCTGAATCGGCGGGCTTGGATTAGGACCCCTATGGGGTGGCCCATTCATCGGTTGGTCAGGCTGTGAAGCAGGTGCAGCTTGATTTCTAGCCAATAGCAAGGCTGCCTCAAGGGCTGCCATGGCTTTGTTTTGGCGGCGATCCACCTCTGCCTGTCTTTCGCTCAACTCCGCGCGCTGCCTTTCTATCTCCTGCTGCTGCCGCGCCATAACTTCAGTGGCAGTCTCCTGACTGGCCCTCAGATTAGCCAGTTCTTCCTGCAATGCGCCCAGAGTACTCTTCAGCATCGCATCGTCCATTTCCTCCTCTTCAAAGTCCAGTTGAGGCTCATCCTCCGCCATGCTTGCAGGGGGAGGAGGAGGTGGCGGGTTAGATGGTGCAGCGGCGGCCGCCTGCCCAGTTTTCTTTCCTGCTTTCGCCATTAGTTTTCTTAACAGCAATAAACCAAGCTCTCAATGAAAGCACCAGAATGTTGACCCAAGATTTGGCCAACTGACACGGAGTCAAAATGTGAATGATGTGAATGAACGTATAAAGAAGAACGTAATGACAAAAGTAAACAAAATACAGTAATTTATAGTGGTTCGGCCCCAGGATCTGGTAATGACCTACGTCCACTTAAACTGATATTGATATAAGAATCAGAAGAGTGATCAAAGAACTAGGGTTCAATGAGTTTCATTAACCTCTGAAGAACAACACAAGCTTACTAGGAGAATTCCTATCGTTTTGAATGATTCAAAAGCCAAAGTCCCCCCCCCCCCCTTGAGCTATCTCTTGCTATTTATAGGTTCAAAGGGGGTTTACAAAAGATTGTTACAGATATTCTCCCCTGAATAATCGGATACTCAGGAGATTGAGTGAGATAAATTCGGGATTACAAAGATCTTCCCATAAATGTCGCCTTGTACATGGAACCGTCGACCAGGCTGGTCGCGGGTAAGACGGGCTTACCCTACTTCTACTGTGTTATTTGGTCGATACTCTAGCAGGCGCTTCCAGGTGTCAACCACGTCTCCAGGGATTACTTGCCACGTCATAAATGCAAATTTATTGGATAACACTGGGTTTCTAGAAACCCTCCCACTACGACGAGGCTCCGTGACTGTTTGCTTAGGAACAATGGTACTTTCTTCATTTAAATCGACTTGCGTCGGTTGTACATGAAGAGTGGGAATTTCATCATCAACTCGCGTTGATGACGATGGAACATTGGTTGGAGTCAATTCTTTAACCATCTCCTCTAAAACTACTTTGCTGCGAGGTTTAAAGTTCTGGACATAGTCATTTTCCAGAAAAGTAGCATTTGTAGAAGTAAACACTTTCTTTTCTGAATGACTATAGAAAATTCCACCCCGAGTACCTTTAGGATAGCCAACAAACATGCAAACTTCAATTCGCGGTTCTAGCTTTCCCTCATTTTTCCTCAGGACGTGAGCGGGACACCCCCAGATTCTATAATGGCGTAAACTCGGTTCACGACCATTCCAGCGTTCTAAAGGTGTTTTGGGGATTGATTTTGATGGCATGACATTGAGAATGTCATTCGCGGTTTCAATTGCATGTCCCCAGAATGAAGTTTAAAGTTGAGTAACTAAGCACGCATCTAACCATTTCCAATAAAGTTCTGTTTCGGTGTTCCGCTACACCATTTTGTTGCGGTGTACCTGGGGCAGTAAGTTGTGATAAAATCCCAAGTTCAGTTAAATGATCTTGGAACTGCATATCCAAATATTCTCCACCCCTATCAGATCGCAAGATCTTTAACCTTTTACCTAATTGGTTCTGAGCCATTGCTAGGAATTCCTGAAACTTTGAAAATATTTATGATTTCCTATGCATTAGGTAAAGACATGAGTATCTAGAGTAATCATCAATGAAAGTGACGAAATACTCAAAACCACTCCTGGCTTGTATATTCAAAGGTCCACAAACATCTGAATGCACAAGACCAAGTGATTCTTTGGCCCTATCACCCTTTGCAGAGAATGGACGCTTGGTCAGTTTGCCTTCTAGACAAGATTCACATACAGGTAATTCACCTAAGGTGAGTTCCCTCAAAGGTCCGTCCTTTGTAAGTCTTTGAATCCTATCATAGCCAATGTGACCTAGTCTCAAGTGCCATAAATATGTCATATTATTGTTATCGGTCTTTTGACGTTTATTGGTCCTAGGTTTAGCTACTTTGAATAAATCATTGTTAAGAGCGAGGGGTTCGTTAGGTCGCAGAATATAAAGCCCGTTTTCCAAACATGCAATACACAATTGTGATCCATTGAAAGAAATAGATATATTAAAACTTGTGAAAGTCATAACAAATCGTTCTAATTGCAACATGGAAACTGAAATTAAATTTCTACTAAAATCCAGAAAAAAAATACATCTTTTAAAATTAATTATTTATTTTCGAACTTCAGACGAGCTATTCCTCTAGCTTGGACCTTAACGAACGCTCCGTTCCCAACTCTAAGCTTTAAGCCGCCTTCGTTCACTTCCTCCCACTATTCAAGAAGCTGTAAAGAGTTACAAACATGGTTAGTAGTTCCAGAATCAATAATCCAAACGGAGTTATCATTCTCTAAAACATATGTTTCTAAGATAAATGAACTATAATCATTACCTTTGTTTTTATCTGCTAGAAACTTGGGGCAATCTTGTTTCCAATGGCCCTTTTCTTTGCAGTGAAAACATTTATCTTTACCTTTCTTGTTTTTCTTGTTCTTCCCCTTAGGCGTCTGTGCACGTGGTTGTGCACTCGTCTTTGCAGCATTTGCAGGCTTGGTGCTGTTGTTTTGTCCACCTTTCCTCTTATTTCTAGCTTTCGAAGACGAAGCTGGATGAGCTTCAACCTTAGCTAGATCAGCAGCAACATCAGTAGTCTTATTTTCACCTCCTTTACTAGGTCCACCCATGACAAGTTCAATAATCTGAAGCTCGTTCATAAGCTGCGTCAGACCATAGTTGAGTAGAGCACGAACGTGCAGACATGGTGCCATCCGAGAATTTTCGGTGCCATCACGAACGTGCAGAGACGGTGCTATGCAAGCATTTACGGTACCATCACGAGCATTGACGGTGCCATCACTAACGTGCAGACACGGTGCTCGTTCTGGGGATTCCTCAATCATGACGAATTCAGAGTTGTCACCAATCAACTCTATGTAGATATTCTGCTTCCAATTAAGGAAGTTTTCTCCAGTGAGTTTCTCCATCGAAAGTTGAGAAAGGATGGGAGTAGACACAGACACTACTTAGCTTAAAAATACAAATTATCAATAAAATAGAAATCAATCACATTTGCTCAATAAAACTTCTAATCACACAAATTTCAAGAAATAGCACAACATATACCAAAAATATGTAAGATATGAGAAAAAATACCAAAAACAATCATATCTCTATTTCTTTAGGTTTTTAACTAATCTATGATATCATTGTCCCGGTTGGCGAGAGTAAAAAATACCACTAGTTAAATAGAGTCGTAAACTCATTTAATAATGGACACCATTATTAACAACCTACTATTCGATCAAAATAAGAAAACAAAATCTCTTATTTTATGAGCTAGACCCACGGCTTCAATAATCATAGATTTAGTCCTAGTAGTCACTGTAGGGGTGAGTCTAGTAGAATTTGACCTATAATTATCTATCTTTCGAAATCTAACATTGTCAAAATAACTAATGAACACCTTCCGTAGGGGGACGAATCAAAGCACCTCGAGGCCCCATTAAGCTATTGACTATGTTAAACCAACGGTGGAGATCGAATAAAATTCTTAAAATAAGCTCATTATAAAATTAAAATTAGTATTTTTATTATTTATTTTTAGAAAATTAATGACTATGGTTTTCCCAAAAAAAAAATAAACAGATTAAAATTTTAAAAAAAACCAAAGTCCTATAATTTCTTATTAATTCTAAAGTGTCACATTGAAACAAATTCAATTAATTTAGAATTAATTTGTTGCTAATCAATATTTAGGTTTAACTAATATAATGAACCTATACAATTAAGTCCAACTCAGGTAAATGAGCCTTAACTATTGGGCTTGTATGGAGGAGGGCTGGGTCCAGTGTGTCGTTCCCACTACAAAGGCCCCCTATCTTCCATACAAAGTCCAAAAGACAGGAATTTAAACCTTCGTTTTATTAATTGTTATTAATTGATTAGGCATATTATAGTCATGCAAAGCAAATGGGCCTTCACAAGTGGAATCACCTACAAGAGAGGAATTTAAACTTTACATTTTCTAATGGGCCCAAATAAAACCTATCATTTTATGAATATTTTATTTGGCAAAATACCATATATCTAACAAATATATGGGCCACTATATGCATCTAAGCCCAATTGCAAAAATACCACATATAGTGCAAACATATATGTTATAATTGGATGGGCCTAATCATGTTACTATATGAGCAATTCTATGAATTTATGCAAAAATACCACAATTTATTTCATTTGCAAAAATACCACAATTAATTATCTAGAATTTATCAAAAAATTCAAATTAATTAAATTTTTACAAAAAATAAGTCAATTTAAATGAATTTTATCAACAATTAACAATAGTTAATTTAAATTTCATTTATCAACAATCAACCTGGTTTTAGGTTAATTTGAAAAAAAATATATTAATTTAATTTAAATAGGATTTATCAACAATTAACCAAAGTTAATTTAAATCTCATTCATTAAAAAAATATTTTATTAATTGGCTGAAAAAATGATATTTTTTCACAATTTAACCAATTTTAAATTTTAAAAACAATATCTAAATTATTTTCAAAAAATATCTTGTGTTGTTACAACTATTATCTAATATTTTAACTATTTAAAAATAATAAAATACAAATAGTTATAACAAGCCTAAAATATCTCATGTAGTTAAACAAATTCAAATATCCATAAAAATATCTAACTAACAATGTTCAAATTTCAAATAATTTAAATATTAAAAAAAACTATAGAATAAAAAGATATTTATATTTTCAAATAAAGATTTAATAAAACAAAATCAATAATTTAAATGAAAATATCTTAAATATCTAATATCATAATTCTAATATTTAATATTTTAAAATATTTAAAATTAAGTTGTTAGTCTATTTTTAAATTTGAATTTGAATGTTTGTAGAAAATATCTAATTATTTAAATCCCAACTAACAAAAATATTTTATTTTTTAAAAAAAAATTAAATGATAAAACAAAAAAGATATTTTTGGTTTTGATTATAAATAATTTATTTCTACAAATTTTATTAATTTAAAAAAAAAAAAAAGTTGATGAATAGTACCCGTGGTACTGTTCACGGGGTACTGTTCATCGCTGGGGGCTGGTGTGCGTGGGCGCGCGGGTGTTGCGCGGGTGACGCGGGGGCGCGCATGGCAGCCAGGCCAAAAATTTTCCAAAATTTTTTTTTGAGCAATTTTTCAAACCAAAACCATTTTCTAATTAATTTTGCAACATGTTTTACACAAAATAAAGCATATATAAAAATTAATAACATAGAAAACACAACAAAATAACCTAAAAATTGCTAAAATTCACATAAAATCAATATGCTCATAAAAACATGAAAACCATTCAATTATTCAAACATATCAAATAATCCAATTTTTAAACATGTTCATGCATGAAAATAAAGATTACCAAAGGCTCTGAGGCCAGTTGTAGGAAAAAACTTATACATGATCTTTATTTATTTTCATGTATATCTAATATTAAACAAATTAATACGAGATAGCCTAAAACATGTTTCTAAAATTGAATTCAAAGAGAAACAAAAAAATATAATACTTACAGTATACGCAGCGGAATTAAAGAGTCCTTCCTTCAGTTTCTCTAACTCTTGTATCCTCTCTGTCGCAGAGTATTATCAAGAAACTGAACCAATCTTCTATTTTCTTCACGATCTTCCAATGTATCCTTAGAACCACTTAGACTAGTGTGGGCAATTCTCAACACATGAGATAGATATAGAGAGAAGAAGAGAAAATAACAAAGTGGCTTAGAAAATGACTTGTGTTTAGAGAGAATATAAAACTATCAGAAAATCTGACTTGAGACTTATCTGTCGTCTCTAAAATCTTCTCTCTAAGCACTCCTTTTATAGACTCAATTAGGCCATTTAATTTAATTAAAAAATCAATAAAATAACAGTCATTTTGAAGCCCTAGGTCGAAATTATCATGGGCTATAGGCCCGTGAAATTTCCCATTTGATTATAAGCTCATTGGACTTAAAATCAAGGTCTGTATTATTTTCTATTGATTTAATTATTTAAATCCTTTATCAAATTAATTATTTCTAATTTGAACCTTGATTTAAATTTATTTATTAATTTAGATACCAATTTATCTTAATTAATAAATCTGCCATAATTTCTCTTTTCTTCTCAAAATTACATAACTCTGTGAAACTATCCAAAATTGACCTGGACAACTTTGATAATTCTAATTGATAATTAAATCAATTAATTGAGACTATCTAGATGATTTTATCCAAGGTACAATGGGGACCATGGGCCTATGAAATCAAGCTCCAATAAGTTATCATAAATCTAACAAATAAATTTACTAACTTATTAATTCCTCGTGACTCCCCTATAGACTCGAAATTGCACTCTTGAATTCATAGAACGCTCTATAACAAATATAGATACGCTATTAATTATCCATTGTTACAACCATAATTGTCACTCAATCCTCTATAGACGGTCTACAATGAGATATGACTAAAATACCGTTTTACCCCTCATTGTATTTTATCCTTAAAACACTTAGTTCCTTGTAAATGATATTTCAGTAAACTAATTTAATTACTGAAATGAGATCTCTACCATTTAACACCTTGAACCAAACTAAAAGAAAACCATCGTTTCACTTCTTCATCAGAAGCTATAGATATTCATATCTATGATTAACACTCCCACTCAATTATACTACCGAGTTCCCAAGATGTAAGTATGGGCTAGTCCGTAGGGTAAGCTGGTAACGAATAAGTCAAAGAACTCAAATAATACAATCAGTTAGAATACTAACCACTCAGAATTGAGATTGAATTAACCTATGGTCAACTATATGATATGACTAGAATAGATAATAACGGTATGTTTACTTATCTTATCAACTGTCAATATCGGTCCTGTCCGATGTAACAAATACATCCGATCTTATCTACTTTGCTAATGTTCTAGAAAGAACATAACACTGTAATGTGTAAGTAGATCATATCGTAGATTGGCAAGTCAGTGTAAATCCGGTGCACTGACTAATCTTAGGACTAACTTATTTTCGAACATATAATCATATTTATATTCCACTGTGATTACGTCACTATAAATAAGATTAGCTATATGCTCGGGATTTAATAGAAGTTTATATTAAACAAATAATCATGAAAATAAAACATGTGAGCAAAGTGATTGACCAAGTCAAAAAATGATTTCTATTCTTTTATTGATAATAAAATGAGATTACAAAGAATTTGGGTTTTAATTAGGGCATAAAACCCCAACAGTTCCACCATTGAAGAGCATCATAAGCTGAGCTTTGGGTAAGTTTCTAACCATGGATTACTCTGGTTTGTCCTGTTCTGGTTTTGTTTTGCAGCTGAGATTTTTAGGGTGAATTCTTGGTTTTGTTGGGAGTTTTGGCTAGGGTTCCCATGCTTGTGATGTTTGGGGTGTGTTAGGATGGTTTTTGGGTTTATTTGGCATCAAGAATGGGATTTGGAAGCTTGGAAATCGAGTTAGAATCGAAGGAGCTGAAGAAGGTAGGTTCAGGGGAGTTTGGGTCTAGAGGTAGCGCTATAGCGCCCACTCTAGGGCGCTACAGCGCTCCTCAGGAGGTTTTTTGGCGTATGGGTGGTTCTGAGTATAGCGCTGGGGCGCTAGGGGTTGAGCGCTGTAGCACTACCCTGTTCCTTCTAAGTCCCGTTTTGAGTGTTTTTAAGGGTTTTTGACTTGGGGTTTCAATCCTTAAGGCCCGGGATCGAATCTACTCACCGTGTGGGCATGTTTCGAGGTCCCGAGAGTGGTGCTTAGGTTAAGACCCTATTTATGTGGATTCTTATTAATGGAGGTTATCAATGGCTGTGACTAGGTAACCGCTAAGGAACTGAAAGATCGATCGTTCTCAGGGGTCGTCCTTGTTGTATTTTTCGCTCGAACCTGAGGTAAGAGAACTGCACCCTGTGTATATGTGACATGCGGGTTTGGTATTGAGGCATGTTGATTGATAAATGTGGACACGGATTGCATTCTAAATGCTAGTGAATGTTGATTACTTATGTATGGCACTGACTAGTCAGGGACACTGACCTAAAGGTCAGAAATGGCATAAGCACTCTAAATGCAGGGCCGAATGAAGATTAGATCTAATTGATATCAGCATTGAATGGTTCTATGGCATTAATGCTGGACCTACCCTAAGGTCAATGAACTTACAAGCGCTTAACTAGTCTAAGACTAGCACTCAGAGCCAGGGCATAGGGCCCCGGTGACTGTTTGTCACATGGCTGGGGAACGCTGTTCCATAGTTACGACTCTAGAGTCGGGAGAAAGGTTATGTTGGTGACCATTCACCATACACCTATCCTGATCAAACTTATGAAAGGATAACTTATCAGTTAAGCCCTGGTGACCCTATCGTCACATGGCTAAAGGGAGCTGTACCCACTTCTATGACTTTCGCTACTGTCACCTATCTATTTTGGACTGATAGTCCTGGATGATTATTATGATCATTGTTGATATTATATCATGCTTTATTGTGTTTTCTTGCCGGGCTTTGGCTCATGGGTGCTATGTGGTGCAGGTAAAGGGAAAGAGAAGCTCACCCAACCCTGAGTGGAGAGCTTAGGCGGTGCTGTGTACATATTTGGCCGCTTGACCACCACGGTCAGGGAGTTCTCAGAGGGACTAAGGGTTTACCCTATTTTTGCCGCTTAGGTCGGCGGGGATTGTAAATTTGAAACAATAGCGACCATTTTGTATTGTAAACAACTTGTAAACGCTTTGAATAGCTCATGAGCAGTTTATTTACTTAATGAAATGTATCCTTCCCTTTTTACTATTTTTTTTTTTACCTTAGCTTGCTAATAACACTTAGATCACGTTTTTAACCAAAGGACTCGGGTAGCGAGTCAAATTTCTGGTTCACTGTTCACCGTAACTGTTCTGGGGTAACCAGGGCGTTACACACTGTATATTGGTGCCAGAACTACCTTCAAGCGCATTGGTTTGCAGTTGAAGCCTCCATTTCTACTTGGACTCTGGAATGTTTATGATTCAGACGTGACCGTGATAAGTGATAAACAACTGCAATCGTTTATGAAGTCATGGTCTACTTTATTCCCATCGTTGTTATTGCAGTCACAACTTTTCAAGGACGACCCTCGGTTGACGATTCCACCTGGAGAAAAAAGATGCAAAGAGTTCAACGTGCACCACATGCCAGTTGATTCAGTACCCCAAACCAAAGTCAGGTAATCAAAATTCTAGCTTTTATTCAAGTTTTTTAAATTAAATTCTATGTTGATTTTGTTACTAATGCAATTTATGTTTCGTTCACAGTGGAGATTGTAGTGTGTACGCCATCAAGCACATCGAACACTTATTGGGTAGGCTACCACTTCACACGATTTGCGATGACAACATGGAGTTGTTCAAAAATAAATGGACAGTTGACTTATGGTATCAGAATGTTAGACATTGAACATTCTCTTCTTGTTATATTTATTTGCTTAAAATTTAGGTTATTAAGAATTTTTTTTGAGTCGAGCATCTTTTTATTAACGACAATTAACAACCAAAATTCATTAACGACAATTAAAAAACAAAACAAAAAATAACCTTCAACTTCAAGTTTAAATAAAATACAACAAAAAATAAACTCAAAGCCGAGCTTTGCATGAGGACTTGTTGTGGCCACGACCACCATATCTACTGCACTTACGCATTGTAAATGGTTTTTCCCCGCCGGATGGCCAACGGTTTGTCCTTGGTCTTCCTAGCTTTGGCTTTTTTAGATGACCAACTTGTTGTTTCTCTATAGGTACACAAACTACCATATTCTTAATGTCATCTGGAAGTATCCAGTCATCCTCGTTCCGAGTTGGGTAAATGGTTTCTTTGTACGAATTCCTCCATGACTCAATGGTGTAAAACGATGAACACAAAGAGTAAAGGTTCACTCCATGCTCTATAGCTGCTGCAGCTGCATGGGGACAAGGTGTGCCTATGAGCTGGAATACCCCACAAGAGCATGATTTCGTCATCAAATTCACCTCAGCATCGCTGTCTGCACCAGTTACATGAAACTCAAATTGACCAAGGGCATAGACATTCATGAACCTTCCTTTGTCAGCATTGTTCGATACATCTGCCTCCATCAAGGTGGATAATTTGGTGGTAGTCTTCTCTATCACACTACGTCGTTCAGAAAACCAAGACTATAGTGTGAACCGAATGAATTCTAAAAAAATTGTAACTGGAAAGGTTCTTGCATCCTTGGTCTTGTTATTGAAGCTTTCAACGTATTTTCTTGTCATTATATTGTATCGTTTTCCAGGAAAGAAAGGACGAGACCACTTATCGAAACCAATTCCCTCCAAATAGGCAGCTATAGGAGGATCCATTCGCTTAATATTTTCAAAATGCTTTAGAAATTCGATCTTCTTCCATGCATAGGCTGCTGCCCACATCTCACTGTGACAGTGATCAGTCTTGAACTTGGCTTTCACATTCATACTGATGTGATGGTAGCATGCGCCGTGGTAGGCATAAGGAAAGACAGCCTCTAGAGCATGAATAATATTAGCATGCATATCTAACACGAAAGCCAAGTCATCAACGTCCCCAATGGCTTCCTTCAACTTCGTCATGAAATATTTCCACAAGTTGTGGTTCTCACTATCCACCAACTCGAACGCAATTGGATATAAATGATTATTCGCATCCAAAGCAACGACACATAACATGTGGCCACCATACTTATTCTTCAAGAACGTGCCATCCCACAAATCACAAGACGACAAAATCTGAATCCCCTCCTACAAACTTCAAGGGCAAAGAAGCAATATAGGAAACGACCATCTTCAGTGACAAAATCAATAATTGTACCTGGATTCTTTTGCTGCAACATGTGCAAGTAGGATGGCAACTTGCAATACGAATCCTCATATGTCCCCCTAACATACGTAAGTGCCTTCTCTCTACATCTCCATGCCTTTTCATAACTCATATCAATACCAAAAAAATTCTTCATATCCTCCTTTATGTTGTTTGCCATGTAACGGGGTCCCATCAACTACGTATTTATTCTTTATGAGGTGTCCAACGACCCACGATGCAGCTTGATGATGACCTTTTTGTCGCACTTCTAGTGAGCATGTGTGTACGCTCTTGTATACCATGATCTCAAACATGGGGGACATTGGTAGTTTTTTCCCTCTCAGTCTCCAACAACAGTCAGGATTTTTGCATGTGATATACCACACGTCAGTACCAGAATTTTTCACCATATACTCAAAGTTATTCTTCATTGTAAATAAAGCAACTTTGGTTTTTAAATCAATCTTGTCCTCATAAGTCTTCCCAACATATATTTCTCCCATTGGTCCACCAGATGATGGGGAATGGGTTTTAGCAGATGCTTCAATATCTTCTTTTGTAAACATTGGGGCACTCTATCTGGTGTGATTTTCTCTTGATACAATTGTCTCCCTTCACCCAGTGTTATCTTCTGTCCTAGCAGGTTGATTACAGCTTCGAGCAGGTGCTCGGCGTCCTTGAGTTGGGAGGTGTGCCTGTGTAAGAGGCAGTCCTGACTCTTCTTCTACTTGTTGGGCTTGGGAAATGTCTAACTCCTCATTTGAAACATCTGCACTATAATACGAGTCATCCTCGGAACCATCATCATTATCTTCAAAGCAATTACCAACTGGATCATCATTCACTTAGGGATCATACTCATATGCCTCAAGCACACATGTGGGACCTCCTTGTGGTATATCAAGCTAAATAGCAGCCATCGGATCAGTAACTGGAACAAAAGTGCCCACCTCGCTAAGATGCTTGTAACTGCTACCTGCAGGAGATGGATCGACACTGGTCGTGTCTTTTTTGTTCACACTAGGAGAAGGATCTGATATGACATTCTTCTTAACTGGAGTCACACATAAGACTACCCGTTCTTTCAAGCTTATTCCTAAGAATACACGAACTTGACGATCATTCCTCAATTGAACCGGTGCAAATGGTTGGTCGCCGCATACGTATGGCACCTCGAGTTTCAATTCATACACCTCTCTATCCACCTGAAATGTCTTGTGCAATATGTCAAGTAGTTGCAAGTAAGTGACATCATTCTCTACTGGTATCACTTCACCTTCAGCATCCTTAAAATACCATTCCCTACCATTTGTTTCCCAAACACCGTTGTAAGAAACAAATACATAAACAGTAGAACCTGAAATAAAAAAACACAAATACAATTAGCTGAAAAACAAATGGTAGGAAATGGTATTTTAACGATGCTGAAAAACATGACCATCGAGCCTGCATCGAGCCTCCATCGAGCATGCACGAAATAGTGAGAATGCACATTACCATCGAGCTTGCATCGAGTAGGTATCGAGTAACCATCGAGCACAACATGCAACGTAAAAAATGATGTGCCATCGAGCATGCATGAAATAGTGAGAATGCACATTACCATCGAGTACCCCATCGACTAGGTATCGAGTAACCATCGAGCACAACATTCAACCGTAAAAATTGATGTTCCATCGAGCCTGCATCGATCAGGCATCGAGCAACCATCGAGAATGCATGAAATATTGATAATACACATTACCATCGAGTACCCATCGAGTAGGTATCAAGTAACCATCGAGCAGAACATGCAACCCTAAAATTGATATGCCATCGAGCCTGCATCGAGCAGGCATTGAGCATGCATGAAATAGTGATAATGCACATTACCATCAAGCACCCATCGAGCAGAACATGCAACTCTTAAAATTGATGTGCCATCGAGCACCCATTGAGCACAACCCAAACCCAAAAAATTCCCAGAAAACACAGATCGACAAAAAACCAGAAAAAACCCCAAAAAAATGTGCAAATATTGCTCAGATCTATTCGAAATGCCCAAAAAGTTTAAAGGAAACATCATTAATCCAAGTATCTAAGAAAAAATTGTTTACCCATGAAATTTTTCTCCAAGATTTCTCAACCCTTACTTTGGTCTTGATCTCCTCTACAATTGGCTTTCTTAGTGGCGGTCCCTTGCTCGATGGGATTCTACCGTGGTGCTCTTAGTAGTGGTGTGAGGTGAGGTGAGTGAAAGAGAGTGAGGAAGAAACAAGAAGAAGGAAGAGAGGAGGAGGGAAGAGAGGAGATAGTTGTGAGAGGGGTATTTTGGGTATCCTAAAATGAATTGGCATTATTTTGTAATGATAAAAATGCCTAGCATTTTTTTGAATTACAACCCTCAATTAAGCATAAAAAGTCAAATTTCCCTTCTAAACCTCCAATTGCTTGTTTTATAAAATTTTGTTGGCTTTGTTGTTATGTACATCCTACTTGTTTTGGGGTTCTAAACCCTCTAGTGGCGGGCTTTGTTCTTGTATACATTCTTAGTGGGGCTTTTTTTATATTATTTATCAATTTATGTTTCATACAGTTAGCATAATGTTAGTTTTTTTCTACTTAAAGCACTCACAATAGTTATTCTACTCTATTCTTCAAAACACATTGTTAATTTTTTTTTTTTATTTTACATCAAATTTTTACATTATACCCAATATCATTTTCTCTATAATTTTTGTACATAATCTAAATATTATATCTTTAAACATTTTTATTAATCAAAATAATAAAAAGAATTATAAACTAATAAATTTGGAGAGAGAAAACAAAAAAGTGAATAAAAAATAAATAAAAATTAGAGTAGCTTTAAAAAAATCTATAAATGTAAGGAAAAATATAAAGAATATAGAAAAACTTTAAAAATGAGAATGAATTAAAAGAAGTTGTTGTAAGAGAACTTAACCATTTTTCTTTAAACTTTTTAAAAAGTAGCTCCTCTAAGAGTAATCTTAATGGAGGAGGTAAATTGTTTTATTCTTTATAATATGGAGAAAAAATTGTTAAATAATCTTTCAATGGGTGGTGTAAACTTATATTTTTTTTTACATAAATGAATAGTATTTCTCTATATGTAGTGAAACACTATTCATCAAACTATAAATATTTTATTATTTTTTTTATAAACTTTTGTATATATATATAGGTGTGGTACTAGTATATTTTATTATTTTATTTCTTAAAATGAATAAAATATTTTTTAAAATATAATATTTAAATGATATAGAGAAAAACTAGAGAAGTTGATGTATAATATAATATAAAAGTTGCAGGTAAATTATAAAAAAAATATGTTTTGGTGATGTATTTTGTAATACACTTTCTCTATAATTTTTAGCTAAAACTCACAAAAATATCTTCTATCATGTTCTTTATACATATATTTACAATAGTTATGCACAAATTCCAATTAATTCATATTTACATTTACATATCATTTATATAATATTTTTTTATTATTATTTTTCTTTATAATTTTTCTCTCTCTCATTTAGTATATATTTATTATTTTTTTTCTTTTTTAATTATTTTATTTTACCTTAATTAATAAAATATGTGTAAAGATATAATATTTAAATAATATAGAAAAATATATAAAATCACTCATATATGATATAATGTAAAATTTAGATGTAAAATAAAAAAATATATATTTTGGAAAGTATTTTAAATAATAAAGTAAATCACCCATTGAAAGTGTTCTAACAAGCTACTACATGTGCTCTTAGTTTGAATGAAGATTATTGTAAGAGCATTGATGTAGGACAACCGTAATGTCCAATGCTTGATTAATAATAAAGCATGATCCTCTCCCACATATACTTACCCAAAATTATTTGAACTTGTATGACCCTAATACTTGATTAATGCAATATAATACAATATATTATATTTTAAATTAAAATATACGAGATAATGTTGTAATGAATGATTGTACGTTCAAAAAAATAATAATAAAGAAAAGGTTGAAATTCAAAAGAAAATTACCGTGAGAGCATGATGAAAAAGTATAATTATGAATTAAAATAGTATATTCCTTTCCTTTTTTATAAAAAGGGTACCGCTCCTTTGTTAGTACATAGGCACTTGCCCAGCCACTACTAAACACGTAAGAATCATTGTTAGGGGATCAGTGTTGAGTCATTGTTATTTGTGAGGGAATCAGTGTCGAGTCATATCCAGATCACATCTGTGTATCGATCTTTTTATCTTTTTATACTAAGTCATAGTGATCTTGCTTTTTGTCTCGTCTTCTTTCAGTGACTCACGGCACCTATTTTTCATTTTTCATTCTTCATTTTCGTTTACCATACCAATATATCTCTACTCCACCCTCTTTTCTCTCCCCCATCTCAACCCATTCATTCAACCACTGTCCCTATCGGATTCTGATACCACCAATTTTTCAAGGTATTTTTCTGCTTTACCAAATTTCTATTGTGTGCCTCTCAAAATTCAAATGCCATATCCATTTCTTTATCAACTTTGCTCGCTTTAACTATGGTTTCTCTTTTCTACATGTTTTCGCTATGTAGCTTGTGAATAGGGTTGTTTTGAGAGATGGGTTTCGAGAAAAAAGAGTACGAGTTTCTGAAGGAGATCGGTTTGGGATCAGAAAATCTTGGTGGGTATGTTAATGGCAAGTGGAAAGCAAGCGGACCATTGAGCTCAACTGTCAACCCTTCTAACAACCAGGTTTCCCTTTTCTGTTTAGTGACATTTTTTGGGTGATCATTTTTTCAATCTATTATTAATCTTGCAAATTTGTTTGATTATCTTGGTTGAGGAATTTATATTTATGGGTAAGGAGCAAGTTAATTGTTGATTTTAGGTATAAAACCCCGAAATCTTAACATATGTATTTTTGTTGTAATATAGAACTGTTTTTCCGATTAATATGTTTTTGGATATAGAAAATTGCTCAAGTCAAGGAAGTTTCTCTAGAAGATTACGAGGAGGGACTGCGTGCATGTAGTGAAGCAGCCAAGACATGGATGAGTGTAAGTACATTGTTTCATAATGTTCTATAAGTTATCACATAAACTATGGTTCTGCTTTTGACGTAAATTATAAGATGATTTCAATTTCTTGGGGGCAGATGCCTGCACCAAAGAGAGGTGAGATTGTGAGACAGATAGGAGACGCGTTTAGAGCCAAATTGGATCATCTGGGTCGGCTTGTGTCGCTTGAAATGGGAAAAATACTACCTGAAGGAATTGGGGAGGTTCAGGTATGATTTATGATGGTTCATCTGTTGATTGAATTTTTATCCTATGGCAAGTATTTTCCTTGTCCTAAGAAAGGGAATTTATGTTTGTTAGATGCTAAGAGAGGTCAACAAATTCTGAGTCTAATCTTAGTGGTAGTTCCCTTGTTCAATCTCATTAAGTTGGATTGTTCAATTTCTGTTTTCATTAGTGAACTTTTAAGTTACTGAAAGCTTTTTTTTTTTTTTTTTGCAGGAAGTCATTGATATGTGTGACTATGCTGTTGGTCTGAGTCGACAGCTGAATGGATCTATAATCCCTTCAGAACGTGAGCCTACAATTCTTTCATTGAATTATCTTTTTTTGGCATTGTTCATATTCCCTAGTGAGTATGAGTAAACTGAACCTGTTGCTGATATGTGCTTAAACTGTTAATGAACTTAGTTTTACTTATCATGTATTTGAGTGAAATTAAACTTTGGGATGTCAACCGTACTGATTTCTTTTTTATGTTTTCTCTGCAGGTCCGAATCATATGATGTTTGAGGTACAGACTACACTGGATCATCAAAATTTCCGAAATAGGACTGAAATTTTGTTAATTAATTATATATATATTTATATATATTGATCATAGGGTGTTTATATGCTAGATGTGGAATCCACTGGGAATAGTTGGGGTGATCACTGCTTTCAATTTCCCATGTGCTGTTCTTGGTACGTTCTTGTTCTCTACTGGTTTGCAATAATATCATTTAATTTTAATCCTGTGGTTATTCTTTATTTGAGATTTAGTATAATGGATTTTGAAGAGGATGTTTCTGAGAAATCTAGTTTTCTTAATAATTTCCCCAAAAATTATTTGAATTTGTTTCTGGTTTTAAGGTTGTCATGCACGGTGGGTAGATTTTTGCATTTAGTTGTCTGTATTGGAAAAGGATTATTGCCAGAGCTTCTAATCACAATGTTTTCTTTTTGTGGTGCTTCAGGATGGAATGCTTGCATCGCCTTAGTATGTGGAAATTGTGTTGTGTGGTAAGTTTCAGTCCTCTATTTGCAATTAAAGTAATATTTATCTCTTCAACCAAATGTTGATGTTGATATTTGAGAATTGTTAAATTTATTGAGTTCATTCGTGTCTTTGGAATTCTTCCTTCAAGAAGGTCACATATTCTGCACGATGTAGCCACTAAAGGTGTTATGTATTGTAGGAAGGGTGCACCTACAACTCCATTGGTGACTATTGCTGTCACAAAGCTTGTGGCTGAGGTTCTTGAGAAAAACAACTTGCCAGGTGCAATATTCACCTCATTTTGTGGAGGCGCAGAAATTGGTCAAGCAATATCCAAAGATACTAGAATACCTCTAGTTTCATTCACTGGAAGCTCAAAGGTAACTCTTTCACATAAAAAATACTTTTTGTCACGTGTTTTTTTAAATATAAAATTAATAAGAACTTGAATTGCTAACAGTATTGATAACTGGTGAATCCAACATTCTTAGTAGTAGCCAATAGCCATGGTACTTTGCAAGTTGCAACTGGCCACATGTATGTGGGGATGAGGCTGACTTTTGCGGATTTGTGATTTTTATGAAACAATTATTTAAAGAAATTATTTCCATGTTTCATTGTATAGGTGGGGTTGATGGTGCAACAAACTGTTAGTGAAAGGTTCGGTAAATGCTTGCTTGAACTGAGTGGAAACAATGCCATAGTTGTTATGGATGATGCCGACATTGGACTGGCTGTGCGTTCTATTTTGTTTGCAGCTGTTGGTACTGCTGGTCAGCGCTGCACAACGTGTCGTAGATTGGTAAAAACATTCTTGTCTATGACTCTATGCGATAATCTGTTTGTGGCACTTGAAAAGTACTGATTTTGATTTCTTTTTTCCTGTTTGTGTTTGTATGTCCACTCTTCCTGGTAACAGTTTCTTCATGAACTTGTATATCAAAGTGTATTAGATCAACTAGTTGGAGTTTACAAACAAGTGAAAGTTGGAGATCCTTTGGAGAAAGGAACCCTTGTCGGTCCATTACACACTCAAGGTTCAAGGGAGAATTATGTGAAGGGGATTTCAACCATAAAATCTCAGGTGTGTATAGTATGTTTTGTAACTAATTTAAAGTCTGGATGTCTCTGGTCCTGCTTGGTCTAGTGTTGCTCTCAGCATTGTTTAACTTTTGGCCAATGTTTTGAAAACAATTATTTACTCTCTTCTTGTACTGTACTTGTATAAGCAGGGAGGGAAAATCCTGACTGGTGGATCAATTATAGAGTCAGATGGCAATTTCGTAGAACCAACAATTGTTGAGATTTCATCTAGTGCTTCTGTAGTGAAAGAAGAATTATTCGCTCCAGTTCTATATGTTATGAAAGTTAAGGTACTATATATCTCTTGAACCTTTTTCTTTACTGTCACTGACGAGCTGTTTCTCAGATGTGATTACAAATTTGTGTTTTATAATTTGCAGTCCTTGGAAGAAGCAATTGAATTAAACAATTCTGTGCCGCAAGGACTGAGTAGTTCAATCTTCACTAGCAGGCCAGAAGCTATCTTTAAATGGATTGGGTAAGTCATAACACATAAGTGCCATAGTGCCTCAAAGAAACTGGACATGTGTATTGTCTATAATCCAACAGTGCTATTGAGATTCACTTTTTATCAATGTGAACAATACACACATTTTCCATGGGGGTTCAGAACTACTGTATTCACATCTCATGTATTTCAATATTACACAGGCCTCGTGGCAGTGATTGTGGCATAGTGAACGTAAACATCCCAACTAATGGAGCTGAGATAGGCGGTGCCTTTGGTGGAGAGAAGGCAACTGGTGGCGGCCGAGAAGCAGGGAGTGACTCTTGGAAGCAATACATGCGACGCTCAACTTGGTAAGTTTTCTGTACAGCTCACTAGTTTGCTGGTGGGTCATAATCATGTGAAAGTGATCGATACACGTGACTCTGTTACACAAACACTGAAAAACAATTTACATTATTGTTTTTTTGACAGCACAATCAATTATGGAAGTGAACTACCGCTGGCTCAAGGCATAAATTTTGGCTAGTGAATAACTAGACATCACGGCAAGCCCGGCCCTCTGCATCGACATATCAATGTGAAGACTAGACATGCCTTGCCAGCTTGGATCTTTGATTTCTATCTATCTTGAAATAATAATAAGTTCCCCTGGTGAACTGGCATCTATAATTTCTATGTCGTAAAATGAAATAAAAGTAGTCACTTTAATTATATTATGTTTGTTTTAGTAAAATGATGACCCAACATGAGTTGACCCTGCTAGAGTTTCAAACTTTGACAATTCAAACGCCCTCATGAAATCACAACGTGGATTGCTAGAGCCTAGAAGCTCATAGAAAGCGGTTAATATTCTACTGCGTACATGTGAGTCTGTGACCGATGTGGGACCGCTGAGGTTTATGTATATCAGAGTTACTAGTACCATTATTATAACAGTACGTGGTATATTTCTACCGAATTCTGCACTTCTTCATTGGCTTGCATTATTAATTTTATTTGTACCAAATAACATTTTAGTAGAGTATGACATAGACATAATACGCAAGCACCAAAAACACAAAGGACAAATACAAATTAGGTTGAATTACGTTAGATATATTGTGCATACAGCAATGTTTGGTAGGGGAGCAAAGGGAGAGGAATGAAAAGTTTGGAGAGAAAGGGGAACAGAAAAAGAAAAAAATAATGTATGTTTGGCAAGAGAGAAGAGGTAGAGGAAGACAAAAGGGTGTGTAAAAAATATTTGGTGGGTTCTACCAAAATATAACCTTTCTAATATGGATAGAAAATATGATTTTTATTTTTTTTTAAACAATATACAATTTCTTAGTCAACCTTTGCCTCTAAAAACATACTGGAGTATTTTTTTCATGGCGGTGTTCGTTGTAGTTAAAACATCATTTCTGCAAATTTTTAAAAAATTATGAATAATTTAGAGTGCCGAAAACAGAGTTCCTGATATTTCTTGTTATTTTGATTACTATGCGTATTAAAAAAAATACAAACTTATTTTCAACAGTGTAAGCTATTCGAAATCTTTCAAAAATTTGTAGGATATGTATTTTAACTACAATGAACATCACCCTAAAAAAAATTAGAAAAAAAATACTCTGACACATATTTTCGAAGTTGACTATGAAGTTGAAATAAGAATTTGTTGCTAGTACTCCTCAATAAAATTATATATTTATCCATCATTTTAAATCAAAATACTTTTCATAATATTATTAAAGTATAATTTCACTTTTTTTTGTCAAGAAATAGTGAATTCGATAAATGTTAATATTCATAAATACGATAGGAGGGATCTCTTCCATCGAAGAAAGCTCATCGTCTAGCCTAAGGGCATGCTTAGCCAATTCATGAGCCGTAACATTAAAATTACGACTAACATGAGAAAGAGATGCTCCCAGAAAGTCAAACAATAAAGCTTTTATATTCGAAAAAATGACTCCCATCTCATTGTGATACATAATAGTATTATCCAAAGCTTGGACCGAAGACAATGAGTTGTGAAGAAAAATTTAATGGGTAGGCTAATTTCTCGAACCCATGTTAGTCCCACCAATAGAACTAGTGCTTCATAAAACCACCATATAGAAATCTTTTCAATCGACCATTCATGGAAGAAATTATTTATTTTGAAAGTTTCTAACCAAAGGGACCTAAAGGGTGGTCTTTTGGTTATGTACTAAGGTATTTTCTACCTTGTAGCGGTTTTGCAAGGAATGCTATAATATTCTTATATGTTGATAAAACAACTACTCCAAAGTCAATCATATTAGCGGGTGTCGAAATAGCTGCATCCACAAAAAGAGCGAGATCATGTATTTCTATTTCTTCCTTCCTTTGATTTAAGGTATCCTCTTGTGGGTATTTGATCATTTTGAATTAATGCATTTTTTAAAAATCACAGTAAGAGGATAGCCAAATAGCACTTGTTGTGGTGTTCTTACTTGTTGATCATGAGTTTTCTTATTTCTTTCAAAACCAAACAATCCATGCCACAATTAGCATCTTTCCAAATGAATCTTTTTCTAAAATTTCATAAGCATATAGTAAAATACCTTTGAACCATATATGTTCTATTTCATTTAAGAGAAAAGGGTTTTCCAAGAGCTTCCATATATGTATCAGAAAGGACACAAGAAAACTGCATAAAGGAAATATAAAAGAAATATTTACAATATAAAGGAAAAAAAAAATTTATCTCCTACTTCTTCTAGCCATCTATTTTTCTTTCTTATTTACCAAACATAGTGCTAGAGAAGTTCTTGTGCTAAAGACTACCAATACTAATATGTGGATTTCCAGAGTCAAATGGCTGACCAATAACAAGAAAAATCTCACCAGGCATCTTTTCCCCTTGGATTTGCCTGATGATTGTTACCTGACCTCATTTTTAATATTCTTTATAAGAACACTACTGAATATTGTTTTGATTGTTACCTGACCTTATTTTTAATATTCTTTATAAGAACACTACTGAATATTGTTTTGATTGTTTAACGTAGAAGTCTTGAAATAGTGATAATTGTAATCGTATTAAATTTGGGTCCAACTAGAGGGACCAAAAAGCAAGTGGAAGAAGAAGATTGCTTGATTATTAATTTAGTACTTACAATACCTGGCCAAATTCATAATTTTTCTAGGAAAAAAAGAAAGAAAACTTTGGACCCTGGTCTCCATTTTGATAAGATATTAGGGTGTCAATATTGCCCCACATAAATAAATATATAAAAAATTGTTTTGTAATGTTTTGGCAAACTCCAGCTTTTGGCTAGATATCCAGAAACTTCTGTCTAGTTGCCCAAACAAATAGTGTGGGCAATCGACTTGGCTCCATGCCTCGAGTTTCACCGTAATTTTTTTAGTATTTTCTATGGAGAAAAACTCCAACTTTTCTGAGAATGTTCTCAGCAATTTCATTCTATGTCACCATCTTTTGTTTATTTATTGCAGGTTCAATGTATTTTTCCAAACGCCTATTTCCCACAACAGTCCATACCTAAAACACCTCAGAACCAGCTAATTATACCATAAAAATCGTGAGAGAAAAGAACGCGCTTATTATTCCTTTATTCCATTCTTTTATTTGTTTCTATATATGTTTCCTTAAATAAGAAATGATAATTATTAGTATTAAATCACGGTAAGGGCCAGCCAGGAACGTTAATATGCTTAGTTGTATTTGTTCACTATATGGAAACCTTCTTAAAAACAAATAATAATAATTAAGAAAAACAATTTGACCAAGTAATGAGTAGTAGTGACACACTAAAACTAGAACAGAACATTTTCTACAAAAATTAGTATACAGTACAAAACTGTTGAAACACCATTAACATGGAACACTTCAGCCTATAAGAATTTTATTATAATAAAAGATATTATGTACAATGCAAAGTTCATCAGATAAACTCATTTTAATCTAAAGCTATAAAGAAGATAATAAGTGAAAAAAAAAAAAAACAGAGTTCCCCTGTTTGATATTAGCTCAATGAATCTGTAGATTGGTGAGGTTCAGTTAGATAGAGAAGAGAAGCAACTACCAGAACGAACCAGAGAAGGCGTTGAAACCCTTTTGACAGTTTCGAGAGAGCCACTTGAATTGGAACGAAGCGCTCTGGGCGAGTCCAAGCTCCGGCGGAGAATTTTTCCCATGGCGAAGATTGGGTGCTCTGTTTCTTTTTGCGGAGGGTTTGAGGATCGGAACTTTTTACAGAAAGTTATGTGGCGGTTGAGAGCTTCTTCGGTGGTGATGAGCCTATCGGACCTGAGGACCTCGTCTTTGACCGCCTCGACGCAGAGCCCGCATATCCAACGGCCCTGGTAGCGGTCGCGGACGCGTGAGATGTACGCGGGAGTACACTCCTCCGTGAACCCGCAAGAGTGGCATTTTACGCACTCCACCTCGAGTTGAAGGGCTCCTTTGCTTGCGTTGCTTGTGCTTGTGGGTGCGTGAGACTCTGAACCAGTAATGGCCATTTGTTTGTAACCGGACAACATTGAGCTCATTCTCTCTCTCTTTCTAAAACTCTCTCTCTCTTTCTAAAACTCTCTCTCTCTTGCTTTGCTCTGTGTGTGAGAGCAATAGATGAGTCATTCAAGATATATATATAAGTGGGTCCACGAATGAGTATTTAACTATTCTTTCTTTCTTTATAATTTTTTTTTAATAAAAGTGTCTCTACATATCGAATGAGTTCCTTGTGGTTGTGCTGCATGGATTTTGGTTTTCACTCATTTTGTGGACTTGTTCCTCCCTACCTCCAAATTCTAAATCTTAATTAATTTTATATATTATATTTACAGATTCTTAGTATTGGATTGTATACCCGATATTATTATTATTATTATTATTATATAGTTTAGTATTTTCTGAAGTGTCAAATGATTCTATGAATATGAATCACATCACTACGAATATATAAAAAGAAAAAAAAATTCAAATTTGGTAAGAGAAAAATTTAATACAGGTCATCATATCAATTTCCCTCTAAATATTATGGTAACGTTCCTGAAGCATACTCCAATCATTGGGCGTGTATTTAAACCGGAGAGGGGAGAGTTGGGTTGGGTTGGGTTTGGGTATGGAAAGGCTGCACACCATGATGACTAATCAACTATTGGAGGGTGACAGCATATGACTAAATGTCACTGATGGATCCAAATTGAGTGTTGATATCTACCACAGAATAATTTTTTTTGAGTTGATGAGGTTGATTTTGACTCATCGAAATAGGTAAACCTTATCCTAGACACCACTGAAAATTAAAATAGAAAAGACTTGCAAAATTAGCTATTATCAAAGCCACTCTCTTCTTTGTGTATGATTGAATGAAAACGAGAGTTTTTTTTAGAGATAATGGAGAGAAAATAAGGTAGCCAAAACGATCACGTTTTTGGTATATACACACACATATATTTGTTTATAGTAACATGTAATGTTATTATGATTCTGCATCTTACATCTGCTATTTTGTTTTCAGTATGAAGCTATCTGAATCATTAAATGCAAGCTTAGTTTAGAATTATAGAAAACATACACTACTAGAATCCAGAATTTTATTCTATGGTCACACTTTCCTACTGACTAGTTTTTTCAGCACAAACCAACCTCCTGATCATTGAGCAGGCCCCCACCGCCACCTCCACCGCCGCAGCCAACCTCATGGCTCTGCTAACCTCAAAACAAGCTGTCCAGGCATTTTCAGGCTTTCTGTTGGCTTGTTTGCTTGCTTTTATTTGTGAGGTTGTTTTCTTCTCACCAATATCCCCCGACTCACTTGAATTTCCTTCAACAACATCTTTGTCTTCCACTTTTCCACCAAATAACAAATTACAGGTCAAAATTCATGTCACTTGGACTGTTTTAACACGTACATTTTTCTTATGTTATATATCTTCCAAAAGGGTTATCTAATTTGGTTTTGCTTTTTCGGAATATCTCATTAGGGAGTGACTAAACTTGGAGAGGGATTTCTCGAGGACCCGGAAGATGTTGCTGTGGATAAAGAAGGCATAATTTATACAGCTACAAGAGATGGTTGGATAAAAAGATTGCACAAGAATGGCTCCTGGGAGAACTGGAAGATGTTAGGTGGCCCAAATCTTCTGGGAATTATTACAACAAAAGAAGGTGATATTGTTGTATGTGATACAGAAAAGGTAGAGAAAGATCACTCTCCAAAGAATGGAGTGATTTTTTGTTTTTGTTTTTGTTTTTTTTACCGAATTTAAATCACCTCTGGTTTGAAGATATATCAGGGAGAAAAACAATGGTTTTCCATGATTTGCAGGGTTTGCTTAAGGTTGGTGAAAATGGCGTATCAGTAGTCACTTCACATGTTAACGGGTCCAAAATAAGGTAAGTGAAAATGGACTATATGTACAAAAGTCTACTAAGCTTAGTACCATTGTCTACAAGCCATGTATAATCTTTATATGCATATAATGAGGTAATAACATATTTTGGTTAGATCAGACAACAAGCCAATTTAGGGAGGCACTTCCAAAAGAGTTATGGCGTCTCTAAACTTTGGTTTCTAACAATCAGTAGACAGTTTTGCCCTTGTGAGTAAATGACAACTGAGCTTTACTCGTTTCTTGTCTTCATAATATAAAATGGTTGTTCTTGGCCGTGGTATATAACTCTGCCTCCATATCATGGAATAAGTAAGAAGTGAAAGACTATTTGAACAAGTTAGTTGAGAGAGAGAGAGAGAGAGAGGGCAAGGCTCTTTAATGCCATCCAAGAATAGAAAACGACACAACTAAACCGCGTGATCAATTGAGATGATCCATGTGCAAGCCATGCCAAATCCTTATGATGCGACACAGAACAAAAGGGCCATCACACTTTGGAGGTGTTGTTGGGACCTGCAGCCCCCCTTAACTAATAGTAAGGCCCTAAAGGGAATCTTTTTTCTTTTCTTTGGTAGGGACCGATTACTACTGCTATTCACACATCATGGTTTGATGTCGTTTTTCTTTTTCAGTACTTTTCTTCCACGTGTGGACTTGGAGTTTTTTGCTCTTCAATTTTAGTCTCTCATTTTCCATAGCAGCCTAAATAAAAATTTAAATTAACCCTCTTCAACTTGGCAAATCCTGGGGCCGGAGATGTCAAATCCTTTTGTTTTCTATAGAGAAAGAGTGAAAGATTGCCACAGGTCCATTTGCATTGGGACCATGATTGTTACTGTAATAGTTTTCATGTAGCTATCAAAACCACTCTGCCACAGGGTTTATCAGATAAAATTATCATATTATCCAAAATGGTCTAGTGCACACATAAACACTTTATATTTGAGTCTATTTAAAGAAAGAAAGAAAGAAAAAATGGAAATGTAAAAAAGTAAATAAAACAAGCAAATTAGCCTACAAAGTTTATATTTTTCTGGTGAAACAAAGTTAAAGATTTGTTTGTTTGAATCAGATTTGCAGATGATGTGATCGAAGCATCGGACGGTAGTCTATATTTTAGTGTTGCATCCACTGAGTTTGGAATCCATAATTGGTATCTAGATGTGCTTGAGGCAAAACCTCATGGTCAACTGCTCAAGTACGACCCATCATCAGGAAAAACTTCAGTCATACTTGATGATTTGGGCTTTGCTAATGGTGTTGCTCTCTCAAAGGACCAAGATTATCTGGTGATCTGTGAAACATGGAAGTAAGCTTGTTTTAACACTTCTAGCAACCTAAGATTCAAAGACCACTATAATTGGTAATAAATTGTCACATATGTAGTAGTGTAGTAAAATCGTCACATGACCAAAAAAAAACATAGAATTATTAAGGCTAAACAGGTACCATACTGTCAAGTCACAATAAGTAATGATTGCATCACTGATAATGATGTGTAGTTTTTCTTTCACACAATTGGCCACTCAATATTCAAAATCAATTACTTATGCCTGCCAACTGTCAACTGGGGTTGCATAGCACTTTTGGTCATACTAATTGAAGAGAAAAGTGTCGTTTACCTAATAAGAATGCATTTTGAAGACTCAATAGTTGTCTTCTTCTCTCTGCAACCTGCTGGGGCATGAACAAATGTTGAGTACTAGTTACAACACATGCGTCAATGATACGTTGTCGTTTTGGTGACCAGATTTAGGTGTCTTAAGTACTGGCTCAAGGGAGAGAACAAAGGAAAAACAGACATCTTTATTAAAGACCTTCCTGGTGGACCTGACAACATTAATCTTGCTCCGGACGGGTCTTTTTGGATCGCTTTACTTCATGTAACATACAACTATTGAGATTTTTACCATCAAAGTTGAACAAGTAATTATGCTTAATTATTTATGATGATTGTGTGTGAAAAATGCAGCTGAGTACTGAAGGGCTGGAGTTTCTCCACAAGTCCAAGACACTGAAGAAATTCATAGCAACATTTCCAAAACTAGTGGAGCAAGTAAAAGGCCTGGAACGGAAAGCGACAGTGGTGAATGTGGCAGCTGATGGAAAGATTACGAAGAAATTGGATGATTGTGATGGAAAGGTGATGAAGTTTGTTACAACAGCTATTGAGTTCGAGGATCATCTTTACTTGGGAAGTCTCAGTTCCAACTTCATTGGGAAGTTTCCACTCAAAATTGCTTAGTATGGAAATGGAGACTAGGTAAGAAGTTCTCAAAAGAAGCCATGTAATGGTGATGTAGAAAAATAATAGTTCGGACTCAAGTCTATATACTTGGTTTATATTAAATTAACGTAAGGAGTGTACAGAGTCGTGAATTGACGAAATGCAACCGAGTCACCTACGTAATATTAAAATTTTAAAACAAAAGAGATGATTCTTTTCACTTTCTTCAAAAAGCAAAAATAAAAATATAAGTGGGAAATGGAAGTTTTGCATTTTCATGCACTATGATAAGAACAGCCCCATTCAAAAACAACAAATTGTTTTACATTATTTCCCTTCCTACAAAGAAACCAACAAAATCACAGCCTAGTGCAATTTCATCCTCTTCTCTGAATTATTCTCAACTCCACTGGGAGATGGCCTCAGTTGCTTGTTTACCTTACTGTTGATGAACTCTGAAAATGATGGGATTGCTGGCAGTTTTGCACTAGGAGAAGAGCATTCTATTGGCGAAGCACATGTAGGAGTTTCAGATACAACACTAGATTTATCTTCAGTGGTGTGTTCTCGATGACCCTGATCAGGAGTAGGAGAAGTTGCAGCTGAAGTTTCTGGTTGTGATGGAGAGCTGGCAATGGCACCAAGCCGATCATTTAACTCAACTGAAGTTGTGATTGATAGCCACCTCACGGTACTTGCCACTTGTGAATAATAGAATGATTTACCGGTTTTCCCGTATTTCTTGTAACACTCGTTTTCAAGAAAAGTGGCTGATATTTCCACTTGATGCCTATGCAAAGAAACATTGAACTATGAATACTAGGAAATTCTGTAGGGCTTTCAGGCTAAATTCTTTTGCTGACAACAATGTAAAAGGGATGGAATCAATTGTTGATTTGAAAATTCTTTAGGACTCAAAAAATGAAATATTAGCATACTTTATGTTGCCAAGCCGCTGCTGAGCTTGCTTGAAAGCGTTTAGTAATCTTTGCCTGCTTGATTCTCTCAGGGTGTCGGATATAGCATTCTTGTTTTGTTTATTGCCCTTCATCCAGTAATAATAACAAGTAGCAGGGATAAGAAATTTAGAATAGGTTAACGGGTTAGTTTAGCTAGCTGAAATAACATATATGCAAAGTAAATAAATAAACTTTAAAACCATCACCATTATACTTGGCAAATCAACCCTATATGTAAGTAGTAGCATATTTAAGCGATTGATTGATTAACATGCATGTAAATGATGGATGGCTCTTCTCAGAACAAACCTGCTCATGTTTGCTCTCATAATATTTTTCTTCTGCACGTTGCAAGAAATCAATCTTCTCCTTAAATCCAGATTTTGTTGACAACTTTGACTGGCCTAATCTGTTAATAACCTCAATGCCATCTGCCAGTGAATGAACAAAATAGGACCATTGAAGTTTAGCAGCTATTTTTTTCACAAAAAAATTATTTATTTCTAATTCCCAGCAACAGAATACAACATTGAAATTGTTGAGAAAATGATATACCATCAGAATCAGATATGGCTTCCTCAGAACTGCTTGCTTCATCATCACGATTCCAGAATTCAGAAAAATTTCCTCCATCATTTACAGTGGAAGAGCTGAAAGAGAATACACAATAATAAATTAGCACCTACTATTGTGATTCTTCAACCCTAAGGGAGTAAGATTTGGCATTCAACGTGCAAGAGTTGCCTTTAGAGTCCATTGTTCAAAATGTGTATATGGAAACCACAACCCTAATTACTACAGTAGCTTTCAGCCCAACTAACCATTTGAAATTTATCTTCAGCAAAGTATGACATACTTTTTTGAAGTTCAACCACTGTCCTATTGCACATTTTATAAAGCCCGTTTTGAATTACTGGGTAATATTTATATCTATGGCTGTCTAACCAAGTAATTATTGCAGCTCAAATCAAAGGCACTGACATCTGAATTTATAGGATGCACCTCATACTAAATCACAACTGTTAAAGCAAAATATAATAGTGCAGTACTAAACAAGCATTATTTAAAGATTCACCTGCTCATAAAAATTCGAGAGGAACCACCTTTGTTCCTAAGAACACTAGTGGTTGTAAGCTCCTCCAAATACTTTGCAACTAGATTTGGATGTTTGCAGCCATCACACGACTTCTTACACAATGATGCAGTTACCTGTATTAGAATGTTAGAGCTAACTTTGAGCTATTAAAACTTGTTCAGAATCAGGTTTAGCATCCTAAAGTTAGCAAATTATCATACCTGTTCACCAAAACTTTCAAGAATTTTTTTCCTGCGGCATCCAGAACTTTCACAATACTCTACCATCTGCAGTATTTGTATTTGAGAGATCAAATATAAAAAGAGAGAGGTCCATTCAGACCTTAGGAAATTGAAGATAACCTGATGGAAGTCCGTCAGGGACTTTTTTGACAAGCCTTCCTGTGCATTGGAAGCCTTTAACTTCTTACCCTCTGCATTCCTTAGAATAAATTCCTGCAAAATAGTTAACAAGGCACAAAGATTTGTTGAATATGCAAAGCAGTGTAGAAATAAGAATATTTCAAGTCATTATACGAACCATTCTTTTGCGATCATCAATTCCGTAGTACAACAAACTTTTGGATAGTAATTGATCACGACCAGCTCTACCTGACTCTTGATAGAAGGCTTCCATTGACTTAGGAATGTTAAAATGGCAAACTATTCTGACATCCTTTCTATCTATACCCTTGTAAATAGACAATATCTCGATAAGCCATTAAAGGAACATGACATCTGGTTTATCAATATCACCAAAATCTTAACTGGAAAAGTAAAAGAAAAACAAATAGAGACTGAGTTGCATACCATCCTGACCAAACACCGAGAGTTCAGAAACTGAATGCACCACTTAGGCTCCAAGAAAAACATAGAAAGAAAAACAAGGAATGCATCACAAAACACACAAATAAAAAAAATGGGGCAAAAAGAAAAAGCAAAGCACATCCAGAACCTCTCCACCAAATCTTAAACCAACAAAGGTCATTTAATTGTAACCCCAAAATCTGGAAGTAATGGAACAGTAAACCATTTCCCTCACAATTACAGAAATTTCTTGCCGATTCCCAATATCTTGTTTTCTGATGCAAAACAAGTCTACCACGTCAAGTTGGGGCTTCTAAAGGTTTGATTACATAACCATGGTCAGCTCCATGCTTTATAAAGAGAAAAGTGATGACAAAAATAATATTATTTTTCACATGTTCTAATCATTTTTCTTTATAAAATACATTTATGGGGATCTGAACCCAGCCCATTCTCTAAGACTCACTCATCCAACCACTTGAGCTAGCCTCAAGTGGCTTCACATTTCTAGTCATCAGCTAGGGAGAGACCTCACTTCACTTGGATATGCAAAAAATTCAAATTTTATGTCACTCTGACATCATTAGATGCATTTCAATGATGCAATGGATCAATGTAATGATAGGTATTAAGCCCTGAAACAATCAAACGGATGTAGAAATCCAACAAAAGAGAAGCAGTCACACATAGTTAAGAATACAGGAAAAATAAATTGAATAACTTACATAAAATCTTACCCAAAAGCCACTGTGGCAACAACAACTTGTATCTTAGAAGAAATCCAATCTTCTAGAACAGAACTACGCAGTTTATCATTCAACCCTGCATGGTACGCTGAAAAAAAAAAGGAAAGAAAAGCAGAATCATCAGTACATGTCAACTGAAACCGCTTGCAAATTGTGAAGGGTAAAATCATGTATATACCAGCAGAAGAAATGCCAAATTTTGATAGATGAGCAGATAAGTCGTCACATGCCGTACGTTCAAGGCAGTAAACAATAGCACAAACATCTCCTTCAGATTTGAGTAGATTAGACAAATCAGCATAGGCATCATCCAAAAGGTCCTTGTATCGAACTGTATCACAGAAAAATCTCATTTGATGTGTAGAAAAGTGAACTACAATTTACAGCTTGCAAAAAATCAACTTTCAAAATAACCAGAAGAAACCTTCCATCAACAAGAGAGATTGTTGACATTGGAAAAAGATCAGTAATGTGGCTTCCTCAGTGTGAATTAATTTATTTTAGTTTTCCTCTTCTTCTATTCATTTGGAAGGATTTTGGGAAAAAAATTTCAAGCAATTTCTAATCTGCCATTTTCAAATTTGCTCCAAAAATGTATCAGATTCTGCAAAAATATATTACTTTACAAACATGTTTGCACTTAGAAATTCCTGCAAAAAGGATTTATGGGCTCTAGCATCAATCAAACAAGAAACTTTATTTAAACAAAATCTGACCTAGGGACATTACTCGTGAAACAAAAATAGATAACAGTTCAACCTGAAAAAAGAGGTCCCACCCTAAATGCTAGGAAAAGAGTAAGAACCATTGGATAAAGTTAACAAAACCAACATCAATGGAGAGTTTCTGGCATTATAAATGTGCTAAAAGACAATGAACAAACTCTATCTGAGTCAAAGTCTGGAAGCAAGACACACCTTCATAGTATATATTAGGGCGATTAAAAGAAGACTTGAGGACTAATGGGTCTTGCAAGCACAAGGACTCAATAACATCTTTCTGAACTCTGCAAAACAAAAGGATAATCAATGAACTATCTATCATTACTCAGTGATTAATTGTTTAGTTTGTACTTTCCAAATAAAGTTAAGTTCCCACAATTTACATAGAAAGAAATTACAGCTAGTGCTTCATGAGACTCACTTTGGAGCAGCTGTAGCTGTCAAAGCTAGAATAGGTACACTTGGAAAGTGGCTTCTCAGAGATGAAAGCTTCCGGTAGCTAGGCCTGTTTCAAATATATGGTTTAAAAGACAAAATAAAAAATGATGTCAAAAAAGTTTTGCAATGTACATAATCAAGATAGGGACATTCCATTGTCATTTTGCACAGACCAATAATTACATTTAACTCTCAAAAACTAAAAAAGATGAGAACTCTACTACTCTAGTATACAATAGGAGTGTGAGCCTCCCAGAATCTAAAAAATTCTTTAATTCTTTTTTCCCCAGACCCAGAGGTGGAATGAAAAAGATATAAAGTATAATTTATTTGTAAGTGATCAAGCGGAACTAATTTTAAAACTTACCAAATGGAAAATACACTTCAAACATAGTCAAACAGAGAAAGAAGAAGTGAAGTGGACTGAAGTAGGTTGCCCCTGAGATTTTTTTTTCTCCACTTGATACATTCAAGACAACAGAACACTTGAAGTTTGATATCCGGTCCTCTCTTAGGATTAATTGCATTTTCTATTGGGTTTATGACATTAAGTGCAATACTAGGTAGAAAAAAAGAATGTTTACAATTATCACAGTTCACAAACCTGAAGTCATGTCCCCAAGAAGAAATGCAATGGGCCTGAAATTCCCCAGAAGAGGTAAAGTTATACACAATAATTTCCAGCTAAACTACTTAAAGGCTATGAATAGTATTTCATACCTCATCTATGGCTATGAGATTCAGTAGTCCTCTTGCACAAATCTTTGTCAGCTTTGACATAAATCCTGATGTTGCAATCAGTTCTGGGGTAACATACAATAGCCTTAAAGATGGCCTTCCAGAATTAATTTCTTCGTGAATCTACAGAGTATAAAAGGTAGTTCAGTATTCTCAACACAAGATAAATTTTTATCTTCCTTAGTAACTACCAAGGAAAAACATGGGAATTTGAAAAAGAACAAAATTTAAAACCAAAACAATACAAACACCTAATAAAAAATTAATCAACTCTTGATTCTTACTTCTTAGGCAGCCTCATAATTTGTTAAGTTACTAAAAGTTTCTCTACAAATTTCTGAAGGCTCTACGGCATAGTGACCAAAACCCAAAAGTTCAATCCCAAACTTTTAGACATAAATATATTGCAAGAAAATAACAAGAAGATATCAAAGTTGACACATTTCACCTTATTTTTAACAGCTGACGTCTGGGTTGATGACAAATATTCAGCAGCAATTCCTTTCTCTTTCAATGCAGCCACTTGATTTTCCTGATCTCACACAAATTTCAATATTCCCTGAATCTCAATCATCAGAAGATAAGAATACAACAACCAGTTGAAAAGTTTTGATATGCTTACCATCAATGCTGCTCATGGAACAAAAAACAAGAGAAAAAAGTTAGAAGCTTCTCTCATCTTTTTAAGACCATTAACAATTTAAACAGAAAACAAAGTACGTAGCTTAAGCTCCACCAAAATTGTGAGAAATGAAACAAAAAAAAAGTAATTAGCAATCACCTATTAAGGGACAAACAACAAGCACAATTCCGGCCTTCTTTGCCAGAGCAGGGATTTGGTAACACATGGATTTCCCCCCTCCAGTTGGCATCAGACAGAAGCAATCTCTCCCTAGAATATATCAATGTAAAAGAAACGTTCACCTTTCTCAAAATTTATAAGAACCCATATCATTATTCAGTAAAATAATTTTGGGCAGGTACCATATATCATCATGTTACAGATACTGTAGGAGGTAAAGAGAGAACATATGAATATGATATTAATAATATATATCAAAATTCCGCAATTAATTAGCAAAGGTTAGAAAGAAAAGCGTGAATGTGAATGAGGAGCAGTGAATACCTGACAAAATAGCTTGAATTGCATCCAATTGCTTGCCTCTGAAATCCGCATACCCGAAATGCCAGCGCAATAGCTTCACCAGAGCTTCTTTGCCGTAAATATTGTTCCCGTTGCTCCGACTAGATGAGCTCTGCAATGGCAACGGAGACTTCTTCATCTTCCAACGACAGCTTCGAGATTATCTCGTCTCTTCAGGTCGCTTTGCTCTCCTCAAAAGAAATTCGCTCCCTTTTTGAAGCTGAAACAAAAGCGTTCTACGTTACTTACCACCGCTCCGATCATTTTCGCGCTCTTCTCGGGTCACTACTTACTGCCTTGTTTATTTGCCACTAACGATGTCGTTCTTGTACGATAATCTCGTGGCTAACACGTGCGAAAGGTGTACTTTAATTTCAATTTACCCGCCATCCGACTATTAGGGTTTTTGGTACGAAGTTTGGTGTTTAGTATGAGGTTTGGGTTTGGGGACTAGAGTTAGAGAGAGTTTAGATTAAGATAATGTGAAACTCAAATATCTAAAGGGATTAAGATTACTCTCAAATGAAGCTAAAAAATGGGACTCACTTAGAAACACAAATCATCAAGTCATTAAAAATAAATTTACCAAATATGAGTTAGATTTGACATTCTCATTCCTACCAAACCAAACACCCATACTAAACACCCCTTACAGTAAACAGGGGCTAAAATAATAAATGTTTTTAAAATGTTGCATTTTATTAAATGTGAAAAAAGTCTCACATGGAAAATATATAGAAACAAAAATGAGGGTTACTCCACTTTTATTTTTAAGATGGAACTCAAATCCTAGTCCTAGTGGCATTTCTCCTCTCAAATTGTAATATGGTATCAAGAGCAAGTTCGACTTCCGCTGCACTCCACTCTTAACCTCGATTTGGGACCTTTCCAATATATATCGATTTTCTATGATCTGTTTCGGACGGCGTGTATACCCACAAACATTCAAATATCCTGAGTCAACCTTGTGGCATTTTATCAAATATTCACATTCGGTCCTATTGTATCTATAGTCGTTCATAATGTCCATATTTTCATGCTCAAATGTGAGATAGTGTAATAAATGTGAAAAAACTTTCACATGGAAAATATATAGTGTTTAACGCCCAAATCGTAACAACCACTAAGCGGTGGTTGTAGTATAATCAAGCGGTCGATCCACAAGGAGGTAACCTAAACTCAAAATATTAGTAGAAAATAACACAAAAATTAGTAACAATAAATAAATAAAAAGATGTTTTAGATTTTGGTATTGTCTTTTTGATACTGTGATAAAATGAAATAAGTGAAATAAATGTAAGATGTAATCAAGAGTTAAGAAAATGAAAGGTTTCAAGAATCATCCATATGCTTTAGTTACTTGATTTACAAAAATACATAAGTAAATAGTTCACATCCCAACATTTACTTGGAAAATCTAACATTAAAGTTCATATTCTTTTCTAACAAAAGTTCATTTGAATTATAAAGTTATTTACTTTAAAAGCACAATGTTAATCTTATGAAAAATTTAAAAATGACAAAATACTCAAAGGCAATAATGCAATAGAAGATTAAACATAAAATTAGGTATCAATATTACTTTTACTAATTAGAAGTACATAGAAAAAGCATGACTAATCATATATACTATTAGCATAAGTAAATGAAGATGGAGATGAAATAACATAAATAACTCAAAAATTTTACATTAAGAACATAGTAAATCAAAATAGCAAAATAACATCACTAGCATATGGAATCATCCATAACCTTCCTAGGAAGATTAGGCCATTATACTCATGATTCTCACAAAATTCTAAGAAGAAAATATGAGAAGAAAGTGAGTAGAAATTTTGTTATAGTTTCTTTTTTCTCAAAATTACATACTAAGTGTGAAGAATGAGTCCCTATTTATAGATGGTGAAAATGACTAAAAAGAAATTAAACAACAAAATAGGGTTTACAAAATAAATCTGAAATATTAATAATAAAATATAATTTTGAAAAATCAAATCTCATTATTAATATTAACCTAGCTATTTTGGTGAATGGTCATTTTTCTCTTTTTTTCAAATACCACAAAAACATGAGCTAAAGCTCAAAATAGCAATTTTGCAAAGCCCAATACCCACAAAATATGGGTTGAAGGTGGGTGGTGGCAGATATGGGTTTTGACCCATTCCCAGCCAACGAAAATGTGACACGTAGGCCAGCTGCTGAGCTGTTGGACAACTGGGCTCTTTGAGCCGAAATGATGAGGGGCGTGTGATGTTGCTGAGAAGAGAATTGGGCTGGTCACGTTGGCTTGCTGAAAGGAAAGGAGCTGAAGGTGTTGGGCCTTCGAATTGGGCCAGCTAGGTCACGTTGGAGTGAAGCTTCTTCGGATGGGTTATTAAGTGCATGGCTGAAGGAGGCAGTGCTGGACACGTGGCGCGAGGAGGTTGGCTAGTTGGGTTGCTGTTGGGACGTGTGGCGTGAGGAGAGCACGCCACCTGGCAGCTGGGGAAAGAGGAAGGAAGAGCTGGGCCTGGGCTTGGGGCTTCGGTTTAGGCCAAATTCTTTCAAAAATGCCATTTCCTTCATTTTCTTTTTCAGTTTTAACTATTTTTTTGTTCTTTTTTTTTTATTGATGTCCAAATGCAATTTATTTCCCGAAAATTAAACACTAATTAAATTTAAAATTAATATTTTCAATTATAAAATATATTACAATGAATTCATGAAAATATTAATTAAAACTTAATTTATTTTACACTTTAAAACTAATAAATTTGCATTTTTGAGCCCTAATCATATAGGAACAATATCCTTATAAAGCAAATGGTTACTCCACTTAATACCAAATGGTTTTAGAGATGGAACTCCAATCCTAGTCCTATTGGTCTTTCTCCCCTCAAATTGTAATAGACTTTTATACATGTTGACCACCGTCTTGGCCAATTGCGAGTAGACACAAAAAACAAAAGAAACTAAAATAACACTTAATAGAAAATAAACGACACAAGAATTTTATAGTGGTTTAACTCCATAGAATTGGTTATAGCCTAATCTACTTGATGTTTTTATATATGCCAACATATACTTAAGATCAAATGAACATTTGGCCAACTGAGTTTCTCAAGTGCAAGCAAGGAATATTTTGACAGAATTTTTCTAGAGAATTAAATTACACGTCCAAAGTCTCCCAATCAGAAAGTCTCTCAAATGAAACCATGAATCATCTATTCATAGGCTCATGAATCATATACAAAAGGCCATGAATCTTAACTCAGTCATCTGTCATTGCAACTACATTTAATTAATAAGATAATTCAAAATATTAATCAAATTCCAAATACAAAAAAATGGGCTATTATTTCGAATATCTATGAAAGATCTCACGGCAGTTACGGACATTTTTCGCAGAAGACGTTGCTGAGATTATGCTAAAGAGGTTATTGTTCAGTAAGCTCTTGAGATTCTAAAGTCTCTAGTGAGCCTATTTTTTTAGATGTTCTTTCGAAGTCTATGGTCGGCATTTTCCCGACTAGAGGCAACCATACTTGCAATCACTGGTTAGTGATTTTCCACACTAGAGGCAACCATACTTGCCATCACTGGTCAGTGATTTTCCCGACCAAAGGCAACAATACTACTTGCCCCCACTGGTTAGTGATTTTCCGACTAGTGATGCAATATAAGCTTTACCCAGTAGGTCATTTCCTAATCATTTACATTCTCTCTAGTCGGCACATTTTTTTATCATCAATGCACTACCTGGTATAAATGCATTGCCGCTTGTCACCTCAAATTGTCAAATCATTACATTGGATTTTTGGGAATAATAATACCCAATCTTTTTTTTTGCGGTAGATATACTCAATGTTTTCAAAATGTTGGACTTTTGTACCCAAACTTTTTTTTTCCGGTAAATATACTCAATGTTTTTTAAATGTTCCACTTTTGTACTTATTTTTTATTATTTTGATAAATAATAAGAAAGTGAAGGAAAAATATAGGATTTTAATTATTTTTTCAATTTTAAATTATTTTCTCTTTCTTATTCTTTCTCAAAATAACTATTTTAAACTAAACATTAATAAATGTTTTATTAAAATTGTTACACCCAAATTTTGAGAATAGGAATTTTGATCTCGAAAGTCAGGCTCGTAAAGTGTAAGCTCGGAGTAAGCAGGTTTGTCATAATCAGCTTTAATGAAAATATCAAGAATAATCTCATTGTGCAGTAAGTGCGACAACATCGAAATTGGTGAGCTCGGAAACTACGTGGTCTCGGAGGTGTTTCGAGATTATATGTCAAGCTCGAAGCTACAATGATAGTGGCTCAACACTTGTATAAATTTCATGATTCATTTCCTGCCATCAGACAAGACGGTTCGAGCTCGGGCATTGTGAGCTCGAAAAGGATGATCTGAACAATGTTACTTGTTTAAAGTCGAGGTGAGCCGAGGTAGCGAGCTCGTGATGGTTGATCGTTCTCGAAGGCGTGTGAATAGAATGTTCAAGGTCGCGAGCTGAGTGTGAACGTATTTATTGTTATAGAATCCCTATATTTAAGGGATTGGTTGTAATCCATTATTCAGTCCCAAATATTATGGGATTTATACGCGTACGTAGTAACTACACGCATTTAATTATATTTATTTAATTGATTTGTATAATATCTCCCCGAAATATAAGGGGAGATATTCAGTAAACCACTCTACAAATAGTGTTGAGCAAATCATTTGTAAGGATGGGGAAATTTGTATTGGGAAGACTCTGTAAAATTGTTTCCAGAAAGGTTTGAGAGAATTCCATAAAGTGAATAACACTGACTCGTGGACTAGGCAGATTTTAACTGCTGAACCACGTAAAAATTGTGTCTTTTATTGTTTGTTTCTTCTGATATTTTGTTTAATTGCTCTTCATTTCTAAGTTGACGAAAAACGGTGTCAACAAAAATTAATAAAAATGATTTAAAATAATTAAAAACTTATATATTTTCATCAATTTAAAATATAAGTTTTTTTTTTAAAAAAAAAGAAAGAAAAAATATAAGTTTTAATTATTTTGATTAATTTTACTAATCTTAATTTTTTTTATTTTGAATGTGAAAATAATTTAAAATTTTAAAAATAACTAAAATCTTATATTTTTTCCTTCACTTTCTTATTATTTCGCAAAATAATTTTAAAAAATATGTATAAAAGTGCAACATTTTTAAAATATTAGGTATATTTACCGCAAAAAAATAGGTATAAAAGTATAACATTTTGAAGACATTTAATATATCTACCGCTAAAAAAAAGATTGGATATAAAAGTTCAACATTTTGAAAACATTTGGTATTTTAGCCGCTATTTACTCTGTTTATTATTTGGGATATTTGCGGCATAAATACTAAGGGGTGTCTGGTACATGGTTTAAGTTTGGTAGGATTGGTAATGTCAAGTATAACCCATGTGTTGGTAAATTTATTTTTAATAGTTTGAGAGTTTGTGTTTCCAAGTAAGTCATGTTTTTTAGCTTAATTTGATGGTAATCTTGACTCCTTCAAACACTTGAGTTTCATATTCACATATTCTAAACTCCCTCTAACTCTACTCCCACCAAACCCGACCCACGTACCAAACACCCCCTTAATGTTTTTGTAATGCCCTACTTCCTTAGAGTCATTACTAAGTGAGTTTAAAATGTGCAATTAACCCGCTAGCCAAGGATTTAGGTCAAAAGTGTAACTAAACTGTAATAAAAGTCACATAATTTTAAAATGTAATCATTCATTGAAAATTATAAAGTGTTTAACATTAGGGATCTCAAAATATTATTTAGAAATATTTACAACTCAAAAATATGATTAAAGTCGACTAAACGACAAATTAGGTTTAATACAAACATCTCCCAAAAAATAACCCTGGCCGTGGCAGCCAGGCAGGCCAAACATGTACACGTCGCTTCACGCTCTCCGTACTCATGGTTGGTCGACCTTTCCCTTGCCCTTACCTGAACCATAGAGCACTCGTAAGCTGAAGCCTAGCAAGAAAACTCCACACAAGCAAACAACATATACATAGTTACCAATTAGCATATAATAAAACTGCCAACAGGCTAAACACATACAGCATGCTGTCCCAAGCGCTTTACCAGGCCCTGGGTTCGCGGTCTACACCGTGAGGATATCCCAGGTATCCAACGGGGTCTCACCCTGGCAACTCGCACTCCGCTTGCTAAACGCTGCTCCCGGCCCCTTGCCATACTCGACCTTGTTGTTCTCGGCCTTCTCCGTTCCCAGCCCTCGCTATTCTCGGCCCTCACCATTCTCGGCCCTTGCCGTTCATCACAAATATGCACACATAGCATAATTTAACAAATACTTAAACATACATAAACATAATCAACGGGGCTACGCCTTGCATCATAATCACATAGGGTCGTGCCCTGCTGTTGACCACGATTTTGGCCAACGACGAGTAGACGTCCAAACTACAATGAACCTTCAAGAGAAAAATACGACACAGATAATTTTATAGTGGTTCAACCCCAATTTATTGGTAATAGCCTAATCCACTTGGAGTTGTGATATATATCCTACACTTAAGATCAGATGAACTTGAGTCAACTGAGTTTCTTAAGTGTAAGTAGAAAAATACATAGTTTCTCTCTCTAAACTCTCTTAGAAAATGCCCCAAGAATCCCTCAAGTAACAGTCCCAAAGTCTCCAAAATAGCGAGTTTTTTTCAGTCTAAAAGATCAGATCCCTAAAATGATGCCATGAGCCATTTATTTATAGGCTCATGGATCGTCCATCAAATATTCCCTTCGACCGGGCCCTTTCTGTTACTCTCACAATATTTTGTTAATAATAATATTTAAAATACAACAATACACTACTTCTTTGGGATAATCTGAGAGATTCCCGCGTAGGCACGACTGATTCTAGTCTAAGCTATTGCTGGAACTTCGCTTGCATAACAATAATCTGTTCAGTAAGTCGACGTCACTCCTTGGAGAAAAACTGGTCGGCCAAACACCTCAATGGTCGCCCAAGCACCTCACTAGTCGGGCAAGCACTCCTTCGGTCGGTCAAGCACCTGATCAATCGACCAAACACCTATCTGGTTGGCCAAGCACTCCTCCGGTCGGTCAAGCACCTCACTGGTCGGTCAAATACTTCACTGGTCGGCCATGCACTCCGCCGGTCAGTCAAACACTTCATCGGTCGACCATGCACTCCACCAGTCGGCCAAACACCTCACCGGTCGGCCATGCACTCCACCGGTCTAACATGACAAATCTCTGGTCTAACATGGCACATCTCTGGTCTAGCATGACACTTCTCTGGTCTAACATGACACATCTTTGGTCTAACATGGCACATCTCTGGTCTAGCACGGCACTTCTCTGGTCTAGCATGACACATCTCTGGTGTAGCAAAACACTTGACTGGCCAGTTAAAAATCTTCACCGGTCGGACAGAAATTCTATCAGATCGGTCAAATCACTTTATCACAACTCCGAAGGGCCAACAAATTTATTGACTATTAATGTGCCATTTACTGACCATGCATTGCCACTTGTCACTTCTGATTGCCACGCCATCGAACTGAAATTTTGGGGATAACATTTTCTCCCCAAGTTTATTATATGATTTACTCGTATGATAAACTTTTTCTCTTGCAAAATGTTTTTGAGGTCATCCAAAAGCTTCCATCCAGTCAGTAACTTTCACTTTTGTAGTAAACCCACGATCAAACGTTTCCTTTAGCCCATCAATCTTGTTTCTTTTACCATTCCTAACCGATCAAATTTCTTTTGTCCCTCGGAAGCCTTGTGCCTCGAAACCTAAACAACTTCTTAGCAATGCTACTCCTCAAACGCACCCCAGCCGCTCAAACACTTGCTACCATCCACTCAGACACATGCCACCATCCACTCGGATGCAGCCCCAGCTGCTCGGACATGTAGCCAACATCCGCTCGGATGCACCCCCAGCTGCTCGGACACGCAGCCACTATCCGCTCGAACGCAGCTTCTCGGATGCCCAGCTAGCAGCTCCTCGGACATGCACCCCAACACTCGGATGCACGCGGGCCTGCTCGGACACACTCGGCATCTGCTCGCCCACCACCCAACCAATCGGACACGCACCAAATCAACACCAGCCTTCGGATGCCCAGCCATCCACTCGGACATGCCAACCTTTCGGATGCGCACCTGCAGCAGCTCATCGGGCACCTCTTGTTGCCTAGCTCCTTGGATGCAGCACCATCTCCCAGCCGATCAGACACGCACCAAATCCGCTCGGACACCTCTTGTTGCCTGGCTCCTCGGATGCACGCCATCTACTCGGATACCACAGCCTATCCACTTGGATGCATGCCCTTATGTCCTCGGGTTTGCACAAAATCTTTATGTTTCATGCAATTCTACTTTACTTTTCTTTGTTAACTTGAAACATTCTAAGTCTTTTTAGACTTAAAAAGTTATAAGTTTTTTGCAAATAGTAAAGTCACTCTGATGTATGCCTTATATTTTCGCATGAGTACTTAGTTTTCTAACTTAGAAATTCTAGACATTTCATAAGTCCATACTAAGTATACTTTCTAACACTCTTATTGCTCTAACATTTTATGAGCATAACGTTTATTGTCACATGAATATTTGCTTCTAACTTAAAATTTTGAAAAATTCCAAGTTACTTAATCTTTGTCAAACAAGTTAGCTTAATGGCTTTTTTTTACTTCAAAATTTTACAAGTCAGCCTAAAAACAAATATGTTTACTCGTACTCTTATTGCCTGTGTTAAATTATATACTAGCATACCCCATGGCCCCCCAATCAATCAAGGGTTGAACGATCCTGGGTCACTTGCTACTTTACCGAATCTGTTCGAGCAGTTAATTGCTCGTGAAACATATAGAATATATTGAAAATACTCGAGCAGTTGAACACTGCTTGAACGTATCGACCAGTTGAACACTGTCCGATTTTACCGATCAGTTGAACACTGTTCGAACAATTAACACACATGCACATTTGTAGCAAGAATCGACCACGCTGCGCATAGTCTCTTTTATTACTCGTAAATTAAAAAGGACAAAACGTGTCTAATAACGAGTCTTAAACAACAAAAATTGTTCAAAAATAGATGATTGATCAGCAAATAACCAGCTCATAAACCAAATTTAAATAACAAGTTAAACAACTTGAAATTAAACTACAACTTTGAAAGCGATATTTAGAAATAATATATTCACAGACGCTCGCCGTTCTAGTGGCTCCTGATCCTTGCACTCCCGCTCATGTTGAAGTGTCTTGGCATACCTCTCCCTTGCTTTGTTGTTATCCTCAGCCAAGTGTGGACCTCCACATATAGTGTCTAAGGTAAAGTCCACAGGCCCGGGCTGTGTAGAGTCCAAGAACTTTACTTAGCTAATTATTTAGTAGTATTATAGTATGTATAGTATTATCTTTGTTACTGTGGATTTTTGGTTCAGACCGGGAATTATTTGGACACTCATAGTAGTACTTATAGACTTTCTAAGTTTGACCTATAGTTTAAGAATATTAATTTTAACCTAAGGTTTGATTATATAGCTGATATTAAGAATAATATTTATTATACTATAAGGTTTAGATATCAACCAATAGGATTTTAAGCACATGTTATGAATGGGTGATTAAAGATTAAGTATTTTGGAGGATTAAATTTAATAAGGAGTAAAGTTTGAATGCATTAGGGTCAGTCAGCAGCTTTGAATACGTTGAGGGCTTAGTCAAGGTTGTTTACTCCATTCAAACTTAGCTAAAAATGTGTAATTTCGTGTTTAATTAATCAGCGTGTGCCGATATATCGCAGCTATAGGGGGCGATATATCGCAGCACGTAGATACGGAAAACACGAGACAATGCACGGTCGCCTCGGGCATACTGGCCCAGGTGATATATCGCCTACAAGGGGCGATATATCACCTCCTTCAGTGTCTTTTCAAATGTTTTTGAATTCTTTTCCTTTCAGCCATTCAAACTCTAGATAAGTCCAGCATCTTTCTGAACGAGTCTTCAGCCTCTGCTGAACGATTATTCAAATTATTTTCACCTAAAAAGCTATTATTTTTATTCAAGTAAAATCAAGATCCTTTCATTCCTAAACTCTATAAATAGGACCTAGTACCCAACCATTATTCACCTTTTTACTCTAAGTTCAGAAGCTGCAAGTGCTAGGAGAGTGTGAGAGTTAAACACCTGAGTTGGGGAAATCATAAGCTTAAACATCATAAGCTTATCAAACACTTTGGGAAGTAAGGTTCTATAATATTTCAGTTGTGGTGTAGATTGGTCTTACAAGTCTTTGAGGTAAACCAAAACTCTAGTTCATTTGTTTTATGTTATGTTTCCTTCTCTTAGTCTTCTACTCAGTCTCCTAACCTCATTCTTATTTTGGTTAGGAAATCTAAATTCTTGAGCACATAAGTTTTGGTGAGTGTGACTTTCAATGGTTTAGTCTTTCCATCCCTTTCATTTCATCTCTTTTCTTCAAATCTACTCACCCTTTATATATGGTTTTAGGAGTGTTCCAAAAGTCTCAACTCAGTCCACATATCCCGGTAACTTTGGTAAGGAAAATAGGCTAGAATCAATATGTTATATGTTTATGTTATCTTATGTTTTATGTTATTAAATGTGTTCTGATATGTATGTATATATGTTTGTAGGCTTGGGCATATGACCCATATGACTAACAAGACCCCAAATGGGTTATGGGCATATGACCTACTTAGCTAGTAGGACCCCACTAACCCCATGGGCATATGACTTGTTTAGTCTATGGGACCCCAAGTAATAATGGCCATTATAATAAGTGTATGTAATAAGTGTTATGATATGTCTTTATGTTTATCATGAAATTTTGATGTTTATGATTATGTGTTAGATTTTCCTTGCTGGGCATTAGGCTCATTCCTTTTTGTTTTATGTGCAGGAAAATAGCTTTAGAGGCGGTGAGATTCGTGGCCGCTTAGAGGATGTGTATCGATGGTATATGGAATCAAGGAGCCGAGCGTTATTTGATTCGAGGATGTAGTTTTGTTTTATATCTTTTAACATGTATTTTCCGCACTATTTATGTAATGTCTTTTTATTTTAAATCATGTTTTGTTTTTAAAGACAATGGGATCCCATATCCTTCTTGGTATTTATTTTGTAAGTAACTCTTATTTTTACAAGTTACTTAATAAAATTATGGTATTTTCGCAAAATGTGAGTTCTATTAAGGATTGTATGTATAGTTTTGTTAATGGTCCAAAAGTCTAGAGTAGTGGGTCATTACAGGCTGCAAGGGCGGAGATCTTTGTCGTTTGAACCCAGGATTGCTGTTGCCTCCTTCTCCTTGGGGTGTCTCTACCCGGTACTTCCTCAACTTGCCCGATCGGAGACGAAATTCTATCTCGTCCTTGAGGTGATTTCATTCATTCGTGTCGTGACCATAATCTCCATGGAAACGACAAAACTTATTCATATCTCTCTTCCACATCTCTTTCCTGATGGGGGGAGGCTTCTTGTAGGGAACTCCTTCATGACTAGCAAGATATATCTTTGCTCGGCTGGCCGAGAGAGTGGTGTAATTAGTGAACCGAGGCTCATACTTGGTTGGCTTTTCGTTTGAACTCAACTTTGCTTTCTTTTCCTCATGGTGGTCAGACCCGTTATTTCCATCATTCTTAGGAGGGTCAGTTGATTCGCCCAGATTGTTTATGCCATTCTTCTCTTTCTCGATTTCATCACCTGAAAAAAGACTAAGAGGCCATATACAATAAAAAAGAAAGGTGTTTAACGCCCAAAATGTGACAACCACTAAGCGGTGGTTGTAGTATAATCGGGCGGTCAATCCACAAGGAGGTAACCTAAAATCAAAAGATTAGTAGAAAATAACACAAAAAGTTAGTAACAATAAATAAATAAAATTGTAAATGGAAAGAGGTTTGAGATTTTGGTATTGTATTTTTTTGATGAAATGATAAAGTGAGATAGGTGAGATAAATGTAAGATGTAATCAAGAGTTTGAGAAATGGAAAGGTTTCAAGAATCATCCATATGCTTGCTTAGTTACTTGGTTACTTGATTTACAAAAATACACAAGTAAATAGTTCACATCCCAACATTTACTTGGAAAATCTAACATTAAATTTCATATTCTTTTCTAACAAAAGTTCATTTGAGTTATAAAGTTCTTTACTTTAAAAGCACAATGTTAATCTTATGAAAAATCTAAAAATGACAAAATACCCAAGGGCAATAATGCAATAGAAGATTAGACATAAAATTATGTATCAATATTACTTTTACTAATTAGAAGCACATAGAAAGAGCATGACTAATCATATATACTATTAGCATAAGTAAATAAAAATAACAAAATAAAGATAGAGATGAAAGAACATAAATAACTCAAATATATTACATTAAGAACATAGTAAATCAAAGTAGCAAAATAACATCACTTGCATATGGAATCATCCCTAACAATCCTAGGAAGATTAGGCCATTATGCTCATGATTCTCACAAAATTCTAAGAAGAAAATACGAGAAGAAAGTGAGTGGAAATTTTGCTATAGTTTCTCTACTCTAAAAATTACATACATATTGTGAAGAAAGAGTCTCTATATATAGAAGGAGAAAAGGACTAAAAAGAAATTAAACAAGAAAATGGGGTTTACAAAATAAATCTGAAATATTAATAATAAAATATGATTTTGAAAAATCAAATCTTATTATTAATATTACCCTAGCTATTTTTGTGTATAGTCAAAATGCCCTTTTTCTAAAATGCCACAAAAGCATGATCTTTAAAGCTCAAAATAGCAATTTACAAAGCCCAATACCCACAAAACATAGCTGGTGACACAAGAGGGTTTTGACCCATTCCCAGCCAATGGGAAACTGCCATGTAGGCAGCTGGCTGGGCTTGGAGGAGCTTCAGATGGGCCTCTGGATTGAAGTATTTATGCATTTGGGCTGGCTTTTCGTTGGGCTTCAGATACAAGCCACTGGAGGAAATTTGCATGCTGGAGGAAATATGCAAATATGCAGGAGGAAATATGCAAGGCATGACTGAGATATTGAGGAGTTGACCAAGTCAACGGCTGGAGCAAAGGACCCAAGAGGTTGAAGTGCTGGGCGACGTGGCGGCCTCGGGTTGGCTGGAAGGAAGACGCGTGACGCTGGTTGGAGTGCGCCACCTGGCGCTGGGAGGGAAGAATACCAGGCGGGCCTGGGCTATTTGGGCCGAACTTGTGGGCCAATTTTATTCAAAAATGCCACAATTTCCACTATATTTTCAGTTCTAATTCTTTCCTTCTTGCTTTCTTTTTTTTTTCTTTGTTTCCAAATGCCAAAAATACCAATTAATTCCTACAAAATAAAATAAATTAAATCATAATCACATATTTTCATTTATAAAATAAATCATATTAATTCCATGAAAATATTAATTAAAACTTAATTTATTTTGACTATTAAAATCAATAAATGTGTATTTTTCACAACTAATCACAACCTCCGACTAGCTTATTGCTAGTCCCTAGCAATTCAAGCGAAAAAGAAAATTGTCAAGTTGAATAATCAAGTCAAACCAAGCAAAATCATCTAAGCATTTTCAAAGTATCAGCAAGAAGTTAGAAATTACTATCTAAGCTACTATAGTTGCGATTTCAGAGTTGTATGTGTGTGCATCAAACCATATTCTTTTTATCACAAGTCATAACACAAATAGTATCAAAAAATCTCAAAAGTATAAAGATCTCAACTCAAATTCCTCACGGGCATTGAAAGTATTTGTATGGGAAGGATTACACTCTTGGAGTTGGAAATGTAACAGTTTACACTCAAATGAGAAAAAATAAACTTTTTAGGACAAACAATCTGAACAAATATTGATCACAAGATAGGCAAATCAACTTATTGGAATTCAAATGACAAACAACATTTGGGATTTACATGAGAAGACTCCAAGAACAAAATGACAACTAACTAACAATGATAAATAAGACAGTGAACTATAATGATAATAATTTTTTTTTAATACAATTACACAAAATAATAGTAATAGAAATATATATATATGTTTTTTTTTTTCAACAACTACAAAATAATAGAAGGAAGTGTTGCTCTTGTTCTTTTTTTTTCTTTTTCATTTATCTATTATTTTTTTCTTTTTCTTTTTGTTCTTTTTTTTTAATTTCTTTTTTTTCATTATTTTTTTTTTGACAAGAGACAACACAAAAATAAAAAGGAAATTACAAATACAATAAATAGAACACAAATTTATTACAAAGACTTTTCTTAAATGAAAAGCATCCCTCTAGTAAATGTCAAGTTTTAAATTCCAAAGATGTGACTTTACCAACTCAAATGATCAATAAAAGTTCAAAAAGTTATTTTCTCAACTCTCACAACTCACCAAGAAATGAAAGACTTTAAACTTGAAATTTTTCTCAATTATTTGTGCTAACAACCAATTAATCGCATGTTTGGAAAGTGCACAAAATAACTCTGAAAATCACTTCTTAATAGCTAAACATAGTAAGAACTGACTCAAACCAACAAGTTGTACTCATGCTTGGATAATTTTGAGAAAATTTGACTTAAAAATTCAACAAGACAATAATGTTTTCCAAATGAATGCTAATGACGTAACAATAAGATTTTCGAAATGAAAGCCCATGCATGCTCACCACCCCCAACCAAAAATCAGACAGTGTCCTCAATGTCAAAATGAATAAGCAATGAAAAAGGTAAGGAAAGAGACCACCTGGATGATGACCATGTCCATGAGGCGAGAGCGAAAATAGCCTGGTAACAATTCCCCAAAACAAAATACAAAAAAGAAAAGCATACAAAAATAAAAGAAAGACAGAAAAAATAAAGATAATGAAAAATAAAAATAAAAAGAACAACAACAAAGCATTCAGAACTTCAGAGTGTATAGATTGGGTCCTTAAGAAGGACCTCTTCAACACGACTCACACTCTCAATGTAATGCTTCAGCCTTTGGCCATTGACGCGAAAAATTCTCCCATCGGTTGGGTCCTCGACCTCCACCGAACCGTTGGGAAATACTTGCTTCACTACAAATGGACTAGTCCATTGCGATCACAGTTTACCGGGATGCAAGTGCAAGCGAGAATCGTACAAATGCACTTTCTGATTGGGCTTAAAGTGTTTTCGCATGATTTGTTTATCGTGAGCGATTTTCAATTTTTCCTTATAAATCCTGGAATTGTCATATGCATCGTTTCTCAACTCCTCAATTTTGGACAACTGGAGTTTGCGATTGATACCTGCGACATTCAGATCAAAGTTTAGGGCTTTGATAGCCCAATACGCTTTATGCTTGAGCTCGATAGGTAAATGACAGGCTTTTCCAAAGACAAGCCGATAGGGAGACATCCCAAGAGGGGATTTGAAAGCAGTGTGGTAAGCCCAAAGAGCGTCTAGAAGACGTGTAGACCAATCTTTGCGGTCAGGATTTACTGTCTTTTCCAGAATGTGTTTTATCTCCCTATTGGCTAACTCAGCTTGACCATTAGTCTGTGGATGATAGGCATTCGCAACTTTATGAAGTACATTGTACTTGCGCAAAAGAGCCTCAAAGGATCGGTTGCAAAAATGAGTGCCTTGATCACTGATGACAGCGCGAGGGGTACCGAACCTTGATAACACGTTTTCTTTCAAGAATTTGACAACTGTAGCATTATCATTTGTTCGACATGATACTGCCTCAACCCATTTGGAAACATAATCCACAGCGAGAAGAATGTAGAGGTAGCCAAAAGAAGGTGGAAACGGTCCCATAAAGTCTATCCCCCAACAATCAAATATTTCAATAACAAGAATTGGGTTCAAGGGCATCATGTGCCGACGGGATAAGGATCCTAACTTTTGGCACCTTACACAAGAACGACAGAAATCATTGGTGTCTTTGAACAAAGTGGGCCAGTAAAGACCGCATTGTAAGATTTTTGCAGCAGTTTTCTTCACGGAAAAGTGACCACCACAAGCATCATTGTGGCAAAAGTTTAGCACACTAGACACCTCATCGTCTTGGATGCATCTTCGCATGATTTGGTCGGGGCAATACTTGAATAAGTATGGGTCATCCCAAAAGAAATTGCGCACCTCGACCAGAAATTTGCGTTTGTCTTGTGAACTCCATTCAGATGGGAGTTCACCTGTTACTAAGTAGTTTATAATGTGAGCGTACCACGACAACTTAGCCACAAAAAGAAATTGTTCATCGGGTAAATCATCATGAATAGATGGACCGTCATTGGGATCGCTGAATTCAAGTCGGGACAAGTGGTCCGCGATGACATTTTCAACACATTTCTTGTCTTTGATTGTTATATCAAATTCTTGCAAGAGAAGGATCCACCTTATTAATCGCGCCTTAGCATCCTTTTTGGAAATGAGATACTTAAGGGCTGAGTGATATGTGAAGATCGTAATAGGCGATCCAATCAAGTAAGATCGGAATTTGTCAAGAGCAAAGACAACGACAAGCAACTATTTTTCAGTGGTGGAATAGTTCATTTGAGCACTATTGAGAGTTCGACCTGCATAATAGACAACAAAGGGTTTCCCCTCCCTTCGTTGTCCTAGCACAACTCTCACAGCAAAGTTGCTAGCGTCACACATGATTTCGAAAGGAAGACTCCAATCGGGTGACTGAATGATGGGAGCGGAAGTGAGTGAATTGACAAGCGTTCAGAATGATTCCTCACACTTAGGTGTCCATTCAAAAGTGGCATCTTTGGCTAGGAGGTTGCTTAGCGAATGGGCAATCATTGAAATTTTTTGTATGAACCTCCTATAGAAACCAGCATGACCAAGAAATGACCTAACGTCTTTGACAGTCTTAGGAGTCGGCAGATTGGAGATAAGGTCGACTTTGGATTGATCAACCTCAATTTCTTTTTCAGAAACAATGTGGCCTAAGACTATGCCAGAAGATACCATGAAGTGACATTTCTCCCAATTGAGGACAAGTCCTTTCTCGATGCATCGTTTTAAAACAGCTTCAAGATGAAGAAGACATGTCTTGAAGGAGTTTCCAAAAACGTTTAGGTCATCCATGAATACTTCCATTGATTTTTCGATCATGTCACTAAAGATGCTCATCATGCATCTTTGGAAAGTAGCTGGTGCATTACACAAGCCAAATGGCATACGCCGGAAAGCAAAAGTGCCAAAGGGACAAGTGAAAGTGGTCTTGTCTTGATCCTCCAATGCAATCTCAATTTGATAATAGCCAGAATAGCCATCAAGAAAGCAATAGAAAGGATGACCAGCTACACGTTCAAGGATTTGATCAATGAATGGGAGTTGAAAATGATCTTTGCGGGAGGCGGCATTTAATTTTCTATAATCAATGCACATGCGCCACCCCGTCACCGTTTTTGTGGGGACAAGGATGCCTTTTTCGTTTTGGATAACGGTGACACCAGATTTCTTGGGCACGACTTGAGTAGGACTGACCCATTTGCTATCTGCTACCGGGTAAATAATACCAGCGTCTAACAATTTCAAAACTTCATTTTTTACAACATCTTTCATCGTGGGGTTCAGTCGCCGCTGAGGGTCTCTTCGGGGGATGGCTTCGTCCTCCAGATTGATTCGATGGGAGCAAATTAAAGGGCTAATACCTTTGATATCAGCAAGGGTCCAACCTATCCCAGATTTATGTGTCCGTAGTAGCTCAAGTAACTGCAATTCTTGAGAATGTTGAAGGTTGGATGAGATGATAAATGGAAAGGTTTCACCGTCTCCCAAGAAGGCATGTTTCAAACCCTCGGGAAGTTGGGTCAATTGAACAATTGGAACCTCTTCGGTTGAAGTTTTCAGCTGTGACCTCTAACGAGGTAGCTCTTCAAAGTGAGGTTGCCAAAACTGAGTCCGTCTATTGCGTGAGTCTATGCGATCTGATACTGCAAGAGTAGACTCAATAGAACTGGGACTTTCATTGTTAGACAGAAGGAGGAGCTCATCAAGATTATCAAAGTTGCTTCGCAATTGAACGCTACCAAACATTGGGAAACAACCCCGAGAAGATGATGAATGCTACCAAACATTCATGGTTGAACTTGTTGCTCATTTCTCCATTGGCCTTCAGATGATTGAGCTTGGTTGGAATGTCTCCAACTGAAATTTGGGTGGTTTCTCCAACCAGGGTTGTACGTATGGGAGAATGGCTTGTTATATGCCCCTAAGGCATTGCGTTGCTCCTCATAAACCCCCCTCATTTCATTCAAAGCTAAGCAGTCCTTAGCTAAGTGCTCCGTCCCTCCACAAACAAAGCAAGGTTCTTGCGGTTCCGCTTGAGCGATCATGTGCGATTTTTGGCTATTCTTCGTCATTAAGACCTCAAACTGCTTTTTCAAAGCTTCGAGTTAGACCTTAACACTATCCTCTTCTCGAAGTTGATAGATCCCAGATGGTTTGTGTCGGTTGGTGCTGTCAGTAGCACTTGGACCAGTCCAGGTGTGAGACTTTTTCGCAGTTTCTTCGAGATATTCAAGAGCATCTTCTGGCTCTTTTTCGAGGAATTCACCATTGCATAGCAATTCTACAAATTGGCGCTCACGAGGCCTTCATAGAAGTAACTGACCAAGCGCCAGTTCTCATAGCCATGGTGCGGGCACTGATTTAACAGATCTTTGAATCTTTCCCAGACTTGATAGAACGTTTCATTGTATTTTTGGGAAAATGTGGAAATCTGTCGTTTTAGACTGTTGGTCTTATGGCTAGGGAAGTGTTTTAGAAAGAAAGATTTGGTCATCTCCTCCCATGTTCCAATCTACCGAGGTCTCAAAGAGTACAACCATCTTTTGGCTTTGTCCTTCAAGGAGAAAGGGAAGAACTTCAGTCGCACAGCATCGACATTTTCGGCAAGGTTATAGAACGTGGCTACCACCTCCTCGAATTCTCTGATATGCACGTATGGGCTTTCATTTTCCATTCCATGAAATGTGGGCAAGAGTTTAATCATGCGAGGTTTAAAGTCTAATGCAGGCATATTAGGAAGGAAGATAATACATGAAGGCATGGAAGTGCAAGTAGGATGGAGGTAGTCATTGAGAGTTCTTGGTTGGATTTCATCATTGCGAGCCATTGCGAATGGGTTATTATCAGCGAAAGTTTGTGGGGAAGCAGGATTGGTGGAAGGAGTTTCGGTAGGAGTGGCAGATAAATTGGAAGAAGTGTCACTGGAAGTTTTGTGATAATTCATCCACCCTGGGAAATCAGAATTAGATTTATTTTATGTCTTTTTTTTTCATTTTTTTTAACTTGTTCCTAGGTAGATTTGGAGGTTTTCGGGTGATCTCCAACGCCTTACTAGAACTCCCCGAGGTTACTGAGTAAGTATGGTGGATCACAAGTCAACCTTTTCGACCAAACAACCTTTAAGCAGAGTGAAATTGCTTATTTTGACAGAACAAGCTTGGTTTTCTTATAGTAATAAGGTCAACGATGTAATAGTGCAAATGTAGATGCTCGAAATGTTCCTAGGCCGATTGGAAAGGTTGCCAAGGTACCGCTTTAGACCCACACTTGCCTAGACAGAACTCCCCGAGGTTCCCAGGTAAGTGTGGAGGGTAACGCTATCACAAACCTTATTTAACAACCAATCTTTCTAGACAGAACAATATCGGTTTCTACCATTTGTAATATTACACAATTGTTCCCAATACTAAGCATTTTATGATTGAAATTTTATGAACAATTTTATGCAATTTTATGTTTTTTTTTTTAAACCTAAATTCTAAGGAAAACTAAGTCAAAAAGAAAAAAGAAAAGGAAAATCATAAACTAAGCAACAAAATAAACAACACAATAATAAAATCAAGAAAAGAAAATTAAAGTGAAGATAGAGTAGCAAGCTTAATCTTTTTTTTTTTTTTTTAAATATGTGTTGAACTAAAAAAAATATAATAGAAATTAAGAAAGAAAAATGGAGTAAGAATTAGGTAAATAGAAAAAAAAATTATATAAATATATATGGTTTTTTTTAACCAAGAGAGAGAAAAATGGGGAAAAAAGAAATAAAGATAGGAATAAGAATAAATATATATATATATTTTTGGTTTTTTTTTATTTATTTTATAAATATGTATATATATATGTACGCCCTAATTCTCCAACGGGCTATTAGCGAGCAGAGGTATGGCATAATTATTTATCAGCCCGTGGATGACATGTACCCGAAGCTGCTGTTACCAGGTCCCACCTCTTTAGCTCGAGGTAACCAAAGGCTTACTAAGGTTACTAAGGAGTCGGGTCAGAGGTATAGACATCGCGGGTTAAGAAGACATCCAGCTCGAGGTACGAGCTTGAGTTGGCAGCTGTGACCCCTTATAAAGTTAACCACGCAATGTAAATGTGCATATATCAGACATCACGTGTCTGATATATCCCCGAATTCTCGGACACGTAGCATAAATGTGCGTGTTCAGGCACCCACGACTGGGTTGGGCCGTGCGGCCCATTATCCCCCTTACCTATTGATTAGACACACTTCACTTGTCAGGTTTCAGGAATTAATCATGAATGTCACAGAAGTGACATGATGGGTAAGAAGGTCACGGGATGGCCCCCCTTGCCAACCCTAAGGTGCCCTCTCCTATAAATATGGAGACCCTGGGAGTTGCAAAGGGTTGGATTCTATTGTGTAAAGAAATACCCTATAAAGAATACCAGAAAACTAGCAATAATATTGGCTGGTGGAGTAGAAGGATTTTAACCTTTGAACCACCTAAAAAAGTATTCATATCACCATTTTATTTCAAGACCATTCATCTATTACGGTTCATTACTTAGCACTAATCCCATTCTCTTATTCTATTAATTACCTGTTGGAGAAGAACCGCGTCAACAGTTTGGTGCTTTCATTGAGAGCTTGTTAGATTGGTGCTATCGCAAATACCCAACCATGGTGGTCACTCACTCAAGACATGGTAACGAGGCGGACCAACATGATGGGCAGGAGGCCCATCATGCCGCCATCTCCGATGATCAGAACCCTGAGGTTCAACAGCGGCCGGGCAAGCAGCCAATAGGCCAAGGTGACACTGGAAGTTCGGCACCCCGGCCACCTAATCCGAACCCAGATTTTTACACGGCGGTAGAAATGGAGAATGCACAGCTAAGGAGTCAGCTGGCGAAAGCTAACCAGCAGATTCGAGAGGTGTTGGCCCTATTACCCCCTCTTACAACAGACGCTAACGTCGGAAAGAGGCAAGGAGAGACTCATAAGTCCCGCAAGGGTAATTGGTCTAGGCCTAGCCGGTCGGTCGACCCCCGACATCAAACTCTACTCCCACATCGCACCACCGGGAGACCACTTTTGAGGAACCACCTAGGGCTGAGCAACAATATAGCCGATCGGTCCGGACCTCAACTCCCAGCTCACTTCCACCCTCGAGTGCGCCCAGGAGGGCTCGAGGGAATTCTCGAAGGAGATCTGGGGAGGGCTCACGGCGACAGCCCGTCCCGGCCAACAGTCCGGCACCTCACTCAGACCGCCGAGCATAGGACCCGGCGGAGGGTAGAGCGGAGCGGCCCCTACCTAACCTAATCCGCCCTGACGGGACCAAGATTGCATCCCCGGTCAGGCATCCTCCTTCACCAATAAGATATCTGTCTCCTCCTCGGCCAGTCCGAGATATTCCAGCTTATGGGAGCAGTAGGAGAAATCCACCTTCCGCAGGGCCTTCCCATCGTAGCAGGGCGCCCAGAGAAGTCCCGAATCCTCCTCCCCAGAGGCGGGCTCCGAGATTCTCAAATGGGAGCTATTGGACCGGAAGCCGTCGAAGTGACCTTTTTGGCGGAGACCTGCGCCAACGCTTGAGCTCGACGCAGGGTCCTCAAGATGCCCCGAGGGACAACCTTCGAGATCGTCTAAACTCCCAAAGAGGAGACCCGGCGGAAAACGACAGTCGTGCTCGCCCAAGGGAAGACTTGTCCGAGGTACGCGACAGCGGGAATGTCCCATATAACCTGTCTCAAGATAGGAGGGACAATAACCCGCCAAACGTGTACAATGGATCCGGAGCTGTTGAACAGCCCCGGAACAACCATGGAAATCAGGACAAAACCCTTGAGCGCCTGGCTCAGATGGAGGAGCTAATGAGGAAGCTCCTGTCAGAGAAAGAAAAAGACAAATATGATTTGGGGGACAAACTTGAGCTCTTCGCCCCCAGCATAGCGGCGACGGTATACCCGCCCAGTTTCCGTATGCCGCACTTGTCCAAATTCAACGGAGACGGAGATCCATCAGATCATCTGGGTATGTTCAATACCTTGATGATGGCCCACAACATCGGCCCCGAGCTGAGATGTTTAATATTTCCCTCCACCTTGACTGGGCCGGCCAGACAGTGGTTCAAACAAAGTAAAAAACAGTCAATCAACTCGTGGAAAACTTTCTCTGCGGACTTCAAGAGAGCATTCCGAGCTTCCCAGGCTGCCCGCGTCAAGGCCGACACCCTGGCCAACGTAAGACAACAACCCGACAAGCCTCTGAAGGCTTACCTGAGCAGATTCGCGAATGTCGCTGCTCGGGCCAGAGACGCAGATGACAGCTCTAAGCTCATGGCTTTGAGGACTGGAATCCTCGTCGGAGGGGGACTCTGGAATGAGATACAAAGGAAGGGAGTCAGCTCCGTAAACGAATTCCTAAATAGGGCCCAGGGGTGGATCAACCTGGAGGAGGCACAACCCTTAGCTGCAGGAACCAGTCAGGTCCCCGAGCAGCCCGCTGGAGTGGGAACGGAGGTCGTGACAGCGACCCAGACTATCACACAGATTAACCAGTTTGGTGGAGGCAAGAGAAAGGGGAGCAGCGAGGGCAACCAACACGGCCCGAAGAAGAACAAATCCATAGAAAAATTTAAGCCGGTCTACGTGACTTATACAGAGCTCACCCACTCTAGGGAGAACATCTTCCTAGCAAACTCTGCTCCCCTGGAAGAAGCCGAAGCCGTTAAAGCACCAGAAGGGAAAGCAAGATCCTTCCAAGTTTTGCCGGTTCCACAACGACGTTGGCCACAATACTGATGATTGTAGACACCTGAAGGATGAGATCGAGACCCTCATCCGAGCCGGCCCCTTGGCTCAGTATGCGCAGAACAGGGTTCTCGCAAGCCGACCAGCTCCGGAAGTCCCGATCAGTCAGCCCGGGTCTCGGATAGATCAAGACGTCCCTCCTCCCATGATAGGAGGAGAGATCTCCACGATCTCTGGAGGTCCTCATTTGGCTGGCACGAGCCGAGGTGCCCAAAAGAGGTATGTCAATGAACTTAAGGCTCATAATGGAGTGGAGTTCATCCTCGAGCAGCATCTGCCAAAGCAGCAACGATTGGAGAGGCAACCAATCATATTTACTAAAGAAGATGACAGCCACGTCCAGTTCCCTCATAACGACCCTCTGGTTGTAGCAGTGCAGCACACTAATCGGAGGGTTAGGAGAATCCTGGTCGATAATGGGATCTCGGTAAACCTTCTATTCCGGTCCACGCTGGAGAAGATGGGTTTGTCTGTCACCGAGCTGAAAGCAACCTCCATGATGCTTTATGGTTTCTCTGGAGAAGGATCGGCGGCAATAGGGACGATCGAGATGGTGATCACCTTAGGAGAGGGACCTCTGACAGTCTCAAAACTCCTCGAGTTCGTGGTCATCGACTGTCCCGCCGCGTACAATGCCATTTTAGGTCGACCTACACTTATAGCTTTTGAAGCCGTTACCTTCATCCGCCACCTCGCGTTGAAATTCCCCTCTTCCATGGGGATATGCACGGTCCGTGGCAATCAACTTGCTGCCAGGGAATGCTACAGCATTTCCATGAAGGGAAAATTAAAACCCGGGCAGTTAACGATGCCCGTCCAAGGTGGAGAAGAGGAATCTCAGGAACCTTTGCCTTGTCTTGAGATTGATATTGACCCCAGAGTAGGCGAGGATAAGTCCGAGCTCCAAGCTATCGAAGAGCTCGAGAAGGTAAATATCGATCCACAGAATCCCTCACGGATGGTTAAGCTCGGGAAAAACCTCTGTGGCGAGAGGAAGGCGGAGCTGATCAAGTTCCTGCAAGAGAACCTGGATGTGTTTGCATGGTCACATGAGGACATGGCGGGAATCAGTCCAAGCGTTATCATGCACACCCTCCATTTAGATAAGAGCGTGCCTGCGAAGTCTCAGAAACAGAGGCGCCTGGGAACAACTCGAGCTGAAGCCCTAGAAGAAGAAGTAGCCCGGCTCAAAAAGTGCAGCTTTATCCGCGAAGCTAAGTTCTCGGTCTGGGTCGCCAATCCTGTGTTGGTCCCGAAGCCCAACGGGAAATGGCGGATCTGCATCGACTTCTCCGATCTGAACAAAGCTTGCCCCAAAGACTGTTTTCCCTTGCCAAGGATCGACCAATTGGTAGACGCCACGGCAGGGCACGAGCTCATGTCCTTTATGGATGCGTATTCGGGCTATAATCAGATCACCATGAATCCAGCGGACCAGGAGCACACTGTTGGAGATGTGCCCTGAAAGCATATGTAGTAGACATTGTTTTTATGAAATAAATAAATAAATTGAATTTGCTATGCATATATTTTATGGACTATATTATTCTATGATGATATTATGTAAATATCAGGAAAATTCCTAAGTTCATGTATGTAATCTCAAACAAGTATTAGTACGAGAGGATTGTGTTTGAGATAAATGAACTTGAATAGTTCGCAGTAAAATAAAGTTATGGAATCTTTAGATTAATTACTGCAAGTATGGTCCACTAGTATTATGAATACATGTGATCTAGATCCTGATCACTAGTGTGGTAGGACACTTTAGTGGAGGTGCTTTATATATTAGATAATATATAGAACTGGACCAGATATGTTTATTAATACTTAGTTAAATACCGTTTCGAAGTATTAATTAAATATATCAATTGATGATCATATACAAATAGATCTTAATCCTGAGGTTACTATGAACTCTTGTTTATGTTATATGAGTTCTTTGATTCACTTGTTAGGGTCTGTCAGAATGATCAGGCTAAAAACTTTTGTTTTGGGAACTCATTAATATAGATGGCTGGGGACATAGTATACAGATATGGAATCTATACCTTCTCGCAAGAGATTGAATGATGGTTCTCTTAAGGGTTGACTTTTGGGACTGAAAGGTTATTGAGTTCAAATTCATTATTTAGTTATGAATTAACCTTCACTAGTAGAGTCAATGGTACTTAAGAAAACAAGACATAATTAAAAGGGTAAAACGGTAATTTTATTCCCGATTAATTATGAACCATTATTAGAGGGTCAAGTTGTATGCAATGATTAAATCAATGGACGTTTTATGATTATAAAGTACTCAGTAAATGAAATGTCTATAATTACAAGAGTGCAGTCTCATATTTATAGTGGAATAATCATGAGATTAATAAATTAAGATTATTTAATTAAAGAGTTTAATTAATAATCTCAAATTTATTGGAGCTTGGAATTATAGGTCCATAGGTCCCCATAGCGGCTTTATCAACACTGTTCAAGGTAAGAGTTGATATGAAGGGAAAATAGTTTAAAGACATATTTAAGAAGAAATTTGTTTTTCAGGCCAAATATGCAATTATATGATAATAGTGATTAATTAATTAATTACAAATTAGTTGTAGTTAACAAAATTAATTAATATTTAATTATTATATAATTTTCGAAATTATATTAAATAGTTAAATTAATTTTCGAAATTTAATTAAATAATTAATTAATTATAATTTTTTGAAATTATAATAAATTAAATATTTAATTTCGAAAATTTGGGTTTAATTAATTAGTAGAATTAATTAAATATCTTTATTTGAGTGGGAGAAAATGATCTGATAAGTTCAAATTATATTTGAATTTAAAAGATTAATATTTATTCAAATAATTAATTATATTTGATAATTAATTAAAATGGATAATTAATTTGAATTCAAATTTGAATTAGTTATCACGTTGTTAGATCTTATCTGACAAAGTAATTTGAATAAAATTTGAAAAACAAATATCCCTAGAAATTAGGAAGCTACACGTTCACACACAGTCTAGGACTATGTGTAGCGTGTAGCACCAGTGTTTTTCAGGGATGGGATTTTCAATTTTATTTATTTAGTTAATTAATTAATGGATAATTCAAAAATTGGTTTTTTGGATTTTTTCATTAATGGAATAATTAATTAATTAAAAATTAAATTGTAAAATGGTTACAGATTTAATTTTTAAATTTTGAATTTTTTCTGTTAAGTATGACTGATCAGAAAATTATTTAGATAAAAAAAAAAAAGTGAAGAGAGTGAGACTACTGTGACAATTTCGCTCTGTGAAAATAGAACGATAGTTTTCTCTCCCTGAAAATAAAGAACCCATTCTCAGGCCTATTCTCTTGATCTCATGTGTTGAGTACATCAAGTAGGTACACAAATAAACTATCCTTCATTCTCTAAGTGCCCACACATTTCTTGAGGTGTAGAGAACGCTTTGGAAGATCTTAGTGTGAGTACGTGGAGCGGCTTGGATAGGAAGATCGTTCTAAATACGAGAAGATAGCAAGGACACTTGATAGGCTTCAAGAGGTATGATTTCTATCACTATCTTGTTTATGATTGATGTATGTATATTAATGGATCCGCATATTTAAAGGTAGTTTAAATATGTTACAAAAATTTTGTTGTACACTGGGCCAACCACACCACCTTTCCGCTGCGTATTAGGAAACTCGTTCCTAACACACACTAGCTTCATGACCCCAACTAACGTCTATTGTTACAAGGTCATGTCGTTCGGGCTGAAGAACGCCGGTGCTACATACCAGAGATTGGTGAACAGGATGTTTGCCAACCAGATTGGAAAGAACATGGAAGTGTACGTTGATGACATGCTGGTCAAGTCAAAAACTGTCGATAACCATGTTACCGACCTGGAGGAATGCTTCAAGATACTAAGAGAGTACGGCATGAGGCTTAACCCGCAGAAGTGCACTTTCGGGGTAGCATCTGGAAAATTCCTGGGTTTCATTGTCAACACTAGAGGAATGAGGCAAACCCCGATAAGATCAGGACGAAAGGACGTTCAAGGCCTGACAGGAAGGGTGGCAGCCCTTAATCGGTTTATTTCTAAATCCACCGACAAGTGCCTGCCATTCTACAACCTACTCCGGGGGAATAAGAAGTTCGAATGAACAGAGGAGTGCGAACGTGCCTTTCTCGACCTGAAAGAACATCTAGCTGAGCTGCCCGTATTATCTAAACCAACAGCAGGAGAGCCTCTTTTCCTTTACCTAGCTGTCACAGAAGATGCTGCTAGTGTCGTACTGGTCCGAGAAGAGGACCAGGTTCAAAAACCAGTCTATTACATCAACAAGAGGCTTCTCGGAGCTGAGTCCCGATATCCGTTGATGGAAAAGATGGAGTTCTGTCTAATCACGGCCTCCCGAAAGCTCAGGCCGTATTTCCAATCCCACTCAATACACGTCATAACCGATCAACCTTTAAGGCAGGTTTTGCAAAAACCTGAAGCATCGGGACGTCTGTTGAAATGGGCTATTGAGCTCAGCCAGTTCGAGATTTTATACACTCTGCGAACTGCAATAAAAAGCCAGGCCCTGGCTAATTTTGTGGCAGAATGCACAGGATTTCGGGAAGATCCTGTGGAAGATTCACCCCAGGTCACCTCGGCCCAGGAGTCATGGAAGATCTTCGTAGATGCCTCATCTAATGAGAACGGCTCCAGGGCTGGAATCATTTTGATATCCCCAGAAGGACATAGATTCCACTCGCGCGTTGAGATTCAGATTCAAGGCTTCCAACAACGAGGTCGAATACGAAGCGTTACTGGCTGGGCTAAGGGTGGCCCAGGAGCTGAAGGCTGGCTCCGTTCAGTGCTTCAGTGATTCCCAGCTCGTGGTAAACCAGGTGCTGGGTGAATATCAAGCACGGGGAACCAAGATGGCTGCTTACCTGGCCAAGGTAAAAGTCGAGCTGTCCGCATTCGAACGGGGCTCAGTCGAGCAGATACCTCGGGAGCAGAATGCACACGCAGATGCCCTCGCCAAGCTTGCTACCTCCGGGGAGACGGAGACTTTGGGGTTAGTACTAGTAGAGTTCTTGGAAAAACCAAGCATAGAAGTTGGGGCAGAGGTCGAGATGATCGATGCCAAACTGACCTGGATGACCCCCATCCTCGAATATCTCACCGAAGGAAAGTTACCGGAAGAGCGTAATGACGCAAGGCAGGTACTTTACCAAGCTCCAAGATATACAGTGGTAGATGGTTTATTATACCGGTGTGGGCACTCTTTGCCTCTCCTGCGATGTGTTCTGCCAGGCGAAGCAAATACCATTTTGCAAGAAGTGCACAAGGGTTTTTGCGGAGATCACGCTGGGGGGCAAAGCTTGGCCTTGAAGGTCTTAAGGCAAGGATATTACTGGCCCACTCTGTCAAAAGACTCGTTCTCTGACGTCAAGGAATGTGACAAGTGCCAGCGATTCGCCACAGCTACCCGAGCTCCCCTAGTCGAGCTGAAGATGATCTCGTCCCCGTGGCCATTCGCGGTCTGGGGAATCGACCTGGTTGGCGCCCTCCCTACTGGAAAGGGAGGGGTTCGTTACGCAGTGGTGGCTATCGACTACTTCACCAAGTGGGCTGAGGCAGAACCCTTGGCAACAATCACTTCCAAGAGAGTCCTCGACTTCGTGGTCAAAAGCATTATCTGTTGGTTCGGGCTGCCAAAAAAAGATCGTATCAGACAATGGAACGCAGTTTGACAACGACCTCTTCACCAAATTCTGTGAGAAATATGGCATTGCAAAAAGCTTCTCCTCCGTGGTCTATCCCCAGGCGAATGGACAGGTCGAGGCTATCAATAAGACACTAAAGGCAAGCCTTAAGAAGAGACTAGACGAAGCCAAGGGAGTCTGGCCAGAACAGCTCCCCCAGGTACTGTGGGCATACCGGACCTCGCATCGAACTCCTACGGGTCATACTCATTTCTCCCTAGCTTTTGGGAGTGAGGCAGTCATTCCTGTCGAGATAAAGGTATCTTCGCATAAAGTCCAGGCGTATGACCAGGACCGCAATCACGAATTGCTTTGCACATCCCTCGAATTGATTGATGAAAGATGAGAAGATCCACAGCTCCAGCTCGCGCATTACCAGCAAAAAATCACTCGTTATTTCAACTCAAAGGTCAAAAAGCGTGCCTTTAGCATTGGCGATCTGGTCCTCAGGAGAGTCTTTTTAGCCAGTAAGGACCCCAAAGACAAAGTATTGGGACCGAACTGGGAAGGGCCATACCAAGTAATCGAGGTCATAAAGGAAGGAACCTACAAATTAGCTCGGCTTAATGGAGAAGCAGTCCCACGAACTTGGAACGCCATCCATTTGAAGAAATACTATCAGTAATACCCTTGTAAGGCTTACTCAGAAAGGCCATTTTTTTTTGTTGTTTATTAAACAATGAGAATTAAATCTTTTTTCATTATTGTGTGTATTTGCGAATGTAATCTCAAGTAACCACGAAAGACCCTTTCCTAATTACTTGGGGGCATATGGTGCCTGGATACATCTAGGTCGCCTTAAAGACTTAGAAGTTGATTCAAATCGATTGATCGATGTTTTTCCTAAAAAGCACGAGATATTGATAAATGATTAACGCGAACTAAGTCGTATCCTGGATATAACCAGGTCGTCCTAAAACTTAGAAGTTAGTTCAAATTGATTGATCGGTGTTTTTCTTAAAAAGCACAAGATATTAATCAAGAATTAACGCGAACTAAGTTTTCAAATTAACGTTCTGGATGTAACCAGGTCCTAAAAACTTAGAAGTTAATTCAAATTGATTGATCGATGTTTTTCTTAAAAAGCACAAGATATTAATCAAGAATTAACGCGAACTAAGTTTTCAAATTAACGTCCTGGATGTAACCAGGTCCTAAAAACTTAGAAGTTAATTCAAATTGATTGATCGGTGTTTTTCTTAAAAATCACAAGATATTAATCAAGAATTAACGCGAACTAAGTTTTCAAATTAACGTCCTGGATGTAACCAGGTCCTAAAAACTTAGAAGTTAATTCAAATTGATTGATCGTTGTTTTTCTTAAAAAGCATGAGGTATTAATCGAAAATTAGCGCGAACTAAGTTTTTAAATTAATGTCCAGCATGCAACCAGGACTTGTCATAGAAGTTGGTTCAAAGTTGGTTAGCATGTTTTTTCCTAGAAAGGCGTGAAATATCAACCATAGCACCAACAAAAACGGAGACTTACCAAAATGCATAGAGGCAAAGGATGTATCAATTAGAAGCAAAAAGTTGATAAAACCAATTGTCTCGAGGTTAGAAAATCTCATACAAAGTTACAAAAAAAATGTTCGAATGGTAAAAAGAAAAGAAGTCCTAGGCCCCGCCAGGCTACTCCGATGAGGTCACCACCTCGTCCTCCTGCTCGGCGGCTGCGGAGGTCTCCCCGGTCTCAGAGGGCTCCTCTTGCTGAAGGCAAGCTTTGAACTTCTCCAGGAAGCTGTCCCATGCATCCACCCCCAGAAAGGAGAAGTCACCATCTGGGTTGTAGACCCAGCAATGGTACAGCATAGCCTCCATGGAGGAGCTAGCGGCTGCCCTCTCCATTGCCAGGGCGGCCTTGGCCTTCGCGGCGTCCAGTGCGGCCCGAGCGGCCCTGGCCTCCTCGAGCTCAGTCCTCGCGACGGCTAGGGCAGCCTTGGTAGCCTCGGCCTCCTGCAACTTAGGTCGAGATGCGTCCAGCTCGACTTGCGCAGTCCCCAGAGCATCCTTGGCATCCTGTTCCTGCTTTTGTGCAGTCTTCAGGGCAACCAAAGTTTTCTGGAGCTCGCCCCTCATATCCTCGAGCCGAGCCCTAGATCGGGATAAGCTCCGATGGAGAGCCAAGGCACCCTGCAAGACCAAAAGATGATAAGGCAACTGCCTTAGAGGAAGAAACAAACATGTGATGCGTAATGAGCAAGGGATACAAATGGCAAGGCCAACTTACCGTGAGGGCCATCCCCAACGAAGACTCCATCACGTTCTCCGGGCTCCTTGTCTCGATCGCTCGCAGGTCCCTCTCGGTGGCATTGTAGTAATGGTCCACGGTGTAGCACGCTGTCTCGTAGACCGTCCCCCGAAAGACATCGGGGATCTTCTCCAGAGCCCGAGGATTCACCGAGACGCGCACCTTGAGGGTTGTGGTTGACAAGGTCCCAGGGGGCACCTCCGTTCCCTAAGCAGGGTCGGGAACTCGCGGGGGAGGAGGAGACATCTTCATTGCAGGAGGGGGCGGAGGCACTTTCTCCTGAGCTGCCGGAGCCTGGTTTTTCCCCTTTGCAAGGGACTTAGAGTTACTCCCGATGGCCTTCTTCGCCAGCCGGAGCTTTTTCACCATGGGCCCGGAGGCCCCAGAGGAAGGGTTCCCTCTAGGGAACATAGCTCGCAGATCGCTGCTCCCGAGCTGAGACATATCCTCTGGCAAAACAAAGAAAGTATTAATATACAAGTAGAAATATTTATGCAAGACAACAAAAGTTAAAGGGAAAACAGATCTCAAGTATATATTGAAAGGGATCCTACCCTCCTAGCTAGAGGAGGAATCTATGGTCACGACCACCGCCCCGGAGCTGCAGCGGGGGAATCTAGGATAATGACTTCGCGGGCTGGAAAAGGCTCTGGGTCCAAATCTGGCTCGGGACTAGACTCTTCTACGTATTGCCTAAGACTCGGAGCTACTATACCCTCCCGAAGGGAGGGCCACGACCGAAGATTGGTCCCATACTCCTCAAAAAAGACCGACCTAAAAGCTATGGTGTTTTCTACGACCGAATATTGAACTATTTCCATTATGTAATTTTTGAGTTAAACACTTGATATCACCAATTTAAAAAAAAAAGTGTGTTTTTAATTTTTCTTTTGCTCGAGGACTAGCAAAATATTAAGTTTGGGGGTGTGATAACTCTACAAAATAGAGTTATTTTACCACTTTTTATGTGCTAACTATTGCTTAATTCTTGAGTTTTTAATTGATTTATTAAGTTTTAAAGTAATTTTGAATTTATTGGGTTTATTTTGATTTTATATATTTTTGTGTATTTTTATAGTTATATTATTGTAAAATGTTATAGTTTAATTATTTAAAATTAATATTGTTAAGTTAGGAGTAAAAATATGCAATTTTGAGCTTAAATGTTTAAGTAAATTAAGTTTTAATTAAAATTTTCATGGAAATTGTATGGTATATTTTATTAGTGATAATATTTAATTTTAATTTAGTTTATAATTTATTTTGTAGGGAATGTATTGCATTTTTGTGGTTGAAAAGTAAGGAAAATAAAGAAATAAAAAATGGCAAAATTGAAAGAGAAGAGCTAAAAGTGTCAAAACTGCATCACCAAAGCTGCCCATGGGCCCAGGCCCAATCTCTCCTCCATCTTCAATTTCCTTGCCCAGCCGGGTGCCAATTTGAAGCTCCAGCCTCTTCACGTGCCCCAGCTGCCATCAACCACACCAAAGCTCCAAGGGCCAGCCTACAACCTGCCACTCCAGCCTTCACGCCAAAGCTGCCTGCTTCCCACGCCTTACACCTGCCAGCACCAAGGTCAACCCAAGCCCATGCATGCCCAATTTTATTGAGCCCAACATTGTCCCTTTTGTCTAAAAATACCAACATTTTTACCCCACTTTCTACACATTTTACCCCAAAACATTATTATTACACCCTATAATTTACCCCTATTTGCCATATTATAATTAATTAAATTAATTTAATCAATTTAATTAATTTAAATTGATTATTTTAATACCTCATTTTGGCTATAAATATGGAGTTTTGAAGACCATTTAGGGTGTCATATTTTAGGAGAGAGGTTACTATACCATAATTTCTACACATTCAAAACCTCTCAATTCTCTTCATCTTTTTCTTCTTTTTGGTTATTTTTTTATGTATTGTTAGAGGAAAATTTGGGGGTTTCTCCTCCAAATTTTCCTATTTATGTTGTAATTTTTTGTTTGTATTTTCTATTCTAGTTATGAGTTTCTAATCTTTTTAAGATTACTAAGGTGATGATGAAACAATATGTAACTAGATAGTGTTTATTTTGTATGTTGATTTCTCATTTTGTGCAACAAAGTTTATGGAATTTTCTTCTTCAAATATCTTCTTTCATCTTAAATATCATGTATTTTAGATTGTTAGCACATATTTACACTTTGTTCTTCATTTTGCAAAAACATAATATTCTTTGTGTAAGATGTGTCATTAAATTGTACACACCCATGCTTAGAACAAAAATATTATGTTTTGCCTTATAAATAATGTTCATTGATTTATTTGTTATTTCATTAGATTGATTTACACTAAATGCTTTGAAATTATAATTTTGAAAAGTGAAGAAAAATCCTATCTTTTTAGAAGTAATTTGTGCTTAAAATTATAAATCTATTTAGAAAATGATAGTTTCACTACTACAAAAAGGGTTTTTTAGGACTAGCATTGCGAATCCTCTATTTGAGAGCCTTAAAAACTAAGGTTTTTTAGGACTCGCAACGCGAGTCTTAAAAAATCTGGTTGAGTACCTTTAATTAAGTTTTTAGGACTCGTTTTGCGAGTCCTAAAATAATGTTTTTGCGAGTCCTAAAAAATCTGGTTGAGTGCCTTTAATTAAGTTTTTAGGACTCGCAATGCGAGTCCTAAAAAATCTGGTTGAGTGCCTTTAAGTAAAGTCCTAAAAAAAATGTTTTTAGCACTCGCAACGCTAGTCCTAAAAAATCGGGTTGAGTGCCTTTAAGTAATTTTTTAGGACTCGCGGGTAATTTTTAGGACTCGTTTTGCATGACCTTAATTGTAATTTTTTTTTAAAAAAATACAGCTACAATTTTAATTTTGATTTAAAAATATATATCCATTTGAGTGTCGAAAATCTATCAAAAGAAATTTGAAAAGAAAATACTAAAAAAATGGCAAAAAAATTTTACGAAATATAAATTTAAAATTTCTAAACATGTATTGTAATTAGCTAGCTATAACATCATTCATTTTGCTCTAACCAATTGTAAAAATGACATTGCCCATTCTTCTCTAACTTCGTCAATTTCTTGAGAAGTATATGGTTTGTCGGAGGTGAACTGAAAAAAAAAAAATTATAATTATGTTAGTGGTAATAAATTCAAAGCATATATAAAAATTGTACTAGATTAATACTATGTAGTTGTATATTGTTTATTACCTCTTTCGACAAGAAATGTTTGATACGAGGGGCATTGATAAGTACATTCTTCATCATCCTCATAACGTAATATCCGCAGTCGATATTGTTTGGTTGTTTACGACACTATATAAAGATTGGAAATACATGTACAATTCTTAGTATTAAATATCTTAAATATCTTTACATATACATAAACTATACAAATAGAAACATACCGTAGGTTGGAGATACATTACTCCCGATGAGCGTTTGTTGATCTTTTGACATGCTTTCATTCTTTCTGTGAAATACATCTCAAATGCATCATGGATGGTCTCCTTGATGGTTGTCCAGTTATCTAATGGTGCGTTGAGAGGATCGAGAAAACAACAATAATGCCAATTGGGATATAATAAAAATAACATCCAATGCTCCCTGTTGAAAGAACAAGTATTACACAGTAGTTAGCTTTAAACTCTATTTGTTTGTATCAATGAAAAGCATAATAATTAAACTTACCCATGGTTATAAGGCATAACTATCCAATCATGCTTTTTAGACGTGCAATATAACATCCTATCACATAAAGCTTGAGCACGACTATCTGCACGAGTCACGGAAGTAGAAACCTTATTCGGATTCATAAACAACAATGATCCTCTCTTTTCCTTGTCTAATAACAGTGTCTGGTACAAAATCCTACCAACAAATATAATTAATTAAAAAGAAAACTAAATAATTGATGAAAGGAAATCCTTACAATAAATATTATTAGCATACCTTATGTAGAAGACAATGCATGATTGTCCAATCATCTCATTTCTACAAAATTCAAGTATTTCATCCCGAAATAGAGCAAATTATTCACAAGCATGGCCAAACACATCAAAGTCAATGGACACTTCAATGGCATAATCATGTTTAGGCCAATCATTGACGATTTCATATACTTGTCTCAACTTAGGCGAAGTTGGAGATGGTAGTTGCACCTCTTGTGACAATGACTCCTTAGGCGCTCGTTTTGGAACTAGTTTTTGAGTTTAGAATGCTTTCCTTTTTTTTAACGACCTCCTAATAAACCCATAACAAATAATTAATAATGGAAGCTCTTCACCATGCCAATACCATATTTTCTAACTTTTGTCTATCCCGTGGAAATATAAGTGCTCTTTTATTATTGTGGCAGCCATCTTTTTCATATGTCCACACTTACTACAAGGACAACAAATATAGTTTGGATCTTTGGCATGATCCAAACTAAATTTAAGAAACTCATCGACCCCTTTTATATATTCTACTGACATCCTATCAGCTGACATCCATTCTTTGTCCATATTGCGCCCATTTGTTTTAATAAAAAATTAAAATTAAGAAAATAAAATAAAATAAACATACAAAACAAAACTAAGTACAAAAAAATCTATAGAAAATCGGGCAGCATATCCCCTAATTTACTAGCCTAGCCATCTGTCCCAATCAACACCAATATGTCAAACAAATCAAACAGCACACATGTTTTCATCCATATATCACCGCAGCACACAAAATTCTCATAACCTACTTCACTAAGACATGCAAGTTCTCAATCTTCCGTTATCACCACAGCACACGGAATTCCCAGAACCTACTTCACTACGGATGAATATCTAAGATATTCAAACTCCACTAAAGTAGTACAGTCATCATTCAAAATTGTAAAATATTGAAAAACAAGAAAAATGTCAGATGTTGACATGCTCTTTTAAAAAAGTTAAAATCAACACAACAAATATATGCATACATACTTGTATATTCTTTTACAAGTCACACTTGTATCAACAGCTATTATTTGTCTAATGAACACTTTAAGAGCTTTTTTTATTTAGACATAAAAGCAGCATCATCACTTTTATCAATTATACATATACAACACACAGGCAAGACACTTTTATCAGAGCTCTCATAGATTGTTGTTAATTGGAACTCCACTACAGGCAAGACACTTTTTTATTCTTCTCTTATTTTATTTTTTTATACCTGCAATGTACTAACACATTTAAAAGTTAATTGTCGTTATTATTATTTTCATTATGATGTTGGCTTTTATTGTTGTGGTCATTGCTGTTAATATTATTATTTGATAAATTGATGATGATTACTCTTCTAGTTATTGTTATTGTGGTGACGATGATAAGTTGATAAATTATTTTAACTATCACTAAAACTTGAGAATCAATATACTAATAAATATTATTAAACTTACATTTTGTGGATTCTAGTATCTTAATAATCTTTTCTTTTAACACTTATTTTCAACTCATTATTGCTTTATTTTTATTCTCTTAAATAGCTTTATTTTTCAATCTTTTATTTTATGTTTATAATATTAAAACTCATCAATCTTTGGAGCTAGGTTAGAATTTATTACTTTTGATTTAAAATAGTTTTCTCTTTTCGATTTTAGACAACTCCTTTGGGTTCGACATCCTTGCTTACACGATCATTATTCTATATGAACGATTCGTGCGCTTGCGATTTATAAATTTTTAAACATACCCGTTTTGGGTCCATCAAATGTCACAGAAGTGACATGATGGGTAAGAAGGTCACGGGATGGCCCCCCTTGCCAACCCTCAGGTGCCCTCTCCTATAAATATGGAGACCCTGGGAGTTGCAAATGGTTGGATTCTATTGTGTAAAGAAATACCTTGTAAAGAATACCAGAAAACTAGCAATAATATTGGTTGGTGGAGTAGAAGGATTTTAATCTTTGAACCACCTAAAAAAGTATTCGTATCACCATTTTATTTCAAGATCATTCATCTGTTGCGGTTCATTACTTAGCACTAATCTCATTCTCTTATTCTATTAATTACCTGTTGGCAAAGAATCGCGTCACCAATATATATATGAATATTTATATATGTATATATTTTTTTTGTTACTGAAAAAAAAAAGTAAAAGAAGAGAAGAAAAATATATATAAATAAATAATTTTTTTTTTGATACTTTTTTTTAGTTTTTTTTTTCTTTTTATTTTTGTTATAATAATAATCTAATTAATTAAAAAATTAGTAAATAAAAAAAATTATACTAAGACAATATTTATTCCAACAAAAACACAAATAAAGTTACTAATATTTTTGTAAAAATTTCACTAAACCTTTGAAAATTACCTCCCCGGCAACGGTGCCAAAATTTGTTTAACGCCCAAAATGTGACAACTACTAAGCGGTGGTTGTAGTATAATCAGGCGGTCGATCCACAAGGAGGTAACCTAAAATCAAAAGATTAGTAGAAAATAACACAAAAAGTTAGTAACAAGAAATAAATAAAATTGTAAATGGAAAGAGGTTTGAGATTTTGGTATTGTATTATTTTGATGAAATGATAAAGTGAGATAGGTGAGATAAATGTAAGATGTAATCAAGAGTTTGAGAAATAGAAAGGTTTCAAGAATCATCCATATGCTTGCTTAGTTACTTGGTTACTTGATTTACAAAAATACACAAGTAAATAGTTCACATCCCAACATTTACTTGGAAAATCTAACATTAAAGTCCATATTCTTTTCTAACAAAAGTCCATTTTAGTTATAAAGTTCTTTACTTTAAAAGCACAATGTTAATCTTATGAAAAATCTAAAAATGACAAAATACCCAATGACAATAATGCAATAGAAGATTAGACACAAAATTATGTATCAATATTACTTTTACTAATTAGAAGCACATAGAAAGAGCATGACTAATCCTATATACTATTAGCATAAGTAAATAGAGATAACAAAATAAAGATAGAGATGAAAGAACATAAATAACTCAAATATATTACATTAAGAACATAGTAAATCAAAGTAGCAAAATGACATCACTTGCATATGGAATCATCCCTAACCTTCCTAGGAAGATTAGGCCATTATGCTCATGATTCTCACAAAATTCTAAGAAGAAAATATGAGAAGAAAGTGAGTGGAAATTTTGCTATAGTTTCTCTACTCTAAAAATTACATACCTATTGTGAAGAAAGAGTCCCTATTTATAGAAGGAGAAAATGACTAAAATGAAATTAAACAACAAAATGGGGTTTACAAAATAAATCTGAAATATTAATAATAAAATATGATTTTGAAAAATCAAATCTTATTATTAATATTATCCTAGCTGTTTTTGTGTATAGTCAAAATGCCCATTTTCTAAAATGCCACAAAAGCATGATCTTTAAAGCTCAAAATAACAATTTACAAAGCCCAATACCCACAAAACATGGCTGGCGACACAAGAGGGTTTTGACCCATTCCCAGCCAATGGGAAATTGCCACGTAGGCAACTAGCTGGGCTTGGAGGAGCTTCAGATGGGCTTGCGGATTGAAGTATTTATGCATTTGGGCTGCCTTTTCGTTGGGCTTCAGATACGGGTCACTGGAGGAAATTTGCATGCTGGAGGAAATATGCAAATATGCATGCTAGAGGAAATATGCAAGGCGTGACTGAGATATTGAGGATTTGACCGAGTCAACGGTTGGAGCAAAGGACCCAAGAGGTTGAAGTGCTGGGCGACGTGGCGGCCTCGGGTTGGCTGGAAGGAAAACGCGTGGCGCTGGCAGGAGCGCGCCACCTGGCGCTGGCAGGAGCGCGCCACCTGGAGCTGGGAGGGAAGAATACCAGGCGAGCCTGGGCTATTTGGGCCGAACTTGTGGGCCAATTTTATTCAAAAATGCCACAATTTCCACTATATTTTCAGTTCTAATTCTTTCCTTCTTGTTTTCTTTTTTTTTTCTTTGTTTCCAAATGCCAAAAATACTAATTAATTCCTACAAAATAAAATAAATTAAATCATAATCACATATTTTCATTTATAAAATAAATCATATTAATTCCATAAAAATATTTATTAAAACTTAATTTATTTTGACTATTAAAATCAATAAATGTGTATTTTTCACCACTAATTAAAAGGGTAGACTCCATGTCATAGAAATCGAATACATCGGAATCAGCATCGTCTTATTTGTTTGCAAAAATAGGACTCAAAAGAATCATGATTCGGTAAATAGACCACTGATTGGCATCCTAGCAACCTAATAGGGGTGAGGGTCGAGGATCAAGAGGTGAGGGAATCCCTAACTGTTGAACGAAAGCTTGAAGGTGAAGGAAAGTTAGGCAAGTTCGGATTTAGGCAGAATTAAAGCCGGTGAGAATGTTGTCGTCAACGTATAAAAGAAGGATGAGGCAATGACTATGACATCGATGAATAAACATGGAAGAATCCGCACGGCTACGAACCCTGTATCAAAAATGAAGTAGTGAGAAACGAGCGAAATTTCTAAAAGCAGGCACCCTTATTAGCTCTTGGTGCCTGCTTTAGCTTGTCGGAGGCCGTAACGTAAATCGCTTTCTTGAGCTTTCCAATTTCATATACTTGTCTACTCGATCAAGAAATTCTTGAAGTGTTGAAATTGGATTTCTATGTATGCTATCCCACAAAGGGCTCCGATAAGTTATCCCAGCGAATATGACAACCATCTTCCCCTCGTCTCGTACAGCAGTTGCTCTATTGGCTTCTCTCATGAATCTCTGTATATAATTCTTTAAAGACTCATCTTTTCCTTGTTTGATATCTGCCAAGTGGTTGGCATAAACTGGTGGAGTCCGGGCAGTGTTGAATTGTCTACAAAACTCCTTCCTGAATGCTTCCCAAGAGGTAATGGAGTTTGGCTTAAACTTCCAATACCATTCCTGGGCGGTATCTGACAAAGTAGTCGGGAAAACTCTACACCGATAATCGTCACTTACCCCGAGCAATTCCATCTAGTCCTCAAATTTCCCAACATGTCTAATGGGATCTGCCTTTTCTGTATATAGTGGCAGAACCGGTGCTTTATATTTTGCCAGCGGCTGAGCTACTTTAATCCGGGCACAAAATGGGCTGCCACTTCGGTAGTCTATCGCATCCATCCTGGAAGGCTGTTTTGACAAACCTTGCACTGCAGCCGTTAGCACGTCAAGCTGGGCTTGGATGGCTGGTGCAACTGACGAAGTTCCAAGGTCTTGACCGCCTGGTCAGGCATTACCATCTGGTGCACTGCCGTCAAGTATTTCTACTTGACTGGCAGGGCGGTTCAGATTTTGCCCTTCGACCGGGACGGTCCTCCTCTTGTTGGTGATAACGTCCCTTAGATCCTTCCGGGAAGCATGCTCTCCTACCTGATCGAACACCGTATTCTTTGATTTTTTAGAGGGCTTACTACGCTGGACTTGCTCTCTCCCGCTACACTGCTGGCCGGGGTGCAGTGGAGGCTTTTCGGTACACCCCGGGCTGTCTTTTCCTCCTTGTTGGTCGTTGCCCTCCTTTTCCTTTGACTGGTCAGTGTGATGACTATCAACCTCATCATGACCATGCCCATCTTTGAATTGTGAAGTCCTCTTATCTCGAGGAGTCTTGGTCTGATCCTGCGTTGGTAGAGTCTTTTTATTGCCCGATCAGTGACTCCCTGATCTAGAAGTTTCTGATCGGTGGCTCTTGGAGGGGGTTCTAGAGTGCTCCCTTTGCATCGAGGCAGTTCTAGATCGGTCCCCATCATCTTCCCGACTAGGGGGGTTACTCCTGCTTCTATCCGGTCCCCGAGAATTGGCTCTGTCAGTGGTCCTCCGACCATCATTATTATTTCTTGTTCCCTAGGTGGCAGCTTGTGCCGCGTCTTGAGCATTGGCTTGGGCCAATTGGGTAGTCGCTTCTAGAGCAAGTGATGCTTCGCGATGTCTCTGGTCAACTTCCTCCTGTCGCTGTCAGAGATCTTTGCTTCTGGCTTCCATATCGCGCCTTTGCTGCTCTAACGCAGCTCTCTGCCTGGCCATCTCTTCAGCGAAAGACTCCTGCCGAGCATTGAATTGCACCATCTCCTCTTGGAAAGCACCTATTGCTTCCTGGAGTTGTTCAACTTCTAGAGTGGTCTCCTTGTGAAAGACCCTGGGCTCAGTCTCTGGGTTCTACGGTCCAGGACCTTCTGATCTAGCAGGCTCTTCTGACGCGCCTGGATTTTTGGATGCCACACTGGTATTCTTGGGCGCCATCTTGATACGAAAGTCGTGTGTTTCTTCTCTTCAGGCTCTCAATGAAAGCACCAAAATGTTGACCACGATTTTGGCCAGCGACGAGTAGACGTCCAAACTACAATGAACCTTCAAGAGAAAAATACGACACAGATAATTTTATAGTGGTTCAACCCCAATTTATTGGTAATAGCCTAATCCACTTGGAGTTGTGATATATATCCTACACTTAAGATCAGATGAACTTGAGTCAACTGAGTTTCTTAAGTGTAAGTAGAAAAATACATAGTTTCTCTCTCTAAACTCTCTTAGAAAATGCCCCAAGAATCACCCAAGTAACAGTCCTAAAGTCTCCAAAATAGAGAGTTTTTTTCAGTCTAAAAGATCAGATCCCTAAAATGATGCCATGAGCCATTTATTTATAGGCTCATGGATCGTACATCAGATATTCCCTTTGACCGGGTCCTTTCTGTTACTCTCACAATATTTTGTTAATAATAATATTTAAAATACAACAATACACTACTTCTTTGGGATAATCTGAGAGATTCCCGCGTAGGCACGACTGATTCTAGTCTAAGCTATTGCTGGAACTTCGCTTGCATAACAATAATCTGTTCAGTAAGTCGACGTCACTCCTTGGAGAAAAACTGGTCGGCCATGCACTCCACCGGTCGGCCAAGCACCTCATTGGTCGGCCAAGCACTCCTCTGGTCGGCCAAGCACCTCACCGGTCGGCCAAACACCTATCTGGTCGGCCAAGCACTCCTTCGATCGGGCAAGCACTCCTCCGGTCGGTCAAGCACCTCACTGTTCGGCCAAATACTTCACTGGTAGGCCATGCACTTCACCGGTCGGCCAAACACCTCACTGATCAGCCATGCACTCCACCGGTCTAACATGACACATCTCTGGTCTAACATGGCACATCTCTGGTCTAGCATGACACTTTTCTGGTCTAACATGACACATCTCTGGTCTAATATGACATATCTCTGGTCTAGCATGGCACTTCTCTGGTCTAGCATGACACATCTCTGGTGTAGCAAAACACTTGACTGGTCAATCAAAAATCTTCATCAGTCGGACATAAATTCTATCAGATCGGTCAGATCACTTTATCACAACTCCGAAGAGCCAACAAATTTATTGACTATTAATGTGCCATTTACTGACCATGCATTGCCACTTGTCACTTCTGATTGCCACGTCATCGAACTAAAATTTTGGGGATAACACCTGCAATACAAACTATAGGGCCACGCCCTACTCTACGGGTACAACAGTTTTCTTACCTGTGTCCCGATCTTCTTGAGCACCAAAATCCCGAGCACAGTACTCTAACCCGAGGCTCGCTGAAAACCTAGTCACAACACATACATAACACTCTCGTTACTAACCAATTTATAATAGTACCCTGGAACCAATCTCGTGCTCTCGGGACCTCCCGTTTCCCCACACAAGATAGCGAAAGCATCCCCCAAACCCCATGAGCCAAAATCCTAAAAACACAAAATCCCCTTTCCTGAAAATGGCCTAGCGCCGCGGCACATCCCTATAGGGGCCACGACACCCACAAGGGCTACCTTGTCCTGATTCAACCCAACGCCGCGGCACGGAAGAACAGGGTCGCGACGCTCATACAAGAACCCAGAAAACTGGGTTTTTCCCAACATTTTTCTCGAGCCAAAACTCATCCATATCACTACCAAAGTATACACAAGTCCCAATTCGGCCTAAAACCTCAAATAAACTGTATAGCAACTCAGAAACAACAACAACAAACTCAAACACTCAATTAAACCCATAAATCACCTAGTGGTTTAAAACTTTATAAAACCTAAGCCACCCTTCACAAAGCTTAAACCATAAACCAGAAAACTTAAACCACATCAGAATTTAAACCTCATAAATGCATGGAATTCTTACCTCAAGCAGAAATTCGACCTTGAGCTACTTTCAAGTCCAACTCCAAGCTTAAATCCTTTGATTCCCAAGCTGAATCTTCACTCCAATAATCCACAAGCAAATAACACAATTCAACTTACTAACATAACATCCTCAGCAAAATTTCAACAAAGAAGAGAGTCAAAACTTACCCTCGAACCCTTGAATTTCTGGCCTAAAGTCTCCCAAAGTCAGGCACCCAAGATCAAGCACTACGGAGGAAGATGAGGGGAGAACCGATTGGGAGAGACTAAGAAAGATTTTGGTCCCTTTTTCCTTCCTTTCTTCAGTTGTCTAACATATTCCAAAACTCCCAGCTCCCACTGAATATAACTTCTTGCCTAAAGTCAAAATTACCCCTTAAGTAAAACTAAATCCTCAAATATCACAAAATGTAGTTTAGTCATTTGACACATCCCACTAAGTCCTCGAGCACCCTAAAAACCCCCATTAATCCCCGCATACTCAAATCATTACTAAATTACTACCCGATACTTAATAAATCCAAAACTCATATTATATACCCAAAATACCCCTAGGTTCCACCCAAGCCGAGTATTTGACCCCGTTGTGACTTTCTAGCTAAACCGCTCCCTAGGACCGTCTCGGATCGTGCATCACAATTATATCACCACTCACACGTGATATCAATCACAATATGCACAATTATTGCATTTATGCCCTTAACGAGCTAAAATTACAAATATGCCCCTAACAACCAAATGAGACCCACATGCATATTTAATTCACCTAAACATGCATTTCTAATCACATATTCATAAGATTCACATATCAACATAATAAATCAATTATTGCCCTCCAGGCACGCTAATCAAGGCCCTAAGCCTTATTAGCAAATTTGAGACGCTATAATTTTCGAGTTTATACACTAATATATCCAAACTTTTTTTTGACGATAAAATCACTGGGGCGTTTGTTTTGAATGGTAAGGTTTGAGGGGAATGTGAGACCAGACTCAATATTACGCTCCATCTAAAACTCAATTATACAAAGGGGTAGAGATTACCCACTAAAAAGCATGTGGGTCCCATAAAAACTTTCCTACCTTAAAAACTGAGCCAAACATGGGAAAAGCTCCACACTCCCATTCCCACTACCCAAACCCTTAAAACAAAGAGACCCTCAACATTATGTTTTTCTTGCATTTGTCACCACCATTTCCGTTAACTACTGATGTGGTTTACAAAATGACACGTATCATGCTATCATTCGTCCACCTCATAATTAACAAAATATTAATGTATTTTAAATAATAAAAATTAAAAAATCTAAGTAAATTAATTTTCTTCCCTCATTATTATTCTTTCTTCTTCCTCTCCACTCAAGCTCTAAAACTCCACTAAAAACCCAGAAAAACAACTTAACCAACTTTCTTCTTCTAGAGTCAGATAAATCTAACACAAATCTTACTCACCTCACTAACAAAAATCTCAATCCAAATCAGAAGCACAAATAAATTCATAAACTATGGTTAAGAACAATCACCATCATCAAATACAAAACCACCAACCACCATTATCATTCATCATCATTAAGAACAAAACCCCAATTTCATAGATTTAAATCGTAATCAACTAATAATCTCACAACTTCAAAAATTAAGAAAAAATCAGATTGCCCTAAATTAGAAATAAAAATAAACCTAAATTATATTTTCCTTAAAAATCAAAATCAATCTTGTACCCAACAATGTCAACCAACCAAACCCAGAATCTCACCAGAACTTTGCAACCCCACCCAAACCTACGCCTTGTCTCTGAGCAACCCCAATGCCCAGCAATCCCGAAACCCATAGATCTGAACCCCACTTGCCCCTTTATGAAGAAGAGGTAAAAATAAAGAAGAAGATGAAGGGAGGAAGATGAAGAAGAAAAGGGGATGAAGAGCAAAGGAAGAACAAGAAAAAAAAGTGTTTTGTTTACCACGAAGAAGAAGAAGAAGAAGAAGAAGAAGAAGAAGAGGAAGGAAGAATCAGGGGAAACAGACGAAGGAGAGAGAGAAAAATAAAAAAATAAGAAGTTTTTATTTTTTTAATTAATTATATTTTTTATTTTTAAAATACATAGATAAGATTTTCTTAATATTATGAGGTAGACAAATAGTAGCGTGACGCGCGTCATTCTGTAAACCACGTGAACAGTTAACGAATTTGGTGGTGATGGATGCAAGAAAAACATAACATTGGGTCCGTACAATTTCTTTTTGGGTATATAAGTGTATAAACTTGAAAATATTAGGTATTTATGTCGCAAATATCCCTTATTATTTCATACATACTTTGACCCACATATAAAATTTATTTCATTAATTTTTTTAATATTTTATTACCCTACAACATAAAATTATATAAGTTTGTCCACTTTATATATATAAATTGACAAAAAAAAAAACATGAAATGCAAGCTACGTGATAGAGTATACAAAAAATTAAATCTTACCACTCATTCAATAATGTGAATTTAAAAGGTTAAAATTTGTATTACCCCACAAAAAAAAAAGGTTAAAATTTGAGATTATTTTTCGAAATATAATTTTGTATTTAGTTTTAAAGAGACAATGATGAAATGGTTATATCAATATTTTATTAATTAAGGTATAATACCATTTTGACTCATGCGTCGTTAAAAAGGTACCAATTATACTTTTTGTTTTATTAAATAACAATTTAGACTATGAATTTTGTAAAATGTGACAAATTAATACCCTAAACTCGATTATTGCTATTTTTTTTTAAATATAACCAAAATGGCCTCAAATTTTATTATTTAATTGATGCTTTTTAAAATTAAAGCTAAATAAAAATAAATAAAAACATAAAATTTATTAAAACTGTAAAAACAAAATTCAATTTTGAGGTTCGACTTGTGTAAAGAGAAGAAAAAAAATTGCCACAAATTATTTTGTTCATCATCTCTAAACTCTTATTCAAATTTGTATAAAAGTAAATACACACAGTCCTAACAATAACAATAACAATAACAGAACTTTGCAACACAACTTTTGTGCCTTACAAACAAATTCAACAACGCAACATAATCGAAGATTGCTGTGAATAGTGGTTTGCCCATATTTAACTCCAAAGAATGCCTTCGCTCAGCTCTAACTCCACCGTTGTTTGTTGTCCCCAAAAGTCGCCGAAGACATCTACAATCCACTACAACAAGAATCGAAGAGAAGAGAAAGAAGAAGGGGGAAAAAAGAAGACAATAAATTCAGCTTTGGGGAGATCATTGGTCAGAACTGCCTGCCCATCCCTCTTGTACGCCTGCTCCGCCCCAAGATCCATTGCCACACCATATTTGTCATTTTTGTTGCCAATGCCATTGATGTTCACCAACACCATGGAACAGAGATAGGGGAAAAACTAAGAGAAAGAGAGAAGGATAAAGAGAGTGAGAGTGGATAGGGAGATCTAGATCAAGAAATGGATAGGGAGAATGGAGAGGGAGAAGGAGATCTAGAAAGAAAGGGAGGTCAAAAAAGTAAGAATGGACAGGGAGATCGGGAAATGGAGATCGTGAAAGGGATTGGGAGGAGAGAGAAAGACATTTTATTAGTTTATTAGTTGGGAATTTTTCAAAAATATGACTTTTATACCACCAATGTGCAAAAATATGAGAATTATAATTTTCTTAATTTGTATGGGAAAATTTATTAAAGAAAAAATTAAAGTATTTAAAACACAATTAGTAGCTAACTAAAATATTAAAATGTCACATTTTTTTAATCATAGTTATGTTTTCTTTTATTTTGAAGGTAATTTTTTTTTAATTTTTTCTTTTATTTTTTTAATTATTTTTGTAGATATTTTTTCTTTCTTTTTTTCCTTGCTTATTTTTTCTACCAATTTTTTCCAATATCTTTTTTTCCTTTCTATTTTTTTTTTCTTCTTCTTCTTCTTCTCATTTTATTTCATTGATCTATTTTTTTTCTTTCATTTGTTTTGTTTTTTTGTTCATAATTTTTTTTAGTTTTCTTTCCTCTTTTTTTTTTCCTTCTATTTTTCTTCATTTTTGTATTTATTATTTTCTCCTTCCATTTTTTTTTCTTTTTTTTACACATATGAGCTTTTTTTTCTTCTTCCATTTTTTTTCATTTTTTTCTACCAATTTTTTCATTCATATTTTTTTTTTCTTTCCATTTTTCCATTATTATTATTATTATTATTATTCTTCTTCTTCTTTTCATTTTTATTCAATTATCTGTTTTTTTCCTTCATCATTTGTTTTGTTTTTTTTTTCATATTTTTTTAGTTTTATTTCCTAAGTTTTTTTTCTTTCTTTTTTCTTCATTTTTTGTACTTATTAATTTCTCATTCCATTTTCTTTTTTTTTTCCTTTGTTTTCACACATATATTTTAACATTAAATAATTATTTTACTATTTTTTATAGTTTTTTCCACTACATATAAAAAAATTCAAATCAATTTTTTCAACTTTTTTTTTTATTGTAACCCTTATAGGAACACCAAAATTTGGGAAAAAAAACTAATAAAAATATAAAAACGTGAATAAGTAACTAGTTACCCTGATGAGAACATTCAAATCTAGAAAAAAAATTATATGAAGAAGATGAGAGAGAAGGGAAAGGGGGTGGATCTGATTTTTTTTTCTATCTTCAGATTTGTGGTAACTAGTTACCTTCCCTGTAATGCCCTAAAATCCCTAATGCAGTTTAGTGGTTGGATTAGCAGGGCGGGAGGGCCATTGTAACGCCCTGGTTACCCCAGAACAGTTACGGTGAACCGAAAATTTGACCTGCTACCCATGTCCTTTGGTTAAAAACGTGTTCTATGTGTCATTTACAAGTTAAGGTGGAAAATAAATAAAAAGGAAATGATATATTTTATTGAATACATAAAATTGTTCATGGGCCCACAAGAACATTTACAACTCAAAAAGGTCATTACTATATCAAAATATCAAACCCGCCGACCTAAGCGGCAAAAATAGGGTAAACCCCCTAGTTCCTCTGAGAACTCCTTGGCCGTGGTGGTCAAGCGGCCGCAAATGTACACATCACCACCTAAGCTCTCCACTCAAGGCTGGATGAGCTTTTCTTTCCCTTTACCTGCACCACATAGCACCCATGAGCCAAGGCCCAGCAAGAAAACACAATAAAACATGATATAATATCAATAATAATCATAATAATTATTCAGGACCATCAGTCCAAACAAATAGGTGACAATCGCAAAAGTCACTAAATTGGGTCTAGCTCCCTTTAACCTTGTGACGATAGGGTCACCGGGGCTTAATAGATAAGTGAACTTCTATCAAATCGAACAGGATAGGTGCATGGTGACTAGTCACCAACATAACCTTCCTCATGACCGTAGGGCCATAACCTTGGAACAACGTTCCCTAGCCATGTGACAAACAGTCACATGGGCCTTATGCCCTGGCTCTCGGTAACTAGTCTTAGACTAGTCAAGTGCTTATAAGTTCGTCGACCTTAGGGTCGGTCCAGCGTTAATGCCTTAGAGCCATTCAACGCTGATATCGATTAGATCTAATCTTCATTCGGCCCTGCGTTCAGGACGCTTATGCCGGTTCTGACTCTTAGGTCAGTGTCCCTGACTAGTCAGTGCCATATACAAGTAAACAATATTCACTAGCATTTAATATGCAATCCATGTCCACATTTATCAATCAACATGCCTCAATAACAATCACGCATGTCATATATACACAGGGTGCAGTTTTCTTACCTCTGGTTCGAGTGAAAATTAATATAAGAACGACCCTTGAAAACGATCAATATTTTAATTCCTTGACGGTCACCTGGTCATAACCAAAATATAGGATTCATCAATGAAAATGAATAATAAAGGGTCCCAAACCAAAACCTAGCCTCCGAGACATCAAATCCTACTAAACCGGATAGTAGGATCGATCCCGAGGCCTAAGGCTTAAATCCCCAAACTAAAATCTCATTTATGGCCAAAAATGCCCTTATGGGCCGCGACCCTCCCTAGCCGCGCCGCGGTTCGCCCCACAAATAGAGGCGGCTCTTCCCAGAAATCAGCACGGGCCGCGGCTCACCATAGCCATGCCGTGGCTCATTACGCAAAACAGCAAGGAACCAGATTTTTCTCCCCTGCGTTTTCCCTTGAAACTAACCCTTCAAACCAATCCCAAACATTAAGCTAACACCCAATTCAACCCTTAAACTTCATCTACAACTCACCCTCATCAAAACCTAAGTTAAACACCAACCAAACTTCCACTAATTCCAACTAACCACAAAGAAATCACAAGCTGAAACTTAAACCAAAACAGAGTAAAACCAGAAAATAATGGCTGAAACTCACCTCAAACTTGAGATTAAACCCCTTCAATGGATGAACCAACTCTATAAACTCAGCTCCTTGATTTCCTAGCTTGATTCCTCAATTTGGGCTTAAAAACTCCAAAGGAAGACAATGAGAAGGTGATGTACAGGAAGGAGAAATGAGAGCTCTGTTTCTGTTCTGTTCTTTTACAGCCAACCAAAGTCTTATATAAACCCAAGCCAAATGACCTTAATGCCCCTAGGTCATTTAAAGTTTCTAAAGTCTCCCCAAGGGTAAAATTGGTATTTCCCACCTATCTCGTTAATCATAATTAACGCTTTCCAATTCCCGCTAATCTCAATATTCCTAAATACCAAATATTCTTATCCCGTTACCCTCTAATTCCCGGTAACGCTCTATTCACCAAAACACCCCAAGACTCACCCCGAGCCCCGAGCTTAAGCCTGCTATGACCAAACCGATAATTTATATTTAAAGATCGTCTCATGCCGAATAACTCGAACCAATCCACACTATAACGTGGCCTCACAATAAAACACAAGCATGCACCAAAATATACAAATATGCTCTCAATAAGCCAAATTACCAAAATACCCCTGTAAACAAATGTGGACCCACATGCATGCATTTAATATCATGTTATAATATAATTCTCATAAACATGCATATATTCATTTAATGGCATAATTAAGCAAGTATGGCCCTCCCGGCTTACTATTCCCGCCATTAAACACATCGGAGAATTCGGGGCATTACAGCCATAATTGCTTTATTATGCCATTAAACTATTACGTGCATGTTTATGTGAATTATATTATAATATGATGTTAAATGCATGCATGTGGGTCCACATTTCGTTTCGGGGGTGTTTTGGTAATTTGGCCCATTGAGGGCATACTTGCATATTTGTATGCATGTCGGTGAACTGTTGTTGAGACCACATTTAAATGTGGATTTGTTCGAGCTATTCGGCATGAGACGATCTTTGAATTCAAACTATCGGTTTGGTCATAACAGGTTTAAGCTTGGGGCTCGGGGTGAGTCTTGGGGTGGTTTGATGATTAGAGCATTACTAGGAATAAAATGGTAATGGGATATAATTTTATTGATATTTGAGAATAGCGGGAATTAGAGAGTGTTAATTATGATTAACGAGACAAGTGTAAAAGGACGGTTTTGCCCTTGGGGATGGTTAAGAGAGGATTTAAGCTTGGAGGGTATTATGGTCTTTTGACCTAGGCTATATAAGGTAAAGGCTGTAGAAAAAGAACCCAAAACAGAGCATATGGTTTATTTTCTCCCGTTCATCTTTTCTCTTCCTTTTTCCTTTGAATCTTGAAGCAAGTTTGGGGATTCAAACTTGAAGTTTGAAGCTTGAGGTCTTAGGCTAGTGTTCAACCATTGAAGATGATTCGAATCAAGCTTAAGGTAAGGTTCTAGTTCCATTTTATAGTGTCTTGCCCTGTTTTTGTGTTGGTTTTAAGGTTTGGAGTTTTGGTCATTGAATGGGGAATTTGATGAAGTTTTGATTGGTGTAAGACTTAGGTTTTGATGCTTGTATGGTGGACAAGTTGTGGTAATAGTTGGTGGTGTTGCTTGGTTGTATTGGGAGAGTTTTAAAGAGGTTTTGAAATGAGTTCGAAGGGGTAAAACAGGGGTTTATGGCTGAGTTTTAGGTGGGGTCGTGACTATGTTCTAGAGCGCTGCGGCCCAAGCTTAAGGAAGAGGAAGGGAGAAGTTGCTGGGCCGTTAGGCCGCAACATGGAGAAGGAGGGCCGCGGCCCATGTTGGGGATTGGTTTGTGGCCGTCTCTGTTTGGGGAGGCGGGCCGCGGCATGGTGAGGTAGGGTCGCGACCCTTAGTGGCATTTTGGCCAAAAGTAGGTTTTTGGCTTGGGGATTCAAGCCTTAGCCCTCAGGATCGATCCTACTACCCGGTTTAGTAGGATTCGATGTCCCGGAGGCTAGGTCTTGGTTCGAGAACCTTTGTTATTCATTTTGTTGATGGAATCCCATAATTGGTTATGACCAGGTGACCGTCAAGGACCTAAAAGGTTGGTCGTTCTCAAGGGTCGTTCTTTTGCTAATTCTCGCTCAAATCAGAGGTAAGAAAATTGCACCCCATATGTGACATGCATGGTTATTCATGAGGCATGTTGAACATTTAAATCTGGACATTGATTGAATACCGAATGCTTAGCAAATCTTGCTCACTTGTGTATGGCACTGACTAAATAGTCAGAATTGGCAATGGTGTCAGTATCAATTGTGAAACTGTGACTCATTAGTCAAGTTCGGCAGTAGTACTAAGCACTGGTCACATGGTATTGACTCATAAGTCAAGAACAGTCTTAGCGTGTTAACGCAAGCCGACAAAGATTAGATCTAATCGACATTTGCATTGAATGACTCAAATGAGCATTAATGCCGGACCGACCTCAAGTTCGATGAAAACTAAAAGCGCTTGTCTAGCCAAAGGCTAGTCATTTAGAGCCAGGGCCAGCGACCCCCGGTGACTGTTTAGTCACATGGTTGTGGGTGCCGAGCCCCTTAGTGACTTACCTATCAGTCACTCATCTGTTTAAGCTAGTGACTTACCCATCAGTCACTCATTTGTTTAAGCTAGTGACTTGCTCGTCAGTCACTCATTATGGTTCACCAGAACCTCAAGTGTTAAATCACTCATCTGATTAAAGCTATAAGCTCCTTCATGGTTAACATAACCACAAAGTGATATTCACTCATCTGTTCAGGGCTATGGGATCTGTATAATTATCATGATCATCATTTGATATTATATACATGTGTTATTGAGTTTTCTTGCTGGGCTTTGGCTCATGGGGGCTACGTGGTGCAGGTAAAGGGAAAGAAAAGCTCACCCAACCTTGAGTGGAGAGCTTAGGTGGTGATGTGTACATATGCGACCGCTTGACCACCACGGCCAAGGAGCTTCTCAGAGGGACTAGGGGTTAACCCTAATTTTGCCGCTTAGGTCAGCGAGTTGTAAATTTAAACTGTAATGACCATTTTGAATTGTAAATAACTTGTGAATGTTTTGATAAGTCCATGAACAGTTTATGTTTTAAATAAAATATATCATTTCCTTTTGATTGGGTTTACACCTTATCCTATTAATAACACCTAGAAGAACATTTTTAACCAAAGAACTCGATTAGCGAGTTAAATTCACGGTTCAAAGTTCACCGTAACTGTCTTGGGGTAACCAGGGCGTTACATTCCCGCTCTTTGTGTGTATATTTCTGGGGGTAACTGGTTACCTTCACATTCTTTGTGTGTATATTTCTGGGGGTAACTGGTTACCTTCACGTTATTTGTGTTTATATTTTTAAGGGTAACTAGTTACCTTGACATTCTGATGTGTGTGTATATTTCTGGGTTTTTTATGGTAACTGGTTACCTAAGTTGCTAAAATCATAGTTACTTCTTCTTCCACTTTTTCCTTCAAATTTAATGTTTCTTTTCATATTTAATATGAATAACTCGTCACCCCTCTTATGGTAACTGGTTACCCTTCTTATGGCAGAAAGTTACTCCTATCAGGATAACTGGTTACCCCTCCTAGTACATGTTATTTAACCTAGCTCTAGGATTTTTTTTTACATAACTGTCAAAGATCAATTAAGTAATTGGTTACCTTACTCAGGATTTGAAAAAAGAAACGTACAATCTAAAAAAAAAAAGAAAAAAATGTTTATATTAAATAAAAAATAATTTTAAACAAAATTCATATTACAAAAAAAAGCGCAAAACAACTAAAGAAAATTTTAATATAAAATTAGTAATATAAAAAACAAATAATCTAAAAAAATAATAATCAAATTACAAACATACCTTTCCAAATTAATAAAACTTGATTAAAAGTAAAACTATGTTATAAACCAACTTTTATACAACATTATGGGAAAATAAACTCATAAAAGTGGAAATTCTTAAAAAAATTATATTTTTGCACACTATTAAAAATCTCCTATAAAATATAATTTCCTCTTATTAGTTTGCATTATAATTTATTTTTGTTTACTTTTCATTTTAAAAAGTATTAATATATATTTTTAATTATTAAATAATAAAACATGAAGGGCATTTTGGTTATATTAAAAAAATATTTGACCAAAATTAGATCTAGGTACTATTTTATTATATTTTACAATATATAAGATTTAAATTCACATTTAACAAAATATGATGGTTAACATTTGCACAACAAAATGACCAATGTTTGTCAAAAAAATAAAGTGTGACCAAAGTATAATAACAGGTAAGTAAGGGGGTCAAAATGAAATTAGCCTTTTTTTAATAATTACAAACGATGTGAACGATGTCGTTTGTCAATTGAGAAGTCCTGCTATAAAATTAGGGTTTTGTATTAGCTCCTCACTCAGAATCTTAAAGTGGTAGCTTTTGTTTTCTGCCTACGGAGCCGGAGCGGAAGAAGAAGCAGAAGATGGGTCACTCAAATGTGTGGAACTCTCACCCCAAGAACTACGGCCCTGGATCGCGTACCTGGTCAGTACCCTTTATTCTTCCCTGTCTTTTTCCCTGCTAGATAAATATATGACTTTTTCCAACTCGTCTTTTTTTTTTTTTCTTTCACATTCAATAGATTGTCCTCTGAATTGTATATATATATATATAGCGTTAGATCTATTTCAGTTTATATACTAGATGAGCCGTATGGGGAAATTTTGTCACATCTTGTTTTAGAATCGGCCTAGATAATGTTTTTGTTTTGTGAAATGTTGTCCAATTTTCAGTCTGCTTTAATGGTTTTAGGCGGGTTTTGGTGTATGTTTCTTTTTTTCATTTTTTTGGTGGTTGTTTTTCCTTGAGCTTTGGTTGGTAATGTATTAGTAAAAAAATAAGTAAATTTTTTAATAGCTAATGATAATTGTTTGTGTTTATCAGCCGTGTTTGTGGAAACCCACATGGGTTGATCAGGAAGTATGGTCTCATGTGCTGCAGACAGTGCTTCCGCAGCAATGCCAAGGAAATTGGTTTCATCAAGGTTTTTTTTTTTGAAATAAAATAAATTTATGCCTTTATTTTTGTCATTAACTTGAAACATAGTTTTTTTTTTATGTTTGTTCAAGATAGTAATTAATCTCTTTACTGAAACTATGTACTCATGGTGACTGGTAGAATTTTGAGTTATTGTAAACTATGGCGATATAAAGATCTGATACATTTTTCGCTTCTCTGTTTTGTTTTGTGCAGTATCGTTAAGGGGTAAGTAGGCCCAAGTGCCAAGCGGCATGAAGTGGAGCTAATTTGGACAACTTTACACCCATCTTTAAATTTTTATTGCTTTAATAGTTATTAGCATTGTGTTCTCATTGAACAAAATGACTTATCTCAGTTGCCTGCCTTGTTGATTTTGACATTTGCTACTAGTATTTCCTCATCGGGTGTTTGCTTGCACTGGTTCAATGTGAGGATCGCCTTATTTGGAGATGTTACAGCTGTTTTGATTACATATTTGAATGGAAGGTTTCGTAGTTAACTTTTGATTTGAATGTGAGATTTTGTATTTAGTTTTAATTACCACTAGCGTTTTTTTCATATGGTGCGCTCAAACCATTATTGTAAGCAAGAAATGGTTGAGTTGTGTTGCTCAAAATTAACAATATCCTTGACCCAACCACGAATGTGTATGCTTTATTATCCAAAAAAAGACGTGAACAATGTATTCTAATCTCTGAGAATTAAAGCACATGGCAGGATACTTCAATCACTTTTAAAAAGAAAGCAATAGCAGCTTGCGTAATGAGAAATTTGTATATCGAGAAACGAACGTAAGCGCAAGAAACTGGTGAATCTCACAATTATTTGGGCAAACAGAACATAGCTTCGATAACTGGGTTGGACTTTTCGCCCGACGAGGGTTCCTCTGCGCACCATACTACCCAGCTATCTTTTGTACAAAACCGTTTATGTCAAATCCGTCAATATCTGCTTTTGTAATGACACCCTGCTTGGAGACACTCAAATTGTTAGACACTGAAACACGAGGGAGACCTCATGTTACTGGTTTTCTATATACAAAGTAACTTGTAGTTAAAGAAAGTGTTCTGACCTTCTCCGTTATGATGCCAGTTATCAGATTAGCAGGCGTAATGTCAAAAGCAGGGTTCCAAACAGATATTCCAGACGCAGCAACTTGCTCTCCAAGCCCGCCTCGCGAGTTCAGTAGTTCTTTTGGGGATCTTTCTTCTATCACTATTTCTTTTCCAGTTGAAAGAGACAGGTCGACGGAAGTCAGGGGTGCAGCCACAAAAAATGGAACATTGTGGTGTTTTGCAATCAAAGCAAGGCTATAGGTTCCAATCTTGTTGGCAGTATCACCTGGATTCAGTGGAATACATCCGATTAACAGGATACCCCATTAATTGAATTTCAAAAGTAGAAAAATCGTTGAATGTATTCAAATACCATTTGCAGCCACACGATCTGCTCCAACAACAACAGCATTCACACGCCCAGCTTGCATTAATGCCGCTGCAGCAGAATCTGCTATAAGAGTGGCTGGTATCTTCTCATGTACCAACTCAAAGGCTGTAAGTCTAGATCCCTACAATTGGTTAAGTGCATAAATTTTCATAAATGCCTATTTAACATGTAAAATTCAAAATCAAGGCGCATAAATAAGAAACAAAAAGGTTCATAATGCCCCATGCACTCACTAGAACTTTCAACAATTGCAGATTAAAAAATACTAACTTGGTTAAAAGGACGTGTTTCTGTGCAGTAGGCCCTTTCCAATACCCCTTCGGCATGAAGTGCGCGGATAACACCAAGAGCAGTACCAAATCCAGCTGTTGCAAGACTGGCAATACAAAATACATACGGTTTAAAAGGACATATTTTTCAGTTTCTTGTTAAAAAGGAGAAAGATATGTGACAAGAGGAGAAAAAGGTGAGAAAGAATCATAAAAATAGGAAATCCAGGAGATTTAGATACCTGCCAGTGTTACAGTGGGTCAGTACAGAAAGCTTTTCAGGGTTGTTGAGCTGCTGATAAAGAATGAAATTAGCTCCAAATGAGCCAATAGCTTTATTTGAGGTAACATCATCTTCGAGCATCATTTCAGCAGCTTCTATATAGGCCTGTGGAAGTTCAGTAACAAAGAACACATGAATTTGCAGTAATTCTATGACAGATTGGGCCAAATCAAAAGATAATTGGCAAAATCAAGTGAAAGCACAATAGAAGTAGCATACTTGAAAAACACTTTTGCCTTCTGTAGCAGTAGCAGCAGCATTTGAGATCACTTCTTTAAGTTTTGTCGCAGCATCTGAAAGATTGACGGCTGTTGGCCGGCTGAAATAGCGTCGTGCAGATTCAAAATGAGCTTTTGCATTTTGTTTGCAGGAAATTCTAAAGATGAATTAAGTTAAATTATTGGTGGCAGAAGAATTATATAAACAGCATTTAGCACCTGGAGACAAGATAATCCAATTTCATGATAAGGTAAGAAACTGAATCATTGACGGCCCCATCTAAACCCTCCAAGTTGAACACTTCAACTGCTAGCGAAAGGGCTGCTGCTATTGCAATGGCTGGGGCACCACGGACCACCATATCCTTTATGGCATGCCTGATAATAAAAAAAATTAACTCAGAAATTGGGATCATTAATGACAAAACAAGTACTAATCTGAAAAATATACGCCTACGTAAAGAATGACACCATATCTGCCTCTTTTCACACAATATGCACAGCAAACACTATTCATAACTAGCAGTGTTACAGCCTTGAAAGTAGACTTTACTAGAAGCTAGTTAGATCTTCCATTAATTTATAAAACAAGTTTAGCCAGTCTTTATAAAAGAAACAAATCTAATTATCTAAAATTGAACTAGTCTTCAGCAAATTAAACAATACTATTGATGAATAATATGAATGGGAGACCTAAAAAAGAAAGCATATTACCATCCATCAGTGGCATCTCGAATATCCAAATAAACAGTTTCCAGAGGAAGCTTTCTCTGTTGAACAAAACAACAAAAAATGAATCCATATAGAGCTAAATTTAATTCGATACAAAGAAGAAGGAAATCGGAACTGAACAAAAGTTTACAAAACCAGAGGCACAACCTGATCGAGTAGCTGAAGTGAACCACGCTTGTAGCATATAGCTTGGAGGGTGTTGTCCACGGCAGGCGCCATGACTTTAGGACAGCTTAGCCCTTAAACGACGACGGTTTGATAGGTAATAACCCTGTAAAGAAGATGATGAAGTTGGTTGGAAGAAGGAGAGGGTTTAGACTCACTCTACTGCTAGTTGAGCTTTCTCTTTCTTTTTCTTTTTAATTTATTTTTGTTTCTTTTTCCATGTTCGCTTCGTTGTCAGAGACTGAGAATCTCGAGTGGCAAACCCCACAGCGGCCACCAATCGCTGAGGAATGAATGAGACTTATGCTTCAATCAGCTTACGCGGCGCGGGCCTTGTACTGCCGCAGGAGATAACACGATAAAGCCTGAACAAAATCTGACAAGCCCAGCCCAACAGCCCAATCACATTTCCACCGCCACCACTGCTACGGGTATCCTTTTTGAAACCTACGAGAATTTCCCTTGTGAAATTTGACGTTCTTATTGATAATTTATTGAAATCATTTGATAAGACAACGTAATTTATTATTCTAAATATATAAAAAATTTAATTTTATGAACAAAAATAATTATAACATTCAAACACTATTTTTTTTTAGTTTGAACTCTCTTACTAGTATCTCTCATTCTTTCACTTTCATTCTAATTTTGTAGATCTAAAAAAAAATATCAAAATTAAAAAAAATCATCTAAAATGAATATTTGAATGAAAAAATATGAATTTCCAAAGTTTTCATCAAATTTTAATGCACACCATCAAAATTGCATCGAAAAAGCATCGTTTTAGCAAAAAATCAAGTTTCATGATTGCATTGAAACATCACTGCTTTTGTATCGAAAAAGCATTATTTTGGCCAAATGTAGCGCCCTAGGGTGGGCGCTATAGCGCTACCTCCAGACCAAATATCCCCTGAACCGACCTTCTTCAACTCCTTCGATTCTAACCCGATTCTCAAGCTTCCAAATCCCATTCTTGATGCAAAATGAACCCAAAAACCATCCTAACACACCCCAAACATCACAAGCATGGAAACCCTAGCCAAAACTCCCAACAAAACCAAGAATTCACACTAGAAATCTCAGCTGCAAAACCAAACCAAAACAAGGCAAACCAGAGAAATCTATGGTTAGAAACTTACCCAAAGCTCAGCTTATGATGGTCTTCAATGGTGGAACACACCCCTAAGCTCCAAGGCTTGCTTCCCAAGCTAGAATCCTCAAGATTGGTTCAAAAATTACAAAGAAAGGTGAAGAGAAGAAGGTACGGGAGAACTCTTAAACATGCTCTGTTTTTCACTATCTTCTTTCAGCCAACACCAGGTATATCTATCCTAGGGGTGAAATGTCCATTTTACCCCTAGGTCAATTAATAGTTTCTAAAGACTCCGAAGGGCATATTTGGTACTTTACTCCTATCTCGTTAATCATAATTAACGCTCTCCAATTCCCGCTATTCTCAATAATCTCAAACACCAATAATTCACATCCCGTTACCCTTTATTACCCGGTAATGCTCTAATCATTAAAAACACTTCAAGACTCAACCCAAGCCCCGGTCTTAAACCTGTTGTGATTAAACCGCTAATCAATATTCCAAGATCGTCTCATGCCGAATAGCTCGAACCATCCCACATTATAATGTGGTCTCAGCACATATCATTGACATGCATACAATCATACAATTATACCCTCAACGGGCCAAATTACCTTCACACCCCTGTAATTAAAATGTGGACCCACATGCATGCATTTTAACATCATATTATAATATAATTCACATATACATGCATAATATCATTTAATGGCATAACTAAACAAGTATGGCCCTCCCGGCCTACTAATCCCGCCATTAAACCACATCGGAGAATTCGGGGCATTACAACTATCCCCTCCTTACAGAAATTTCGTCCTCGAAATTTACCTGAACAGCTCAGGATACTGATTCTGCATGTCTTACTCCAGCTCCCAGGTCGCTTCCTCAACCTTGCTGTTCCTCCACAATACCTTAACCAAAGGTATCGTTTTGTTTCTGAGGACTTTATCTTTTCTGTCGAGTATCTGGACAGGCTGTTCCTCATAGGAGAAATCTGTTTCAAGCTCCAGATCTTCATAGCTCAAAGCATGATTAACATCAAGCACATACCTCCGAATAGCTGAAACATGGAATACATTATGCACAGCAGACAAAGCTGGAGGCAAAGCCAACCTGTAAGCCACCTGACCAATCCTCTCCAGGATCTTAAATGGACCTACATATCTGGGACTCAGCTTGCCTTTCTTCCCAAACCTTCTCACCTCTTTCCATGGCGAGACTCTAAGGAAGACATAGTCTCCTACCTGAAACTCCACGTTCCTACGTTTGGGATCTGCATAGCTCTTCTGTCTACTTTGAGAAGTAAGCATTCTAGCTCTAATCTTCTCTATGGCCTCATTGGTCCTCTGAACTACCTCAGGACTTAAGTATCTCCTTTCACCTGTCTCATCCCAATGAATGGGAGACCTGCATTTCCTACCATACAGCATCTCATAAGGTGCAACCCCAATGGTAGACTGATAACTTTTGTTGTAGGAGAACTCTATCAAAGGCAGATACTTACTCCAAGATCCACCAAAGTCCAGCACACATGCTCTCAGCATGTCTTCCAATATCTGGATCGTCCTCTCAGATTGCCCATCTGTCTGAGGATGATAAGCAGTACTGAACTTTAATTGTGTCCCCATGGCTTTCTGCAAACTCCCCCAAAACTTGGAAGTAAAAGTAGGGTCCCAATCTAACACGATCGACCTAGGCGCACCATGGAGCCGCACGATCTCTCTCACATAGAGATCCGCATACTAGCCAATTGTATAAGTAGTCCTCGCTGGCAGAAAGTGAGCTGATTTGGTGTAGCGATCCACTATCACCCAAATAGAATCATGCTGACTAACAGTCCTGGGTAAGCCCACCACAAAATCCATTATGATGTCTTCCCACTTCCACTCTGGGATATCCAGAGGCTGCAGTAGCCCTGCCGGCCTCTGATGCTCGGCCTTGACCTGTTGACATGTCAAGCACTTAGCCACATACTCTACTACATTTCTCTTCATCCCTGGCCACCAATACAACGATCTCACATCTTGATACATCTTTGTGGTGTCTGGATGCAAAGAGTAAGGTGTAGTATGAGATTCATCCAGAATCTCTCGCCTCAATGCAGTGTCTAACGGAACACATATCCGCCCCTTGTATATCAACAAGCCTAACTCAGACACTGTATAATCTCTGGATGCTCCAGCCAGAACATCCTCTCTGATCTTGATCAGCTGTGGATCACTCAGCAGACCCTCCTTAATCCTATCCAACAGCGTAGACTGTAGCGTAATATTAGCCAACTGGCCCACCAGCAGCTCTATACCAGCTCTGGTCATATCATCTGCTAATTCCCTGACTATTAGCCTCATACCATAAATCTGGCCTGGACCCTTCCGGCTTAAAGCATCAGCTACCACGTTGGCTTTTCCTGGATGATACAGGATCTCACAATCATAATCTTTTACTAATTCCAGCCAACGCCTTTGCCTCATATTAAGATCTTTCTGGGTAAAGAAGTACTTCAGGTTCTTGTGGTATGTATAAATCTCACACTTCTCTCCATAGAGATAATGCCTCCATATCTTCAAAGCAAAAACCACAGCTGCTAACTCTAAATCATGAGTAGGATACCTCTTTTCATACTACTTTAACTGAAGAGAAGCATAGGCAATAACCCTCTCTGATTGCATCAGAACACAGCCCAATCCTTGATGAGAAGCATCACAGTAAATCACAAACTTCTCGTAACCTGTCGGAAGACTCATGATGGGAGCTGTAATAAACCTCTGCTTCAGTTCTTGGAAGCTGTTCTCACATTTATCTGACCACACAAATTTCTGACTCTTGCATGTCAGCTCAGTCAAAGCACTAGCTATCTTGGAGAACCCTTCCACGAAACGTCTATAATACCCTGTCAATCCAATGAAACTTCTAACTTCAGAAGCATTCTTTGGCCTTGGCCAATCTCTGACCGCTTCGATCTTTGCTGGATCCACTTTAATCCCCTCCTTACTGACAATATGTCCAAGAAAAGATACCTGAGACAACCAGAATTCACATTTCTTGAACTTAGCAAACAACCTGTGTTCCCTCAGTCTCTGTAGAACCAATCTCAAGTGATACTCATGTTCTGACTCTGACTGAGAATATACCAGAATGTCATCAATAAAGACAATAAAAAACTGGTCTAGATAATCCTTGAATACTCTGTTCATCAAATCCATAAACGCAGCAGGGGCATTAGTCAATCCAAACGACATAACTAGAAACTCATAATGCCCATACCTGGTACGGAAAGCAGTCTTAGGTATATCTCCCTCCTTGACCCTCAACTGATGATAACCAGAACGAATGTCGATCTTAAAGAATACATTCTTGCCTTGCAACTGATCAAACAGATCATCTATCCTTGGCAAGGGATACTTGTTCTTAATTGTCAGCTTATTCAGTTCCCTGTAATCAATACACATTCTCGGAGAACCATCCTTCTTCTTTACAAACAGAACTGGTGCACCCCAAGGTGAAAAGCTAGGTCTAATAAAACCCAAATCTAACAGTTCTTGCAACTGCACTTTTAATTCTTTCAACTCAGCTGGGGCCATTCTGTAAGGCGCTCTAGACACTGGCTCTGTCCCTGGTGCCAGTTCTATAACGAACTCAATTTCTCTGTGTGGTGGCAACCCTGGAAAATATTCTGGAAACACATCCAGAAACTCACAAACTAACCTGGTATCCTCTGGTCTCACTGGCATGACCTGAGTGGTATCAACCACACTGGCTAAGAATCCAATGCAACCTCCTTGTAATAAATCCCTAGCCCTCAATGCAGAAATCATAGGAATACGAGGTTCATGCACAGCACCAACAAACACAAAAGGATCTTCACCTTCAGGCTCAAAGGTGACCATCTTCCTTCTGCAGTCAATGGTTGCCCCATACTTTACCAACCAGTCCATACCCAGTATCATATCGAAGTCAGTCATAACCAACTCTATTAAATCCACTGATAACTCTCTGCCCTCTACTGTCACTGGCAAAGACCTGACCCACCTCCTGGATACCACTAATTCTCCAGTGGGTAACAAGGTACCAAACCCCACAGCATAAAAATCACAAGGTCTACACAATTTATCAATAACATTACTAGCAACAAAAGAATGTGTAGCACCAGAATCAATCAACACATTATAAGGGGTTCCAGCACTAAGAAGCTGACCTATAACAACTGAGGGAGAAGCCTCAGCTTCTGCTTGAGTCAACGCGAACACTCGAGCTGGGGCCGAGCTGTCTGCCTTTCTAGGTTCTTCCTTTCTTGATTTAGGGCAATCCTTTTTAAGATGACCTACTGCTCCACATGAGAAGCAAGCCCTCGCCCTACATTCTCCCAAGTGATGCCTCTTGCATCTTGGGCACTCTGGAAAAGACTTCCAGGCTTCACCACCTGGACGACCCATAGAAATACCACGGGGCCGCCTATCAGGACCTGGAACTGGGAAGGTGTCAGGAACCTTCTTCTTCTGATCACTGGGGCCAACACCCCTACCTGAACCCACAAATGGAGGACCTGGCCTCCTGAATTCCTTTCTGGCTGCACTGTCATGCCAGATCTTGATCTCTGCACTCTCAGCTGTGAGTGCCTTCTCCATCACCTGTGCATAGGTAGTAACCCCTGCCATAGTGGTGATACGTACATCTCGGGCTAACCTGGGCTGTAGCCCCTGCAAGAATCTCTCTCTCCTGGTCCCATCAGTGGGCACCAGCTCCTTGGCAAACTTTGCCAAACGATCAAACTTCAAGGCGTACTCAGTAACTGATAAGTTCCCATGCAGTAGCCTAATGAACTCCTCGGCCTTCACCGCTCTAATAGCATCATTGTAATATTTCTCATTGAATAGAGTCTGAAACTCCTCCCAAGTCAAAGCATTAACATTCTTGGTCTGGGTAATCACTTCCCACCAAATCCGGGCATCCTCCCGAAACATGTAAGTGACACAAGCCACCCTCTCATTACTGGATACCCTCATAAAGTCAAGGATAGTGGTAATCATACTCATCCATTGTTCAGCCTTGGCAGGATCTGCACTGCCCTCGAATACTGGAGGTTGTTGCTTCCTGAACCTTTCATACAAAGGCTCCCATTTATTTCCAACCTCAGGCAGCTGCCCAGCTGCTGGCACCGATGCAGGAGGTGCCTCTGATCCACTGACCACTGCAGGCCCTTGTTGTTGTTTCAGGAGACGAAGCTCCTCTCCCTGTTTTAATATAGTGGCCTGCAAATCACTGACAATCTGTTGCCAGTTTACAGGAGCTGGCTGTGGAATTTGAGACTGGTCATTTTCCTGACCCTGGCTGTTATTATTATTTTGGCCCTGATCATTCTGGGCAGCTGATGTGTCTGTCTGTCCCGGATTCATAATTCTGTCACTGATACCTTGCTGAAATAATGATCAATATGGCCAGTCAGGTAGTAATAACTAAACCTCTTGTTGCCTTACGGTCCAAGAACAAGCAGACAATTATCACATTCCACAGTCATACAGATATACAAGCTAATACATGTTTATAGCATCTAGCACTCAGCATGTATCACATAATAGTTCACAATCAACCATACTTTTAAGCAGATTCCAGTAATTCCCAGTACTAATAAGCACACAGTTGCTGAGGATATAATATTTCAGGGCACGAGTTTAACATGGTGCTTCATGCATACAGGTAAAGCATATATGCTGTATTTAAGCAATCATGCACATAACTACATAAATAGTTACCAAACCATGAGTCGAGCTTGACTTCAGTGATGTGTGTACATGCCCAGCCAGTCTACAGGAACCTTAACCTTGGCATTGCTCTGATACCAAGTTGTAACGCCCTGGTTACCCCAGAACAGTTACGGTGAACGGTGGACCAGAAATTTGACCCGCTACCCGAGTCCTTTGGTAAAAAACGTGCTCTAAGTATAATTATCAGGTTAAGGTAGAAAACTAATAAAAAGGAAATGGATACTTTCATTACAAACTGCTCTGCAGAGCTAACCAAAACATTTACAAGTTGTTCTCAGTACAAAATGGTCATTACTGTTTCAAATTTACAACCCTGCCGACCTAAGTGGCAAAAATAGGGTGAACCCCCTGGTTCCTCTGAGAACGACTTGGCCGTGGTGGTCAAGCGGCCACATATGTACACATCACCACCTAAGCTCTCCACTCAAGGTTGGGTGAGCTTTTCTTTCCCTTTACCTGCACCACATAGCACCCATGAGCCAAGGCCCAGCAAGAAAAGCATACTAAAACATGATATAATATCAACAATGACCGTAATAGTCATTCAGGACCAACAACCCAAACAAATAGGTGACAGGCGCAAAAGTCACCAATATGGGGACAGCACCCTCCAGCCATGTGACGATAGGGTCACCAGGGCTTAACAGATAAGTGAGTATCTCACTAGCTTTAACAGGATAGGTGCATGGTGATTAGTCACTAACATAACCTTCCTCATGACTCTAGAGTCATAACTATGGAACAACGTTCCCTAGCCATGTGACAAGCTGTCACCGGGGCCACATGCCCTGGCTCTGAATAACTAGTCTTAGACTAGCCAAGCGCTTATAAGTTCATCGACCTTAGGGTCGGTCCAGCGTTAATGCCTTAGAGCCATTCAACACTGATATCGATTAGATCTAATCTTCATTTGGCTCGTCGTTCATGACGCTATGCCATTTCTGACTCTTAGGTCAGTGTCCCTGACTAGTCAGTACATATACGGATAATCAACATTCACCAGCATTTAATATGCAATCCATGTCCACATCTATCAATCAACATGCCTGATAACTCTAGAAATTAGAGTTATTTTACCACATTTTTAAGCTAAAAATGATTTAGTTCTTAAGTTTTTAATTAAATTATTAAGTTTTAATAGCTTTTTGAATTTATTAGCTTCATTTTAATTTTTATAGATTTTTATGTATTTTTATAATTATTTTTTTGTAAAATTATATATATATATAAATAAATAATAAATGGGTATTGTTGAACTTAAATGTTAAATTAAGTTATAATTAATATTTTCAAAGAATTTATATGAATTATTTATAATTGAAAACATTTTATCATGACTTAATTTATATTTATTTTGTAGGGAAGTTAGTGCAATTTTGGGCTTTAAAGAGTGAGGAAAAGAATGAAGAAAAGTGGTGTTTTTGAAAAAAAAAAGAAATGAAAATTGGCATTTTTGAAGACCATCACACCCAGCCAGGCCCAAGGCCCGTGTGCCTCCTTCCCAGCCTTCCTTCAGCAAGCAGTTCTCCCCAAGTCCACGTGGCAGCATCACCCAGCCTCACCACTTCTCTCCAGATGCCTCCAGATGCCGCCACCTGTCCAGCTGTTTCCTCAGCATATAGCATCATCAGTCAGCACCTTGTCACACGCCCCTGCCTCCTGAAGACTTCCCAGCCGTACGGGCCCAAGCCTCTCCTCTTCAGCAAGTAGCCAGCCTTCATGTGTTGCACCAGCCTCCAAAGCTCCACCAACGGGCCCGTTCCACTCCTTTGGCCCAAGCCTTCAGCCTCCACGCCAAGCCCAGTCCAGCAAGGCTCGAGCCCACATTCCGACCCAGCCTGATGAATGCCTAGCCGAACCCACCCTGCCACAGCCACAAAAATACCAAAAAAAATCAAGTTTTTATTCCCAATGTTTTTTTTTTCTTTTCACTCAAATATCAATTCACTCTTCCATATTTTTCTTACCTAAATAAACATTCCTAATTCATTTTTTTACCTTATCTTTTCACTAATCTTTTACCCAACCAAACATTTCATCTTTCCAATACTCTTACACTTACCCTATTTATCCTACCACTTCCCAACACAATTAAATTAATCAATTTATTTATTTTAATTTGATTAATTTAATCTCCATATTTTGCCTATAAATAGAGTCTTGTAAGACCATTTGGAGGGTTCTTCTTCATCTTTTCAACCTCTACTACACTTCATATTTTTCTCTCTTCTTTTCACTATTTTCTCTCTACCATTTTCATCTTTTGAAGAGCATGTCAAGTATGTTATTTTGTAATTTTTATTTCAATCTAGTTATGAGCTTCTAATCTTTTTTCAAGATTATTAAGATGATGATGAAGCAAAATGTAACTAGATAGTATTTTTGGTTGTATGTTGACTTCCCATTTGTGCAACATTGTTGATGGATTTTTCTATCAAAGATATGCATTTTTCATCTATTATTGATTGTTAAAGCATATTACACTTAGCTCTTCATTATGAAAAAATATGATATTCTTTGATTAAATGTTTTTCATTAAATTGTTCACATCTAATTCTTAGAGCATAAGTATCATATTTTGCCTAAACATAATCTCTTTGATTTTTTGTAGTTTCATTAGGTTGTAACACAACTAATGCTTCGAAATTATATCTTATATAAGTGAAGAAAAATCCTACTTTTTTTAAAGTAACTTGTGCTTGAATAGAAAATGTATTTTGAAAAAAAATATAGTGTGATTTATTTCAACTATACCTAAACTTGGGAATCAATATACTTATAAATACTATTGAACTTGCATTTTGTGGATTCTAATATCTTAATAATCTTATTTTACATATCTCATTTGAAAACCATTTTTCTATTTAATTTTAAATCTTTTTATTACTTGTCTTTTATTTTTCTAAAACAAAATCTCATCAAATATTTGGAACTAGGTTAGAATATTCTTGCTTTGTTTGAAATAGTTTCTTTTGATGTTAGTCAACTCACATGGGTTCGACCTCGTACTTATATGAACATTAATTTCGAAACGATTCGTGCACTTGCGAGCATAATTATTTAAAACATACCCGTTTTGGGTCCAACAATGCCTCAATAGCCAATGATAACTCTACAAAATAGAGTTATTTTACCACTTTTTATGTGCTAATTGTTGCTTAATCCTTGAGTTTTTAATTGATTTATTAAGTTTTTAAGTAATTTTGAATTTATTAGGTTTATTTTAATTTTATAGATTTTTGTGTGTTTTTATAGTCATTTTGTTGTAATATGTTGTAGTTTAATTATTTGAAATTTATATTGTTAAGTTAGGAATAAAAAGATGCAATTTTGAGCTTAAATGTTCAAGTAAATTAAGTTTTAATTAATATTTTCATGGAACTTATGTTATATATTTTATTATTGAAAATATTTTGTTTTAATTTAATTTATGTTTATTTTTGTAGAGAATTTGTATTTTTTTTGGCTCTTGAAAAAGTAAGAAAATGAAGAGAAATATGGCATTTTCAAGGGAAACAAGGGAACAAAATGGTATACCACAGAAGTCATGGCCCAAGCCCACGTTCAACTCCATCATCTCTTCCTGCGCCAGCTGTCGCCTCCAAGCTTCCTTCAGCATATCATACCACTTCAGCACCAGCCACCAAAGGCCATGCTTCTCCACGCCAGCTGTCCTTCAGCACACTTCCTGAAGCCCCAAGACCATCAGCAAAGCAGCCCCAACGTGGGCCAGCCTCCCCAGCAAAGGCTGATAACTCTACAAAATAGAGTTATTTTACCACTTTTTATGTGCTAATTGTTGCTTAAATCTTGAGTTTTTAATTGATTTATTAAGTTTTTAAGTAATTTTGAATTTATTAGTCTTCTTTTGATTTTATATATTTTTGTGTGTTTTTATAGTTATTTTGTTGTAATATATTGTAGTTTAATTATTTGAATTATTGTAGTTTAATTTGTGGTAAAAAAATGTTATATTATTGAGCTTAAGTGTTAAATATAAATTAAGTTATAATTAATATTTTCAAAGAATTAAATTGATTTATTTTATAGTTGAAAATATTTTATTATGATTTATTTTATGTTTATTTTGTAGGGAATTTATTGTATTTTTGGGCTTTGAAAAGAAAAGAAAAGAAAAGATATAAAGTTGAAAATGAGAAGAAGAAAATGGCATTTTTCAAATGCCATAAGTAAGCAAAAGCTTACCAAGGCCCAGCTGCCAGCCACGGGCCCAAGCCCAAATTTTCCTTCCCAGCAAGGAGCTCCACTTCCTTCATCTTCACCATCACGTGCAGCCACATTCACTGAAGCCCCAAATCAACAGCCACACGCCACCGGTCCAAGTTTCTAGCAGTAGCCTTCTTAATCAACAAAGCAGCCCAGCTGCCAACACAACCTGCTTCCCTGCCACAAAGCAACCTCTTTTTCCCATTTTTGAGCCCAACAAACCAAATTGTCCCTTTGTCTCAAAATACCAATTTTTACCCTTTTTCTACACATTTTATCCCAAAATATCATAATTACACCCTATAATTTACCCCTATTTTCTATATTATTATTAAGTTAATTAATTTAATCAATTTAAATTGATTATTTTAATTTACTCATTTTGGCTATAAATAGGGAGTTTTGAAGACCATTTTTGGGGCATTTTGAGGGAGGTTACTCTACACAAAGTTTCTACACATTCAAAACCTCTCAATTCTCTTCATCTTCTTCTTCTTTTTATTTTTTTCTATGTATTTTTAGAGGAAAAATTTGGGGGTTTCTCCTCCAAATTTTCCTATTTATGTTTGTAATTTTTAGTTTGTATATGTTATTCTAGTTATGTGTTTCTAATCTTTTTAAGATTATTAAGGTGATGATGAAACAATGTGTAACTAGATAGTGTTTATTTTGTATCTTGATTTCCCATTTTGTGCAACAAAGTTTATGGAATTTTCTTCTTCAAATATCTTCTTTCATCTTAAATATCATGTATTTTGGATTGTTAGCACATATTTAAACTTTATTCTTCATTAGTGCAAATACATAATATTCTTTGTGTAAGATGTGTCATTAAATTGTACACATCCATGCTTAGAACAAAAATATTATGTTTTGCCTTATAAATAATGTTCATTGATTTATTTGTTATTTCATTAGATTGATTTACACTAAATGCTTTGAAATTATAACTTTGAAAAGTGAAGAAAAATCTTATATTTTTGGAAGAAATTTGTGCTTAAAATTATAAATCTATTTAGAAAATGATAGTTTGATTTATCTTAACTATCACTAAAACTTGGGAATCAATATACTTATAAATATTATTGAACTTATATTTTGTGGATTCTAATCCTTAAATAATCTTATTTTACCATCTTGATTTCTAATATTAATTTATGTTATATATATTGTCTTTAATTTCTTTATTATTATCTTTTATTTTATTTTTATTATACAAAAATCCTATCAATCTTTGGAACTAGGTTAGAATTTATTAATTTTGGTTTAAAATAGTTTTCTTTTCGATTTTAGACAACTCATTTGGGTTCGACATCCTTGCTTACACGATCACTATTCTATATGAACGATTCGTGCGCTTGCGATTTATAAATATTTAAAACATACCTGTTTTGGGTCCATCAAAGGCCCAGCGCTGCCTTCCTCCACCGAAGCCACCTTCGGACCAGCAAATCCCAACACCATCTCAGTTGTCCCCAAATGCCAACACAACCACAAAAAAAATGCCAAAAATCATGTTTTTTTATTCCCAATATTTTTCACTCAAATATCAATTCATTCTTCCTTATTTTTCTTACCTAAATAAACATTCATAATTCATTTTTTTTACCCTAGCTTTTCACTAATCTTTTATTCAACCAAACATTTCATCGTTCCAATACTCTTACACTTACTTTATTTATCCTACCACTTCCCAACACAATTAAATTTATCAATTTATTTATTTTAATTTGATTAATTTAATCTCCATATTTTTCCTATAAATAGAGTCTTGTAAGACCATTTGGGGAGCTCTTCTTCTTCATCTTTTCAACATCTTCTACACATATTTTTCTCTCTTCTTTTCACTATTTTCTCTCTACCATTTTCATCTTTTGAAGAACATGTCAAGTATGTTATTTTGTAATTTTTATTTCAATCTAGTTATGAGCTTCTAATCTTTTTTCAAGATTATTAAGATGATGATGAAGCAAAATGTAACTAGATAGTATTTTTTGGTTGTATGTTGATTTCCCATTTATGCAACATTGTTTATGGATTGTTCTATCAAAGATATGCATTTTTCATCTATTATTGATTGTTAAAACATATTACACTTAGCTCTTCATTATGCAAAAATATGATATTCTTTGATTAAATATTTTTCATTAAATCGTTCACATCTAATTCTTAGAGCATAAGTATCATATTTTGCCTAAACATAATCTCTTTGATTTTTTGTAGTTTCATTAGGTTGTAACACAACTAATGCTTAGAAATTATATCTTATATAAGTGAAGAAAAATCTTACATTTTTTTTTAAGTAACTTGTGCTTGAATAGAAAATGTATTTTGAAAAAAAAATATAGTGTAATTTATTTCAACTATATCTAAACTTGGGAATCAATATACTTATAAATACTATTGAACTTGCATTTTGTGGATTCTAATATCTTAATAATCTTATTTTACATATCTCATTTGAAAACTATTTTTCTATTTAATCTTAAATCTTTTTATTACTTGTCTTTTATTTTTCTAAACCAAAATCTCATCAAATATTTGGAACTAGGTTAGAATATTCTTGCTTTGTTTGAAATAGTTTCTTTTGATGTTAGTCAACTCCCATGGGTTCGACCTCGTACTTACATGAACATTATATTCCGAAACGATTCGTGCACTTGCGATTTATAAATTTTTAAACATACCCATTTTGGGTCTATCAGCCAACACGCATGTCAAATATACACAGGGTGCAGTTTTCTTACCTCAGGTTCGAGCGAGAAGGATAGTAAGGACGACCCCTAAGAACGATCGATCTTTTAGTTCCTTAGCGGTTACCTAATCACAACCAATTATAACCTCCATTAATGAGAATCAACATAGATAGGGTCTTAACCTAAGCACCACTCTCGGGACCTCGAAACATGCCCACACGGTGAGTAGATTCGATCTCGGGCCTTAAGGATTGAAACCCCAAGTAAAAAACCCTTAAAAACACTCAAAACGGGACTTAGAAGGAACAGGGTAGCGCTACAGCGCTCAACCCCTAGCGCCCCAGTGCTATACTCAGAACCACCAACATGCCAAAAAGTCTCCTGAGGAGCGCTGTAGCGCCCTAGGGTGGGCGCTATAGCGCTACCTCCAGACCAAATCTCCCCTGAACCGACCTTCTTCAACTCCTTCGATTCTAACTCGATTCCCAAGCTTCCAAATCCCATTCTTGATGCCAAATGAACCCAAAAACCATCCTAACACACCCCAAACATCACAAGCATGGGAACCCTAGCCAAAACTCCCAACAAAACCAAGAATTCACCCTAGAAATCTCAGCTGCAAAACCAAACCAAAACAGGGCAAACCAGAGAAATCTATGGTTAGAAACTTACCCAAAGCTCAGCTTATGATGGTCTTCAATGGTGGAACACACCCCTAAGCTCCAAGGCTTGCTTCCCAAGCTAGAATCCTCAAGATTGGTTCAAAAATTACAAAGAAAGGTGAAGAGAAGAAGGTACGGGAGAACTCTTAAACATGTTATGTTTTTCACTATCTTCTTTCAGCCAACACCATGTATATCTATCCTAGGGGTGAAATGTCCATTTTACCCCTAGGTCAATTAATAGTTTCTAAAGACTCCGAAGGGCATATTTGGTACTTTCCTCCTATCTCGTTAATCATAATTAACGCTCTCCAATTCCCGCTATTCTCAATAATCTCAAACACCAATAATTCACATCCCGCTACCCTTTAATACCCGGTAATGCTCTAATCATTAAAAACACTTCGAGACTCAACCCAAGCCCCGGTCTTAAACCTGTTGTGACTAAACCGCTAATCAATATTCCAAGATCGTCTCATGCCGAATAGCTCGAACCATCCCACATTATAATGTGGTCTCAGCACATATCATTGACATGCATACAATCATACAATTATACCCTCAATGGGCCAAATTACCATCACACCAGGTATATCTATCCTAGGGGTGACATGTCCATTTTACCCCTAGGTCAATTAATAGTTTCTAAAGACTCCGAAGGGCATATTTGGTACTTTCCTCCTATCTCGTTAATCATAATTAACGCTCTCCAATTCCCGTTATTCTCAATAATCTCAAACACCAATAATTCACATCCCGTTACCCTTTAATACCCGGTAATGCTCTAATCATTAAAAACACTTCGAGACTCAACCCAAGCCCCGGTCTTAAACCTGTTGTGACTAAACCGCTAATCAATATTCCAAGATCGTCTCATGCCGAATAGCTCGAACCATCCCACATTATAATGTGGTCTCAGCACATATCATTAACATGCATACAATCATACAATTATACCCTCAACGGGCCAAATTACCATCACACCCCTGTAATTAAAACGTGGACCCACATGCATGCATTTTAACATCATATTATAATATAATTCACATATACATGCATAATATCATTTAATGGCATAACTAAACAAGTATGGCCCTCCCGGCCTACTAATCCCGCCATTAAACCACATCGGAGAATTCGGGGCATTACAATATCCTAGGCCGCAACCACATAAACAGAGCACGACGGTCGTGGCCAGCAACATCCCAGGCCGCGGTGACTGTGCGATTTTCTAGAGAATTTGTGTTTAATGGTCGCAGCGAGCAATATTAATGGGTGCGACCTGCAACTAATTTCTAGGTTTAAATTTTAAATTTCAAATGTATTTTCAAGTGGCTATAAAAAGGTTTAGGGTTAACTTTTAGAGTAACATTGGATTGCGGATTTTGGAGTTTAGAGCGGCAGTGGAGAAGAAAAGACATCGCTATTTACACCCTTCAATTTAGTTTTTCTTTCTTCTCTCAAACTTCTTTATTTTCATTTAATGTTTATGTTTGTGATCATGTTTATGATTATGGAGTAGTTTTCTTTTAGGTTAAGGGTTATTTCAAAACCCTAGACATAAAATCTTGAATGCATTGATGAATTTTATTCCTTTTATTCCCTTGTATTAATGAGTTTCTATTCTTCTAATTGAATGCTATGAATCTTGTGATATCTTGTTTAGAGGGTTGCTAATTAGAGTATTGCATTGTTCTACTATCATCTTAGGATTGTTATTCACCTAATTATCTAGGGTTCTAAGTAGAGTGATAAATTACAATTAAGTATTTTGTTGGGTATTTTAATTGTGATGGAGAATGGAAACTAGGTTAAATGAATTTGTTGCCTAGATTAACTTGTTTCCACTGAATGTAATATTTTTTTCTGAGTTAAGTAGATCACATGCTTAATGAGTTTATTGTTTGGTAAAAAAGATTAATTAATGAGTGCTTAGCTTTAATTAATTATAATATGGAAACTAAGATAATTGATTTCTTAAGTGTTATCTGTAAGGTTAATAGTTTAGTTGGGAATAGACAATAATGTTTGTCATTGTTGATTGATTAATTGTTGAAGGTGGAGAATAATTCTTAACTGTTCTTTAAAATCATTATTACCAATTATTCTTGATTATTATTTTAGTTTATGTTATTAAATTTAAAAAACAAAATCCTCTTTTCAATTCTTGTTTCTGTTTTGAATAATTAATTGATCAATAGTTCTTGTGGGGTTGACTTGTATTTACCATTATACTAAGTAATTGGTTATACAAAAAATAAAATATTTAGTAAATTTGATGTGGTGTATGGCACACAACAAACTATTTTGCACCGTCATTGGCAGAAACATTTCTATCCCACGACAAAGATGAAGGATGTGTCAAAAAGGAAATAGGTTTTGCTGACTTTTCTTCAAATTTAGGCCCATGTCCACAATTAGTACGTGCCAAGGTGATATCAATATTATTATTATGCAAATGATTTTAATGTTCTAACTTTTGATGATTATAATGAGAAAATTGATTATATATATGAGTGGTTACAATCACTATTTTGACAAAGTTCAAATTGAAGAAAATAGACAAGTTAAATTGGTGGTTTCAAAATTAAGAGGTCATGCCCAAGGTTATTGGAGTTGATTAGCACATCAAACAAAGAAAGAAAGCCAAGAACCGGTGCAAAATTGGGCACTCATGAAACAATTCTTGAGTAAGCTTTTTCTTCCTCCTAATTTTGATCCAATTTTATTCGAAAAATACCACAATTGTAGACAAAGAAAATGAATATGGCAATGAGTTTTCTAAGCTATATGAACTTGAGATCCAACGGGTTGCTAGATTTCTTAATGGATTGAAGAAAGAAATTTGTGATAAGATGTGTTTGTGTTGCGGATTTTATATGCTACGCAAGTGCACGTATCGCAATTTAATTGTAATCTTGGCAAAACCAAGTATCGTCCTCAAGGACTGAATCCCTAATTACCAGTCAATTAATTTTTTTTTTCTATTTGGTCGATTAGATTTTCGATTCTTGTATACAAAGCAAAAGAAAATATAAAATGCATAAACAATAATTAAAGATTAAATAGAGTAATGAGTGATAACAAAACCTTAGAGTTAAACAATGAAAGAGTAATTAGGATATTTAATCTCATCAACTATCCTCCCTATCACTCCCTAATACAAAATAATAAATTCTTCTTCTTTCTGCCTATTTCAATTAACGAGTTGACAAAAGCAGCTTATAATCATATTATGAATTATAAACTCAACCTAAGTGACAATTTCCTATATTTCTATGGTAAATTGAATCACAAAGACAACATTAATCTTAACAACTCAATAAATAGTTACACAATTAATCTGGATACTCTCGTTCCAAATTAGAATTATGTCCAATATAACCAAAGCAAATTCAAATCGCACTTATCAGATTTTGATTAAAAAACATATAGATAATGACTATAGATGGCCAATCAATAATCAATCAATAAGAACATGCTATAAGGAATTGAAAAGAGATTGAAGAAGAAAATTGAAAATTCAATTAAAAATCCTAAACAGCAAATTAGCTCATAATTGTAATTCTAATCACAAAGAAATTTAAAAATAACATAAAGAAAAATAGATGAAAAGAAAACAATTGAGAATTCTCCAAGCCTTCTTCAGCCTCCAATACTCTCTTTTTTCGTCCCCTTTTTTCGCTTCTTTTTGTTTCTTATAAAACCTAATTTTTTTTTCAATTTTAGAAGAGGTGGGTCGCGGCTCTACATGCACCATGCCGCGGCTCTCCCAAAGCCATGCCGCGGCCCGTATCCTGATTTCTGGGATTTGGCCTTTCTATGCCGTGGCCCTCCTTAGCCATGTCGCGGCTCAAGTTTCTCCTCCGAAACATAGGTTATGTTTAAAGGGCTAGCCGCGGCTCCAAAGCACTCATGTCGCGGCCCTTAAGACGTTTCTCAATTCTTGCATTTTTAAGCCCGCAAAAACATTAACATCTTCAAATCACATCGAGATCCATCCTTTGTCAACAATATTACCAAAACTTGGATATTTCTTCTCTTTTTGGGCATTTTTCCTCCAAGTACTCAAATCTTCCTGTTATTCACAAAAACTGCAAAACAAACAAACAAAAGCATAAACCCGCACTAAATGAAAAAAAAAAAGACATAAAAGACTACCTAAAATACCACCTAAACATGACAAAAACTAGACTCAACTGTTTGCTCTTTTTGTGTACTTTATATGAGACTATTGCCTTGTCCACCAAAATTGAGCTTTAATTGTTGATGGAAAAAAAGCCTTCAAGAAGAATGTATGGTTGAAAAGCAAGCATTGTTTGATGTTTCGTTTTTCTTTTAAGAATTTGGTACTTAAAGGGCAAAGCAACGACGAAGGTGGATGGTTTGGATTTTCTTATCATTTTGTTGGATTGTTACTATGATTCCACTTTGGATTTGGGATGAACTTCGAAGGATTTCTCAGTTAGAGTCTACCATTCTTACAAAATGAACTCGTGGTCGAATTCTTTCATAGATAGGGTGAATGATGTAGTGAGAATAGTCTATAAAGTTTATTGTGTGTCTTTATTCTAAAGTAGTCTAATTTGGTAGTTTATTTCTTTTATGTGCTTTATTTTATTATAATGTTATATATGTTAGTGGGTTATATAAGCTTGAGTGGAAATGTAATGGGACATATGATTGAGTATTGATATTTTGAAATAGATTATTGAGAGTGTTTTCTCCCATTTTGGGGGGTTTCCCTTTGTTGCCATGAATTTGACATGTCCTTAGGGGAATTCTCCCATTCCTTTATCTAAAGGGAGTACAGGAGCTGAATCTCATCTCATAAGCCCTACTTACAGGATGCTTGGCATACAACATCTAAGATCTGTAAAACTTTGGGCATATGATAGTATGATCCATTTGCCAAAAAAAAAAAAACCTAGTTTTGGGTTCATGATTGTAATGTCCCAAAATCCCTAATAAGGTTTAGGACCTTGATTAGGAGACCGGGATCGCCATAATTGATTTATATGCATATTTATGTGAATTATATTATTATATGATGATAAATGCATGCAAATGAGTCCATTTTTAATTATAAGGGCATTTTGGTAATTTGGCCCGTTGATGGTGTAATTTTGTATTTTCATGCATGTTGGTGAATTATGAATAATACCACATTATATGTGGATTTGTTCGAGCCATTCGGTATGAGACGATCTATGAATGCAAGTTATTGGTCTGGTCATAACGAGGTTAATTTCAGGGCTCGAGGTCAGTCTCAGGGTAATTTGAGGATTAGAACATTACCGGGAATTAATGGATAATGGGATATGATTTATTAGTATTTGAGGATATTGAGAATAACGAGAATTGGATGGTGTTAATTATGATTAACGAAATAGGCAGGAAATGACGATTTTGTCCTTGGTGGCTGTTTAGGGTTTTAATTAGGCTTAGGGGCAATATGGTCTTTTCACCCTAAGGTTATATTTAGCCATTAGAAGGCTGTAGAATTAGCAAAACAGAGCATCATCTTCTCCTTCAACCGATCATCATTTTCTCTTCCTTTTTCCTTTTGAATTTTGAAGTTCTTTTGAGGAACCAAGCTAGGGAACCAAGCCTTGAGGGTTTTGGGTTATGTTCTACCATTGAAGATGGTGTGATTATGAGATTGAGGTGAGTTTTTAACCATTAAAACTCTGGTTTTTTTCCCTATTTTCGTTTTGGTTTTTCAGCTGGACTTTCAAGTTGGATAATGTGAATTGATGGGAGTTTTTGGCAAGGGTTACTTGGGTTATGATGCCTAGGACTTGTGTATATGGTTTTTTGGGTTCATTTGGGAGTTTAATTGAGGTTTGGGAGCTTATTTTTCAGGTTAGAAATGGAAAAATCGAAGGAGGGAAAAACCAGGGTTAAAAACCCTGGTTGTAGCGCTACAGCGCCCATCCATGGGCGCTACAGCGCTAGCCAGGGTGTGTTTCACTCTGCCAAGGGCGCTGGGGCGCTAGGGGGTTAGCACTACAGTGCTACCCTACTTTTTCCAAATTCTTGTTTTGGGAACTTTTGAAGGTTTTTGGCTCGGGGTTTCAATTCCTAAGGCTCGGGATTGAATCTACTCACTGTTTGGGTACAATTCGGGGTCCCGGGAGTGAGGTTTAGGTCAAGAGCCTTTTCATTGTTGATTTCATTAATTGGAGGTTATATTTGGTTATGACTAGGTGGCCGCTAAGGGATTAAAGGATCGATCGTTCTCAAATGTTGTTCAATTGTTATTTCTCGCTTGAACCAAAGGTAAGAAAACTGCACCCAGTATGTGATGCATGAGAACACATGTGATTAGGGCATGACATGAATGTTCAATATGAGATTGTTCAGAGCTTGAGTCTCTGCATTTGTGCATGATCATAATTATGCTAGCAACTGTTAAGTAAGCATGTTGAATGCCCTACATTTGGATATTTGACATATGATATGTGCCTGGTTGCATTGCTTACTTGTGTATGGTACTGACCCATAAGTCAGAAATCGACAATGGTGTCGGTATTAACTGTGAAGCTGTGACTCACTAGTCAAGTTCGGCAGTAGTACTGAGCACTGGTCGTATGGTATTAGCTTAAGAGTCAAGAACGGTCTTAGCGTGTTTAACGCAAGCCGAAAAGATTAGATCTAATCAACATCAGCGTTGAATGACTCATCATGAGCATTAATGTCGGACCGAACTCAAGTTCGATGAAAACTAAAAGCGCTTGTCTAGCCTATGGCTAGTCACTTAGAGCCAGGGCCAGAAGGCCCAGGTGATTGCATCGTCACATGGCTATAGGTGTTGAGCCCACGTAGTGACTCACTCATCAATCACTCATCTGGTTTAAGTTAGTGACTTACTCATGAGTCACTCATCTGATTAGGGCTATAAGCCCCAGCATGGTTAACAAAACCTCAAAGTGTTAAATCACTCATCTGATTAGGGCTATACGCTCCAACATGGTTATCAGAACCTCAAAGTGTTAAATCACTCATTTGATTAGGGCTATATGCTCCAGCATGGTTATCAGAACCTCAAAGTGTTAAATCACTCATTTAATTATGATTGACTTGATAGTCATCCTTGCAGGAGGGCAGGATCCACAACCATCATTGTTTGGACTTATTTGCATGCATGAATAGGGCTACTATTGCTAGGCAAGCACATTATGATTTAGTAACATGTTATTACTGTTCATAAGCATATTGAGTTTTCTTGCTGAGCTTCGGCTCACGGGTGCTATGTGGTGCAGGTAAAGGCAAAAGAAAGCTGGACCATCCTTGAGTTGGAGAGCTTAGGTGACGATGTGTACATATGCGGCTGCTCAACCGCCACGGCCGAAGGTTGAAAGAGGAACTAGGGTTAAACCCTATTTTATGGCTTAGGTCGGCTAGTTGTAAATATTTTGTTGTAATTAACCTTTAAATTATATTTTTGGGATCCCAATGTATATAGTAAACGTTTTAGTGAAACGTTGTATCTTAACCAAAAAATTTAACCCTAAACTATTAATCATACTTAGTTACACGATTATGGCCAAATGACTCGATTAACGAGTTTAGCATTGTTTAAAATGTACACCATAATGGTCCCTGGAGTTTAGGGCGTTACAATGATGAAATTGAATGACTTGTTTTTCAGCCTTTGTCAAATAATACTAGTTTTTACCACTATAATTTCTCATACCTTATATGTCAATTATTTTTATTATTATGTGTAGATATTTTTTAAATTTCCCATTGTTTTAGTAATTATTAAATGGAGTATATCTCAATTATAAACTAGAATACAAATCTAAACAAGACTTTAAACAACCACTTATGTGCATGTTTGGGTCCTCCGTAGGTAATCCACCAAACCGAACGGTGGACAGGACCATTTGTAGTGATCTCAAAATTGTTAGCGACAACTGTGGGGTGTCTAATGCATAAATGCACTCCAGTAACAGTAGGGAGTCCATAATCTCTTAAAGTTCTTGCCTCTTGTTCAGTAGGGACCTCAACAACTGCTGCCCCTTCGACATTATTTACTGCATTCTCTTGGTTTGCAGCCATCCTTGCCTCCAACCTCTTATTCTTCTGATTTTGTCTACAGGTTCTCTCAATTTCAGGATTCACCCACTTTTACAAAAATTACATAATAGGTCGGTTAAAAACTGACTTCCCATGTAGTGACTTATGATATAAAAATATGGTAGGTCAGTTGGCGCCAAACCGATCTCTGGTGTAAGATATGGTAGGTCGGTTGCACACCGACCTCTGTTGTAAAATAGGGTAAGTCAGTTGCAAACCGACATCTGGTGTAAATCATGATAGGTCAGTGTGACACACCAACTTCAAGTGTAAAACAGGGTAAGTCGGTTCCCAACCGACTTATTGTGTAGACATCTATTGTCAATTTTAGTAGAACCGACATATGGTATTTTTTATTTTTCATTAAAAGTGTATTATGCCAAAACAAATCCTGCTTTTTATACAAAAAAAACTGAACAAAACAACTCATATATCACAGTAATATAAAATACTAGAATTTGAATTAAATATCCAAAATAATGATGAGTTTTAAGTTAATTACAAAATTACTCATATAAGCATTGTAAACTATAGTTAGACAACAAAAGTGTGTGTATCTCCAAGAAAGTCTAAGTTAACAAAAGTGAGTAGACCTATGTAGTGCTCATCAAATCCATAACGCATTGTGCCCATTCTTCACGTACTTCATTGATCTCATCCTTTGTGTAAGAGTTCTTCCCGCCACTTCTACACTCTGGAATGCCCATTCTTCACATACTTCTTTCTTGTTTCTGCACTTCAATAATTAGAGAAGAAATTTACTCTGTGAGAAAAGTAAGAATATGCTAATGCATAAAGAGAAAAAAGACTTACCCAACTGAAGTATCAAAATATCCACACAAGTACTTTCTTAAGTCTCCATAATTGGAATTCGCAAACAATAGCTGTTGTGTTTCTCTATTACCACTTGAGTATATGTACACCTTAAACAAGAGAAACATCATGATTAAGCACTGTATTAATATTTTTCGTATTACGATAAGAAATTTCTTTAAATGCTATAGAGTAGATCTTGATCAGATAATACTAGAAACCTGTATAGATAACACCATATACACTACTACTGATACTAGTGACAATGATCATATAATTGTATAGTGTGTGTATGTCACAAATATAATTGCATAATTTTTCCTGAAACACCAATATTGTGTGCTCTTTGGGGTAACTGAACTATAATTGTTAATAGTTGATTGATGAAATTTACAATGCAAACTGACAAAAACCATTTATTATTACTTTAAAAGACATTTTCTTATTAAAATAAGTAAATTTGGTTTTGTTGTACATTTCCTTAATTAAAAAGAAAAAGAAACAAATTTTCCTTGACAAAATAAGAAAAGGGAAAATGAGAGAAAGTGAAAGAACTGTGAGTCTGAATTTCTATACCTTAAATCCCAAAGCATGCCATCTTTCAAGTGCTTTTGCAACATCTTCAAATAAAATACCCACCAACTGATTGCTTTGGAACCCAATTTTCCATATGTGTTCTTGCACATCAAGTGTTTATTGAGAACTATAGCCCAAAAGAACATTACAATTTACAAGCAAACTCTATGCAACTTACTTGCAGTTGTCTCAGGGAAGGAAAAATTTTGTTGGCCCGAGTCATTGCTTCTATGTTAGCAACTAAAGAAGCAATAACCAAGTCTTTCCCAACATAGTCTGAAGGGATGGGCAAATCATTCTCAATCTGCCAGGGTAAAAGAAAACTTATTTTCACCTCAAATTTCACCGGACATAGTATCTCTCTTCCTCTTCCCAAACTCTAAAACTTACTCTCCTCTCCCCGGGCCCTCAAGAAATAGAGGGAAATAAAAAGGAAAGTGAAGGTAAGGTAAGGAGATCTAAAAAAAATACTTGTTAGATAGTTTAACATTTCAAAAACTGAAGAATCTTACTTGCGAACATAGCAACTTAATATCCTTCTAGGTTTCTTCGCTATCATAAGTTGCAGCCAAATGTTTTCCCACATTATCATGGGCATAAGGTAAGAGGACATCCGTAACAAATGATATAGAAATTACAGTCCCTTCAATATCAAGAAGTACACAATGCTGCACCATTTCGCAGAACATTATAAGAGAAAAGATATACAACAAAAGACAATCTAAAAAATATAATGATAATAATAAACTTCTATCAATAAAGAGACATTAGTTTGAGAAATTTAACAAGAGCTATAATGAACTCTGAATGGAATTATATTACTTCTTTGAGTTAGAGAACACCATGAATTTACTTGGGAGAGCTCAATCATGTAATCTGAACTCCGGAACCCTGTCTTCAGAGCTCTGTTGAAATTCCCATTACATTCCTAAGATCCATTGGAATTGTGAAGAGGACCATGATTAGCGGATTATCATCATTTGCCACATGTCCAAAACACTTTTATGAAAATAAATCATTTTGTATATTTTCTTACGAAGAAATTTGTTTAACACAAATAATATTTAAAATATAATATAAGAAATTATTAGTATAAATATACTATACGAATTTATACAAATGTGAATAATAAGTTAGATTCTCCATAATCAAATTTGGAGATAATTAAATCAATCGATACTTAAAGTGATCAAGGTCACATTACTAAAAAAATGCAAATTACAAGGGACGAATGCAATTTTAAATAGTTGAGAGGCATAATAATAATATATGCTTATAATTTCTTTAGTTCAACAGAATATTCTCCCCTGTACTGATTATTTATATATAAAAATACTATGACTAATGCAAGGGAATATGAACGAATAATTGAACATATAATTAAGATTAATTGTGCGCACCACGCACAATAATGAACAGCTCATACAATGCAAAATCTTTTTTTTCCTCTACTTCAAAGGATTCCTCTGACTTCTTAACCATGTATAATTAATTTAATTCTTATCATTTTATTTAGAATAACATATCAACCAATTACCTATCCATGCAAACAAAAAGTCAACCAGAGATTATAATTGAGAGATCTTATAAAATTAAGCATTTACCATGGTTTGCTACTCAGGCCAGCTCTCATGGCTTCCGGCAAAGACCAAAGACACAACCAGCAGGAGTCAACCAAGGAAGCGTTGTCAGCAGCTGATGTTCTTGTCCCGTCCCTTGCAAACGATGTCGCTTTAAACTGCCTTGCCCGAGTACCAAGATGGCATCACATGCAAGGGAAGATGGCATCAAAAGTGTTTGGGGTAGGCACTGATCTGCAAAACACAATTTATAACAGTCTCAACAGGCAAAAATATTTAATAATCTGCTACTTATTGAATAAGACAACTTCTTTTTATAGCCAAAATACTCACTCTCTCATTCTATTCAACATATGGTCCATGAGAATTTCATTTGCCCAAGCAAGTCTCCACACATAATATGATCTTAGTTTCATCCATCACGGTAAAGTACCCAATCATAATTTAAAATCATTCCATTAGTGCATATAAAAAGTATTCGCAAGATATTGGTATTAACATAGAACAAAATTATTTGCACAGTTGTGACAGAAGAAAGAGTACAACTTCAACAAGAGACTCCATGAGCTCCACTACATGTGCAGTGTTCTCAATTATCGGGACCACAAGTTCATCATGATAACCATGTCCTTGAATTCTTTTTATCATCTCCATATGTGTGACCTGAAAATTTCCTGCAGATATCAGAAAATGATGTATAACTTGAAAATGGACTGCAAATGGATTGATCACTGTTACAAAGCATGCAAGAGGTAACTCGAAGCTCCTTTGAGAATGGATTTATCATTGTTGCAATACAAGATTCCATCCCATGAATGTGAACAACAACTCCTGCATTACACATCTCAGCAAACGAACAAGAAAAAAAATGAACTAAGAAAAAGTACTTGAGCCTGAATACGAAGTTGAAGATCTCATCTTGGTCAGAAAATTACTAATCAAAATTAAATAACTTTTTTTAATAAATACAGAAAATTAAGTTGGTGAAAAACAAAGGTATAAAACCATAGAATAAACAAACCAGAAAGAGCATCTGACATATAATAAAGAAAACAGAAATAACATCTATCATAAAATCTTGCCGATAAAGAACGAGCCGGAAAATTTCGCTGTAAAAATTCAGGCAACCCCCGACTCCCACTTATATATGATATATATATATATATATGAAGAGACAGACCTGGCCCTATTATATACGAAGAGAATGATCAGTACGCAGTGAGAGAAACGGTGAACGACGGAAGGAGCTGCTGCTGAAGTTGACGAGGGTTGTTGTCACGACCGGAGTTGAGGTGGGAGAGTCGCTGTCGTGACTGGAGTTGAGGAGGGAGGGTCCTTTGGGTCGTTGGCGGAATGAAGAAGAAGAAGAAGAAAAAGAAATGTCGCGGGTGTACAGTAAAGAAGAAGACACGGGATAATTAGGGTGTGATTGGTTCATGATTGGAAGATTGGAAAACTGTATTTTTGAAAAGTGGATTCTGAAATGAAAATCTGAATATAGTGACTAAAAACATGTTTTTGAAAATGTGATTGGTTCTATGTCAGTAAACTGTTTTTGAGTTTTAAAAAATTAAATTTGTGATTGGTATTAAATTTGAAAATATAATAGAAACTAAAATATGTGGGATTTTGGAAAATAATTTTACAAAACTGAGAAAACAAGTTTTTCTCGTTTTCTAAATTATAACACAATATTAAAATTTTGATTAGGATACAGTTTTCAAAAACATCATACCAATCATATATTTTAGTGGGTTCACTCATTTTGAGTTTTTGAAAACATAAAATCAAATCTAAATCTCAAACCAATCACACCCTAAAATAAATTTGGCTTTTATTTTCAATGGCCTAATTTTTACCTGATAAGTCGGCCATTAGAAATTTGCTTATAATGTAATAAGTCTCTTCTAAAGCGGATCTATGATGTCACATGATAAAAGAAAAATTTACGCCACAAGTCGTTTGTAGCATAACCAACCTATCATGTCACATATTAAGTCATTTCTCACACAACCGACCTATTATGTCACATGATAAGTCATTTCTCACACAATCGACCTACCATGTCACATAAGAAGTCATTTCCCACACAACTGACCTATCATGTCATTTAAAAAATTATTAAAGAGATACTCCAAATTATTTTATAAATTTTTTTTTATTTTAAATTATAAATATTATTAAATAAAAATATTATCTTGTTTATAAAAATAAAATAAAATTTTTAATTACAAATAATTTATTAATTTATTTATCTTTAAAAAATTATAATATATGTAATATTAATAAGTATATATATTTTATACTTATTTCATACCCAAATAAATTATATATATGTATTGTTTAAATAAATTAATATATTTTAAAATTTCAATAATATAAAACAAATTAAAGTATCTTTAATAATATATTTTTATAATGACATGGTAGGTCGGTTCTACACAACCAACCTAACATGTCACATAAGAAGTCATTTCCCACACAACCGACCTACCATGTCATCTAAAAAATTATTAAAGAGATACTCTAAATTATTTTATAAAGTTTTTGTATTTTAAATTATAAATACTATTAAATTAAAATATTTTCTTGTTTATAAAAAATTAAATTAATTTGTTTTAATTACAAATAATTTATTAATTTATTTATATTTTAAAAATTATAATATATGTAATATTAATAAGTATATTATTTTATACTTATTTCATATTGAAATAATTATATATATGTATTGTTTAAATAAATTAATATATTTAAAATTCAAATAATGTAAAATTTATATTTGTTAATATTACATTATAATTATATTTTATAAATAAAAAATATTTTAATTTAATAATATTTATAATTTAAAATAAATAAATAAATAACAATTTGATAAAAGAGTAGTGTCTTAAATAATTTTTTAAAAGACATGTTTGTTCGATTCTGTGTCATTACACAAATATATTGTTAAAGATACTCTAATTTGTTTTTACATTATTAAAATTTTAAAATATATTAATTTAATTTAATTCATTTATTTATTTATACTTCAAAACACTATAATGTAATATTAATAAATATAAATTTATTACAATCATTTCATACACTAATAGCTTACATATAGATATATATAGTGTTATACCCAAAAATTGGAGATTAATGGCATGGCAATAAAGATGACAAAATGCATCCTAGGAGGCTAAAGATAGTGATCCTAGGAGAACCCAAGGATGAGGTCCGAGGAGAACTCAAGAAAGTGGTCTTAGGAGACCCAAGGAGAAAGTGGTCCTAGGAGGCCCCAAGGAGTATGTGGTCATAGGAGACCCCAAGGGTGTGTCTGAGGTAAGCCTCCCAAGGTTTCCTAAGTGTTGGCTCAAAAGTGTCCAAGGTAAGTAGCTAAAGAGGAGGAGTCCCATGCAAGTCAAAAATGGAGACTTAGATTTTGACAAGGAGAGCCTACACAATGTCCGATCGGACATAGTTGGGAGATGCTAAAGGAGAGTGCCTCAGACTTGTCCAAGGTGAGATGCCAAGGAGGATGCCTCGGACCACCTTGGTCCGAGGAGAGCCAAGCTTGTATCACCTTGGTCCAAGGAAAGCTTGAAGGAGTAATCAACATGCATGTGAGACTACGTCAAAATCCCCGAAACGACTTCAGCAAGAGTTGGTCTAAGCATCCAGGAATCTCTCATTCTTCCCACAAATAGGGAGTTTGTTACATTTTGAATTTTGAATGTTTCTTTGTAATTTAAATGTAATAAATATAATAAAATATCCCTATCTAAAGGGGATATCAGTTGAGTATCCCAGGCCTATAAATAGAGGGCTGATGGATGAGAGAGGGGCTTCTTCTGCTTCTTCTTTCTAGAGAGAGAACATTGAGTCTGTGTATTTTGGAGAGAGAAAGTGCTGAAATAAGAGAGAATTCTTGTATTTTTCCAATCTGTACTGAAGAAACTCAGTTGGCTCAGTCCATCTGATCTTGAGTACGGATCTATAAATCATAACTCTAAGTGGATTAGGCTATTACCGACAATCGGGGCTGAACCACTATAAAAATCTCTTGTGTTATTTACTTTTCTTGTTTAAACCGTCTGTGTCGTTTTTATTTCTCTTGAAGACTTGTCGTATTTGACATTCTCACGTCGTTGGCTAAAAACGCAGTCAACATATAGTTTAAATAAATTAATATATTTTAAAATTCTTATAATGAGACATGATATGTCGGTTCACATAGTAGCAACCTACCATGTCAGCAAGGTAGGACACGGTAGGTCGATCCACACAGAGCTGACCTACCATGACAACATGGTAAGTCAGTTTTGCATGAACCGACCTATTATTTCTTCTACAAGCATGGGAGGTCGGTTCACACAGAACCGACCTCCCATGCTTACTTGGACATACATGATAGGTCGGTTCTATGTAAACCGACTTATGAACATGTGTTAAGTCAGTTTAAGGAGAACCGACCTTTCATGTCTGATGGCTGATGTCCAAATTGTAGTAGTGACCGGTAATATCTTAGCTGTTTTACCTTGTCACATACACCAAAACTACCTGAGATAAGAGAATTAAGACACCAACCAAGTTAGAATTATAAAAAGAAAAACAATCAAATTAGAACAGAAAATAATTATTTTTTTATCAATAAAACAATCCCTGGCAACGACACCAAAAACTTGTTGCAAAAATTCCAATGTGAAAGTATACACAATCGTAGACAAGTAATAATAGAAATAAGTAGAGTATTGTCCCACAAAGATTGTAATTAACTACCAATAATTAACTTCCCAATTCTATTTGGCTGATAAAACTTATATTCAAGAATAGCAAGAACAGAAACAAGAATTGATAAAATTAACAATTAACAAATAAAAGCAAAATTAATTCATTGGATAAAAACCTAGGGTATTTAATTTCATCATCTATCCACTTTATTATTTCATCAATACAATTTCCATTATTTTTTCTTTTTTTGTGGTAGCAGATTTACCAAAGCAATCTATATTCTTATTAAGATATATAAATTTCTCAATCTATATGCGAATTATCTACATATTTGTGATAAATTCCAAACATAAGGCAAGCATTAAGAATAAAAATCCTAAAAGCTACACAAACCATATATGTACTCTCATCCTATTTCAAATTCTATGTCTATTCAACTATAGCATATTTAACTCTCACCTCTCAGATTTTGAATTAAATTCATAAGTAATGCAAATAACAATATCAAATTATTCACATTCATTAAGCACAAAATTAAATAGATCACAATGAAGAAAAATAAATCATAGAGATTGCATTAACTAATAATAAAGTATCAAGATACTACATTAAAACCCTAGAACATAAAACATCAATTGATTCATAAAATAACATAGAAAAATAAATTAAAGAAGAAAAGAAGAAGAACTCTTGATGAATTCCCCAATCTTGATCTCCAAATTCCTCTTGTTCTCCAGCGGCCAGAAATGATTTGAATCGCTCATAATTATGTTTTTATAATAACCCTAGCGATTCCCTATGAAAAGACCATTTTGCCCTCATAAAAATAGGGTTTCATTGGTTGTACGGACTCAAGCGTCGCGACTCAGAAATCAGGTGCCGCGACGCCCTTGCGATATGCCCAAAACTAATTCGCCTCTGACTTCGACAGTGCCGCGACTCGACATTCAAGAGTCATGCCCCAAAATGGTGCTTTTTTTTCCTAGCGCTGCGGCGCACCTCCAAGGGCCGCAACTCCATCGTTTCCAGAAAATGGCCATCTCTGTTTATCCTCGAGCCGCGACTCTTCATCCAAGCCCCACGGCTCAAAATACTTTTTTCTTCTTCACATAATTCAACATTTTTAATGTCAAATTGCATTTCATCATCTCCTGAAGTTTATGAGGTTTCTTGTCACAATAACTTTGATAGAACAATCATATTTATCATCATTTTAGCTCGCTTTTTCACCAATTTCGTGTCTAACCACATATTCGTCGCTTAAGATTGAAAAACATAAACAAAACAAGCATAACACTGCATAAAACAACATAAAAGACTAAAAACATACCCAAAACACAGTCTAAAATAACACTAAAATATACCTAACAATGACCTTTAGTAAAGCCTGGGGGCAAAAATATTTTAATCAGATTCGTATTTAGTGGACTATTTTTAACCATTTGATAAACACACATAATATGTATTTTTTAAAACATAGGATTCATTGTAGAATTAATTTTAAACACATAAACCCAAAGTAGTATTATTAAGACAATGTTGTCTTTTTTGTAAAAAAAAAGGTTATTTGCAGCAAAACCCTATTCCGTTAATAGTTTGTTGCAAGTTACCATTTTTAGGTGTTAAATGACATGTAAGCAAGTTAAGTACCAACTAAGATGCACGTGACAACACTTTATAGGGGCACATGTCAAAAAATTAATTATTATTTTTTTAAATAATAAATTTAATTAATGAAAAAACTAGAAAAAAATAAATTTAAAAACTTTTTTCAATTTGAAGTTTTGTTTAATTTTAAGTATGTATTATTATTTTAAAACATTAAATTAATAGAAAAAAATAATTAAAACACTAAAACAAAACTTAAAATAGAAAAAATAAATTAAAAACTTTTTTCAATTTTAAGTTTTGTTTAATTTTAATTGTTTATTATTATTATTATATTAAAACATTAAAATAATAGAAAAAAATTAATTAAAATACTAAAATAAAACTTAAAATACAAAAATATAAATTTAGAAACTTTTTTCAAAACTTAAATTTATCATAAAAAAGTTTTAAAATTTATTCCCTTCAAAATTTAAATTTATTTGAAAAAAGTTCTTAATTTTTTTTATTTTAAGTTGTTTTAATTATTTTTTCTAATTCTTTAATGTTTTAAAATAATAATACATGATTAAAATTAAATAAAAAATTAAATTGAAAAAAATTAAAACTTATATTTTTTTAATTAAATTTTTTTTTTTAAAAATTTAATTAATTTTTGACATGTGACCTATAAAGTGTTGACAATTATATCTTAATTGGCTTTTAACTAGGGGTGAACATTTGACCCGAAAAACCCGCCCGACCCGCAGCCCGAAAACCCGTTTTTTGGGAAAACCCGTCAAAATCGGGTGAAATCCGACCCGAACCCGACAAAAGTCGGGTCGGGTTCGGGTTTGAAAATTTGTTAGCCTCGGGTTCGGGTTCAAACCCGAAATCCGAAAAAAAAATGGTATTTTCGAAAAAAATGGTATTTTTGAAAAAAAGTGTAAAAAAATGGTATTTTTGCAAATTTTAGCTTTTCGGCCCAAAACCCAATAGGCTCAGCCCAACCCAAAATCAAACCTGAAATCTGAAAAAAAAATGGTATATTTGAAAAAAATGGTATTTTTGAAAAAAAAGTGTAAAAAAATGGCATTTTTGCAAATCTGTGATTTTCGGCCCAAAATCACAAATGGCCCAGAAAACCCGAAATTACACCCGAACCCGAGTGAACCCGAACCCGAAAAAACCCGAAAATTTCGGATCGGTTTCGGTACCATTTTTCTTAACCCGAAACCCGCAAAACCCGAACCCGATGAGCCCGAAACCCGAAAATCCGACCCGTGTGCACCCCTACTTTTAACTTGTAACAAACCATTAACTAAAACGGGTTTTGCTACCAAAATATTTGATTAGGGATTGTCACAATTTTTGTAAAAGAATAGGGATTTTTGCTGCAAATTTCCTAAAAAAAAAAAAAAAAAAAGACGTCGTGTTTCACTACAGTCGTTTTGGCCTTTGTTGTTTTAAATCGGTGTCGTTTATTCTTATAAATCGTCGTTCTCTATCTTGATATTGCTTTTGTCGTATGGGCGTCTCTCTTTTACTTCGTCGTTTCAGTACCTTAACCCCTGCAATTCTGGGTTTGCTGCCTGGTAGTTACTGCAAACTCTTAGCGCCATTGACCACACGAAGATGCCTATCAAATGGTAAAGGCTTTTCAAAATCATCGTTATTTTTCTATATTAGCATTCGCATACAATCTGTTATGTATTTCAATTTGACAATTTACTCAATTTGGGGATTGGTGGCATTTTAGGGTTTTGCACTGGCAACCCGATGTAGGGACAACAGCGAGTGGTCAAATAGTGAATGAAGTAACACAATGTGTCGAGAGCATGAATGGCGTCAAAGATGGCAGGTGGAAAGCCACTCTCACTTTTTACAAGCCTATGCTTCGAGGTTTAAGTTTACATTTTCATAATTTGATTAAATTCTTCTTCTGGATGTGAATATAAATGGTGAATATTCCATAAACAAACACCTTTTTTTTGGGCCAGACCAGGCTTTACTTCCCGAGTTCCCTCGAGATTTTATGGGGATTTCGCTGCCGGAGCAACCCAACAAGTACTATTTCATAATTCGTGGGCAGCGTTTAGTTCTCGAGGCCGATTCTACTATTCAGACAATAATGGATAAATTGCAGTCATACAAATCGAGGGTCTCTCTTAATTTTGAGGTTTTGTGATTTGATTTTGTTGGTGATGATTAAGTTTTTACTTTTTGTGCTTTATAATTTTTTTTAATATATATTTGAGTGTATGTTTTCTCTTGTTTTTGCAGGGGAATCAGTACCAACTTGGAGACTTCCAATTGAGGGTGGGGAAAGTTTCACCTGCTCATTCTGAAACTTTGAGAGGAATAGTGATGGAGGTACTTGTTCATGAACTTTTCAATCCAGATCGTTTGAAGTACACTGCTAGATTGCTTATGCATCTGTTTCGGCATTCATATTGTGTCACATGCTAACAGTTTTTGAATCCTTTTTTATTTGAAATACCATATTTGGGTGATAAATTGTGTTTGAGTTCTTCAGTAAACATGATCTTCACAAAACTATCATTGTAGTTGGTGTGCTTATTTTCACATTTGAACGAGTTCGCAAGAATTCATTTGAGCCCTAGGATGGACCTTTTTGTTGTTCTTTTGACACAGTTATTATGTCACATTTGCAGAATGCCATATATTGTGGTTCTGAATAAACCTGTGGGAAGTATTCAGCTTAGCAGCTGCGTATCCTCACTCAGTAGAATTAGTTAATGTTAACTTCTGATGTAGGTTTCTTAGGTAGCTGATAGACCACCAATACGGTACACTTATGCTAGTCGAGCTGGTAATTAATGGGCAGATTTGGGGATTAGTTAATTATGGGAGTTTGTGATTTTATTTACTTGCTGGTTTCTATTTTGGGTTCTGTTTTGTTTGGTAAGTTTAGGGAAATAAATGAGATGAGAATGAAGGGTTAGGACAAGCTTGGGTTATTGTAATTGAGCTCTAGGCTGGAGAGAAACCAGGTCTCTCGAATATCCTGGACTGTTTTTCTGATATTTCAATTAAGTTTTCTCCCTATTTTCCTCAGTTTTGCTCCTGTGTTCTTATGTTTGTTTCTGCTTTCTTTAGAACCACTACTGTCGTGTATCAATAGCTTAATTAAGTGTTATCTCCTTTCAGTCCAACAAGTCAAGTGCCACTCCTAAGCTCTGATTCTTATCAATTATGTAGTTTGATTTCTTCGTGACCATACCATGCGGCATGCCTGCACTGCTAACTTAATGTGTTTTCTACTACTTTGAGTTAAAATGTTCAGAATCAGGGTTTAATAGACTTGGAGTTGGAAATGGAAATGTAACAAGGGGAGTACTAGGCTGGTAGCTATTGTTTCTCTCTACATTGTCAGCAGCAGGATATAACATATTAATATATTATAAATACTTAAAAGAAGGAGCTTTTTCAAGTTTATTGTCAAACCTTGGTCATTTTCCGGCAAACAATTTATTCATTTTTAATCTTCTCTTTTCTAAAAATATTTAAATCTTGTGATTTTGGATTGTATTTGCAATGAAAAGTTACATGGCTATTGCAGCTGGAGTACCTCCCAATCTCTTCAATTGAAAAAGCCAGGCAGATGATGGACGGTTTCCTCGGTCTATGGCAGGAAGCTGTGTCAAAAAGATCACTACCAGGCCAATTCATGCATATAGAACCAAATTTCACCGAGTTTGGGCTCGGAGACTATTATACCTCGCAACATACAGCCGTCCAATATGCCATTGTTGTAGCTCAAGTAATAGCAACAGTACAAGCAGGACAAGCGGTGAGAAATTAGGAAATGCTTTTTTTCAAAGAAATGAAACCCGTTTTATATATTAGAAACTGTCTTTTGGCATGATATATGTTTTATTTCAATGAAGTAAACATTCCACACCAGGTTTATTGTATATGCTAATTTTGGAGGGAAGAAACTAAGGGACTAATCGTTTACCAATATCCTCTATGCCTCAAATGATTAATGCTGAACTTTCCCTTTCAGTCAATTTGAACTGTATATATAAGCTACAAAAAAGACAGTGTAATAAGCCATATAAAATTTTCGAGTCAATTTATAAAACAATATGAAAAGTTTAGAGACGGAATTCCTAGATTGCCACTTCCCCTAAATTTTCACCTTTGGGATAACAATTTTGTTGGCATAGCTTATTATTATTCTCTTTTATGTAATTCAATCAGTTTTTTTTTATTTTAATTTTCAGTCTCTTATTCTTTTAGCTTGAACTGTTAGAAAATATGTATAAAACAAAAAGAGAATATGTGGGGAGGTTTGTTTAGGTGTTGAACACGATATGTGAAATTTTATGATATAAAAATATTGTTTGTATATTTAAAATTTTGATTTATTAGTTGTGTTCTAGTTAAAACAAGAGAAATTCAAGGAAAGTTATTTGAGTGTTTATAAAATGAGATTTTAGTTTTTTTTTTAATTTCTAATAAATAATCAATCAAGTTTTTGGGTGAGTAAATCATATTGTTTTTTTTTGGCAATGAATTGAAAAAAATATATAATGTCATACAACCTAAAATGATTAAAAATTTCGAAAAAAATCAGATAAATCTATTCAAACAAGTTGTGAATTATCTTAAGAGCATGCATATCTAATTATCTACAACATGTACTGAAAGTCCCAAAAAGAAAAGTTAATTCAACATCACACATTCTATTAGATCATTGAGAAACAATATAGAAAAATAAAGTAAAACCTAATAAATAGATATATAAATTAAAATATATTAATGATGCATACTGCAACAGGAAGTTCCTCCATAGTCACTCAAATTTTAATAACTCAACAAAACGATAAACATAACAAAACAAAATACATAAACCAATAATAACTAATATAAGGTTAGATTCGATCAACTTTGCTCCAATTAAGTTATACAAATGCAAACAAAGATATTTGACATATAAAGTCAAAGGAATATAAGATCTCCGACCTGCAATAAATCGACAAGAAGATCTGTAAAAATACAGCATTTAAGGCAAAGGGCACTATCAAAACACCAAAATCTAGATGTAAAAATAATAAATTATAAACACCCCTGGTGCAACAGAAAAACAACTACGAAACAAAAGTTGCAAGGTAAATTGAATTAGGAAATCTGAAGAAAAAAACTATCAATAAATCAGTCAGAAAACTCATGAATTAGCTGAAGAAAATAAATAAACACATAGCACATTATTAACAAGTAACTGAACATATACAAAGTGAAAGAACCTGTTAATCACGACAGTATCATTTAAAGCAAACAAAACTACCAAATTATGAAACATAGAACACTGAGAACATCAATCAAAAATCATGATTTGGAGTTGATAAACATATATATATATTTAAGCAAACCATAATGTCAAATTATAAGTTCGATGGACATCCTCTAAAAGCAACACCCACTGTTTTATATAGCCTCTCGAGGAACACGATAATGCTTTGTGTATACGTTTTTCAAGACTATTGGAATAATTTTGTATTTCAAAATGTGTACAATAGTTATTTATTTAAAAAATATATGGATCTTTGAAACGAAAAATGGGCTAAAAAGAAGAGATCGAATCTTTAAAACAGAGAGAAAATCAACAATATCATACTTATAAGTACTATTTTACCAAGAAAATGGTAGTTTTAGAATTCATAAATAAATTGAAGAACTAAAAATACTAATCGAGACAATGAATAGCGTGAAAAAAAGCAATAAAAACCTTAAGTTATTGAACTATTCTATAGAAACAAATAAATTAAGACCTCATATATAAACTTTTAGAATGTTAGATTAGTAAATAAAGAGAATAACTCCTAACAAAAACTGAATACGTTGCTCAAAGAAATGATTCCCATAAAAAACATAGGCCAAAGTTTAGATGGGAGATTAAAGAGAGGCATACCTTTTACTTTTAAAATTAGTAATCAAAGAAAGGATTGAAAGAGAGATATTACATAGATGCTCTTATGCTTGTTCTTACATAGAGAGGCAGAAAGAGCTTCAATATATAGATAAGATTAAGTTAAATTAATTTTGAGGGTTTAGTTATTTTTTTTTGTTATTGTTATAATATTGTCTAAAGTAGGCTTTCGTACTTTTCTCTTTCGTTAATTTTGTGTTTTAATTTTAAGTAAAATGATAACACTTTGTTAATAATTACTAAAATCTCATTTTAAATACACTCAAATAACTTCATTTGTTTTGAAATGGTAATTGAATCACCATAGATTGAAATGACGAATTTAGAAAAATAAACGTATCATTTTCATCCAAATAGTTTACTATCAAGTCAAAATATATGCAAATTAATTCATTAGTCGTTTAATGTCTAGATCCATTTTCTTTAGCGACGGTTGAAATACATGATGTTGTTAGATGTAATATTAAGTTTCTATTTTGAAGTGAAGAAAAGTTAGTTTTAATAATCAAATTGACACTGTTTAATGTTTGAATGAGTTATAATTATATTTTTTTAATTCAGTAATGACATAAGGGATAAAATAATATTACTCTTTTTTTATATAACCAAAAATAAATTATTTAACTGTTACAAAATAATTGACAACACAAATTTATGGCTAACATATATTTTTCAGCATTACTAGGTATAAACAACGTGTAATGCAGGTTTATTTAATTTTATTTAAAAATTATTATAATTTTTAATTATTATTTAAATTTTAAATAAATAAACAATATCATATATTATAAAAGAATGATACAAACATATTTTTAAAAAATTAAGCTAAAATATTTTTCTATAGTTTTAAAAGAAATAAATAATAACACAATTTTTATTTAAAAAAATCGTTAAACTAAGAATCCGTTAAATACACATTTTTTACATATAAAAATATAATGCATTATAGTTTTAAAGTAAATTATTTGATGTTGTTTATTAGTTTTAAATTTAGTGTTTATAATCTTGACAAAAAAAAAATTTAGTGTTCATAATAATTTAAATTTTGGTATTTTTTATGTTTTGATTTATATATTATATATGGTAATTTTAATTTTAAAATTAATTTTTTTTCTAATTTTCTTTTAGAAAAAATATTCAATATAATAAAATATTAAGAAATTCTAAATTAAATGTATGAATTTAAAAAGTTTATTTATCAAATTTAATTATTTAATTAAAAAAAATTAAAACGAACAAAATTTATATATAAATATATATTAATGGCTAAAGTAATTAAAATAAGTAATTTCTTATTAAAAATCTTAATGACAAAATAAGAAAGATGTATATTTATGTCTAATGTCATTATTACATATATGTTTGGATAAATAAAATATATTAAATGAAAAAATAAATAATTAATAAAAGAAAAATAAATAAATTTAAACACAAATATTTATTATTTTTTTATTTTCAATTTATTTATCTTATTTAGATAGTTTTTATTTTTTTATTTTATTTAGATAATTTTAAAATTAATGGTGTTAAAAAAACAATAAAAAAATGTTAAATTTAACAGAAATAATAATTTTTGTTAAACTCACATTTATAATATATACAAATTTTATCATATAAAATTAAATTTATTGTACAAATGATTAAAAACATAGATGTAATTAATTAGTAGAAAATGAGATTTGTTATTATTTTTGTATGAGAAAATATATTAAATTTTCAAAAATAAAAACACAGAAGTTATAACAATTGAATTTTGGATTTTTAGCGTGAATACAATTGATTTTTTGAGATTTCTTTAAATTTTTTTGCCAATTCAATTATGAGATTTAAAAACATTAAATTGAATATTTTTTTTCCTGTTTTTTTAAGAAATTAATATTTTTTAACGAAACAAATAAATTTCTAAAAAAAAAACCCTAGAATTGATTTGATGATTTTGTAATTTTAAAGTCTTGGCGAATTTTTGGGAGTGAGTGTGATGTGAGTGACTTCAGTAGTTGAGTTGAGAGGATGAGAGTTGAGACATGTCGTTTAACGAATAGATGTCGCTGATGGGATAGCCGAAGCGCACGCGCATGCATAAGATGCCATCTTTCAAACGCGGCACATGACGGCGGGTACTTACTTGAAAGAGTCTTAGGTAACACTTGTATAAATACTCAATGCAGCGCAATAGGCCGCTTTGCGTTCTCTCAAACTCTACTGCTCCTCTTTCTTGGGATCACTCTGCTTCAACAAACATAATCTAAGGTAAACTTCCTATGTTTCTCTGTGCTTTTCCTTATCATCGCCGCTTATGATTTTGTATTAACTTCATTTTTATGAAAACGAAGAAATAAGAAGAAAGAAATCATGGAAAGATTCTTTCTAAGTCAGTGACTTATCCCAAATCGATGTTTGTGGGATTGTTTTGAATATTGTAATCAGATTCGATCAAGTTGTTGTTGTATTCTATGTTATGGGGCTTTTTTTTGTTTTTGTTTTGTCTGCCCAGTGTTCTATGGATGGTTAGTGCTTCCAATGGTTGGTTTTTTATTCACTTAAGACCCCACCGATCAAACCCTGTTGCAGATAATCATAATTCTGCAGCTTTTGATAATATGTTTTTTCTTACTCTTTCAAAGTGTTGGGACTTTTACGCTTCGTGAATGCAAGCGCCATTGTTTTCTGGGTGTTTTTGATGATTGTTGTAATGTGTGTTATTCGTAAAAGAAACGATAAAAGAATAGACTTAGCAATGCTTTTGACTGCTGATTTACAACTCAAGAAAATTTCATATAGTTTTATTATTCCAAAGAATCATGTATTAAAAATGAATTCATTTTCAATCTGTGCGTTAAAGATTATCGTCTCCGTCCTATGGATCCAGCAATTCTCAATAGCGAAGCAGCTGCCCCCAGAAAGGTTTGTCTGATACCCCACCTACGTTTGTCTCATTGCAATTCTGCCTATGATCATTGGTCTACTGAAAATCTGCTTTGATTGCTGCAGAGGAGATTTATACCAAAAGCACCCCCTCGCCGGATACCAAAACCTGAAGTTAAAACGTAGTCGTCTCATTTGCATGAGTATCTATATGTTACACATCTATGTCATTCATGGCAAACATTTTATTATATCTTGTCTCAACCTTTTTCTACAACTGCAGCGAAGCAGTCGAGGACAATGATGCTGACCAGGCTAGAGATTTGTTGAGACGCTTCAATGTACTACTAATTACATGATCTCCTATTCCAATTTCTTTTGAATGTTTAGATGTGGGGTTGGTGTTCTTTTGCTCTAAACTGTTCATGCTTGCATTTTGATGTTTTTTTCCTTCTCTTTCTTTGCATCTTTCGTAGGAAAATTCAACAAGGGCAAGGCCTAAAGTTGAAAAGAAAGGTAGTCGTTGTTACCTATCATGCTTGTCATTTTTCCCCTATGTCATTTTGAATTTATTTGACGATGTTTTACTTCCTAAATTATCAGTGACAGCTTCGCGAATTGCATTTGGTTATGGTGGTGCATCAACTACCATTAAATCATATGGTGCTCCTAAGGGTGGTAGCAACAATCATCAAGGTTCAGCTTCCAATGGTATGTGATGCATTGTTGCAGTTTTCCTTATTTGCAGTATATGTGATGTTTCTAGTGTATAACACTCAAAATAATTTTTAAACAGGTGGGACATTTCCACCGAATAGTCTAGAGGAGAAAGAGTACAAAGAGCCATGGGTATGTATTATCCCCATTGATGGTTTATAGTTTTCTGTTCTGAACTGTCTGTATCTCCCCTCGTTTTATGAAAATTTTGACAGTGGTTTCTGTTGGATGCTATTGCAGGATTACTACAGCTATTACCCTGCAACTCTTCCATTGAGGAGGCCATATTCTGGAAATCCAGGTAGGTACTAATTGCATTTTGCATAGTTTTTGAGTTCAGAGTTCATGTCCTATAATGTTGAGGGCTTTTTTCTTTTCCTCTGCTGCATTTAGTGCCATCTAACTTTTTGGTATTGTTGTAGAATTTCTTGATGAGGAGGAGTTTGGGGAAGATCCTGAAACCATAACCTATGAAGAAAGTTCAGATAGATCAGCAATGGAACTTGGTCTAATGGTTGGTGGTGATACCTTGACATTGATCAAATGTAACACGTGTAATATACTCAAATTTACTTTTGATGTTTTGTTCATAGGAGGAAAATCCAGAAACTAGTATGCTCTTTCTTCAGTTACCGCCAACCATGCCTCTGATGAAACAATTAGCTCCCAATGATGGCCAATCAGTAACTGAAAGCTTACGTGCACCTACGGCTGCGAACACTGTCCAGAAGTCCTGTGCTTTGAACGAGTTACCTGCCGGCTTAGTGGGTAAAATGCTTGTGTACAGAAGTGGTGCCATCAAGCTGAAGATTGGTGATACTCTTTATGATGTGAGTAGAGTTTTCAGCTAAAGCTTTTAATGAGTATCCAATCAACCAAAACCACAATGATTATATACACATCATTATTGTCATTTTCTTAGCTTATTAAATTTCCTAAACTAAGTTAAGCTAAATATATATTTTAAAATTAATGGATGCAGGTCTCCTCAGGTATGGATTGTGTTTTTTCTCAGGATGTTGTGGCTATTAATAATGCTGAGAAGCACTGTTGCATTGTTGGGGAGCTCAACAAGCGAGCCGTCGTAACCCCTGACATAAAATCCATTTTAGACAGTATAGATGATTTGTGATTGTTGCTGCTCATTTCCGACACAATTTTGGCTTATATATGATTCATTAAAAAGTATTCTTTTATATGAAAATTATAGGAGTTCAAATTACTTTCCTTAAGCTTCTATTTCGTTTGAAAGAGAGAACATAGATGAGAGGTTCCAATGTAAAGGCAAAATGGTTTTCATTTAACATGTATTTGCTGCGAGAATTCCTGTTGCATCAAAATATTATTCGGTTGTTATTCATGCCCTTTTTAATAAATGTCAAATTTTGAGATTACATGACTAGCAAAATTGGATGTGTGCTTATATATAGTACCGCCAAGTTTGTGTACTGCTTTAATGAAGAAAAAATAGCACTTTATATTAAAGTTTATCAAAGTACATTCTTCATTTTTGATACTTGATTGCATATCATGCTACATGAATCCTCATGGTATAATATTACATGACTCTTCTTTACTAATATTTGCTTTTTTTTTTTTAAGGATGATGAGTAGTTGATTTGAGAATTGAATTTTAAATAAATTCATATAAGAAGACATAATACTATCATGCCTATTGTCAAACATAACTGTCACCAATGAAAAACCCAATGTTGGACCTCTCATCACATCAAACCTCTACACAATCTCACACACGCATTTGTGATTCACAAACCACATTATTTCTATTATTAATAAAACCTTAAAATGCAAACTAGCTGCAAGCTTAGAGCTTGTGCAATTTAACATGGGCTCCATGTTGTGGTTGAAGAGTCATAACAGTATAAGGAGCATGAGTATAGGAAGGTGAAAGCTCCAGCGAGAAGTGCTGTAGAATTGTAGCCACTGCAATCTTTGCTTCTATCATAGCAAAATTTTGTCCAATGCAGGTCCTTGGACCCCATCCAAAGGGAAAGAAGGCTAGCTGGTCCTTACACGCCTTTGAAATTCCTTCAGAGAATCTTTCAGGTTTGAATTCTTCTGCATCCTCGCCCCAGAGTTCAGGATCATGATGGAGGAGTAGTGTAGGTAGGTTAAGATCCACTCCAGCTGGAATGGTGATATGCCCTATTTTTGTTTCCTTGTAGGCATGTTGATACTGAGCAATCACAGGTGGATATAACCTTAACACTTCATTCAGTATCATTGTTACCTGCATAATTTTTTTTGCATTATAAACTGGTTAAATGCATAGCATATGTAGCTTTTAGGATTTAGAAAGAAGATAACGTTGAGGTGAATACTCACAATCTTGAGGTGGCTTATATCTTCAAAACTAGGCTCTTTCTTCCCACAAACTTCCAGGATTTCGTCTCTTGCCTTTTCCTGCCATTCAGGGTGCATAGCTAAGACTATAATTGTCCATGTTAACCAGGTTGATGTTGTCTCTTGACCAGCAAGGTAGAATTGTTTGCACTCCTCTATTACTTCTTCAAGAGTCATTCCATTACTTTTCTTGCTGATTGTGTGTTCTGGTAAAGAATTCTGGTTGTTAGATTGTAGCAGTAGGCCTAGCAAGTCATCAACCTTGGATTGTCCTGTTCTCATTGCATTCATTTTGCTCTCGACTATTTTTCTTAGTATCGATGTGATCTCTTTGTCCAACTGTTTTCTCCTTCGGTTCTTTTTGGTTGGAACAAACCTATGCACAGAAGTTAATAAAGTAAAAATCATTAGATCTTCCTTCTTTTTTGGAATAGATATTTTTATATAAATAAAAGTAAAAGTACTTGCACATCTAGTGATAGTAAAGTTGCACCTTAAACCAGGAATGTACACGCTCTGCATTGCTTCTAGTGTTAGCAATATCAGCTCTTTTTGAAGTTCAAACATCATCTTCCCTTCTTCATAGCTGCTCCCAAATGCTGCTCGAGAAATGACATCTGCGGTGAGTTTTTGAAATTCAACCCACATATCCACCTCACAAGTCCCTTGCATAGTAACCATGCTCTTCCATTCTCCTATCATCTTGCCACAGCTGACGGTAAATGCTGGTATCATCTCCTAAAAGAAAAAGAAAAAAAATACAACCTTGTTTTTAAGATAACTTGTTTTATGTATTCATTTCTTCAAGAATAAGGAAGAACTCCTAGTGTAAGACTGGAAAAGATATCAGAAATTGAGAATGAAACCTTCAGTCTCTCCAAGTGGAAAGCAGGATTTATTATCCTTCTATGCGTTGCCCACTCTTCACCATCCAGAACTGTCAGTCCTGCTTTAGTCAAAATCCGTATAATAGGGCTTATATAAGGCTTGCTGAAGTGACCTAGCTTGTTGGACAGAATTTCTTTGATCAACTCCGGATCGTTGATGATCAGCCTTGGTGTTGTTCCAAACCAAACCACTGATATGTTCCCTGTACAAATAAAAGGTAAGCTCTCTTATATACTATCAAAAACAATGTTTTTCGTATGAAACTAAAAAATTATATAGTATGTGACAGACATTTAGATGCCGTTTTATGTTACAAGAAATATACATGGTTAGAATTAGAAGGTGATTAGTATATATTGGCTGTACGTACCATATTTCTGTACAGTGGCTAGAGTGAATGGATCGACACGTGGAACGATCTCATGGGTTAGACTGAGGGGCTTGGTCCACGCCTCAGTTATCATTCTCACAAACTCTTTCACGTCCCCGACCAATGGCCTGTAAAGGGTGCCTCTGATTCCCTGTCGTTTAAAGTTCCTTTCTAGCCATTTGGGTTTCCACCAAATGATGTAGAAAGCTTTGGCAACACCATAGAGTAGCAGAGACAGTGAAGAGAGTGCAAGCAAATTTAGTACATAGGTTTCCATACTTCTGATCGAGGATCAGCTTAAGTTCTGTGTGTGTGTTTGGTAGCTTGGAAAATCAAACTTGAGGCTTTATAAGAAAGTTCTATGATGTTCTGTTTATGAAATTGTTTGGGTCTCAAGTTTTCAGTCAAAATTCCCAGTTCTCATAGTGTTGAGTTTAGGTAGGCGCTATGTTGATATTTATCATATTATATGTTCTGTGACTTTGACTAACTTATTCTTGGAGAAAAGGTACTCTTGACAGTTACAGTTTGGCTATGATCACGTGTCCTTGGCGTACGGAACAAGAATTTATAATAATAATAATAATAATAATAATAATAAAGAATTACCCCAAAGAAGAAGACAATAGAGGTGATGTAAAAGATGCAAGTCTCTAGAGTAGCCGAGCATGAAAACTTGTAAATCCTTATCTTTGTGTATTATATACTTTGTTGGCAAATAAACGTGGGTAACACGCGAATAGACACAATTGGATTAAAATGTTAGAACATTATAGGAATATAGTTAATTTTTATTTTTAGGTGTTGTTTGATAACACTTAATTTTTTTTTTGTTTAATTAATTAAAAATTTAAAAATTAAACATAAAATAAGTTTGGTAATTCTATTTTTATTTATTATTTTTTTAAATTTTTATTAAAATTTATTATATTTTGAAAATAGAATTTTTTCACTTTCAAAATTTTTTTAAACAATTTTTAATTTTTTTTTTCTTCTCTTCCTCAATTCAACACCTTATATTGTTAAACAAAAAATAAAAATAAAAGTTATCAAACACGTTTATTAATTTTTGTTTTTAAAAACAAAAATAGTTACCAAATATATTTTTATTTTTTAAAAATAAAGAAACAAAAATAAAATAATATTTCCATTTTTGTATTTAAAAAATTCAAAAACAAAAATTTTACCAATCAGGCCCTTAATTGTTGGAATATGTTTTAATCAAAAGCCTACAAGAAATTGTGTAGAATGTCTAGTGTTAGAAATATCAAGCCAGCCCACTCTAGTCAGGCCCATATCATAGAGCTACTAGAGGAAGACTAAGAAATTGGGAGCAACCCATAATTGACGAATGATTTCTATTAGAATATCAGAATTGGCATTTGTGCCTTGTAACAAACTTTTTTGTACTCATTCTATACGTGTACACTCTAGAATATTCTTTCTCTGTAAATTGCCTCAGTATATATAGTGAATACAATACCTTCGTCTCATTGAGCTGAGCTTTCTATCATTCTATTTGTGTATGTATCTCTATTTTCTAAGTTGGTATTAGAGCATTCTTGATGTGTGTCACGATCCATGGACAGCGATCAACAGACTCCTTCTCCGGTTGACGGTGGCTCTACTGTTCACGATGGCTCGGTTGCCTCTCAAACTCCCAACACTGTAACGAATGTTGCCTCTCAAGCTCTAGTTCCCGATGTGGTGGTTCCTCATTTCGGAAGCACGTTGAATTAGCCATTTGCCATGAAGTTGGATCGCAACAACTTCTCTTTGTGGAAAACTATGGTCTCTACCATAGTTCGTGGGCATCGTTTGGATGGGTATATGCGAGGTATGTTACCTAGACCCCAAGACTTTCTTCCTGCTTCTCCTGACTTCGATGGTAGTGTTAGTTCTATTGGATAGGTGAATCCTGCCTTTGATTAGTGGATCGTCAATGATTAGTTGTTACTCGACTGGCTCTATGGTTCCATGTATAAAGGCATCGCCTCCGATGTTATGGGATGTGACTCTTTCGCTTCTTTGTGGCGTGCCCTTGAAGCTCTGTTTGGTGCTCACTCTAAATCCAAGAGGGATGAGTATCACACCAAGATTCAAACAATAGGAAAGAGTGCCACTATGCCCGACTACTTGCGTCAGAAGAAACAATGGGCTAATGTCCTAGCCCTTGCTGGCAAACCTTACCCCGAGCGCTAGCTTGTCGCAAATGTCCTTTCAGGTTTGGACATTGATTACCTCCCTATTGTTGTGTTAATTGAAGCTCGTAGCTCTACTTTCTGGTAGGAGTTGCACGACATACTCCTCAGCTATGATAGTGAAATGGAGAGACTCAACTCCATTTCTAGTTCCAGCAAACTTCTGAGTTCATCCTTGACTCCCTCCGTAAACTTTTCCAATAAGGGTTCCTTTCCTGGTGTTGGTTGTGGCTCCTCGAGTTCCAAAGGTGGCTCTAACTCTAATGGGGCCACTCCAAACAGATCTCTTGGTCGTGGAGGAAAAAGTATTGGACCCCGACCCACATGTCAAGTGTGTGGCCGGTATGGGCATTCCGCTGCATACTGCTACAATCAGTATGATGAATCTTACATGGGTGCTGCTCCTACTAGCAACAAAAATAGCCAGCACAAGTCCTCAGGCAGTGCCTCTACCTTCGTTGCCTCTCCTGATGCTTTGGATCACGATGCCTGGTTTGCGGACAATAGTGCTAGCAACCACATTATTGCTGAGACCAACAAACTGAATCTGAAGGAGGTGTACAATGGTAAGGAGACTGTCATAGTTGGGAATGATAATCGTCTCCTAATTCAACATGTTAGTTGTGGTGCTTTACATACTCTTTCTGCTTCTCCTTTGCTTGTAAAAGAGCTTCTTCATGTTCCTCACATTACTAAAAGCTTGATGAGTATTTCAAAACCAACGGCAGATAATGATGTGTATGTTGAATTCTTCTCTAATTTTGTTTTGTGAAGGATAAGGAGACAAAGCAGGTGGTTCTCAATGGGAAGCTTAAGGATGGTCTCTATTAATTCGATATTCCTCCATCTGCCTCAGCTGTCTCGTCCAGTCCACCTTTGTCCTGTTTAACTTATTTTTCTGGTTTTTTAGTGTCCCTGAATGCTCATGTAACACAGCCAGTGGCTGCTTCTTCTTTCTGTTCAATCAAAGACCGATGGCATAGACGTTTAGGCCATCAGTCTAGTCAATTTTTAGATGTTGTTCTCAAAACTATCAATGAAAAGAATGTTAATCATGCTCTTAGTTTCTGTAATGCTTGTAAGTTAGGAAAATCACATTCATTACCTTTCAAAACTAACTCTAACCAAGCCCATTCACCTCTTGACCTTGTGCATACAGATGCATGGTTTCCTAAATACCCACCAGCCCAAGTCACCTGTGTCCATTCTAGTGCCCTCTTTGTCTGCTACTACTCCTGCCAACATCTTAGTACCCTCAGAAAATACTCCATCGAACACTTCTCCTAAGAATCGGACTGATAACTCTCATCTAAGCTCAAATAGCAAACCACCACCTGCACAATCATCTCCAAGTCCAAGCAAACTTCAGGTAGAAGAAACTGATCACATTATTTCTAGTTTTGAAATGACTGATAGGTCCAGTGGTGCATTATTAGCAAGTGAAAATGTGAGTTCATGCAGTGAGCATTTTACTGAATCCGAACATCCTTTGAGCAGTAAACATGTACCTGAATCAGTGAGACCAACTCACCGTATGGTGACAAGATCCAAGGCAGGAATCTTTAAGCTTAAGACATACATCGGACAATCTGGCTGGTTGAACTTCAGTGAAGAACCTGATTTGGTTGATGAGGCTTTGAGACATAATGTATGGAAGGATGCTATGACTGATGAATATGATGCTTTATTTAGAAACAGAACTTGGATTTTGGTTCCAAAAACACCTCACATGAATGTAGTTGGAAACAAGTGGGTGTTAAATTGTTAAGAAGAATGCAGATGGAATATTTCAAAGGTACAAGGCATGTTTGGTGGCTAAAGGTTTCAATCAAAGACCTGGTGTGGATTTTGGAGAAACGTTCAGTCCAGTTATAAAGGCTTCCACTGTTCGAATAGTACTCACCATAGCAGTAGCAAAGTCTTGGGATGTTAGGCAACTCGATATCAATAATGCCTTTCTAAATGGACGTCTTATGGAAGATGTCTACATGAGTCAACCTTGTGGTTTCGAAGATAAAATCAAGACATGCCATGTTTGCAAGTTGATTAAATCAATATATGGTTTGAGATAAACTCCAAGGGCGTGGTTTGGTAGGCTGAAATCAACACTAATTGGCTTCAAAAATTCTAAAGCAGATTCCTCACTCTTCTTCTATAGGTCAGCTACTCACATACTTTTGGTTCTTATTTATGTCGATGACATAATTGTAACTGGGAATGCCTCTAGAAAGCTGCAGCAGTTCACGCATAAACTAAATCAGATCTTTGCATTAAAGGATCTCGTCTCCTTACATTACTTCTTGGGGATAGAAGTACATAGAGATGAAACAGGTATGTACCTCAGCCAACCAAAATATGTTGAAGAATTATTGAAGAAGATGAAGATGCTTAATCTGAAACCATGTCCTACACCTATGGCAACTGGGAAGATGTTATCAATTTCAGATGGTGAGGCCTTGAAGAACCCGACTGAGTACAGGAGCATAATCGGAGGACTATAATATTTGACTTATACAAGACCTGACATAAGCTTTGCTGTAAACAAACTTAGTCAGTTCTTGAAGGCACCAACAATTGTACACTGGAGTGCAGCCAAAAGAATAATCAGATACCTCAAGGGAACAATTCATTATGGGCTGCATATTCGGCATCGTGACAGACTCACATTAACTGGCTTCTCAGACGCCGACTGGGCATGCTGCCCTGATGATAGGCGTTTAGTGGCAGGTCTTTGTGTCTATCTAGGCGACACCTTGGTATCATGGTCCTTTAAAAAGCAGCTAGTAGTATCGAGATCCAGCACAAAGTTGAAGTATAGAGCCCTTGCTTAAGTTGCTGCAGAAATTTCATGGATACAAGGATTATTATAAGAACTCAACTTTCCTTTAACCTCAACTCTGATTACCTAGTGTGATAACATGGGAGCCAGTGAACTTGCATCTAATCCTGTCTACCATGCTAGGACTAAACACATTGAACTAGACATACACTTTGTGCGAGACAAAGTCCTTGAGAAGACCCTTGAGATTAGATATATACCATCAAGTGAGATTGTAGATTGCCTTACCAAAAGCTTTTCACACATCCATTTTCGATTTCTAGTAGACAAACTAGGTGTGGTATCTACCCTACTTAGTTTGAGAGGGGATGTTAGAAATATCAAGTCAGCCCAATCTAGTCAAACCCATATCACATAGCTACTAAAGGAAGACCGAGAAATTGGGAGCAACCCATAATTGAAGAATGATTTCTATTAGAATATCAAAATTGACATTTGTGCCTTTTAACAAACTTTTTGTACTCATTCTATACATGTATACTCTAGAATATTCTTTATCTGTAAATTGCCTCAATATATATAGTGAATACAGTGCCTCAGTCTCATTGAGTTGTGCTTTCTATCATTCTATTTGTGTATTGTACGCCCTGAATATCCGCACGCACTTTGGCGAGCTAGAAAAGGGCCTAAATCGATCTGTCACGTGTCAACCGTCCACCCAGGGCTGTTTGTTATGGTCCCCTGAACAACTAACCTGAGCTGATGGATCATTTAGCTGCTCCTTGCTTGGAGCCATTGTGTCGACATAATAGAAGCCACGGGCTAGCGCCACATTGAGCTCGTGGTGCATCAGAGGTCTGATATACCCTCAAATCCTTATAAAGTCAACCACGCAATATAAATGTGCGAATACCAGACATCACGTGTCTGTTCTATTCCTGAATTCTTGGATACGCAATATAAACGTGCGTGTTCAGGCATCCCACGTCTGATTTGGGCCATGCGGCCCATTACTCATCTTTACCTATTGATTAGACCCAACTTCACTGTACTATAGAATATAAATATAAATCATTGATGTAACGGATATGATTTGAGGGATCAAAAGGGTCACGAGATGACCCTTTTCCCTTGCCCAGGGGTCAAGCTCCTATAAATACCAAAACCTTGGATAGTGCAAAGGGTTGGCTTCTCCTTGTAAAGTAAATACTTTGTGAGAAATAGTAAGGAGAGATCAATAATATTGACTGGTGGACTAGGGAGATTTTAACCTCCGAACCACCTAAAAAAGGAGTGACCATCTTTTCTTTGCAATTATCTTCCACATTCTCGATTATTATCATTTTCATGTTACGGTTTATCAATCAGTATTAATCCATCCTATTTATTCGTATAATTTACTGTTGGCGAAAAACCGCGTCGACATGTATATATCTTTGTTTTAAAAAAGGGTAATTTAGTCAATTTAAACATTTCGATTACGAATAATACAAACAAAATAAAATGATTATAATTCCTAATATGTACTGTTATCCCCATTTCCTGTCGTGGGCCTGGGACGATGGTCCAGGCCCATGGTCTGGGCGTTCGGATATGGGCCTAGCCCAGGCCCGCTTGGTACGGGAGTATTCAAGGGCTACGACCCAAGTGTAGTTCCGGACCCGGATGGTGTCCGGGAAGGTGATTCAGGACAGTATCCCAAGAGATGTATGGTCAGCTGGGATTACGGTCGGAGCGTATGCAAAAACGATCCCGGAGCCCGGTAAATGGTCCGGGCCCCTGGTAAACGAAGAAGGACAAAGGTAAACGAACCTGGATCAATTCCTCCCGGTTAGCAAGGAAAAGCATCCGTGACCCTGAAGCCGCCCCACGATGTGTGGGGGTTGTCCCCACTTTTCACCTGCAGAAAAGGCCACCTTGGGATTGCACGCCGCTGTTTCAGACCTGAGCTGCCAAGTACACTGACTGGTTTTGTCCCCTGAATCTGCCTCGTAACTCGGAGTGCCCAGACCAAAAGCACCATTTTGTCGAGCGAAATATAGTTCTTGGGTCGCCCCATTGGGCCTTAATTATTCTTGGGCCTGTGTACTTTTATCTTTTGTATTGGGCTTCTGCCAGAGAAGCCAAGAGTATCCACATCTTTGATGGGCCCGGGTCATACCCGTCCCAGACCCAGTGTTCCTATGAGCCTATAAATACAGGCGATAGAGCACTGAAAAAAGGACATCTCTTCGACTTGTATACAGTTACTCTGTCAAAACATAGAGAGAACTTCCATTGTAAAAGACTTTCCAAGCTCTAATACAACTGACTCGTGGATTAAGGCTCATTAACTCCCCAACCACGTAAAAATCTTGTGTTAATCTCCTAAATTCCATATCATTAGTCTTAGCTAATATTCATTAGTTTAGTTTCCGAAAATCTCGGTAAACATTTTGGGTGCTTTCATTGAGAGCCTGAGAAAGTTAGCGCTAACACCAAGCCTCTACTACAATGGTGAATACACGACACACCACTTTCGACCCTAGTAATCCAGAGCAGGGCAATGGAGATCCGTTGCCTTCCCAGCATCTTCCTCAGAATCCGCCTGAGAACGCTCCTCCTCAAACATCTCACCATAACGAGTCACAAGACTATGAGGGTGGGACAGAGTATGAAGAGGAGAACGAGGAGGAATATTATGAAGAGGAAAATGAGGGGGAGTACCACGATGAAGCTGCGGATCCTGAGATCCCAGAAGGAGAGCCCAACCAGCAGGACCTGGAGGTGACTAGATTGAGGCAGCAAGTCCTGGACCAGGAGGCCAGGATTGCTGAGCAAGCGGAGGCGCATCGGTGGATGCAAGAGTCTCTCCAAGCCCTGCAGGCATCATAGTCGCGCAGGGTCTGGCGACCAATCCCCTAGCTGGCCCACTTCCGGGAGCGCAACAGCCCGCTTTGCAAGCCCGAGTCGGGGTCCCCGAAGAAGCGAGGTCGACCTTTCCCCCGAAGCAGTTTCCTGAGCTAGCCCCAGGAAACCCGGACAGGGAGAAAAGGGAGGCCGGTGGAAAGACCCGAGAAAAGAACACCCCTGTCACGAAAGCCGGGACCCGTTCCATGCCGCTCCCTAGGAAAGAAAAGGTGCGCCCCGTCCCAGGACGGGGCCACTCGATCGATCCGCAGGGGACGCGGCTGCAGAACGCATGGCCCCGGCACGCCCCAGGGCGAGACGAACGGGAAAGGTCTTTGCACCCAAGCGCCTCGGTAAACAAAAACCGTCGGGAACGGCCGCGTAGCGAGGAGCATCATGCCCTTAGTTCAGGGGACGACACTTCCAGGATAGACCTACGCGACGGGCTGAACGCTCGGAAAGAGCGGGCCCGTAAGGAAAAGATCCTCCCCCGAGGTGGTGACCTTAGGAATAACATCAACGACAGGAGGAATGAAAGAATCCCCTTGGAGGATGGCACGGCCAGGCAGCTCATGGAGCAGCTGGCCGCTTTGAAAAAGGTCACAGACCGCTTGGTCCGCAAGCAGGAAGGTGCGGATACCGACTCCGATGAAGAGGATAAAGAGCCCTGCGTGAGGCACATCCTGGACGCTGTACTCCCCAAGGGGTTCAAGATGCCAAGCCTCACCGCCTATACCGGATACACCGACCCCAGGGACCATCTATCCCGATACAGCCGACTTATGACGGTGGCCCACGTCAGTGACCACGACAAGTGCCTCTGTTTCTCGATCACTCTAGGTGGTCTCGCCGAGGAATGGTGGAAAAGACTTAAGCCGGGATCCATTCAATCCTGGTCAGGACTGCAGTCAGCGTTTCGGAAGCAGTTCGTGGCCGCCATGAGGATGGACAAGAAGCTCAGATCCAGGCTTTTGGATGTCCTCCGGCACCACAGCCCAGCATCCAAGCGTTCCCGAGGTACGGGGTACAGTTCCCGACGTAATCCTATGTCGCGCCCCTGATCGCCCTGGGACCGGCCGTTACTCCTGGAATCACCTACACCCCTACGGTGTACGGTCCCACCTCTTCGGGATATGCCCTGGCCCAATCCGCCCACTTCTCCGGATATGGGGCCGCACCGGCGTGGCACAGCGTCCCCCCCTTGGGGCTCAGCAGTTGCAAGTAGGAGTGATAGAAGCAAGCGTAAACCCCTCCCGTGGGAAACGATCTGGCAAAGGCCAAAACCGGCCTGAGCTGACCAAGAAAGGAAAAAGGGGCTACGAACCCCAATATTCAGAATACACCAATTTGGTGAACACCAGGGAGAATATCTACCTGGCCACAAAAATGGCGGTTCACTATCGGAAGCCTAGCCCCATGTTCAAGGGGGGAAGATATCCGAGGGATACCAGCAAAAGGTGCGCCTACCATAAGGATGTGGGCCACACTACCGAAGAATGCCGGCAGCTCAAGGACGAGATCGAAAATCTCATTAAGCTGGGGCATCTCCACCAGTGGGTCAAGATGCCCGTGGGAGTCCAGAGCTTGTCAACAGTTCCCAGACAACCCACGATCCCGGGAGCACCCAGGGCATACCCGCCTCAAGGAGGGTATGCACAGGGACCGACAGCACAGACCCCTTAGGGGCCCCCGTCGCGCAAGCTCCTGGCCCTGGAATTCCTTACCCATCCGGGACAACACCCCCTCGAGTAGACGGGCATGTGGCCATCATCTCGGGCGTACCTCACCTGGGAGGACCGTCTAGGAACGACCAAAAGCGCTACCTAAGCGAACTGGACCATGATCAGGAGGTGTGCGCCCTTGTCTAGGCCCCGGCTCAGCGCCCAAAGTTAATGAACCTCCCCATCACCTTCACGGAAGACGACCCCCGCAACGTCCATTTCCTGCACCATGACCCACTGATCATAGATGCGCAAATCGCCAACAAGTTGGTGTCCCGGGTGTTGGTGGATGACGGAAGCTCCGTCAACCTCTTATTCAAGCCCGCTTTCACTGCCATTGACTTGACTGAAGCGGATCTGGCATCGTGCCCGACCCAGATTTACGGCTTCAACGGAGACGCACTACTCCCCATGGGGAAGATCCAGTTGCCTGTAACGTTGGGAAGTGAGTTGCTGCACTCGTTCAAGTTCTGCACCTTCATGGTGGTGGACTGCCCCACCGCTTACAACGTCATTTTTGACCGGCTCGCATTAGTCGAATTCGGGGCCATCACCTCTATCCATCATCTTTGCATGAAGTTCCCTTGCGACAACGGAGGGGTGGGGACTGTCTGCATGAAGTGCTACCATGTGTCCGCCCGGCCAATATATATGGTCTAGGACGAGCTCGTTGAGGACTTCATCGACCCGATTCCTCCCCCCTGCTGATAGAGCGATCCGGGAAGAAGATGACCTGGACCCGAGGATAGGGGACGACCGCGTCCTGGAGCCAATGGACGAGATTGAAGAGGTGTGCATCAGCGACACCAATCCGGCCAGGGTCATCCAAGTTGGGAAAAATCTGCCGGCAGATGTTCAAGCCGCCATCATCACCCAAGTTAAGGAGAACCAGGATATTCTGACCTGGTCTCACTCGGACATGACGGGGATCGACCGCAACATCATCTGCCACGCGTTGAGTATCGACCCGAACGCGACCCCGGTTCGCCAAAAGCGAAGGCCCTTGGGGACGGAGAGGGCTGAGGCCCTTAAGATGAAAGTAGAGAAGCTGTCTTCAATCAACTTCATACGCGAGGCTGTATACCCCATGTGGCTAGCCAATCCCGTTCTGGTGCCGAAACCGAACGGAACATGGAGAACGTGCATCGATTTCACGAATCTCAACAAAGCTTGTCCAAAGGATTGTTTCCCGCTACCCAGGATCGACCAAATGGTGGATGCTACGTCCGGGTACGAGATCTTAAGCTTCATGGACGCTTACTCCAGCTACAATCAGATCTCTATGCATGTGGCAGATCAGGAGCACAACAGTTTCCAAACCGACAAGGGGATATACTGCTACATCGTCATGCCCTTCGGACTGAAAAACACCGGGGCAACCTATCAAAGGCTTGTCAATCGAATGTTCCGGGCCCAGCTAGGGCGAAACATGGAAGTCTATATCGATGATATGATGGTCAAATCCAAGACGTCTAGGAAGCATTCGGACGACCTGGCTGAAGCTTTCACAGTCATTCGGAAGTACGGGATGAAGCTTAATCCCAAGAAGTGCACTTTTGGCGTGGCCTCCGGGAAGTTCCTGGGCTTCATAGTGAGCTTCTGGGGAATAGAGGCCAATCCGGATAAGATCAAGGCACTGATTGATATGCCCTCTCCCCGGAAGCATAAGGACGTGCAAAGCCTGACCGGGCGGATAGCCGCCTTAAGCCGTTTTGTTTCCAAAGCCACGGACAAGTGCATCCCATTCTTTAATGTCCTTCGGGGAAGCCAGCGGTTCGAATGGTCAGTCGAGTGCGAAGAAGCTTTTCGGAAACTGAAAGAGCACATGGCCCAAGCTCTGATCCTGGCAAAGCCGGTGGACGGGGAGCCTCTGTACCTCTATCTGGCAGTGACCGAGCATGCGATCAGCGCCGCGCTGGTATGGGAGGAGGAAAGGACGCAGCTCCCGGTGTACTACGTGAGTAAGCAATTGTTGGGCGTTGAGTCTCGGTATCCATTAATCGAGAAGCTGACCTTTTGCCTGCTGATGGCGTCTCGGAAACTCCGACCTTACTTCCAGGCCCACGCCATAAAGGTCCTGACCAACCACCCCCTGCGGCAAGTGTTACAGAAGCCCGAGTCATCGGGAAGACTCCTAAAGTGGGCCATGGAACTAAGTCAGTTCGATATATCCTACATCCCTAGGGTGTCCATCAAGGGGCAGGCCCTAGTCGATTTCATCGTTGAGTGTTCCAGGGTATCTTAAGAAGATGATGATCCCAAGGTCCCCGCGGCGCTCGTATGGAAGGTCTTCGTGGACGGGGCCTCGAATGAGAACGGGGCCGGGACCGGGATCATCTTGGTATCACCACAAGGACACCAATTACAAAATGCCCTTTGTTTCCAGTTTAAAGCATCGAACAACGAAGCAGAGCACAAAGCTGTCTTAGTCGGGCTGCGTTTGGCCCGGGAAGTAGGGGCCGCGAACCTGGAAATCTACAGCGATTCCCAGCTGGTTGTCAGGAAAATCTTGGGGGAATATCAAACTAAGGGAGAGAGAATGGCGGCTTATGTGACCCATACGAGAGAGATGCTGCAGGCGTTCACAACGCACTCCATCCGCCAGATCCCCAGAGAGCAAAATGTCTTCGCGGACACACTAGCAAAGCTGGCCACCGATGCCGAAGTAGAATTTGCCGGGTTAGTCCCCGTCAACCATCTCCCCGTCCTGAGCATCAGAGCCCTCGCGGTCCACACCGTTGACCACTCCACGTCTTGGATGGGACCACTTATCCACTATCTGACAACTGGGGAGGTGCCAACAGACAGGGCCGCGGCCAGGAAGCTTCAGTACCAGATCCACCGGTATGTCATGATGGATGGAAAACTCTATCACCGGGGTTTATCCATGCCTTACCTCAGGTGTGTGTCCGGGACAGAGCTAAGCGCCATCATGCATGAAGTGCACGAAGGCTTTTGCGGAGATCATACAACTGGGCCCAGTCTATCCAAAAAGATCCTGTGCCAAGGATACTTCTGGTCCAACAGGTCCGCCGCCAAGGGGGCCGTGTCCTGCCCAAGCTTAGGGCGGAATCCTGTCTCGGTAGCGGGCCAATCCACGATGGGCTGAGGGGCGCTGAACGCCGCCGGACGCTCCGCGAACTCGACCTGACGACGAATCGTCAGGGCCTTGTAAGTCTCGTCTCTCCAGCCCCGGCCATTCTCCCAGGTCCGTGTGATCAACCGGGACTGCTCGTCCCGCACGACAGCTTCCCCCTCATCGAGTAGTGCCGGACGTATGGGGAGGGCCGGTAGTGCGGGAATCTCTTTCGCAGCGAGCCGACTCTCGTTATGTGACTCGTCGGCCGAGCTAGCCCGCCTCGTCCGGGGCCTCTTCTTCCCGGTGTTTGCCTCCTTAGCGCCAGTGTCTGGGCCCCTTTTCCCAGAACTTCGGCTGGCCGTGGTACCCGTCTCCAAGTCAATAACCGGGTGTTGGGCAAAGCCGGAGACTGCAGCCGGGTCCACAGCCTGGATGGGGACCATGACAAGCGCTCCCCCACTAGGTCGAGTTTCCGTTCCTGGCGCCTCCTTGTTGAGGTTCGGGTCCGGGCCTGCTGCTTCGTTGGTTTTTCTAGCAGCCTTCCTGGCCGCCGGTCCTTGAGGAGCTGCCTCATTTCGCTCGCGGGAGTAGACATACCGGAGTCTCCTGCAAAAACTAAAAAAAGAGTTAGTACGATTAAACAAGAAAATCAAAATCAAAACTGAAAGTGACCCAGGATGAACCTTCATCTAAGCCCTGGGCGCGACTCAACTCATCTAACGCGAAGGAATGGAATCGATCCCCAATGTCGTCCGGGTTCAAAAAATTCCCGTACTGAAGGAACCTAGACAAGAACATGAGAACCTCCGAGCCTACGGGGACGGGAGACGAAGGTCTCATCTCCCCGTCAGCCCCGAACGCGGGGCCTCGGAGTGCTAGCCTATCCCTAGCTAAGTCCCCGACTTGGGGAGTTACCTCACCCCGATACGCTAGCCCTGGGGGTCCCCGTGTTCGGTAGGGCATCCTCGAAGAGCTCTTCCAGCTCCTCCGAAGTGGCCGCCTTCGTCTGGGCCAGGTCCTCTTTTCGCTTGGCCGCGTCGGCTCGCATTGCCTTCTCCACTTCTGCAATGTGGTCCAGGGCCAGCTGTTCTCGGATGGTGACATTCTTCTCGCATTGGATCCATCGAAGGTTCAGGATGACAATAGTTTGGTGGGCCGCGAGCATCCCGACCAATCGGAGGTTGTCCGTGGTGACGTAGCCTCCTACGTCCAGGTCGTCCGCGCTCAGCCCGGAATAGTACCTCCTCCGTTCCAGGATGAACTGGGTGAGGGGAGTCTGGGCGAAGGGTCCTGCCACCCGGAGTAACACGATGAGAAATGGAGAAAAAGAAAGAAAAAAAATAAAAATAAAGAGGAAAAGGATCGGGGAAGCACTTACCCACTCGCTGGAAGTCCAGCAGCAGCATGGGGTTATTCTCCACGAGGAACCCGGACGTCATGAACCAGTAGTGACGGACGTCCGGGGGATGCTTCCAAGAGCTGGTGGGAGCGGGATAGTTACCTTGCGTGTAACGACCCAAATTTGCTAATAAGGCTTAAAGGCCTTGATTAGTGTGCCAGGAGGGCATAACTGGGATTAGATTGAATGCTATTGATTTAAATGCGTAAATATATGATTAATTGTGTGCTTATGATAATTGATGATAATAAATGATGATGTGATATAAATGTTTGAGATATATGCGAGAACCACATTATGATGTGGATAATTCTGCAGCCGGCGACTCGAGGCGATCCTAGGGCTAGATAGCGGGAAAAGTCACAACGGGGTATTATAATTGACTTTGGACAAGTCAGGGGTATTTTAGGTATCAGGTAGTGATTTAGACTATCGGGTGATGAAAATAAATAATTGGAGATATATTTGAGGTTAGGATGTCTAGGCGGGATTATTGGGGAATTTTACCGTTTTGGCCTCGGGGACGTTTCCGGTACCCCGAGCTTTGGGATTAGTCTAATAAACTAAGGATATCCTTGGAAGACTTAGAAGATACTAGACAGAAAAGTGTAAACCGACCTTAACTCTCCTTTTCTCTCTCTTCTCTCTTAGCAAAGGAAGAACTACTGAACTTGAGAGGGAATTGCTAGAATTAAGCTAAAATTTGGGGAAATAGTCTGGAGGATTAGCCTAGGAATTGATCAAGGTCTGAGCTAGTGCTAAGGTAAGTTTTGAATTTTCGTTTTTGGGGTTAGGAACTTAAAGAAATGGCTGAGTTTTAAATGGTTATGGTTTTGATATTCAAGGTGGAAATTGAGGCTTGAAACTTTGAAGATAGGTCAGGGGACTCTTGTAGAATCGATTCTACAGCTGAGGTAAGGTTTAATTTAAAGTTTGATGGTTGAATTTGAGAGTTTCCATGACTGGTTTTGAGTTCTGTGGGTTTGAAATTTTAGAAGTTGGAATTGGGGTTTTGGTGAGTCTTGGGTTGGATTGTGTTGCTTAAATAATTCTAATGTTGTTATTATCAATTGGTTTTGAGTTAGGGGCTTTGGGGTGGCTTAAGGTGAGGTTTAGGGATTGAAAATGGTGGTTTTTTCTGGGTTCGAAGGGTCGGGCTGCGGCATGGTTCTTGGTGAGCCGCGGCCCTTCGAAGTTGTTGCTTGCTGAGGAAGAAGGGCGGGCCGCGGCATGGCCCAAGCAATGCCGCGACCCTTACCTGTTTTTGGGCCTTAGTAGGTTCTGTTTGGGAGCCATGTCGCGGCATGGGTGGCCTATGCCGCGACGCTTAAGGGATTTTGGGATTTTAAGAATTTAGGCTTGGGAATTTAACCTAAGGTGCTCGGGGTTGAGTCTTTTACCATATTTGGTGAAGTTCAATGTTTCGAGTACTAGAACTTGGCTTGGAAACTCATTTAAGGTTGTTAATGGTGTCTTTCCTCATGGTTGTGACTAGGTGTCTAGCTAGGACTTGAGGATCGGATCGCGCTCAAGGAGTATCGCCCGTAACTAATTCATCTGAAAGCTAAAGGTAAGAAAACTGCACCCGGTTGTATGATTGTGATGGGACTAAGTGCTCCCGAGAGTTGCATCATGTCAATGTTGGTATTACGCCATGGGACATGTAAAAGCGGCCTAAGGGTGTCGTACATACTAATAGCGCGTAGAGCGCGGTTTGGCCACTGGGAGCCATGAACACTGGGATAACAGAGGGAGCAGCCTGTGAGCGCTAGCCCTGGTTATCGTTATAAACTGTGTATGTTATGAATTGATATGCCTAGTATGAGGAATACTCGACTATATTGAATGGTTATTTGACTGAGGCTATGTGATGCAATGTGAGATATTGACTTGACTGCTTAATGCTTATGCTCTGCTGTTGTTGTGTTTTCTTGCTGGGCCTTGGCTCACGGGTGCTACGTGGTGCAGGTAAAAACAAGGGCAATCTGGACCAAGCCTGAGGTGGAGAGCTCCGAGGTGAAATGTACATAGCCAGCGGTTCGACTGCCACGGTCGAGGAGTGGACCAGGACAGGGATCACCTAACTGCTTGTTTTGCCTTAGTATGGCCGGTTGTTGTAAATAAACCTTGTGTCTTTTGTAAACGGTCTTTGAACTTAATATTTTTGGGATCCCATGTAACAGATGATACGTTTTAATGAAAATGTGGCTTTTGAGACCAAAACGTTTTTAACCCTAGTTCCTTTATAGTTTCAATGACACGGTTTTATTTAAATGACTTGATTAGCAAGTATGGCACTTTACAAACATACAGTGTAGCGGTCTTGGCTATCCAGGGCGTTACATTGCGGCTTCAGTCTGTAGAAGCCGTCCAAGGTTTTGTCCTTGGTGTTGACCTGCGGCTCCATCTTGTAGAAATACAAGATTTTGGCAGGGGTGGGCTCCGCGATCTCCTTCGCGACGCAGAACACTCTCCATCCCGCGAGCAGCCGGTATGCTTGTGGCAGGAGCTGGAACGGCACGATCCCCACGTACGTCAGGAACCGCACGAAGTAGTCGTGAAGCGGGAGTGTGGCTCCTGCACTGATATGGCCGGTGCTCCATGCCCCGAACCCTTCTACGGACGTGTGCGCCCGCTCCTCGATCCTGGCCAGGCGGTTGTGGAAGAGTCCGGAAGTAGACTCTATGCCCAGGCGCTTCTCCAAGATGTACATCATCCAGTAGTTCCGGAACAGGTTGGTCAGCACATCCATCTCCCTTCTATTGCCTGTGGGGGTCCGGGACCCGGAGAGGACGATGGGGGCCCTGTTGACTTCCTCCTCTGAGTGAAGGGTGACGCCTGTTGCCATAATTGATGATCTGGGAACAAAGAAAAGAAGCCAAGCAGTCAGTACCTAAACCCAAGAAAGTTGGTTAAGGTACGGGGGGTCTCCTAAGGACTGCTTGGAGTCCCCTCCGGGTCGGGTCCGGGATCACCAGGGAACCACGAGACCCAGATCGGGAACGGAAAATGGGCTACTAAGTAGGTTCCACCATCTATCTGGGAAGCATTCGGACCCGGAGCAACCCGGACCAGGCGGCCTTCCTAACAGTGTTCCTAAGTGTAATCAAATTCTAGCAGCCTAAGCATACGAATTAAAACAACAGCCTAAGTTCATATATTCATCAAGAAGGTCAAGAGGACTTACTGTGAGTTGTTGGCCGTAGAAGATGGTGGTTGTCCGACGGTAAGAACGGCAAAACTTCGTTCTTGAACTGGTGAAGCTGGTTCAGCAACTCGTCGATAGGGCAGACCTAGGACGTGCTCTCAGGCGGATGGGCAGACGCTGGGACTGTCAGAAATAGACGACGGCGTAGAGCAAGCAGGTGATGAAGGATGTCGTCGGCGATATCGGACATGCAAAGCTTATCAGTTCTTGAAATGGCTCGAGAGTGTAAAAATGGCAAATGAGTGTCTGATGAGTATTTATAAAGGCCCAAATCCTGGCCTCTAATCCAACGGATAGAAATCTCCCCATCGAATGGTCCAAGATCGTACAGGGGCATTTATGAGCACTCTAAAGCTGGATCCTCGCCATTTCGGATCTAATGGCCCAGGAGAGGCGAATGTCAAAGGTCGCCCCATCCGACGGTCCACATCAGCAAAGGAGCATTAATGAAGGATCCCCGTGCGGATGGGAAGCTTCGGAATCTGTGCTGACGCACTAGCCTAGGCCCAGCAACCCTTGAGGTGGTTAGGTGACCTTTCGAGGTTAAGAGCCATCTACGCAGCAGTCGCCTAGCGACACGTGTACCCCTGCCACGAAGCGGGACTTAGGTGAACGTACCCGGACATTGGTAAATGGTCTGGGCCCAGTATGCGGCCAGCGTCACTACCCTTTGTCACGGGCCCACGATTCCAAGCAGGAACTGGGAAGGCAACCGTGGAGCATTCGGGAACAAGGCAAGCCTCCACCTCGCGGACCCAAGTGAAGGCTTGGGGGGTAAATGTTATCCCCATTTCTTGTCGTGGGCCCGGGATGATGGTCCAGGCCCATGGTCTGGGCGTTCGGATATGGGCCCAGCCCAGGCCCGCTTGGTACGGGAGTAATCAAGGGCTACAACCCAAGTGTAGTTCTGGACCCGGATGGTGTCCGGGAAGGTGATCCAGGACAGTCGCCCAGGAGATGTATGGTCAGCTGGGATTACAGTCGGAGCGTATGCAAAGACGATCCCGGAGCCCGATAAACGGTCCGGGCCCCTGGTAAACGAAGAAGGACAGAGGTAAACGAACCCGGATCAATTCCTCCCGGTTGGCGAGGAAAAGCATCCGTGACCCTGAAGCCGCCCCACGACGCGTGGGGGTTGTCCCCACTTTTCACCTTCGGAAAAGGCCACCTCGGGATTGCACGCCGCTGTTTCAGACCTGAGCTGCCAAGTACACTGACTGGTTTTGTCCCCTGAATTTGCCTCGTAACTCAGAGTGCCCAGACCAAAAGCACCATTTTGTTAGGCGAAATATAGTTCTTGGGCTGCCCCATTGGGCCTTAATTATTCTTGGACCTGTGTACTTTTATCTTTTGTATTGGGCTTCCGCTAGAGAAGCCAAGAGTATCCACATCTTTGATGGGTCCGGGTCATACCCGGCCCAGACCCAGTGCTCCTATGAGCCTATAAATACAGGCGATAGAGCACTGAAAAAAGGACTTCTCTTCGACTGTATATAGTTACTCTGTCAAAACATAGAGAGAACTTCCATTGTAAAAGACTTTCCAAGCTCTAATACAACTGACTCGTGGACTAAGGCTCATTAACGCCCCAACCACGTAAAAATCCTGTGTTAATCTCCTAAATTCCATATCATTAGTCTTAGCTAATATTCATTAGTTTAGTTTCCGAAAATCTCGGTAAACATGTACAATTTTAGTAAACAACATAATACAAATAATAATAATTCTGATTCTTTCATAATTTATTCTCAATCATTTATTATGATTCTGATTATACTTTGATAAACGTGCCATATATGTAATCAAGTACATTAATTAAGAAATTTTCTTTTATTTTTTTTCATTACATAATAATTTTTCATATATGTTGATGTTATTTAAACATATTTTAAATAATTAAAAAATATATTAGTTAGTCAATAATCATATTCATTACGTCCATTTCATAATTTAAAAAGTTATAATGTTGAAATAATTAGTTAATATTCTAATTAACTCTGAAATAAACAAAATAATTTATCATGTTAATCAGTTATAAATAAACTTCACTTTTAATTTAAATTATGTTGACAAAACAACAAACAAATATGTATTTATAACACATTCATACGAAATAAAATACATAAATAAAAAAGAATTAAATAAAGACTAAAGGAAAGGATGATGCCCGCGAATTAATAGAAATTGGAGAGAAGGAATATCGTGAATTTTGAAGTTTAAATTATGATAAAATGCCTTCATTTTGTGAAAACGACACAACTTCTGTAGCTTTCTGTAGAATTCAACTAATTTTTCATCCGCTTTAGATTGGATAATAATTGAAACGGTGAATATATATAATTGTCTACCGCATAATCCTACAAACGTTTAGTTTCTAATTCAAGAGAATAACAGTGTTGCGTTTCTTTCCAATGTCCAGGGTTGCAATTTGATTTTTCAGGATATAATTTTTGCGAATAGCTTAAAGTCATAAATTTAATTGTCATTTGAGTAAAAAGCAAGAAGCAATTTAGATCTGTCAACTTAGTATTAATACGTACATATATATTGTGCAACACATATATATATTAGCGCTCAGAAAATAACACACACATAAATAAATAAATATATATATATATATATATATTTCATATTGTACTCCACATACCCAATTCCACATGATGTCGCTTAAATTATTTTAGATTCGATTTTCTTAGTTTGTGAAGATAATAATTAAGTCCTTACTCCATTTTTTCACCGACAAATGTTCACACTTGTAAGTTAATAGCATTACATATATTTTTTGATGGGGATGAAAACGTGGGAATCTTATTATTCAGAAGGTCAGTAACAACCTCAAATTTATTAGCTGACCGATGGTGACAACAACCATTATTAATCAAGGTAAAAAAAGAAAAATATAATTATATCATTACTTATTATTTCACTAAATATACAAGGCAGGAATACCTTCTTAAGAGGTTGGAGGACCACAAATAGCTAGAATTAGTAGTTTAGCACCCTTGTGTTATATATATATATATGTCGAAAATTTTGTGTACGTGTAATAGTTAACAATGTATATGTTAATGTCAGTTTTAGAACTTGCTAATGTTTGGTAAAATTTATGCATTTTGTTCTGTCTGTGTTGATGTCTGTTTTATCTCAATATTATGAGTTGTACAGATGAAATTACTATGATAGTTTTGTTTAACAGACATTGTTTTCACTAGTTGACAGTTCACATGACTGTGTGATCTGGTTCTGTCATACTTATTATAATAAAATATTGAGCTGATAAGATCTAACTAACTCTGATAGAAAATCCTAGATTTCAATTCTTGGTCTTAGCCTTATTGTTGCAGGTGCAAGAGAAAATGTTGAAGGAAATATGGCTGGATTTTGAAGATGAGAGAGGAAGCAAAAACTTGGATAAGACAGCAACTAAATGAATTTCAGTCAGGTCTTTGAAGGAAGTTCAAAAAGAGTGTTCTGTCGAAGTTTGCTATTTTAGAATTATTTTTTCACTGTTCTTTTCTAATTCTTGATTTTGTTGTACAATCTGAATTAATACTTTACTTAAGATTGTACAAGTATTTTTTAACAATTTCTTGTATGTTTTCAGATCTATAATAATCTTTCTTGATTTAAGAAATTGATGTTATTTTGTTTTAATACTTACCTTCATAGTGATTAAGTTTCTTTCATTAACTACAAATAATGTGAATTTGTTATTAAAGTAGCAAATTCAACTTCAATATAAAGATGCACTTTATACAAGATAAATTATATATAAACTAGATGAAGTTATAAATTATAATTAATATATATCCGTATACTCAAATAATCATATTATTATATTAAAATCGATCTCTTAACTTCACTACTCTTCCAGGAAGAATAATAATGGTCATGATGATGATGATCGAGAATAATTCCTTGATACATTAATAAAAACAAATCAATCAAAAAAGAGTTTATTAATATAAATATTGTTAATGGCATGACATGATGAGCCAATTACACAATATATAAGAGCAAGAGCTCAAAAACAAGTACTTTCAAAACTAGAAACAAAATAATAAGAATAAGAAAGAAGATCGAGTAGTACGTACGTACGTACGTAGCACCGATCGATCAAGATAAAACTAAACCATGCAATTAATTAGGACACTGGAAGCCAGATGGGACACCCTTGCCGCAGTAGTTGAGAAGCAAGCTCAATGAAACTGGAACATTAAGGTTGATGCCCAACACATTAGCCTTAAGAGCAGTGCAAAGACATACGGCAGCTTCTAGATCAACGAGGCCGTAGATGAGTGGGCAGCAAGGGGTCTTGGGTGGGGTTCCAACCACAAGGTGAACCAAGTCATCCAACAAGTTTGCACACACTCCTAACTTAAGGGTGTCCAAAGGACACTTGGCTTTGTAGTTAGGGACAGGGACAGGGACAGCCGGTGCTGATGGGTTCTTGGGATGGTGTTTGTGACCTTTTGAGGTCGGCGGTGGTGGGCAAGGCACATAGGTAGAGCTAACCATGGTGAAGAATACCAAGTTTAGGGAAAGGAGGAGGACTTGGGTCTTAGAGTAAGCCATATTTTCTCAAAGTATATTATTACTCGATCGAGAGGGAGAGAAGTGTACTAGACTGATATAATTACTCGATGAAGAATGTTGAAATTGGGGTGTGCTTTTATAGAGATGCATGCTGCTGGTTATGGTTTTATAATGTAATAATAATTTGTATAGTACATGGAATATGTTTATATATTATTGATGGCCATGTGACGATTATGTAGGATATTGAAATTTACATATAATACCCGGCACCAACCTGGTGATGCAACTTGAATCGAAGATAGAATAAGCTAGCTCTATTATAGGATATTGACAAGTTTTGGAGTTTTCTATGGGATAGATCCATCGATCTGCTTGTTAAATTTTGTGAATAATTAACTTCTCGATCCGGCCAGTTCATGATTATGTTCGAAAAATATGGTTTTTAAGTGTCTATTATGAGGGATTTAAGAAGTAACTTTTATTTTGTTCATATTATATACGTACATTCATTGCTACTTCTTCGTATTGCGCATTGCAGCTAAGTAAAAATTAATGAAGACAAAAGTCGAATATCTTATACAGAGAATTCCTACTCGCCATTTCATGAAAATGTATAAAATCTTATAATTACCTACCTCAATTAGGTCATTAAAAACAAAAATATTTGAATTAGGCTATAATTTATTTTCCTACGCGTGCATGTTCTCTTTTTTTTTTTTTTTTACATGTGTGCAAAGTTATATTGCGAGCAATGAATAGCTTCTCGTATAGGAATGACTTCTGTTTACTATTTCATTTATATGATTTTGTGTTTATTTATATATACTCATCATTTGACGCACAGCATTTGGAATTTTTTTCACTTAATTTGATTAAATTTATAATTACTTCTCTATCTTTCTTCGATTCCTTTCTTCATTGTACAATATTATTCATCAGCTGGAATGGTTTTACTTTTAATGACTTTAAATTTTGAGATATAGGCTAGTACTGATTTGATGGTGCTGAAACTAATAATTATAATTTTATAATATGACTCGTGAACATGTCTAGGCATAACATGACTAGCTAGTATATTATAATAAATCTTTGTTGGGCACCCGTGAACTACATAATCAGATATACAATCAATTAAATATAAAGAAGAAGACTAATTACGTAGAATAAAACAATAGAAAAATGTCACCAAGCAGTTTTCTACAAAGAGCATATTTATCTATGTATCAGTATCCATATTTATATATATAATTGATTTATTTTGTGTAATACTAACAGTAAGTACTACAAGATCTCATAACGTTATGGACCAAATCTTAGTATAGAATATTTTCTTTTTTAAGTGGGAATTTCCTAAAATATGAAAGACAATGAAAAAGCACTTTCCTTGTAGTAGAAAAAGAATTTTACAAATGTAAAAATAATAGTTATTCTTGTAAAATATAAAGAAAAATGGTTAAAATGACACTCTATTCGATTTTTTATTATATATATTACATAATTTTATAATGTATTCTCTATATTTATAGAAAATTATTCATCTTTTAATTATTTTTAATGATATCTATTTTCTCTCTTATCTCTTTTGATAAAAAAAGTAATATAGAAATTGATGTATTGTATTATAAAAATTAGATGAAAAATAAAACAATTAAGCAAAGTTGTGGTGTTATATTATCTCTTCTATATAAAAAATGTGTAGATAACTGAAATTCTTGGTTTTAAAGATTTTTTATTTTTTTATATTAATTTTAACGGAATATTATTATATTTAACAGTATATTGTAAACATGACTTAAACTTAAATAAAATTAAATAAATTAATAATTAAACAATTTAAATTGGATATTTTTGAGACATTTTACAATGATAATTATTTAAAAATAATAAAACCATATATTTTATAACTTAAATAAAATATAATTAAACTTAAACTTAATATTATATTAAGCATATAATATATAATCTTTTGTTGTCACTGCCAAATTAAAAAACTAGAACAAATATAAACTTAAACAAAAAAAAATTTAAATAGGATATTTTATGATAATTTAAATAATTAAATCATATTTATTTAAAAATAATAAATGCATAAATACCATTTTTTTATCTTAAAAATTTGTGTGATAGTTTATTTTTTATCAAGTGATTGTAGTTCTTTTTCTTCATAAAATTCACCAAGTGAGACATTGTAAGATACATTAGAAACTAAAAATAGTTAATGCATGTATACTACTTTCTACACTGACTTTTTCTATTCTTATTTTATTTCTATTATTAATTTCTTTTTAAATATTATTGTATTTTATATATATATATCATGTAGCTATGTAAATATATATATACATATCAACGTTGTGATTAGAAGTCATATATGTAGAGATTATTGATATAAATATTTATATATATTATAGAACTATAATTCATTCTATTATATATATATTTTAAAAACAGAGAAATAATTTTTATTAAAATTATAGACATTGTTTACAACTTTAATAAGAAAGAACATAAGTTATTTGAGTGCTCCAATTAATTTTGTGAAAAACGACGTCCCTTTAAGAGAGAGAAAATGAGTCATGCATGCATTTTTCTATTAAAAATATTATATATGTGTTATATCCCAATTTCGAGAATGAGAATCCTGATCTCGAAACTCAGGATTGTAAGGTGTAAGCTCGAGACAAGCATAGTCGTCATGTGATCAGCAAGTCAGAGACTGTTGACGCCGTTTTTCGTCAACTTAAAACGTAGAGCAATTAAACAACAAGAACTATAGCGCAGATGAATAATACAGAATAACAACAAGAATTTTATGTGGCTCAGCAATTAACTCTGCCTAGTCCACGAGTCAATTTTATTAAGACTTTGGATATTTTAGGAAATTCTTCAGGGATGAATTCTCCAGAAATTCTCTCAAGATATCAAAAATCCCCCCTACAAATGTTCATGACCTCTCTATTTATAGAGGGTTCTCAGAGTTCATTCCCACATATTTCGGGAGGATACTCCAATCTATTAATGGAAATAATAACATTAAATTCTGTAACTCCTATATACAAGGAAACGTCCCCTGAAGACCAGTGGCGTATAACAGATTAGTTAATATCTCTTTAATGTAGGGAAGTTACAATAATAAATATCTTTTGAATGCATGGACTGCATCTCATCAGATGACCCACTAAGTTGTTCGAGATCGGCAATTAACATCATGCCGGTCCAGGTCTATAGACAAGTTATAAGCTAGGTACCCTTCCCAAAGACCAGCTTGGAGCGGGTAAGTACCACCGAGGCTGTCACACTCCGAGCTTATACTCATGCCAAGCTCGGACTACTTGATCCGCAGACACCTGACATCAGGCATATTCCGATGCTAACTCTTTCGAGCTCAGAATGAACGTCGAGGTTAAAAAGTCTTCGAGGTTGCCATCTTGACCCTAGGGTTCGACATCTGGGTTATGTACAAGCGGTTCCGATATTTCGAGCTCGCAATTGACGAGTCCAGCTTTCGAGATCACAATCTCGGGTCTCGAAATCTGGGTGTAACATTTTGCCCCCTCAAAAGTATTAGTTCGAATCCTATGAGAAGGAAACTTTTGAACTACTTCCTTCGGGAACCGTTTCGTCACACACTCGAGTATGGACACGCGTCAGCTGGGCATTGCTTACTCAAGGTACTCGAGTACCTTGAAACTCTGCCCATGATCGTTCGCCTGCCACCTTTATGGTACCATCATGTCATTTATCCCTGGCCGTCAGATCTGATACGGAATCTTGCCAATGGATCAGATTAATCATGCCTTTTACATTCACACGGGTTTATAAATTAGACTCTAGTCGTCTTCCTCTTTTACTCCCACATTCATTTCAGAGAGAAAAAAGGAAGACAGAAAAAACCAAAACCAGAAAAAACCAGAACCTTCCTTGCCCATTTCTTGCATGTTCTCAAAGCCGAGTAGACAAAGCAACATTGGACTCTTTGACTCAGTGATGTTGCACTTGCAACCACTCGTTCGCTCATCCGTTTCTCTGTTTCATCCGATTGCATTGTGTAAGTTTTCGGTTCATGGCTTTTTTACGTTATATATGTACATTTTTTTTGTATGCCTTTGCCTCTGTTACACCGTGAGTGCTAGGATTTACACTAGTTTTATGCATTAGGATTAGGGTGATTCGACTGATAATCATTAGGCTCAAACCCAGTTTCTGCGAAAGAAGGTCTAAAAATGGTTCATTTTCTGGGTTTTCAAATTTTAGGAGCCATATCTTGCACACCAAGATATTTTGTACAAAATCAAGGTTTTTTTTAAGGAATGCACGGTTCCCAAAAATATCACCATTTAGACAACTACCACCTTTTTTCCCTAATATTTCGGGATTTCCCACAACTTATCCACCTTCCTTCCTTTCTGGTGGATTACACGCTCTGAGATTGGCTTCATCCTTTGGATGGAGCCTGCCTTGTAGTCTCAATCATTCGAGCTTAGGTACCATTTATTTCTTTATTTCTTGCTCACTTGGCCCTCACCCTTTGCTTTCTTGTTAGATGCCGCAGAATTCGGGAAAGTGGTGGGGGTCAAAGCTCGTGATTCCTTACTCACCAGTAGCTTCGAGCCTGGAATCCCCCTTCACTTGCAACCAACGCTTAATTCAGGATTATGAACTGAGACGTGAGCAAGAGGACACTCGGGACCACTTCTGACGCCAGATAGACGAAGTCGAAGAGGGGAAAAGGAAAAGACTAAGGGTCGCCCTTCATCCAGATCCGGACACCGAGCCTTGACCAATCCCTCTCGACCCTGCGCTTAAAGTGACAATCGCCTTCAAACCCGGTGATCTTCAGTTCTCACTGATGGGGGAACTGTAACGACCCGACTTTTCTTAACTAGACCCACCGAACACGACTATGACTATCTGGGGTCAACTGGACCCTTACGGTCAACTTTGGTAAAAATCGGACGTTAAAAACTAAATAAACTTTAGAAAATTTTACATGGGAGTACTTTGAAGTAAAATAGTATTTGGATGGGATCCCATAGTTTTAAAAACAAAATGTAGTTAAACGTAACTTAAGAAATAGTCTGTAGCCACATGGCTTTCTTTAGATAATCTAGTAAACATGAAACTGTTACTGGACTCAGCGGAAAACTTAAGAGAACCCTGACAACCCTACAGGTCGGTTGTTTCACAGTATGCATACTTCAGACAGAATCTCCTCCAGCTCATTGCACTGCTCCTTAAGCTTTGCCCTTACCTACACACACAAAGTAACTGATGAGCTATAACGCTCAGTAAGGAAGCTAGCTACAACTCATGATTATACTATTCTAAACAAACTTTTCATAACAGAAATGCATATCTCGAAACTGCAAACTGACCAACACGTCTAGCATATTCACATAAGTCAAAGTGTTGCGTAACATATTGAAAACATATAACTGAGCAATCGTGTTATCTGTGGGGTTTTAATCCCAGTGTGGCCTCCACGGCCCAGAGCAACCTCACCTCCCGTACCAAAGGGGTACACTCCGCTAAAACACGATGACTCTACTGACTTGGCGGATAACCCCACTGTACGGCTGCATGGGGAATCTGCCCTCACAAGGCCTTGTACTAAGCCATCGAGTTATTTGTGGGGTCATGATCCCCGGGTGGCCTCCGTGGCCCAGAGAATACTCACATCCCGTGCCAAAAGGGTAATCTCCGCTAAAACTCGATGACTTTACGGACTGGACGACGAACCCCACTACACGAATGCATGGGATCCACCCTCACAAGGTTTCCCTTGACAGTCATAAACATTGCACATACATTCATGATAACTTTACTGCACTAAGCACATTCAAACCCGATAGATGGGTACTATCATGCGCATCCAGCCATATAATCACACACATATATAGCATCTAGAATTTAACCAGCAATCTACAAACATGCAAACAATTCACTAGAATCACAACAAGCTAAGTTACTCTTGGTGTATACTTCCTTACCTCTTGTCCTTAGCTTTCGTGAATTATGTCTTCGTGAGTATTTTCGATCGCGTTTAGACCCTATAATCATATTGGGACAATATGTCTTAGTTTATGCTTTACTAAGATTTTAAATATAAATAAGGGAATTTAAAAATCAAAAACTAAAATTCCCGACCCTGGCCCAACCCGAGCCCTTGGGGTAAAATGACCACAATACCCTTCTCATAAATCTCGAACTCAACTTAGAAAATTATTATTTCCTATAATAATTTTATCCTAGACCACGTCCGAAATTTCAAGTCAAAACTCCAATTATTTCTTAAAATTCCATTTTCCGATGCTCGAGTCCAAAACACGAGCCTTGAGTCCAATCCTTGATCTTGAGACTTAAAATTAGTAATATTGTACTTCCTAAAATATTTTCCAAGTCCTTGAAAATATTTCGTAGGTTCTTAGTCGTCAAATCTAAACTTTGAAACTAATTCCCGAACTTCGAATTTTTCTTGAAGCTTACATAATAATTCCCAAGCCTAGCTCGTAAATTATTAGTCTTAAATGTTACTTAGATAAATTTTTCTAACCCCGATTCATTAAAATCAGACCTAAAACTTAGAAGTATTTAATCCCAAGCCTTGCTATAAAATCCTAAAGTTTTGGGACCAACTACCATTTTTGGTCTCTTTGGTTACCAATCAGTAACCATTAGTAACTTGTTGCTGAATGGATGAACATGCACGTGAACACCCCCATTGTCTTCTTCCTTGTACACATTCAGCCATTTCTTTCCCAAGCCATACCCGTCTCCATCTTTCCTCACCTAGGCAGTCACGGTTTCACTCCTAACCACCATGACCACCATTCGGCTATCACAACCACCACCCTCATCACCATCGGTCTCCATCCGTGACCACTCAAAGTGGCACTTCCATGCACGGCCAGCCACCATCTTCAATCTTAAACCACCACCAAACCCTCTCAAATCTTAAGACCACATATATTATACTATCTCCAAGACCTTAATGAGTGTTGCTAATCCCAAGACACTGATTAAAACCATACATAACAGTCCAAAGAAGTCATCACCATCCTAAGAAACAAAATTGAAAAATCGGAAACGTAAAACTACAAAGGAAATCTACGAATATATACCTCTTACTGTGGCCGGTTCTTGGTGGTTTCTTCTTCTCCTCAACTTAGTAGACAAAACTATGAACACAACAAAACCATTTGACATGAATTTGGTACTCAGAATCTAAGAGAAAAATCAACACAGAGGTAGGTTCGGACTTACGTTTTTCTTCTGACTATTCTTGAACCGAACTCCCTGTAACACTCCCTTCTTTCTCTTGCTTTCTTCTACAATCAAAACATAGGCTCTAAGGACGTGTCTAAGGACTGTAACCCAAAGAAAAACCAAAGAAAACTCACCTTTGATTCCTCCTTCTTGGACCCGAAGTGAACGTACAAAACAAGAACACAATGTGTTCTCTGTCTCTAATCTCTCACAGTTATCCTCTCACGTTCAAAAAATGGCTAACACTAATGAAGAAAGACAACAGTTCTAATTCCCTGGTAACCTCTAAAAACTGCCATAGCTGTTTAAATTGTGTTTCCCTCCAATAAGTATGTGTGCAGCCAAACACACCACCGTACGCTTCTCAAAATAAAACATTAAGATACTATAGCTTAAGAATGGTAAATATAAACTATAGTCTAAACACCAAAAATGCAACTTTGGTTTAACTTATGTATGTGATTTTAGGTGAGTCCTTTCAACATAAAATCATAATTTTAATCCTATAAAATTTCTCTTGAATTATTCATAGACTCTTAGTGAATACGTCACAAAATCACAGTCTAAAATGATTCTATGATTTTATGTGGATTCCAAATACATAAAATCATATACTAAAACTCTTTGAACAAGATGTCCATTTTAGATTTATTTCACATATAAATCCCCACACTATGGTCTAAAGCGATCAACTCACATTTATTTAATTAAAATAATATTCACCAAATATTATTTTAATTATTATTCATACTCTTAAAAAAAAAAATTAATTCACAGAATAATGTTTACAAAAAACACAATAAATAATAAAAAAAATTCGGGTTATTACAGGAACCCTCTACCTCGCAGCCGAGGAAAGAATTTTTTGAGGCCGAGCATTACTGGATTTCGGTCACGTCATTAGGCCAGATAACCGTTATTCTGGCCTTTCACGGCATATGACTATCAGGCTCGCTAAGGTGCCGAGCCCCGACTTCCCACGAGCAGAGTTGCCACGCTCCAGGAGATGGGAATCCTGACAGCAAGCTAAGATATGCAGCTTGGAGCCAGGAACACATGAAAGCAGGGGCGGTACTGCCCCTGAAGTCTTTTTTCAAGGGCTTCACAGATTTTGTTGGGCTGGCTCCTTTCCAGCTCAACACCAATTCTTACAGGGTATTGTTTGCCCTGAGGTCGCTATATCATGAGTTGAAGTGGGTAGGACCTTCACCAAAGGAGATTTTATATCTCTTCTGCTTGAAAAGCAATCCCTCCCGAGCTCGGGGAGGTGACGGCTTCTACTACCTTTCGAGCTATCCGAAGGAGAAGAAGATGTTTGAAGACCTTCCCAATCATCCTCCTGACTTCAAGAAGGCCTTCTTTTGGACAGATGTCCTAGCCCCGTCTCGATGCTATTCTTTCAGACGGATTCATAAGTATCTCAACTTCCTTCTTTTCTGTGCTCGAACTTTGATCTTAGGCTCGTACTTATAGTTGAAATGCGTTTTGATTTTCCAGCCAACTACGATCGCCCTACCCCTACCAAGGAGATGAAGGAGCACAAAGAGGCTCTGCTCCAACTTCCCTACGGCAGGAGATCCCTTTCCTATCTCCTGCATGAAGACAAGCTCCGGGCATGTGGGCTCTTAGGAGAGGATCAGTCTACATCGGACTGGTCCAATAAAAAATACAACCGGTGGGAGCTCGTGCCTCTTCCAATCGGCAACCTTCCTCCAAGGAGAGATGCGAGGCCTCCACCTCCAGTTCGTCATAAGAGTCCGCAATCGGGGAATGAGGCCAATGACGAGGCCTCAAGCTCGGGCTCGGTTGATCAAGGTACAGTCATCCTTAGCTCGAATATGTGGTCCCCCTCCCTATTAAAGCATAAACCCGATAGGTTAATATTGTGTGAGGATGATAGGAACCATTTTTATGTCTGGTCTTGGGTAGATGAACGGGTTCATAGGTTCGATAGCTGGCTCGGGAAATATGACACCATGTATAGCCTGAACGAGGTATGGAACGGAATAGCCGTCCAATATGGGACCAACGACTATAGGGACCTTTTGAGGTTGACGTCCACCTATAGGGAAGGTACTCCCCCCGCCTCTTCTAAAGATGGGGGAATTTCGTGGTCGTCGAGCACAAGCTCGGGGGAGAGTTCCAGTTAGGTTTCTCTCCACTTGTCTTTTTATCCCATGTATGTTTGCATTATGCTGAGTTACTTTATTTTTTGATAACTCATATTGTGGTGTAACTGTGCAGGCGAGATGGACTCCGATCTCGACAACATCCTTGAGAGTGGCGGGGCCAAAAGAAGCAAACGCCCGAGAGGCTCACGAAAGTCTGAGCGTCCTACCAAGGTCCTTAAGAGGACTAAAAAGACACCTCCTCCACCAACCCCGCCTGCCACGAGCTCGAGTGTGGAGCCGACTCCTCAGGTCGGGGTGTCCACTATGGTCGAGCTCCAACCTCCCGTCATGGTTCACTCAACGCTCGGCCCACCTCCGAAAAAACCCTCGGCTTCCATAACACGCAAGTTGTCTGTTTCTACTCATGTTGATGAGTATGTAGTTGATAATGCTGCTGAACCCCATGGGGCTACGCTGGGCTCGGACATTCTATCTCGAGTGGGCCAGAGCTTTAGCGGTTTTGACGCTCCTCATTGGCAGTTTTTGAACGACGTCCGAGACTGCAACACACTTTATGAGAAGAGTGTCGAGCTTACTGCCGCGGTAACTTTTCTTTTCTCGCTACTAGTTGTATTTATAGACGGTCCTTATGCTAATGTTGATTTCTTTGTATGCCAGGCTCATGCTGTCTCTGCTTAGCTCAACTATAAACTAAACAATGAGATCCACTCGAGCAAGTCCTATGCTCGGGAGGCGAAGGATCTTCAGCTCAAACTAAGTGATGAGCTCAAGGAAACGAAAGCAAAGGTGGAGGCAGGGGCTGAGGAGCTAAAGGCCAAGTCTTCTAAACTTGAAAAGCTGAGTGCCCGGCTCGTGGAGCTTGAACAGGAGAATGCCCGGGTCAAGGAGACCATTGCTAAGCTTGAAGAAGAGAAGGCCACCACTTTCGAGATCATAGAAGGTGAAAAGAGTCATCTTCTCGAGGAGTTTAAGGAGAAGAAGGACCAAGTAGTCGACATGGCCATGTATAGAATCTGGGCCAACAATGTCGACCTCGACACCAGCTTCTTAGGCCCTCTTGAAGCGAAGCTCGTGGCCCAATGGCAGGCTCGGCTGGATGATGAGGAGACTTCCCGAGATGAGGCGGAGAAAGCCGGAGGGAACGCTGATGCTAAGAAGGCTAAGGAGAATGCTCCTTTTTAATTCTTGCCTCAGGGATGTGTGCCTTTGAATCTTTTGTAAAAGTCCTTTTATTTTGTTTTTTGTTTTTTATGCCCATGGGGCCGAGACAATTTTATAGCTCGTGAAGGAGCTGGTGTTACTTTTTTGAACTTACTTTAATTTATTTGCTTTACATTTCTTGAGCCGAAATATTTTGCGCAATTTAAATTAAAATGTCACATATGCCTGTTTATTCATACAAGCATAATTTGGATTTAAGCTCGAGGTTCAATGCATTCATGCACAGTTTGCTCAAATTATCCACTTTCGATCTCGTTATTTTTCAAGGTCGGATATTACTTTTACCATGCACCCGAAAGTACTTATATGGCGTGTAATGCAGATGGTTTAGTTGTATCTTACTCTTTAGTTGCTTTTTCTCATCCTCAGTTAGCCCTCCGAGGTTATGAGGTCGAAACTATTATTTTGCAAGATACTCCAGCCTCTCGACTTAGCACGAAGTGGGTTATGTTCCAACTTACTACCGATTAGTTTTTAGCTAGTTTGTTCCAAACCTATTAAGGTCGTGTTAGGTTTGTAATCCATACACTTATATTTTTAATCTAGTTTGCATATTTGGTTACATCCAAACATTTTTATCTTTTTGCCAGTTTGGTTATATCCAAACTTATCTCATTTCGCCCATTTGGTTATTTCCAAATACTTGTGTACTTTTGACAGTTTGGTTATATCCAAACAGTTATATGCATTTCATATATGCTATTTTAGTTTTTCAAGTTGGTGGTATATGTGCCACTGATGCCCCCTTAATATCCTATGAGTGAGACCATAGGTTATTAAATTAAGAGAGATTGCAAAAAATACAGCATATTAAACGAAATCAAACTTTATTTGAAAAAATCCAAAAATAGAAAAACAGTACAGATATACAAGCATGGTTACAGGCAACATCCTTCCTATACTATTAATAGTAAGGTCGTAGGTGTTCGCCATTCCATACTCGTGGTACTAGACTTCCATCCAATCTTGCCAACTTGTAAACGCCGGGTCGGATGACTGACTCTATTTGGTAAGGTCCTTCCCAATTTGGCCCGAGCACGCCAGCTGCTGGATCCCGTGTTGCCAAGAATACACGCCTTAGCACCAAATCTCCCATGTAGAATTTTCGGTCCCGAACTCATTTGTTGAAGTACCGGGTAGCTCGCTGTTGGTATGCAACATTTTTTAATTGAGCTTCGTTCCTTCTTTCTTCGATCAGGTCAAGAGTTTCTTTGAGCTGAGAGTGGTTCGAGGCTTGATCATAAGCGAGGGCTCGAATTGTGACCTCGATTGGCAACATAGCCTTGCAATCGTATGCCAGAGAGAACGGGGTATGTCTTGTCGATGTATGGGCCGTGGTCCTATATCCCCATAGGACTTGGGGAAATTCTTCGGGCCACCTTCCTTTAGCTTCTTCCAACTTTTTCTTCAGCAAAATTTTTAGAGTCTTGTTTACAGGTTCGACCTGGCCATTCGCCTGGGGATGGGCCACTGACGAGAAGCTCTTTATTATTCCATTTTTTTCGCAAAAGTTGGTAAACAGATCGCTGTCGAACTGGGTTCCGTTATCGGACACAATCTTCCTCGGCATCCCATATCGACATATGATGTTTTTCACCACAAAGTCAAGGACTTTTTTGGAGGTTATTGTCGCCAAAGGTTCATCTTCTGTCCACTTTGTGAAGTAATCTACGACGACTACCGCGTACTTTACTCCGCCCTTGCCAGTCGGAAGGGAGCCTGTGAGGTCGATTCCTCATACCGCAAATGGCCATGGGGAGGTCATCATAGTTAGTTCGGATGGTGGAGCTCGAGGAATTGTGGCGAATCGTTGGCACTTATCACACCTTTTTACGTAGTCGAACGAGTCTGATTTGATGGTAGGCCAGAAGTATCCTTGGCGTATTATTTTCTTGGATAGGCTATGCCCCCCAGTATGGTCTCCACAGAACCCTTCATGAATTTCTTCTAAGATTTTCTTAGCTTCGGGAGGAGTCACACACCGGAGTAGTGGCATGGAATATCCCCTTCTATACAGCCTTCCATCTATAATGGTATAACGAGGGATTTGATACATCAACTTTCGAGCCTTGGTCCGTTCTTCCGGAAGGATGCCGGTCTTGAGATATTCAACTATCAGAGTCATCCAGGTAGGCTCAGAATTGATCATACACACGTCCTCCAGCTCTGGCTCGTCAATACTTGGTGCCGAGAGATGTTCAATTGGCACGACATTCAGTTCGTCATTCTCGGTAGAGGTAGCGAGCCTGGCTAAGGCGTCCGCATTCGAGTTCTGTTCTCGGGGGACCTGTTCTATCGCATAGAACTCGAAATGTTCCAATTCTGATTTTGCCTTTTCTAAGTATGCTGCCATTCTCGTACCACGAGCCTGGTACTCTCCCAAAATTTGGTTAACCACTAGCTGGGAGTCGTTGTAGCAATGTATTGCTTTAGCTTTGAGCTCCTTGGCTATAATAAGTCCCGCCAGTAAAGCCTCGTACTCGGCCTCGTTATTTGACGCACTGAAGTCAAATCTTAAGGCAGAGTGAAATCTGCTTCCTGCAGGAGTGATCAAAATTACTCCTGCCCCCAATCCGTTTTCATTAGATGACCCATCAACGTAAAGTTTCCACAGCTCGTGGGCCGGGGTTATAACTTCATCGTTGGTCATGCCAATACACTCCACTATGAAGTCTGCCAAGGCTTGCCCCCTTATGGTCGTCCTTGGATGATAGGTGATCTCGAATTGCCCGAGTTCAACGGCCCATTTAAGAAGTTGACCTGAGGCTTCTGGTTTGGACAAGACTTGTCTTAGTGGTTGATCAGTTAGTACATGGATGGGGTGCGCTTGAAAATAGGGTCGAAGTTTTCGAGATGAGTGAATTAGGCTGAGAGCTAGCTTTTCCATCAAGGGATATCTTGATTCTGCCCCAGTAACCTTTTACTGGCGTAATACACGGGCCTTTGCATTTTTTCTTCCTCTCGTACGAGTACTGCACTTATGGCGTGCTCAGTCGTAGCAAGATACAAGTACAGAACTTCTCCTGTAATAGGGTTTGACAAGATAGGGGGTTCTGTGAGGTGTTTCTTAAGTTCCTGAAAAGCTAACTCGCATTCCTCTGTCCATTCAAATTTCTTGCCTCCCCTCAACAGGTTAAAAAACGGAAGACAACGGTCTGTATATTTTGATATAAACCTACTTAGTGCTGCCATCCTGCTCGTCAAACTCTGGACATCTTTGTGTTTTCGAGGTGAAGGCATATCAATTAGGGCCTGGATCTTGTCTGGATTAGCTTCTATTCCTCGAGCATTTACAATGAAACCCAGGAATTTTCCTGAAGATACTCCGAAAGAGCACTTCTGAGGGTTAAGCTTCATGTTATATTTCCGGAGCACGGCAAAGCATTCTTCGAGGTCATCAACATGGTTATTGTTAAGTTGAGATTTGACTAACATATCGTCAACATAAACTTCCATGTTGTTCCCTATTTGCTCAGAGAACATCATGTTCACGAGCCGCTGGTAAGTGGCTCCAGCATTTTTGAGCCCGAATGGCATGACGTTATAACAATATAACCCTCTATCTGTTATGAAGCTCGTATGTTCCTGGTCAGAGGCATGCATGGCAATCTGGTTATATCCAGAATAGGCATCCATGAATGACATTAGTCCATGCCCTGTCGTGGCATCCACGAGCTGGTCAATCCGTGGTAAAGGAAAGCAGTCCTTAGGACAGGCCTTGTGGAGGTCCCAGTAGTCAATGCAGGTTCGCCACGTTCCATTAGGCTTCGGGACCAGTACCGGATTGGCCACCCAATCGGGGTAAAAAACATCCCTAATGAATCGGTTTGCTTTTAACCTGTCGACTTCCTCTTTTAGTGCCTTTTTCCTATCGTCATCCAGTTGTCTTCGCTTTTGTTGCTTCAGTGGGAAGCTTTTATCGATATTTAGCGCGTGGCTCACTATATTTGGACTTATTCTTACCATGTCCGAATGTGACCATGCGAAGACATCCTGGTTTTTCTTCAAAAAGCAAATTAATTGCTATTTAGTTTCTTCATGGAGGTTTTTCCCGACCTTTACCGTTTTCGGGGGATCTGATTCTTCGAGCCTGATTTCTTCGAGCTCTTTCAATGGTTCGAGATCATCTTTTTCCTCCACTCTTGGGTCGATTTCTTCATCTATCTCCAAGATTATCCCGTCCTTAGTCTGAATAACGTCGAGCGCTTGTGCGCTCGCCTGCTTCTTTCCCCTTATTGAATTGCTATAGCATTCCCTCCCGGCTAACTGGTCTCCCTTCAACGCCCCGATGCCACTAGAAGTCAGGAACTTGATGGCCAAATGCCTTACAGACGAGACTGCCCCCAGCTCTACTAGGGCGGGTCTCCTGAGCAGCACGTTGTAGGCCGATGGCAGGTCCACTACTACAAACTCCATCATCTTGGTTGCTGAGACTGGATAGTCTCCCAATGTTACAAGGAGTTCAATGGACCCCATACAGGCAATCCCCTCTCCTGAAAAACCGTACAATGTCGTTGCACAAGCTTTTAGGTCTCGAAGCGCGAGTCCCATCTTTTCTAAGGTGGCCTTATAGAGAATGTTCACTGAGCTTCCATTATCAATGAGAACTCGGTGAAATCTCTTATTCGCGAGCTGGAGAGTGATGACCAGTGGGTCATTGTGGGGAAACTGAACATAGGATGCATCGTCCTCAGCAAAGGTTATCGGCTGAGATTCAATCTTTTGGCACTTTGGAGCTCTAGGGGGCGTATAACAGATTAGTTAATATCTCTTTAATGTAGGGAAGTTACAACAATAAATATATTTTGAATGCATGGACTGCGTCTCATCAGATGACCCACTAAGTTGTTCGAGATCGGCAATCAGCATCATGCCGGTCCAGGTCTATAGACAAGTTATAAGCTAGGTACCCTTCCCAAAGACCAACTTGGAGCGAGTAGGTACCACCGAGGCTGTCACACTCCGATGTAAAAGGGTAAGCTAGGTAATCAACAATGTAAAATGGTCATTTCTCTACAATTTTAAAAATGATGACATTAGTTTCTTGATGCCTTTATTTTGGACAATTTCCTATAATTTCTCTATTAATATTATAGATCTTTGTCGGTTGGAACTAGTATATTATCATGATTTACCACCAATTAAATATAAAATAAGACAAATAAAATAAAACGTTAGAAAAATGTCATTAAATATTTATTAATTAATTTAAAAAAATATAGTTACATGTAATTAATTAGTATAAATTTACTTACACATTAATTTAAATTAAAATAAAATATTTATAAGATGTTATTATTTAAATCAATAATATTATATAAAAAAAACATCATTATTTTGCCTATCCAAAAATATATCAACTTTTTTTAATATTGTACTATTCCTGGTTGTGTTTCTCTGTAACAAAAGGAATTAAGTCACATAAAAGGCACTGCCTACCAAATTATCACTATAGCAATCTCTGTCAAACTCTCACATTCTCATGGGTATACACTATATAAACCGTGTTATATACACTCTAGATAAGAAACACAACAAAGTGTCCAGCCAAATGGTTTCATGAGCTACCGCATGCTATAAATTATATACACGTTTATTATATATCAGAATTTGAGTCACTAATGTCATATATTCTGATCGACAAGTGTGACGACCTTTTGACAACATATATATATATATATATATCTTATAAATGTCGGAACGGGCATTAGACAACAATACAATATTCAAATAATCAATCTATTAATTTCAATTTTTAATCTTTTGATAAAATACGAGATCTAAAAGTTAATTTTTAAAAATAAATGTTTCAAACAGGTAATCAGCCAAAATAAATTTTACACAAAACATAAATTTTCTTATACATAATTTAAACTTTTTATAAAAAGAAAACCACGCAAAGCGTATAATAATAATAAATAAATAAAAGTACATGTAAAATAAACTTTTTGAACTTTTTTTTGGTACTTTAATTTGTTAGAATTTTTCAAAAACCTACAGGATGTTCGTTATACAATGAAGAGTGAACACCATCATGAAAAAAAAAATTATGGTCAAGATGTCTTCATGTGTCCATATAAAGAGCATATTGTACGGGTATGGTGAAATGAATCATTACCCTCACAATCTCCCAAGAAATATTTTTAAAATATTTTTTTAATAATTACAAAAGACTGTGTGGAATGCAGTTATATTTTCCAGTTAAATATAAAATAAAACATTATAAAAATGTCATTAAATTTATTATGAGAGACGCTGTCATGAATATAGATGAGAGAGAGAAAAAAAAAGAGTCATGCAAGACTAATACATGTATTAGTATTACGAATGTATTAATTTATTTTTATAATATTTTTTAATTATTATTTAAATTTTAAATAAATAAATAATGTCATATATTATAATGACACAAACATATTAAAAAAATTAAGCCAAAACATTTTCTATAGTTTAAAAAAAATATCATAATTTTTATTTTTTATTTAAAAAAATCGTTAAACCAAAAATCCGTTAGATACACACTTTTTACACATAAAAATATGATACATTCTAGTTTTAAAGTAAATTATTTGATGTTGTTTATTAGTTTGAAATTTAGTGTTCATAATAATTTAAATTTTAATATTTTTTATATTTTGATTTATATATTATATATGGTGATTCTAGTTTTATGGTGATTCTAGTTTTAAAATTAAGTACTTTTTTCTCTATTTTTATTTTAGAAAAAATATTCAATATAATAAAATATTAAGAATTTCTAAATTAAAACTATCAATTTAAAAATTTTATTTGATCAAATTTTTATTATTTATGTTGACGTCGTTTTTCGTCAACTTAAAATGTAGAACAATTAAACAATAGGAACAATGGCGCAGATGAATAATATGGTAGAACAACAAGAGTTTTACGTGGTTCAGCAATTAAATCTGCCTAGTCCACGAGTTTATTTTATTTAGACTTGGAGTTTTCTGGAAATCCTTCAGAGATGAATTCTCCAGAGTTTCTTTCAAGATATCAGAAGATCCATCCTCTACAAATGTTCATGACCTCTCTATTTATAGAGAGTTCTCAGAGTTCATTTCCACATATTTCGGGAAGATACTTCTGTTTATTAATTAAAATAAAGATATTAAATACTGTAACTCCTATATACAAGGAAACGTCCCCTGAAAACCCGGAAACGAGTAACAGAATTGCTAATATCCTTTTAATGTTGGGATGTTACAACAATAAATATCTTTAAACGTACGGAACGCGTTACATCAGATGACTCATCAAATCTTCGAGGTCAGCAACCAGCATCATGTCAGTCAAGGTTTACGGATAGGTTACGAACTAGCCTCCTTATTCCAAGACCAGCTCGGAGCAGATAAATACCATTGAGGCTGTTACATTTTGAGCTTGTACTTTTAAGCTCGGGCTACTCGATCCGAAGACACCCAACAACAGATGTATCCCGATGCTATGTTCTTTCGAGCTTAGAAAGGATCCCGAGGTTAACCGTCTTCGAGGTTGCCGTCTTGCTCTGAGGTTTTGACATCTGGACCACGAACATGCGTTTTATATATCTCGAGCTCACACTTGACGAGTCCAGCTTTCGAGGTCACAATCTTAGGTCTCGAAATCTGGGTGTAACATTTTGCCCCCTCAAAAGTATTAGTTTGAATCCTACGAGAAGGAAACTTTTGAACTACTTCATTCGGGAACCGTTCCATCAACATACTCAAGTGTGGACACACGTCAGCTGGATATTGCTCACTCAAAGTACTTGAGTACCTTGGAAACCTGCCCACGTCTATCCGCCTACCATTCTTTTGGGTACTATCACCTCACGGGTTCCCAGCCATTTGATCTGATACGGAATTTGGCCAATGGCCCAGATTAATCCAACCCTTTGTATTCCCACGGGCTTATAAATAGGCCTCAAGTCATCTTCTCCCTCTTTTATTTTCACGTTCATCAGAGAGAAAAAGGAAAGAAAAAAAAACAGAAACCTTCTTGCCCACATCTTGCATATTCTCCAAGCCGAGAAGACAAATCCACGTTGGACTTTTTGACTCTGGGAGATCGCACTTACAACAGCTTATACAATCTTCCATTTCTCTGTTTCCGTCAATCACATTGTGTAAGTTTTCTGTTCATGGCTTCTTTGCATTATTTTTTCCATGTATATTTATGCTTCTGTTGCACCGTGGGCACTAGAATTCTTTTTAGTCCATATATTAGTTTAATGTTGTTATCCCTATTTCCTGCCGTGGGCCCGGGACCGCGACCCGGGCCCACTTGCCGGCCAATTGAGGTTGGGCCCAGTCCAGGCCCGTTTGGCAAGGGAGTAAAGGATATCGACAGCCCAATTCCAAGCAAGGCCTGGAATGCGTCTGGGGGGAGTATTGTCCGGGACGGTCATCCGGGAGGCAGTATGCCTGGCTGGGGGTAACAGTCAGGATCGATACGAATGATAGCCTGGTAAACGATCTGGGCTCCTGGTGGATGATCCGACTTATGGTAAACGAAGAGGGACGTAGGTAAACAAACCCGGGTCGGGTCCCCAAGGTTGGCAGGATAAAGCATCCGTGACCCTGACTTCGCCCCATGAAGCGTGGGAGTTGTCCCCATGTTTCACCTGCGGAAAAGGCCACCTCGGGATTGTACGCCGCTGGTTCAAACCTGTGCCACCACTGCTCTGAACGATTTTGTCCCCTGACTCTGCCTCGTAACTCGAGATGCTCAGACCAAAAGCTCCAGTTTGTCGGATGATAGATATGGTTTGGGTTGGCCCAATGGGCTCAAGATAATGTTTTTCTTTTATGTTTAATTCTTCTGTATTGGGCTTCCGATAGAGAAGCCAGCAGTATTTACACTTTCATTGGGCCCGGGTCAGCCCGACCCACCCCCAGTGCACCTGTGAACCTATAAATACATGTCACAGTGCACTGGAGAAGGGACCTCTTTTTAGCGTGTATACAGTTACAATAGCTGAAACTAAGCAAAAACTCCATTGTTATAGATTCTCTAAGCTCTAATACAACTGTCTCGTGGACTAAGGCTCATTAACGCCCCAACCATGTAAAAAAGCCTGCTTATAACTTCTAAACCCTTTCTCTTTAATCTCTCTTATCTATTATTATTATAGTTTTTGAAAAACTTGGCAAACAAATGCACTAGGATGTTTCGACTGATAGATATTAGACTCAAACCCAGTTTCTGTGTAAAAAGGCTCAAATATGGTTCCTTTTTTGAGTTTTCAAATTTCAAAGAACACATCTTGCACACCAAGATATCGGGTACAAAATCAGGGTTTTTTTTTATAAAAAGAATGCACGATTCCCAAAAATATCACCTTTTTAATAACTGCCACCTTTTGTCCCTGATATTTTGGGATTTCCCATAACATGCCCACCTTCTTCCCTTTCGGTGGAATACACGCTCTGAGATTGCCTCATCCTTTGGATTGAGCTTGCCTTGTAGCCTTGATCATTCGAGCTTAGGTATTATTTATCTCATTATTTCTTGCTCGCTTGGCCCTCACCCTTTTGCTTTCTTGTTAGATGCCGCAGAATTCGGGAAAATGGTGGGGGTCAAAGCTCGCTATTACTTACTCACCAATAGCTTCGAGCCTGGAATCTCCTTTTACTCGGAACCATCGTTTAATTTGGGAGCACAAACTGAGGCGTGAATAAGAAGACACTCGAGACCACTTCCGACGTTAGATAGACAAGGTCGAAGAAGGGAAAAGGAAAGACTAAGGGTTTCCCTTTATCCAGATCCGGACACCGAGCCTAGATCAATTCCTCTCGACCCTACGCTCAAAGTAACAATCGCCTTCAAGCCGGGTGATCTTCAATTCTTGCTGATGGGGGAACCTTCGACCTCGCAGCTGAGGAGAGAATTCTTCGAGGCCGAGCATTATTGGAGCTCAGTTACATCGCTAGGTCAAATAACTGATATCCTGGCCTTTCACGGCATAGGACTATCGGGCTCACTGAGGTGTCGAGCTCCGACCTCCCATGAGCGGAGTTGCCGCGCTCCGGGAGATGAAAATCTTGACAGCAAATTGAGATACGCAGCTTGGAGCCAGAAACATATGAAGGCAGGGGCAGTACTGCCCTTGAAGTCTTTTTTCAAAGACTTCACGGACTTCGTTGGGCTGGCTCCCTTCCAGCTCAACACCAAATCTTATAGGGTTCTGTTTGCCTTGAGGTCGCTTTACCACGAGCTGAAGTGGAAAGGACCTTTGCCTGAAGAGATCTTATATCTCTTTTGCTTGAAAAGCAATCCCTCCCGAGCTCGAGGAAGAGATGGCTTCTACTATCTCTCGAGCTATCCCAAGGAGAAGAAGATGTTTGAGGATCTTCCCAACCATCCTCCTGATTTCAAGAAGGCCTTCTTCTGGACAGATGGCCTAGCCATGTCTAGATTCTACTCTTTCAGATGGATTCGTAAGTATCTCAACTTCCCTTTTTTTTGTGCTCGAACTTTGTTTAGGCTCGTGCTTAGCTGAAATGTGTTCAATCTTCCAGCCAATTACCATCGCCCTACTCCCACCAAGGAGATGAGAGAGCACAGAGAGACTCTACTCCAACTCCCCTACGGCAGGAGGTCCCTCTCCTATCTCCTACATGAAGGCAAGCTCCGGGCATGTGGTCTCTTGGGGGAGGATCAGTCTACATCTGACTGGTCCAATAAGAAGTACGACCAGTGGGAGCTCGTGCCTCTGCCAACCGAAAACCTTCCCCCAAGGAGAGATGCGAGGCCTCCATCTCCAGCTCAACGTCATAGGAGTCCGCAATCGGGGAATGAGGCCAACAATGAGGCCTCGAGCTCGGGCTTGGATGAACAAGGTACAGTCATCCTTAGCTCGGATTTGTGGTCTCCCTCACTACTAAAACATAAACCTGATAGATTAATATTGTGCGAGGATGATAGGAACCATTTCTATGTATGGTCTTGGGTAGATGAGAGGGTACATAGGTTCGATAACTGGCTCGGGAAATACGACACCATGTATATCCTGAACGAGGTATGGGGCGGAATAGCCGTCTAATATTGGACTAAGGGCTATAGGGACATTTCGAGGTTGACATCCACCAATAGGGAAGGTACTCCCCCCGCCTCTTCTGAAGATGGGGGAATTTCGTGGTCGCCGAGCACAAGCTCAGGGGAGAGTTCCAATTAGGTTTCTCTCCACTTGTCTTTTTATCCCTTGTCTGTCTGCATCATGTTAATTTATTTTATTTTGGGATAACTCATAATGTGGTGTAAATGTGCAGGCGAGATGGACTCCGACCTTGACAACATTCTGGTCAGTGGCGGATCTAAGAGGAGTAAGCGCCCAAGGGGGTCGCAAAAAACAGACCGGCCTGCTAAGGTCCTTAAGAGGACCGAGAAAATGCGACCTTCCTGGCTCCGGTTGCTCCAAGCACCGCTTTGAGTCCACCTGCTCAGGCCAAGACTCCCTCCTCGACCTTGCCTCATGTTCCTCCTGCACCCCAGGTCAATCCCACAGTTGGCCTACCTCCAAAGAAACCCTCGTCCTCAAAGACACCGCTGCTTTCGATTTCTACTCATGTTGATGAGTATGTGATCGACAACACAGCTGGACCCCACTGGGCTACGCTAGGCTCGAACGTTCTGTATCAGGTGGGTCAGAGTTTTGGTAGCTTCGACGCTCCTCACTGCCTGTTTTTGAACAATGCCCATGACTGCAACACTCTTTACAAGAAGAGCATCGAGCTCCATGTTGCGGTAACCCTTCTTCTCTCGCTATTAGCTGTATTCACACTTGGTCCATATGCTAATTTGATTTCTTCGTATGCTAGACTCTTGCTGTCTCTGCTCAGCTTAATTATAAGTTGAACAACGAGGTCCATTCGAGCATGTCTCTTGCTAAGGAGGCGAAGGATCTTCAGCTTAAACTGAGTGACGAGCTCAAGGCAACAAAAACAAAGGTGGAGGCAGGAGCTAAGGAGCTAAAGGCCAAGACATTCGAGCTTGAAAAGCTGAATGCCCGGCTCGCGGAGCTTGAGAAGAAGAACGCTCGGGTCAAGGAGATCAATGCCAAGCTTGAAGAAGAGAAGGTCGTCACTTTCGAGATCATGGAGGGTGAAAAGGCTAGTCTTCTTGAAGAGTTTAAGGAGAAAAAGGATCGGGCAGTCGACTTGGCCATGTACAGAATCTAGGCCAACAATGTCAACCTCGACACCAGCCTCTTAGGCCCTCTTGAAGCGAAGCTCGTGGCTAAATGGCAAGCTCGACTTGATGAGGAGGAGACTGCTAGGGATGAGGCAGGGGAAGCCGGGGATGATGCCGATGCTGAGAAGGCCAATGAGAATGCTCCTTCTTCTTAAATCTTACCTCGGGGCTGCATCCTTCTGTATTTCTTGTAATGATTTTTTTTCTTATTATATTTTATGCCCACGGGGCCAAGACAATTCTGCATCTCGTAAAAGAGCTGCATTTTCTTATGATATTTGAGATACTATTCTTTGACTTCATTTTAATATATATGCTTTACATTTCTTGGGTTGAAATATTTTGCGCAATTTATATTAAAGTGTCATATATGCTTGTTTATTCATACAAACATAGTTTGGATTTAAGCTCGAGGTTCAATGCATTCATGCACAGTTTGCTCGAATTATCCGCTTCCGATCTCGTTATTTGTCAAGGTCAGATATTACTTTTACCATGCACCTGAAAGTACTTATATAGCGTGTAATGCAAATGGTTTAGTTATATCTTACTTTTTTAGTTACTTTTTCTCGTCCTCGGGTAGCTCCCCGTGTTTATGAGGTCGAAACTATTGTTTTGCAAGATACTCCAGCCTCGATTTGGACTTAACGCGAAGTGGGTTATGCTCCAACTTACTGTCGATTAGTTTTAGCTAGTTTGTTCCAAACCTATTAAGGTCGTGTTTGGTTTATAATCCATACACTTATATTTCTATCTCTTAATAATTTGATAATGTTCAAACTTTCTTATCTCGTGTATTTGGCTTCGTCCAAACACTTGTATGTTTTTTATAGTTTGGTTCTTAGCTCGCGCATTTGGTTATATCCAAACACTTGTATTTTTTTTTCGTATATGCTATTTTATTTTTTCAAGCTGATGGTATATATACCACTTATGCCCCCTTAATATCCTATGAATGTGACCATAGGTTATTCAATTAAGAGAGGTTGCAAAAAATACAGCATATTAAAACGAACTCAAACTTTATTTGAAAAATCCAAAAATATAAAAACAGTACAGATAAACAAGCATGGTTATATGCGACATCCTTCCTATACTATTGATAGTAAGGTCGTAGGTGTTCTCCATTCCATGCTTGTGGTACCATACTTCCACCCAATCTTGCCAACTTGTACACGCCGGGTTGGATGACTAATTCTATCTGATACGGTCCTTCCCAATTTGGCCTGAGCACGCCAGCTGCTGGATCCCATATTGCCAAGAATGCACGCCTCAGCACCAAATCTCCTACGTCGAATTTTCTATCTCGGACTCTTTTGTTGAAGTACCGGGTAGCTCACTGTTGGTATGCAGCATTTTTTAATTGAGCTTCGTTCCTTCTTTCTTCGATCAGGTCCAGAGTTTCTTCGAGCTAAGAGTGGTTTGAGGTTTGGTCATAAGTGAAGGTTTGAATTGTGGGAATTTCGACCTCGATTGGCAACATAGCCTCGCAACTATACGCCAGAGAAAATGAGGTATGTCCTGTTGATGTACGGGCCATGGTTCTATATGCCCGTAGGACTTTGGGCAATTCTTCGGGCCATCTTCCTTTAGCTTCTTCCAAATTTTTCTTTAGCGAACTCTTTAGGGTCTTATTTACAGCTTCAACCTGGCCATTCGCCTGGGGATGGGCCACCGATGAAAAGCTCTTTACTATCCCATTTTTTTCGTAAAAGTTGGTAAATAGATTGCTGTCGAATTGAGTACCATTATCGGACACAATCTTCCTTGGCATCCCATATCGACATATGATATTTCTCACTACAAAGTCAAGTAATTTCTTCGAGGTTATTGTTGCCAAAGGTTCGGCTTCAGTCCACTTCGTGAAGTAATCTACGGCGACTACTGCGTATTTTACTTCGCCCTTGCCAGTCGGCAGTGAGCCTATGAGGTCGATTCCGCAGACCACAAATGGCCATGGGGTGGTCATCATAGTTAGCTCGGAGGGTGGAGCTTGAGGAATTGTGGCGAACCGCTGGCACTTATCACACCTCTTGACGTAGTCGAACGAATTTGTGTTGATGGTAGGCAAGAATTATCCCTGACGTATGATCTTCTTGGACAGGCTATGCCCCCCAGCATGGTCTCCAGATAACCCTTCATGAATTTCCTCTATGATTTTCTTAGCTTCGGGTAGGGTCACACACCGGAGTAGCGGCATGGAATATCCTCTTCTATACAACTTTCCATCTACAATGGAATACCTAGGAATTTGATACATCCATTTTCGAGCCTTGGTCCGTTCTTCTAGGAGAATGCCGGTCTCAAGGTATTCAACTATCGGAGTCATCCAGGTTGGCTCGGAATTGATCATGCACACATCCTCCTGATCAAGCTCGTTAATACTGCGTGTTGCGAGATGCTCGATTGGCACAGCATTTAGTTCGTCAGTCTCGGTAGAGGTAGCGAGCCTGGATAAGGTGTTCGCATTCGAGTTCTGTTCTCGGGGGACCTGTTCTATCGCATAGAACTCGAAATGCTCCAGTGCTGATTTTTCCTTTTCTAAATATGTTGCCATTCTCGTACCATGAGCTTGATACTGTCCTAAAATTTGATTAACCACCATCTGGGAGTCACTGTAGCAATGTATCGCTTTGGCATTGAGCTCCTTGGCTATACGAAGTCCTGCCAGTAGAGCCTCGTATTCAGCTTCGTTATTCGACGCGTCGAAGTCAAATCTCAAGGCAGAGTGAAATCGGCTTCCTGCTGGGGTGATCAAAATTACTCCTGCTCCTGATCCATTTTCATTAGAAGACCTATCAACATAAAGTTTCTACAACTCGTGGGCCGGGGTTATAACTTCATCGTTGGCCACACCAGTGCACTCCACTATGAAGTCTGCCAAGGCCTGTCCTCTTATGGTCGTCCTTGGATGATAAGTGATCTCGAATTACCCGAGTTCAACGGCCCATTTGAGCAGTCGACCTGAGCTTCTGGCTTGGACAAGACTTGTCTTAGTGGTTGATCGGTAAGTACATGGATGGGGTGCGCCTGAAAAATAGGGTCGGAGCTTTCGAGATGAGTGAATTAGGCTGAGAGCTAACTTCTCCATTAAGGGATATCTCGATTCTGCCCCCAGTAACCTTTTACTGACATAATACATAGGTCTTTGCACCTTTTCTTCTTCCCGCACGAGTACCGTGCTCATGGCGTGCTCGGTCGTAGCAAGGTACAGGTACAGAACTTCTCCTGTAATGGGTTTTGATAATATGGGGGGTTTTGCGAGGCGTTTCTTGAGCTCTTGAAAAGCCAACTCTCATTCCTCCGTCCATTCGAATTTCTTGCCTCCCCTCAAAAGGTTGAAAAATTGAAGACAACAGTCCGTAGATTTCGAGATAAACCTACTTAGTGCCGCCATCCTGCCAGTCAAACTTTGGACATTCTTATGCTTCCAAGGTGAGGGCATATTAATCAGAGCCTGGATTTTTTCTGGATTAGCTTCTATTCCCCGAGCATTTATAATGAATCCCAGGAATTTTCCTGAAGATACTCCGAAAGAGCACTTCTGAGGGTTGAGTTTCATGTTATATCTCCGTAACACGACGAACCATTCTTCGAGGTCACCCACATGGTTATTGTTAAGTTGAGATTTAACTAACATATCGTCAACATAAACTTCCATGTTATTACCTATCTGTTCGGAGAACATCAAGTTCACGAGTCGCTGGTAAGTGGCTCCAGCATTTTTGAGCCCGACTGGCACGGCGTTATAACAATATAGCCCTTTGTCTGTTATAAAACTCATATGCTCTTGGTCAGGGGAATGCATGACAATCTGGTTATATCTAGAATAGGCATCCATGAACGACATGAGTCCATGCCCTGCCGTGGCATCCACGACCTGGTCGATCCGAGGTAAAGGGAAGTAGTCCTTAGGACAGGCCTTGTTGAGGTCCGAGTAGTCAATACAGGTTCGCCATGTCCCGTTAGGCTTCGGGACTAGTACCGGGTTGGCTACCCAATCGAGGTAAAAAGCATCCCTGAAGAATCAATTTGCTTTTAACTTGTCGACTTTCTCTTTAAAGGCCTTTTTCCTATCGTCATCTAGTAGTCTTCGCTTTTTCTGCTTCGACAGGAAGCTCTTGTCGATATTCAACACGTGACTCACCACATTTGGATTTATCCCTATCATGCCCGAATGTGACCATGCGAAGACATCCTGGTTCTTCTTCAAAAAACAAATTAATTGCTATTTGGTTTCTTTGGGGAGGTTTTTCCCGACCTTTACTGTTTTCGGGGGGTCTTCTTCTTCGAGCCTGATTTCTTCAAGCTCTTCCAATGGTTCGAGATCAGCTCTTTCCTTTATTCTTGGATCGATTTCTTCATCTATCTCAAAGACTGTCCCGTCTTTATTCTGAATAACGATGAGCGCTTGTGCGCTCGTCTGCTTCTTTCCTCTTATGGAAATGCTATAGCATTCCCTTCCGGCTAATTGGTCTTCCTTCAATGTCCTGATGCCACTAGAAGTCAGGAACTTGATGGCCAAGTGCCTTACAGACGAGACTGTCCCCAACCTTACTAGGGCGGGTCTCCCGAGCAGCATGTTGTAGGCCGATGACAGGTCCACTACTACGGACTCCATCATCTTGGTTGTTGAGACTGGGTAGTCTCCCAAGGTCACATGGAGTTCAATGGACCCCATACAGGCAATCCCTTCTCCTGAAAAACCGTACAGCGTCGTTGCACAAGCTTTTAGGTCACAAAGCGTGAGTCCCATCTTTTCCAAGGTGGCCTTATAGAGAATGTTCACTGAGCTCCCATTATTAATAAGAACTTGGTGAACCCTCTTGTTCGCGAGCTGAAGAGTGATGACCAGTGGGTCGTTGTGAGGAAACTGAACATGGGACGCATCGTCCTCAGTAAAGGTTATAGGCTGAGATTCAACCTTTTGGTACTTTGGAGCTCTGGGTTCGGGTTCATAAGGGGACCCGTCCCCAGTTTTCAGCTCGTTCACATATCGCTTTTGGGCGTTCTTTCCCGATCCTGCAAGGTGAGGCCCTCCTGAGATGGTTACCACATCTTCTCCATCAATCGGAGGGGGTCTCTCTTCTTCCCTAGCCCGGGAATTGTTGTTTTGGGCAGGCGGCAGTGCAACTGTCCTCTGGCTGGTAGAAGCCTGATTATTGTTCTGGTTCCTCACATACTGCCTGAAGTATCCTCTTGAGATCAGACCTTCGATCTCATCCTTCAGTTGCCTGCACTCATCAGTAGTGTGCCTAGTATCTCTGTGAAATCGACAGTATTTACTGGAGTCTCTCTTGACTTTTGGTTTCTCATGGGGTCTGGACGCCTGAAAAGGACCTGGTTTTCATTAGCCAGGTAAATATTCTCCCGAGACTCGTTGAGCTCGGTGTACACCTTGTATACGGAGAAATACCTTTCCCCCTTCCACCTCAGGGTTACTTCCTTCATTCTTCTTTCTTTTGGAAGGGTTTTTTGCAGGGGGTTTCGAGGCTGATGGGTCCGCCGAGGTCGAGGCAGAGTTTACGTTTGTCGTTGTAGTTATGGGCTGAGAGGTCATATTCAGTGTTGACCTCGCCTCTTCTACATTGACAAACCTCAGAGCTCGTCTATTAAACTCGGTTATTGACCTCATAGGCTTCCTCTACATATCTTCCCAGAGGGGACTTCCCGGCATTACCCCAGCTCAGACGGCCATTAAATGACCACTGTCGTCTACATCCCGAGCTCGGGCGACTTCCAGATTGAATCTTGTAAGGTAGCTTTTCGGCGTTTCATTTGGTTGTTGCCGTACATTGGTCAGGGCCGATGCCTCGAGCCTTATCCCGATCATGGCTCTAAATTGCTTCTTGAAATATTTTGACAACTGATCCCAAGAAGTGATTGAATGCCTCTTATATATTTCGAACCAGTTTTTCGCTGGTCCTGTAAGCGATGCTGGAAACAGCATGCATCTGAGCTCGTAACCCACATTACTTGCTCTCATTATAGTGTTAAATGTACTTAAATGACTATACATGTCAGATTTCCCTTCAAAAGGTGGGACATGAGGAATCCGAAACCCTTGAGGAAACGGAGTGTTGGAAATGTGGGGGGCGAATGGTTCGAGCTCCTCATCAGAATCTTTGTCCCGATTCCGACCTCGCTCATTCTGTAAGAGCCTAAATGCTTTTTTTAGTTGATTAATTCTTTCCTAAACTGGATCCACAGGGGGTCTCGCCTGAAATTGGTTATCGTTGATCACAATTCCAGGCTCGCGCCTTCGCATGGGATCCATGTAGGCGATCTCTCAGGTCTGGGTTCGAGGGATTACCACTACCCCGATTTTGATTCAGGTGTTCCCGCAAGTCAGGGTGGTTCCTTTGGTTCCCAGTATTTCTACATCCTTGATCATACATACTGACTGATCTGGTGTCCCCTGAGTCATCGTTGGCGAGGCTCGTTGCATGATTGTTTCGAGATGGATTCCTTTCAGGATACCTCGTCTCTGCAGTGCGAGACTGAGACATTTGGCTTCTCGTAGGCTGGGCGCATCTCCGTTCTCTAGTAGCTTCTCCATTCCCCTGCTTCCGTCCATCCCGTCTTTCGTTATCACCTTGAGTTGGTTATGTGTTTCTCCGAGGCGATGAGGGATATCTTATTGGCGATGGAGGGAACCGTATGGGTGATGGTGGCTGCCACCCATTTCGTGGTCTGGATGGTCCCGAGTTCGCCTGTGCCAGCTCGATAACATTCTGCGTGTTACCAGGATTCTGAGTCCGAGCCTCTGTAGGGGCTCGGTTATGCCCAGTTCTAGCTGGTAACTCAGCAGTTGAGTTAACTAGAGCTCTAGCCCTGGTGTTTCTTCGGGGCCTCGAGGGAGCAAGCTATTCTGTCGGTGGCGGAGGTTGCTCCGCTATTCTTGTGGCAGCGTTTTTGCGAGGTCGCCCACGAGGCCTGCGGGGAGGAACATGAACATCCTGCGGAGGTGGGGCTTGGACCTCAGGCGGAGGTTGGGGCTGAGCCACCTGCGCCTCCGCAACTAATCTAGCTAGCTCCTCATTACGCTTCTTGGCCTCAGCCAACTGTTTTCTTAACTATCGGTTTTCGAGTTTGACAATGGGGACATACCGCTCGGGATTATAATACATGTCCTCGTCGTCCCTGGGAGCCGGAGGTCCTCGAGAATCGGAGGACTCACTTCTCTCTTCTGGTTCTGGATTTGTAACGCCCCAACTCCTGGGACCGTTACGGTGTGCCTTGTAAACAGTGCTAAACTCGCTAATCGAGTCATTTGGCCAGAACGTGATCTAAGTATGAATAGCGGTTTAGGGTTTAAACACTTTGGTTGTGATGTAACGTTTCATTAGAATGTTTAATATATACATTGGGATCCCAAAAATATATAAATTTCAGAGTTTATTACAGAAAATATTTACAACAGGCCGTTCTAAGCGGCAAAACAGGGTTCAACCCTAGTTCCACTTTAAACCTCGGCCGTGGCGGTCGAGCAGCTGCATATGTACACGTCATCACCTAAGCTCTTCAACTCAAGGATGGTCCGGCTTCCTCTTGCCTTTACCTGCACCACATAGCACCCGTGAGCCGAAGCCCAGCAAGAAAACGTAACACTTTTCATAAACATTATCAAATGATTATCATTATAATCACACTGAATATAAAGCTTTCAAACCAATGGGTGCACATCACATGATTCTAGCAGGAGAGTGGCTGTTACATAAGCCACTAGCCTTCAAGCTCTCTTTTCTAGCGGGAGAGTGGCTGATAGGTAAGCCACTAGCCTCCAGGCTCTGTTTTCTAGCGAGAGAGAGTAGCTGTTAGGTAAGCCACCAGCCTCCAAGCTCTGTTTTATTCATCGACCCTCAGGGTCGGTCAGGCATTAATGCTCCTTGAGTCATTCAATGCTAGTAGTCGATTAGATCTAATCTCTGTTGGCTTGCGTGATTCACGCTAGGGCCGTTCTGACAAATAAATCAGCGCTACCTGACCTGTGTCCAGTATCATTGCCGAACCTGACAAGTAAGTCACAGCTTCACAGCTGATACTAACACTTTTGTCGATCTGACTAGTTAGTCAGTACCATACACAAGTAAGCAATGCTATCAATATGTATCATATGCCAGTTATCCAAGAATAGGGCATTCAACATGCTTACTAAACAGTTTCTAGCACAGTCATGATCAAGCACAAATTCAGAGACTCGAGCTCTGACCAATCTCATATTCATCATTCATGGCATGCCCCAAATCACATGTTTCTCGTGCATCACATGCATCACACTTAATCATCCAGCACGCCTCAATAATAATCATATGCAAACGGGAAAACTTGCCAAGCATTCATTATGCTAACAATGTTTACATTTAAACATCCAACATGCATCAATCATAGCCATGCATGCCATACTCAATAGCCAATCAACATGCATCATAATAGCCATGCATTTCATGCTCAATAATCAACCAACATGCATCCATAATAGCCATGCATGTCACATATACACAGGGTGCAGTTTTCTTACCTCGGGTTCGAGCAAGAATTAGTAAAAGAACGACCCTTGAGAACGATCAATCCTTTGGTCCTTTAGCGGTCACCTAGTCATAACCAAATATAGAATCCCATTAATAAAATAAATCATAGAAAGGTTTATAATCTAAAACCTCACTCCCGGGGTTCATCCCACACTCTTGGGACTCTTAATCTACCCAAACGGGGTAAAGGAACCAACCCCCGAGCCTTAAAAGTCCTCCCGAGCCCTAAAATATGCTTCCTGGAAAATACACTAGCGCCTAGGCGCTGCCTAATGGCGCTGGGGCGCTGCCCCAAAGTCAGAGAGCACCAGAATCGGCTCTGCCTAGCGCTGGGGCGCCAGGAACAGCACTGGGGCGCCATCAGCAGACCAGAAACTCTTCTGGTCTTCTCCTCTGCGATTTTCCTTGAAAAACAAACCTCCAAATCAATCCTAAACATCATCAAAACATCAAACTCAACCCCCAAACCTCATCTACATCACACCCTCAACAAAACCCAAGCAACCACACTCAAGAACTTCCATTAATTCTCATAACTAACATCTCAAATTCCCAACTGAAAACTAACTTGAAAAACAGAGTAAAGCTTAAGTTCTTGGATGAAACCTTACCTCAAGTTGGATTTGAGTCCTCCTCAATGATTGAACTAAGTTCCTAAGCTCCCACCTTTGATCCCCTAGCTTGGTTCTTCAAGTTGGCTCTCAAAAATTGAAAGGAAGAAAGAGGGAAGAACATGTACGGGAAGGAGAGAAGAACTGAAGATGAGGATGCTCTGTTTTGGTCTAAAGGTTTCTACAGCTATCCAATTGATATATATCTTAGGGGTGAAATGACCATTTTGCCCCTAGGTCAAATAAAGCTTCTAAACACTCCCAAGGGTAAAACCATCCTTTCCCGCCTATCTCGTTAATTATAATTAACACCCTCCATTTCCCGTTATTCTCAAAATTATCAAATACCAATAAATCATATCCCATTACCCTTTAATTCCCGGTAATGTTCTAATCATCAAAATGACCCCGAGACTCACCCCGAGCCTCGAACTTAATCCTGTTATGACCAGACCGAAAACTTGCATTCCCATGATCGTCTCATGTCGAATGGCTCGAACCAATCTACATATAATGTGGTAAAATTATAATTCACCCATATGCATAAAATTACACAAGCACGCCCCCAACGGCCAAATTACCAAAATGCCCTTGCATTTAAAATATGAGCCCATATGCATGCATTCACCATCATATAATAATATAATTCACATAAACATGCATATAATCATTAAATACCATAATAAATCAATTATGGCCCTCCCGGCCTCCTAATCAAGGTCCTAAACCTTATTAGGAAATTTGGGGCATTACAGGATTCGTCATCGGTTGTTTCCCAGGGCGTCTTGGATAGTTTTCTTCAGGAATATTCAGATCATTTGCGGCCATAGCTAATTAGGGATTGTACTGCTTAAGGCTCTCAATGAAAGCACCAAACTGTTGACGCCATTTTTCGTCAACTTAAGATGTAGAGCAATTAAACAATAGGAACTATGGCGTAGATGAATAATATGGTAGAACAACAAGAGTCTTACGTGGTTTAGCAGTTAAATCTGCCTAGTCCACGAGTCTATTTTATTTAGACTTGGAGTTTTCTAGAAATCCTTCAGAGATGAATTCTCCAGAGTTTCTCTCAAGATAGCAGAAGATCCGTCCTCTACAAATGTTCATGACCTCTCTATTTATAGAGAGTTCTCAGAGTTCATTCCCACATATTTCGGGAAGATACTTCTGTTTATTAATTAAAATAAATATATTAAATATTGTAACTCCTATATACAAGGAAACGTCCCCTGAAGACCAGGAAACGGGTAACAGAATTGTTAATATCCCTTTAATGTTGGGATGTTACAACAATAAATATCTTTAAATGTACGGAACGCGTTACATCAGATGACTCATCAAATCTTCGAGGTCAGCAACCAACATCATGTCAGTCAAGGTTTACGGATAGGTTACGAACTAGCCTCCTTATTCCAAGACTAGCTCGGAGCAGATAAATACCATCGAGGCTGTTACATTTTGAGCTTGTACTTTTAAGCTCGGGCTACTCGATCCGAAGACACTCGACAACAGATGTATCGCGATGCTATGTTCTTTCGAGCTTAGAAAGGATCCCGAGGTTACCCATCTTCAAGGATGTCGTCTTGCTCCGAAGTTTTGACATCTGGACCACGAACATGCGTTTTATATATCTCGAGCTCACACCTGACGAGTCCAGCTTTCGAGGTCACAATCTCAGGTCTCGAAATCTGGTTGTAACAATTTATTTAAAACAAAATTAAAGAGAACAAAAAAAATATAAATATATATTATTCAATTAATAGCTAGAACAATTATAATAAGCAATTTCTCATTACAAAAATTAAACGAAATAATAAGAAATATGTATATTTACGTCTTATGTCACATTTACATATATGTTTGGATAAACAAAATACATTAAATGACAAAATAAATAATTAATAAAAGAAAGAAAATAATAAATTTAAACACATAATTTTTTTTTTATAGTTTTGAAAACATAATTGATAGAATGGCTTATACATTTTTGGACCCTGTCTTTTGTCTCATTACTTGTTTGGACCCTGTATTTTGACAAATTACTTTTTGGACCCTATGTTTTGTAAAATGGTTAAAATAGAACCCTAAACTCAATTTTGATTTTATTTTTGTTCTGAATTGTTAGTTTGGTAAAGTATTTGTGATTTTAGTTGAGAAAATATTGACCAAAATCGGGTTTAGGGTCTATTTTAACCATTTTACAAAATATAGGGTCCAAAAAGTAATTTGTCAAAATAAATGGTCCAAACAGGTAATGAGACAAAACATAGGGTCCAAAAAAGTATAAACCCTTAATAGAATAATTTAAATATTTTAAAATATGTGATGAAAAATTATTATGGATTATTCTACTAATTAGTTTGAGTTTAATGGGTTTTAGTGATAAAAAGCCTAAAATAACACATACAATAAGGGCTATCCCGTGAGCATTGGTGACAAATAATTTGTTTCGATATTTTCATAATAATTTTATATAAAATGACATTTTTGTAAATTTTTAAAACATTTTCTATAGAAAAAAAATGATAATTTTCAAATATTGGGCCATTGGTACAGACCTAGACCGACTGTACCGCCAGTCCTGCATGCAATAACATTTGATAGTGTGTGCTCGTGTATTCTATGAACTGGCATATAGTCGTGAATTATTATAAAAAATTAAAATATATTTATAAATATTTGGTAACATTATATATAACTTATTTTAGCAATTATTTATATAAATTTCGAATACATACATAGTTCTTCGATATATGACCTGTCTTAATTAAAATATTTTTTTAATAATTTTATATATTTAAGTGTGATTTAATTTATAAGTAGATATATAAAATTACACATAAATAATGAAATATTACATATGTTTTGAAAGCAATATATTTAGGGGGAAATGGCATTAGACTTCTATCAATTAAATAAAATTATTTGTCAAAGAAAAAGATGAGGATGAGAGACAGAGCACGCCGACTCTCTTTTCCCTCTTATCCTGCATCCCATTCTAAATAGAATTATTATTTTTTAATTTTTGATTAAGTCATTTGATAATTTGTTTAGAAATAATTGAGTATTTTTTTCTTTTTCATTTTATAGAAAGAGAAATTTTTATATAGTAAATTTCTTTAACATTTCGTAATCTCAAATTTGAGTATGCAACTTATTAATTTTGTCTTATTTTCACAATGTTTTTTAATTTCTTACAATTAGTTATGTATTATTGTTTTCATACTGTTATACCCAAATTTCGAGAATAGAAATTTTGATCTCGCAAGTCAAGCTCGAAGCTGCAATGGCAAGGGTTAAACACTTGTATAAATCTCTTGGTTCATTTTTTGTCATCAGACAAGACGGTTCGAGCTCGGGCATTGTGAGCTCGGAGAGGATGATCTCGACAAAGTTACTTGTTAAGACCGAGGCAAACCGAGGTAGTGAGTTCGTGATGATTAGTCAATCTCGAAGGTATGTAAATCGAATATTCGAGATCGATAGCCAAGTGTGAACATAGTTAGTGTTTGAGAATTCCTATATCTAAGAGATTGGTTGTAATCTGTTATTAAATCCCGAATATCATGGGATTTATGCGCGTATTGTATATTTATATGCATTTAATTGTATTTAATTTGAGTTTTGAAAAATAAATCCATGAAACGTGAGGGAAGATATTTTGTAAACCAATCTATAAATAGATTGGAGCAATTCATTTGTAGAGGACGGAGAAATTGGTATTGGGAAGACTCTGTTAAATTGCTTCCAAAAATGCTTTGAGAGAATTCCATAGTTGAATAACATCGACTCGTGGACTAAGAAAATTTTAACTGTTGAACCACGTAAAAAATCGCATGTTTCCTCTTTATTTTTTCTGATTTTTTGTATAGTGCTCTTCATTTCTAAATTGACGAAAAACGGCGACAACAGTTTGATGCTTTCGTTGAGAGCTATTAAACAAGGCATTAGCAGGTTTAATCAGTGTTGCCGCCATTTTTCGTCAACTTAAGAAATAAGAGCAATTAAACAATAATATACCAAAGGAAATGAATAAAAAGGATGAAAACATGATCTTTTTATGTGGTTCAGTAGTTAAAATCTGCCTAGTCCATGAGTCTGTGTTATAAGCATTTGGGAGTCTTCTGGAAATTTTCAAAAAATAGTTGCCCAGAGTTTTCTCTCCAAAAATCAGTATTTCGGTCCCTTACAAATGGAGTTTCATTCTCTATTTATAGAGAAGGTTTCAGAATTCGTTCCCACATATTTTGGGAAGATATTATGTGAATCAAATAATATAATGACAATTAATACATTATTTGCTACGTGCATGATAATATCCCATAGAATGTGGGATTAGATAACTAATTACATCATATCCCTTAAACATAGGGATTTTACAACAATAAACACGTTCACACCTTCGAGACTATTTTTCTATCACGAGCTCGTCATCTTGCTTCGTCTATGCTCCCAACTAGTAACCATTGACGAAACCATCACCTTCGAGCTAACACTTCTCAAGCTCGAACCATCTTGTCTGAGGGCAAGAGATGCATCAGGAAACTTATACAAGTGCAAGTTCGTCATTCACAGCGAAACCATCTCTAAATAGTAGATCAAATAATTGGCCGAGTTAATTTCAAGCTTACACTTAACGAGCCTAGATTTCGAGATCATAATTCCCATGCCCGAAATTTGGGTGTAACATTTTGCCCCCTCAAAAGTATCAGTTTAAATCCTATGAGAAGGAAACTTTTGAACTGCCCTCATTGGAAACTGAGTCGTCTAATATACTAAAGAGTGGACATGTGTCAGTCAGGGGTTGCTCAACTAGAGTACTCAAGTACTTTTGTACCATGCCCACGTCTATTCGCCTGCCACTTTTGTGCCGCCATCATCACGATTACACCTATCCGTCCGATCTAATACTAAATCCAGTCAATTGCCTAGATTAGTCCGACCCTTGACCTCCTTTTGGGATTTACATATATATATATATATATCCTCATCTTCTCTTCTTCTTCACTTTCATTTTCAAGTTTCAAGTTTCAAGTTTTAGAGAGGAAAGAAAGGAACAGAGCTAAAAAACTCCACTTTCATCTTTGCATGTTCTCCAAACCGAAGAAACATAACTCCCTCGGCGTTTACGATTCCGTGAAAGCTTTCCTGCAACCACTCCTACAATCGTTAATCTCCCTATATCCACAAGCCGCTGTGTAAGTCTCTGTTCTTGATCCCATATATTCATATTTATATATTTTTTTCGTGCATTTTCATGTTTCTATTGCCCGTGAACATATTTACGAGTTTTGCACTAGAATATTTGTAGCAATTAGTAACTTCAACCATATTGTTTGGCTGATACTGCGTAGTCTTTGGGTTCAAAAAATTTCTGATATCATGGGTTTCAAACCTAGACTTAGTGTAAAAGATGCAAATGTAGCTTTATTATTATTATTATTATTATTTTTACGGGTAATGTACTGTGTAGACCAAGAAATGGGGTACTGATTTAGGGTTTTAAATTGCATGTTTCCCAAAATTATCACCTTTCTGAGTAACCGCCAACTTTTTCCCTGAAAATCTGTGATTCTTAAAATGAATCCACTTTCCCTTTTTCGCGTCAAATACATGCTCGAAGCCTGAACCTTACAATGAATCGGGGGTTCCCTCGAGTTCATCCCGTTCCTTCGAGATTTCGATCTCGATCGAGCTTATTCCGTGATTTCGAGCCTTCAAGCTCAAATCACCTAGAATTTTACTCTTATTTCTTGTGTGCATGGCCCTCACCCCTTTTCTTACTTGCAAGATGTCGCAGAATTCTAAAAAACGGTGGGGTCAGTGCTCGCAATTCCTTATTCTCTAACAACTCCGAGCCCCGAATCACCCTTCACTCGAAATCAGCAGCTAATTCGCGAGCATAAAGTGAGGTGTGAGCAATAAGATATTCGGGCTCCCTTCCGACGTCAAATCGACAAGGTTGAGGATAGGAAAAGGAAGAAACTTTGGGTCACTTTCTATCCAGACCCAGACCCCGAGTTTAGACCGATCCCTCTCGACCCTACACTCAAAGTAACTATTGCCTATAAGCCTGGTGAGCTTACATTCTTGCTGATGGAGGATTCATCAAACCGCCCATCCACCTCGCAACCGACTACCATTCCTACCTCAAGGGAGGAATTTTTCAAGGCCGAGCATTACTGGAGCTCGGTTTATTCATTAGGACAAATATCTGACATCTTGGCTCGTCACGGCCTAGGATTATCAGGCCCGCTAAGGTGTCGAGCTCCTACCTTCAACGAGCGAAGCTGCTACACCCCAGGCGCACCCCAGGCGATGGCCGCCCTAACAATAAACTTAAGCTCGCGGCCTGGAGTCGCGAGAATATGAAGGCAGGGGCTCTACTGCCCTTGAAGACCTTTTTTAAGGACTTCCTGGATTTTTTTGGGCTCGCGTCCTTCCAACTTCAAAACAATTCGTACAGGGTCTTGTTAGCCCTGAGGTCGCTATACCACGAACTGAAGTGGGATGGACCTTCACCAAGAGAGATCATGTATCTCTTTTCCCTGAAAAGCAACCCCTTCTGAGCTCGGGGAGAAGATGGCTTCTATTACTTGTTGAGCTATCCCAAGAAGAAGAAGATCTTTGAGGACATGCCCAACCATCCCCCCAACTTCAAGCTTGCCTTCTTTTGGACAGATGGCCTGGCTCCTTCGAAGTTCTATTAGTTTCAACGAATCCGTAAGTATATGACCTCTTTTCTTTTCATGCTCGATTAATGTTTAGGCTCGAACTAATTGTAATATATTCGATTCTTCAGCCAATTATCACCGTCCCACCCCCACGGACACAATGAAGGAGCATAAGGAGGCTTTGCTCCAGCTGCCATACGGTAGGCGTTCTCTATCCTACTTTCTCCACGAAGATAAACTTCGAGCCTGCGGTCTTCTGGAGAAGGATCAATCAACGGATGACGCCACCTACCGAAAATATACCATGTGGGAGGATGTAACACTCCCCACTGACAAACTTCCTCAGAGGCAAAGGTCAACGAGCTTAAGGGCCCGATCCCTAGCTCGTCGCCACATGAGTCCGTGCTCAGGAAATGATGCGAACGACGAGGCTTCAAGCTCGAGTGACAGAGGTAAAGTCATTCTTAGCTCGGCCTTGTAGTCTCCTTCCCTACTACAATATAGACCCGATACCTGATCTTATTCCCACATTTCAAGGATAATTTCCATGTATGGTCTTTGTTAGATGATAGGGTCCATAGATTTGATAGTTGGCTAAGGAAATATCAAACCATGTATAGTTTTTTAATGATGTTTGGGATGGGATAGCTGTTCAATACGGAACAAACGACTATAGGGACCTTTTGAGGTTAACTTCCACGTATAGGGAAGAGACTCCCCCAGCCTCCTCTGAAGATAGGGAGATAACTTGGTCGCCGAGCACAAGCTCGGGGAGAGTTCTAGTTAGTTTTCTCATCACTTGTCCCTTTGTTTCCATTAACTGTTTGCTTCACATTTACTTTAGCATTTTAAGCTCGTACGCTAATGTGTGCCTTGATTATGCAGGCGATATGGACTCTGATCTCGAAAACATGCTCAATAGCCGCTTGGGAGCCAAGCAAAGCAAACGTTCGAGGGCGTCATAAAAAGCAGGACGGCCTGCCAAAGTCCCCAAAAGGACTGAGGTGACCCCTCCTCCTCTAGGCCCCCAAGGCTCGAGCCAAGTTGTAACCTCAGAGCCCCAGGTCGGGGTCCCTGTGGAAGCTGCTCCTTCCCTGCCTCCTGCCACTCAAATCCTTCAGACAACCGCACTAGCTCCGAAGAAGACAGTTCCCACTCGGGAGCGTTTGCTATCAATTTCGACTCATTCTAGTGAGTATGTTATCTACGGTGCTGTGTGGACCCACAGAGCCACTCTTGTCTCGGACGTTTTGTCTCGAGTGGGCCAAAGCTTCAGCAATCTTGGAGCTCCTCAGTGGTAGTTCCTTATCAACTCATGAGAGTCCAATGTCCTTTACGACAAGAGTACCAAACTCATCTCCTCGATAATTTTTCTCTTACTTTGTTATTCGTTTGAGTTTTACTTAGAACATGTTCTGACTTAATTTATTTATGTATTAGGCTCTTGCTGCAATTGCTCAGCTGAATTACAAGCTCAAAAATGAGGTTCACTTGAGCATGTCTTATGCTTATGAGTTGAAGGGTCTTCAGCTCAAGTTTGCCGACGAGTTCAAAGCTGCCAAGTCGAAGCTGGAGGCTGAGCTCGAAGAGAAGAACTCGAGAATCAAAGAGCTCGAGGAGAAGAACTCAAGGGTTAAGGAGCTTGAAAAGTTAAACGCTAAGCTCGAGGAGGAGAAAAATGCGACCTTCGACATAATGGAGGGTGAAAAGGCTCGTCTCCTCGAAGAATTCAAGCAAAGGAAGGATCGAGCAGTGGACATGGCCATGTACAGGATCTGGGCCAACAATGCCGATCTTGACATGAGCTTTTTGGGTACCCTGGAGGATGAGCTCTTGGCTAAGTGGCAAGCTCAGCTGGAGGCGGAGGAAGCTGAAAATGCTGAGGAGGGGTCGAATGCTGCCGAGGGGGGTGCTCCTGCTTCCTAGAAGCGCGATCATGGGCTGCGTCCCATTAAATTTTTTGTAATAGTTGAACTTCTTTTTTTATATATATATGTCCCTGAGGCAAAAACAATTTACAGTTCGCTTAAGAGCTATTTTTTGTTTATCCAAACTTACATTTGATATTTTTAACTTTATGCTCGGCTTTACTTTAATATTTTTGCCTCACATTTCTTAGATCGAAATATTTTGAGCAATTTATATTAAATTTTGGCCTTCATGTCTGTTTATTCATACAAACATCTGTTGGATTTAAACTCGAGTTTCGATGCATTCATGCACAGTTTGCTCGATTTATCTCTATCCGATCTCGTTATTTGTCAAGGTCGGATCTTACTTTTACCACGCACTCGAAAGTACTTATGTGGTATGTAAGATAGGTAGTTTAGTTATATCTTGCTTTTTTAGTCACTTTTCCTCTTCCTTGAGTAGCTCCTTAAGGTTATGAGGTCGAAACTATTTTTGCAAAATATTCCAGCCTCGATCTTGACTTAGCTCGAAGTGGGTTTATCTTTTTTCCCAACTTCTATCGACTAGTTTTAGCTGGTTTGTTCCAAACCTATTTAGGTCGTGTTTGGTTCATAATCCATACACTTTTATATATTTTTAATCTAGTTATGTCCAGATCATATTAGCTCGCGTGTCTAGTCGTATCCAAACACTTATATTTTAATAATCTGGTTACGTCTAAATTATGTTAGCTCACGCATCTGGTTATATCCAGACACTTATTTATATTTAATGTTATTTATTTTTTCAAACTTATGGTATTATTGTATACCACTGATGCCCCCTTAATATCCTATGAGTGTGATCATAGGTTATTAAATTAAGAGAGTCTGCAAAAAATACAACATATAAGAAAGAGAATGACTTTTGATCAAAATCGAATACTTTACTAATAAAAATTTTGTTAAAACAAACATGCTTGGTTACAATGAGACATCATTGCTACACTATTGATAGTAAGGTCATAGATGCTCGCCATTCCAAGCTCGCGGTACCAAGTCTCCGTTTAATCTGGCCAATTTATATACCCAAAGTCGAATGATGGACTCGATTTGGTAAGGTCCTTCCCAATTAGGCCCGAGTACTCCAGCAGACGGGTCTCTTGTAGCTAGGAATACACATCTTAATACTAAGTCTCCCAATCCGAACTTTCTATCCCGAACATTTTTATTGAAATATCGGGTAGCTCGCTGCTGATATGCTGCATTTTTCAGTTGAGCTTCATCTCACCTTTCTTCAATAAGGTCCAGACTTACTTCGAGCTGGGATTGGTTCGAGGCTTGGTCATAAGCATGGCTTCAGATTGTGGGTATTTCAACCTCAATTAGTAGCATGGCCTCGCACCCATATGCCAGGGAAAAAGGGGTATGCCCTGTCGAAGTGCGAGCTGTGGTTCGATATGCCCACAAAACTTGGGGTAACTCCTCAGGCCATTTTCCCTTACCCTCTTTCAATCTCTTCTTCATAGAGCTCTTGAGGGTTTTATTTACTGCTTCGACCTGGCCGTTTGCTTGGGGATGGGCAACGGATGAAAATCTTTTTATTATTCCTTTTTTTTCACAAAAATGGGTAAATAATTGGCTGTCAAATTGAGTACCGTTATCTGATACTATCTTCCTTGGCATTCCGTATCGGCAAATGATGTTTTTTACAACAAAGTCCAGGACTTTTTTCGAGGTAATCGTTGCTAGGGGTTCGACCTCGATCCATTTTGTAAAATAATCAACCGCGACCACACCGTATCTTACTCCACCTTTGTCGGTCGGTAATTAACCTATGAGATCGACTCCCCATACCCAAATGGCCATGGGGAGGTCATCATGGTTAGCTCAGATGGTGGAGCTTGCAGAAGCGAATCGCTGTCATTTATCACATTTCTTGACATATTCGAATGCATCTGCTTTGACAGTAGGCCAGAAGTATTCTTGTCTTATAATTTTCTTTGATAAACTATGCCCGCTAGTGTGGTCTCCACAATATCCTTCATGAATTTCTTCTAGGATTTTTTTTGCCTCGGGTGGAGTCACACATCGGTGTAGTTGCATAGAATATCCTCTCCGATATAACCTTCCTTCCACAATAGTGTATCTCAGGATCTGATACATCAATTTACGAGCCTTGTTCTGTTCTGCGGGGAGAATACTGGTTTCGAGGTAATCAACTATTGAGGTCATCTAGGTTGGTTTGGAGTTAATCATGCATACGTCTTCCTCTTCAGGCTCGCTGATACTGGGGGTCGACATGACTCTATTGGTATTATGCTTAGCGTGTCGGCCTCACTGGACGTAGCGAGCCTGGCTAAGGTGTTCGCATTTGAGTTTTGTTCTCGGGGAACCTGCTCTATGGCATAAAACTCGAAATGTTCGAGTGCAGCCTTAGCTTTTTCTAAATACGCAGTCATTCTTATGCCACGAGCCTGATATTCCCCTAGAATTTGGTTGACCACCAACTGCGAATCACTGTAGCAGTGTATTGCTTTGGCCTTAAGTTCCTTGGCTATTCGGAGTTCATACTCAGCCTCGTTATTAGATGCTTCGAAGCTGAACCTCAAGGCGGAGTGAAATCGATTTCCTGTTGGAGTGATTAATATGATTCCTGCCCCCATCCATTTTCCTTGGAAGATTCGTCGACATAAAGTTTCCACAGCTCGCGGGCTGGGGTTATAACTTAGTCATCGAAACTCCTGTACATTCCACGATGAAGTCTGCCAGGGTCTGCCCCTTTATGGTCGTTCTCGGATGTTAAGTGATCTCCAACTGTCCGAGTTCAACAACCCATTTTAAAAATCTGCCTGAACCTCTGGTTTGGACAAGACTTGTCGCAGTGGTTGGTCAGTCAACACATGGATAGGGTGCGCTTGGAAGTAAGTTCGGAGCTTTCGAGATGAATGGATCAGGCCGAGGGCCAGCTTTTCCATTAAAGAGTATCTCGATTCTGCTCCCAGTAACCTTTTGCTGACATAGTACACTGGTTTTTGTACCTTCTTGTCTTCTCGGACAAGCACATCACTAATGGTGTGCTCGGTTGTAGCGAGATACAAGTATAAGACTTCTCCTGTGATAGGTTTTGAAAAGATCGGAGGTTCCGCGAGGTGTTTCTTTAGATCTTGGAATGCGAGCTCGCATTCCTCTGTCCATTCGAATTTTTTGCCTCCTCTCAAAAGGTTGAAGAATGGAAGACAACGATCTGTAGATTTAGAAACAAACCTACTTAATGTCTCCATCCGTCCAGTTAAACTCTGGATATCTTTATGCTTTCGATGCGAGGGCATATCAATTAATGCCTGGATCTTGTCAGGATTAACCTCTATTCCTTGCGCGTTTACTATAAAGCCCAGAAACTTCCCCGAAGATACTCCGAAAGAGCATTTTTGGGGGTTGAGTTTCATGTTGTACTTCTGTAATACGGAAAAGCATTCTTCGAGGTCGTCTACATGGTAATTGTTATGTTTAGATTTGACAAACATATTATCAACATAAACTTCCATGTTATTACCTATCTGCTCGGAGAACATTCTGTTCGCGAGTCTTTGGTACGTTGCTCCAGCATTTTTAAGCCCGGAAGGCATGACATTGTAACAGTATAGCCTTTTATCGGTTATAAAGCTCATATGCTCTTGGTCTGGAGCATGCATGGTGATCTGGTTATATCCAGAATAAGCATCCATGAATGACATAAGACCGTGCCAAGTAGTGGCATCTACGAGTTGATCGATCTGAGGTAAGGGAAAGCAATCCTTGGGGCATCCCTTGTTGAGGTCAGAGTAGTCGATGCAGGTTCACCACGTCCAGTTGGGTTTCGGAACCAATACTGGGTTGGCAATCCAATCAGGATAGAAGACATCTCGTATGAACCGATTTGCCTTTAACCTGTCGACTTCTTCCTTTAGGGCTTTCTTTCTGTCATCGTCTAGGAATCTTCATTTTTGCTGCTTCGGGGGGAAGCTCTTGTCAATATTAAGTGCATGGCTTATCACATTTGGACTTATCCCTACCATGTCCGAATGTGACCATGCGAAAACATCCTGGTTCTTTTGTAAGAATCAAATTAATTGCTACTTCGCCTTTTCAGAAAGGTTTTTCCCCACCTTCACAGTCTTTGGGGGATTGACTTCTTCGAGCTTGAACTCTTCGAGCTCCTCTAGCGGCTTGAGGTCAGCCATTTCCTCTATTCTAGGGTCTATTTCGAAGTCTGTCCCTTCCTTGTTTTGAATTATGACAAGAGCATGTGCACTTGTTTGTTTCCTCCCTCTAACGAAAATGTTATAGCATTCCCTCCCCGCAAGTTGGTCCCCTTTCAAAGTCCCGATGCCACTAGAGTTTGGGAACTTGATGGCCAGATGCCTAACAGAAGAAACTGCCTCCAGCCCAACTAGGGCGGGTCTCCCGAGCAGTATGTTGTAGGCAGATGGAAGATCCACTACGAAGAACTCCATCATCTTGGTTATAGAGACTGGGTAGTCTCCCAAGGTCACAGGGAGTTCGATGGATCCCATACAGGCAATCCCTTCTCCTGAAAAGTCGTACAACGTAGTTGCACAGGCTTTTAGGTCGCAAAGCGCGAGTCCCATCTTTTCTAAAGTGGTTTCATAGAGGATATTCACCGAGCTCCCGTTATCAATTAGGACTCGGTGCACCCTCTTGTTCGCGAGCTGAAGAGTGATGACCAGGGGGTCATTATGGGGAAACTGGACATGGGACGCGTCCTCTTTAATGAAAGTTATGGGCTGAGTTTCAACCCTTTGTTGTTTCGGAGCTCTAGGTTCGGGTTCGTAGGGAGAACCGTCACCGATTTTTAGCTCATTCACATATCTTTTCTGGGCATTCTTGCCCGAGCCTGCGATATGGGTCCCCTGATATAATAATATTTTTAATCATAATTTTTATACATAATAATATTTTGTCACTAGAATTTTTAATCACGAATTTTTTAGTCATAATATAATGATATTGACATATTTTAACAAATAATTTTTTTTTGTCACAAATTATGTTATAACTAATTTTTTAGTGCAAATACATATTAAAGGAAACAATATAATAGTTTAGCTTTAATTATAATACAGTTATAGTTACACTACAACAAAAATGTTTTTTACAGGCGGAAATATTACCGGCGGAGACAGTCCGTCGGTAATAATACCATCTTTACCGGCGGAAAACGAAGTCCGCCGGCATTAATTCGTTTTTTATTTTTAAAATTTTTTTAATTATTACCGGCAGGAAATCTATTATTACCGGCGGACAAACCGCCAGTAATAATCATAATTTATTACCGCGGCAAAATTGCAGCCCAATTAATATTTCGATTATTACCGGCGAAATATTACCGGCGGGCTCTGCCGGAAATAATAATTAAATATAACCGTTATATATTATTGCCGGCGGACCTCCGCCGGCAATAATAATCTATACATTTCTACAACCCGATTCCCCTCCCCCATTTCCTTCTCCTCCATTTTTTTTTCTTCCGATTCTCTCCGCCGAGTGCTCTCTCCCGTGGTGTTTTCTGGCGTTCCAGAAGCTATTACAGTGGCCGGCAACTGGAATAGCGAAGGGGTACGTCTATATATTGTTCTGTTATAGTTTTATATAAAGAAAATGATTATGTTATTGTTTATATAAAAAAAACTTCATTTTCTTTTATTGGTTTTTTTTAGCCATTCGGATTCCTCTCTGCCCATCTCAGTGGACTCCGCTCTTCCTAAGTTTTTTCCGGCGTTCGGCGATTCCGGTGACCGACAGTTAATGTTAGTAATGTTATTGTTATATTAGTAATATATGTTATTTTATAATAATATTGTTAGGTTATTAGGTTAATATGTTAGTAATATTGTTAATGTAAATCTATACAAAAAATGATTATATAGTAATATATGTTATTTTATAATAATATTTTGTTTGATAGATTGATAATATATTGTTTTTTTTTATTGTTAAGTTGTTAGAATATTAAAATATTGTTAGATATTATTAATGCATAATTTTTTATTATTGTTAAATTGTTATTATATTGTTAGAATGTTATAATGTATTTTTATTATAGTTTAATTAAAATTATTTTAATATTGTGAAGTTTAGATTTTAATAAATTTATTATTAATTATTAAAAAAATAGTTTAATGGTAGAGAAATAAAATATTAATAAATAATATAATAAATATTAAATTATAGAAAAAAGTTATTTTAATAACTTAGACAGTAATTGATATGAGAATAATAAAAATTAAATAATTAAAATTTTATTTATTAAAAAGTAATTATTAAATAATATATATAAACAATTATTAAGTAATTATATAAAAGAGTAGTTATACGATTAATTAAATAAAAGTAATTTCAATTAATTACATATTAATTATTAAGTTTTTAAAATAGTTATAAATAGATATGTTAAATAAATAAATAAATAATTTATTAATTAATTAAGTAATTAATTAATTAATTAATTAATTAAATAATTAGGAAAGATTTAAATTAATAATATGATAAATAAATAATTAAATGAATATTAAATAAATAAATAAATAATTAAGTATTAATTAAATAATTAATTTTTTAGTAGAGGAAAAATGAGATAATAGATAATTAAATAAATAAATAATTAATTAATTAAATAATTAGTAAACATTAGATAATAATAATTTATTTAAATAAAGGAAAAATTAGATAATAATTAACTAATTAATTAAATAATAAGTAAACATTTAAATTAATAATATGATTAATAAATTTATAAATAAATAAATAAATAAGTATTAATTAAATAATTAATTTTTTAGTAAAGGAAAAATTAGATAATAGATAACTAATTAAATAAATAAATAATTAATTAATTAAGTATAAATTAAATAATTAATAAACATTAGATAATAATAATTTATTTAAATAAAGGAAACATTAGATAATAATTAAATAATTAATTAAATAATAAGTAAACATTTAAATTAATAATATGATAAATAATTAAATAAATAAATAAACAATTAAGTATTAATTAAATAATTAATTTTTTAGTAAAGGAAAAATTAGATGATAGATAAATAATTAATTAAATAATTAATTAATTAAGTATTAATTAAATAATTAATTTTTTAGTAAAGGAAAAATTAGATAATAAATAAGTAATTAATTATTTACTAATTAAATAAATAAATAAATAATTTTAGGATAAATTAGATAAAATAGCATAAAATATTATGATAAAACATAAAATAGCATAAAATTATTAAATGTGTTATAATATAATATAAAATTATTAAATGTTTTATAATATAATATAACAATTATATTATAAAAACATTATATAGTAGCATAAAACTATTAAATGTTTTATAATATAATATAACAATTATAATTGTTTATATTATAAAACATTTTAAAGTAGTGTAAAACTATTAAATGTTTATAATATGATATAACAATTATATTATAAATCATTTTAAAATATAAGACTATTCACATATCGTAAACTTATATACTTTTATAACACTTTAGATGGCGATCATCAAGACTTGGGCGACGTTGAGAAATCGTGCTTGTCGAGAATATTGGAACGGTCTACAAGCTTTTTTGACGATGGCGTCGGAATATAAGGATTCCTCTGGTAGAATTAGGTGTCCGTGTGTTAGATGCATAAATAATAGGCTTGAAACTTTACCTATGGTGAAAGCACACGTATTCGATTGGGGTTTTCATCAAGGTTACGAGAAGTGGATATATCATGGTGAAGTGGAAGCAGATGTTGCCAATGTGGTGGACGCCAACGATGATGATGTTGATGAGATGATTCCAATGGTCGAAGACTTCCTTCTACCTACAACTGAAGAAGTAGAAAATAATCCTGCGGCGGGACAATTTTATGACGATCTATTTGAAGAGATTGAGGCTGAGTTATATCCTTGTTGTAATTGGATATCTTCTCTTAACTTTTTAGCAAAATTATTGCATTTGAAAGTTAGAGGCAAGATTCCCAATAAAATCTTCTATGAATTACTAAAATTACTAAAGCTTGCATTTCCGAAGGGAAATAAAATTCCATCAACGTACTACGAGGCTAAAAAAAGATTATAGAAATTAGGGTTAGGGTACGAGTCAATTCATGTATGTGAACATGATTGTTGTTTGTTTTACAAAGAGCATTCAACTAAAGAGACTTGTCCAATTTGCGGAAGTAGTAGATGGATTTCTCCTGAAAAAACTGATGGAAAAAAGGTACCACATAAGGTGATGCATTACTTTCCATTAACTCCTCGATTAAAAAGACTGTATAGTTCAAGACTTACAGCGAAGAAAATGTTATGGAACTATACTAGGAAATCAAAAGACGATGGGATAATGAGACACCCAGTGGATGGGTTAGCGTGGAAGGATTTCGATGCCAAACATCCTGATTTTGCTAGTGAACCTCGGAATGTTCGTTTAGGTTTAGCTGCAGATGGTTTCAATCCGTTTGGCAACATGAGTCAAGCATATAGTATGTGGCCTGTGGTGTTGGCTAACTACAATCTTCCACCTTGGATGTGTATGAAAGATAATAATTTCATATTATCCATTCTTATTCCTGGACCAAAATCACCAGGAAAGGACATGGATATATTCCTGAGACCATTGGTGGATGAGTTAAAGGAGTTGTGGGTTAACGGTGTCGATACAAGAGATAGTATAACCAACACTATGTTCAAGTTGCGTGCAGCCTTATTGTGGACAGTTAACAATTTTCCTGCTCGTAGCTATTTATCTAGATGGAGTGGTCAGGGATACAAAGCTTGTCCGACGTGTAATGAAGACACAACTTATGTTCGAGTGATCGGGAAGACATCCTACATTGGTCACAGAAGATTCCTTCCAAGTAACCATCGAATGAGAAGAGACACTTAGTTTGAAGGACAAATCGAGAGAAGACGTCCACCAAGATGTTTTACTTGTGAGGAAATATTAGAACAAGTAAACAAACTTGTACCACAAGTTCCTGGAAAATACGAGATGTTTGGAGGTGTCAAACGTAGGCGTATTGCAGAAGATCAAAATTGGAGGAAGAAAAGCATATTTTATGAGCTTGATTATTGGTCTTCGAACACTTTAAAACATAACATTGATGTCATGCATGTGGAGAAGAATGTGTGTGATAGTTTGTTAGGCACAATTTTGGATAATGATAAATCCAAGGACACCACTAATGCAAGACATGATTTGAAAAAGTTTGGAGTAAGGGAATCGTTGTGGATATATGAAGATGACAGCGGAATGTTAATGAAGCCTCATGCCCCTTATGTTCTCACATCTGATCAAAGAATGCAGTTTTGTAAATTTATTCGAGATGTGAAATTTCCAGATAATTTTTGTTCCAATTTAAAGAAGAAAGTAAATGCTGATTTAACAAATATCAGTGGTTTAAAGTCCCACGACAGTCATGTAATAATGAAACGATTACTATTAGTGGGTGTTCGCAAGTTTCTTTCAAAGAGTATATCGACTACCATTTCTGAGTTATGTAATTTTTTCAGGAAAATTTGTGCAAGAACTATAAAGGTTAGTGATATGGAGGAAGCACAAAAAGATCTTATTCTAATATTATGTAAAATGGAACTCATATTTCCTCCAGCCTTTTTTGATATAATGGTGCATTCGATTTTACATTTTCCTAAAGAAGAAATTCTGGGTGGACCGGTATTTATGCGTTAGATGTATCCTTTTGAAAGATACATGAAAAAATTAAAGAATTATGTTAGAAATAAAGCTCGTCCTGAAGGGTCGATAGCCGAGGGTTATGTTGCAGATGAGGCTTTGACATTTTGTTCGATGTATTTCACTGGTGTTGAAACAAGATTTAATCATCTTGATCGCAATGAAGATGAGGTGACACCAAGAAATCTTGTTGTATTTCAATCGCAATATCGACCTATAACAAAAGAAACTCTAAAGCCTCTTGATCGTGCGACTCGTGAACAAGCAGAGAGGTACATATACAACAATTCACCTGAAATTCATAAATATTTGGAGTAAGTTTCTTCCCAAAAGTTGCTTTTATTTCATTGAAAATGCTTTCAATTGATTCAAAATTTTTGTTCTTATTTATAGTGAACGCTTAGAAGAAATCAAACAGAAATATCAGGATGGAGATCATAACATTTTACATAAGAAATATTTTCAGCGATAGTTTCACAAGAAGGTGAAAAAAAAAACCTACCCTATATTCTTTCATCCTTTTAAGTATTGTTTTCAATTCTCTAATAATTTTATTTATTCTTTTAGATATACGACTTACAAAAGCTTGGATCGTTAGAGAATGGTGACGAGTTGCTAGCTTTAGCATCTGGATCAGATCATTTAGGAGCTTATTACGAAGGTTGTATAGTGAATGGTGTTCGATTTATGTCAACCAAACGAGATTTAAAGAGGAGCACTCAAAACAGTGGAGTATTTGTTGCTGGAACAGAAGATTTTAACTATTATGGAATACTTGAAGAAGTATTAAAGTTAACATTTACTGGCTCATATTCTGTGACATTGTTCAAGTGTAAGTGGTTTAATACAGATCCAAGAAGGAAAAAAATAATTATGGAGAATAATATTACTAGTATAAACACTAGCGGGGAATGGTACAAGGATGACCCATATATACTTGCAAATCAAGCGAAGCAAGTATTTTATCTCGATGATTTACTTAGAGGAAATCAGTGGAAAATTGTTGAGGGTGTAAACCATCGAAAAATTTGGGACATCAAGAACTGTGAAGCTAATTCAGACGTTGATGTGGTACATGATATTAGCTCATCAAATTTTGTGTTGACTGTGGATCTCGGCGAGTTGGTTATGCTACCTACTCAAAATTCGATTGACATTAGTACAGTACAAAATTTAAATGTTAATCAAGAGGATCACGAGTTAGGCGATGAAGAAGCAGATGAAGAATTAGATGAAGAAGATGATTTATTAATTGATTTTTGTGAAGATGATGTTAATGCTAATTTAGTTAATGATGAAAGTGATAGTGATTATTAGTTTTATGTAATGATTACCTTTGTAACAAACACAACAATTTGAATTTGATTTGTATTTTCCAATTTATGTTGATATTGATTTTGTTTAATGTTATTTCATTACTTAATTAAATTTGATGGTATTAAATCTTAAATTTGATTTCTATTCTTATTATTAAATCTTAAATATTTATGAATACAAGAGAAATGTCAGCTGATATAATATCATATCACGGTGGAGATGGTGGTGGTCAAGACCCCACAGATCCTAGCAGGATACCCTCAACTTGCGAGTCAGGTTAATATCTAAATTTTAGTTATGTGATATATTTTAATCGTAATTTGTTTAAATGTTTAAGATTTACTAATATTTTTATTTTTATGTATTAAACAAATTAATAGGTCGTCCTGCAAGAAGGAGGGGACGTGGCCCTGCCAGTAATATTAATATTGAAAAACGAAGGCGGGATGCTGGCAAACCACTTGAATTGCAACTTGATCCGACGATAGACAAAGTGGTTGGTACTGAGCTTTTGTTCATCAATTGAGTACTGAAGTTACATTACTATTGCCGGGACATTATTTAGATTTTAAAGATGTTCCTCAGCAATATAAGGACCATGTCGTTCAAAAGATGAAGGTAAAAAAAAAATATCTAATTTTTTTATATTATACATTTTAGTTTATAAAAATGTAAACTAACAATTTTTTTTTTTAGTATTACTATAATATCGATGGGCATTCAGAACCTGAAAGAGTTATGGGAACTCTGTATACGGAGATGCGCAAAAGATATTCAGAGAGAAAGAATATTAGGCATACTCATTTCCTAAAATATTATTCTGGAAATCTGAATGATTTGGATAGTGCTCTCAATGCTATTCCTGACTTTTGCTCGAAGGAGAGCTGGAAAGAAATCGTCGATTTGTTTCTGAGCCCAAAGTTTATAGCGCGATCCACGCAGAACAAGAAAAATAGAAAGGAAATGAAGTATTTGTCAACGCAAGGCTCTAAATCAATGGCAGCGATCCGTAACGAATATGTAAGTAAAATACTTAACTTTATTTGATATTATTATATTATTAATTAAACTAACACTATTATTTTGTAGGATGAACCTAATGAGCATGCTATTGATGCTTGGAGAGATACTCATATAAAAAAATCTACGAAGACTTGGGTTAGCGAAACTTGCAAAGAACTACATGTAAGTTAAAGTTTTTTCTTTCTTTATTGATCTTAAATTATAGTAATATTGGTTTTTTAACATTTTCTTTTGGCAGGAACAAATGACCCAAGAGATGGAGAGGCAAAATATTCAAAGTAGTCGTTCAGGTTCTGAATCTGCTTTTAGTGAAGGTTCTACTACTAAATCAATACAGTATCAGGTTATGGATAAAGTTCTTGGCTCGAGGTCTGATTATCAAAGAGGAGTGGGATACAGGCCTAAAGGCAAAGGGAAGAAATCAGCATCTAGCTCCACAAGTCGAAGTCCAAGCCAAACTCAGTCACAAGTTCCTACTAATGTGACTCCAGAGATGATGGGAGTTTTGGCTGAGATGTAGGTTAAGATGGGTGATAAGGTTGAGTCAGAAAATTTTCAGACTGATTCTTCCCTCCATGACCCACGCTATGAAAGTTTATTGCAGCAGTTCTTACCTTCTCAACAACAAGGTAGTACATCTAATCAAAGCCCGGGGACGTCATCGATGCCACAGCAACCACAACAAAATTCTCCAAACATATCTGGTGGTTCCTCTCAGTCGCCACTTTTTAATTATATGTTTGGACTTTCTTCCCAGTCTCCTCAGACACAACCTATGGGAAGTCAGTTTGGAGGATTACCGCAGCAGCAGCAACAACAACCTATGTATGGTCAATTTGGGCCGTTCATGCAGCAGCAGCCAATATATCCTCATTATGGAGGATCGACACAGCAGCCCGTTTATAATCAGCAGTACTACACTTCTCCGAATCAACAACAGCAGCAGTCTTCTTTGATTCGCCCACAGCCTCGGCCATATTATCCTTCGCCGCCAGTACCACAGTCTCATGAATGTTTGAGTCGAAGCACGAATGTTGAAGATTTTTTAAATGAATCTTTTGATGAATACAATAATAATTAGTTTAGGTTTTATTATTTATTATTAAATTTAAGTGTATGTTTTTTTATTTTGAAAAGACAATTTTAGTATTTTAAAGTTGTATTTTTAATTTGGATATTAATTTAAATAATATTGATTTTATTTCTAAATTTTATTAATATTTTTTTAATTATAAGTTTAGTTATTTAATATTAATTATATATAATTTATAAAAATTAATTATTTTTTTAAAATATATTTTACAATTACCGGTGGATTATTACCGGCGGAAACCGTCAGTAATAATGTGTCAGACATGAATTCTGACCAAATTATTGCCGGCGGGCTCCGCCGGTAATAATCCATCGGTAATAATCTTATTATCGGCGGGAGGCTAGTTCCGTCGGCAATAACGACCTTTATCGATCGGTTTTTACCGGCGGAGCCCGCCGGTAAAAAGTATTGCCGGCGGCTTTCCTGACTATTGCCGGTGGTTTTCTCCGCCGGTAATAACCGTTTTTGTTGTAGTGTTAATAAAGACTTAAGTATATGGAGATGCATATGATTAATGTAAGCGCCTTTTGCTTATGACATTTTGTTTTGTATAACTTTTGTTTTTATTGTTAGACAGTTGAATAAGAGAAGTAAAATAGCACCATGAAAAAATTAAATATTTCTATTTACTACTTTTGATTAATTACAAAAAGTACTCCTGAAAATTCATTTAAACATCCTCAGAAACTTGGATGAATTTTGAAAGTATGGCAAATAGCATATCTCACTACAAATTTTATTACTTTTGATTATAATAAATTTTGTGACTAAAAATTAAAGAATTGTGAGCACAAAATAATCTTACGTATATATATCATAACTATAAAATTTGAGGCTAAAATATTATTATTACAAAAAAATATAATTTATAATAACTAAATGTATCTTTAAAAAATATTATTATTAAACAAAACAACAAACTTTTGTTATTATACATAATAGGATGCACTTTTTACTAACAAATCATTTTTTGTTAGGACTAGTTAAATTCAATAATTTCTATTTTTATTTTAAATGCATATGTAATAATAAATAAAAGAAGATAAGATTTCCAGCTCTATAGTCCTTAATTTTTATTGTTCTCCTGAAGGGCAACCACTTAAAGTGTTGTTGCTTTGATATTTTTTTCTCCCCAACTTGAGAGAATATTCTACTTTTTCGACAGTGAGACTGAAAGGGTGAACTTCTTCAGAATTAGAAAAAAAGAGAAAGTAAAACAACTGAAAAGAGTGTGAGCTGTTTGACTGACTTGTTTTATATATAAAATAAATAAACAAGAAACATACCAGCTCCACAAAATCTATCCTTTATGCCTTTCCAGTGAGTAATAAATTTTTATAAAAGAAAAAATTAACTTGATCGCTCCCGGCCATCTACATATTTATATAAAGTTGAGACTGTAGGTGATGATGTGGGATCCTTATATTTGAGCTTTTACATTATCTTTTTTCTTATTTTTTCAATTTTTTTTTAAATTTAGTTTACATTAGTATGTGTTGAGTAATATGCTCATTATTTGATTTTTCTTTTGGTAAAAATCTCACATAGTTTAGAAAGGTGTTGTAATTGTAGGGAACAAACTATAGTGGGGCTGAATCCCCTAGTGAAAAAAAAACATACATATAAAAATTTATATATTTTGGTTTTAGTTTAATAATTATCTAGCAAAATATTAAAAAAAATACCCCCACAAATATATTTTATAGAAATTAAGTCTCCATAAAAATAAATAAATTTACTAAAAGTAATTATAATTTTTGTTTGAAGTTGACAATTGTCATTTTTATAGTTCTTGATCCTTTCTAGTACACATATATATATATATATATACATATATATATTTTATTCCAAGTTCCTACTTAACAAAAAATCTGATCCGTTGCTGACTATAAATAAATAATTATTTTTTCCACTTTGATTTGTCTTTTTTTTTTCTTTAGGAGTGTATTAATTTAATTAATCTTGCTCAATTAATTGTAATTTTAAAAGAGAACTTTAATATTTATTTCTACATTATATTTTTTTTCTCATTGTTTCAATTTTTGCTAAGATTAGTTTAAAACCGTTAAAACCTTTATAAAGCTACTTTCTTTGGATCGCTCCCATTACTTTTATAAAACTACATACACTTGTACGTGCTGTTTAATGAATTATAAATACATATTACTTCTGACCACCCACAGCTACGTCGTTCATGCACACACGTACTGTGGGTATATATACATATGAATAGGAAAGACGAAAAAGAAAACAAACGATAATTATAATGGTCCATTACATTAATTTCAAATTATAACCCCGCTCTTATATCAAAAAGGAGAAAGAAAACCACACCAAAAAAAAAAAAAGCATATAGAAGAAGAACACCACTCAATAAAAAAATTGACTATTTAGTAATTAAAATGAACTCATCACTAAAAATTGAGCTCACAGTGCAATCGTCCACACTAATAATTGATCGATCAATTGCCACACTCCCCGGAATTGACAAAACATGAAATTTCATTAAGAATATCATCCAAGCCTTGAATATTATAATCTGGTACTACAGCTTGATCGAAATAAAGGTCACTAAGTGGTGGCAAGTGATCATCAAAATAGTAGTTAGCGATATTTTGGTCAACAGGGCGACTTATTTGGCCAGTCGACGACGTCGCTACATTTTTGGCTCGGTGGTCGTACTCGTCGTTGGGGTTCAAAACAGCAATATCCGACATGAAGATCTCGTCCAAGTCCAAGTCCATCAAAAACTCAGAAGACTTATTATAAATAACGTTGTTAATGTCAGAAGAAGCAGTAGCAGTAGCAGTAGCAGTAGAAGTAGTACTATTATAATTACTTTTGGTTTTATCATCAGCACTACTATTAATTTCCCACGAAGGAACTGAACTTTGATCGACCATGATCATTTGGTCCTCGTGATGGTGATGATGATGATGATTCAGTAGTAACCAACTTGAACTAGGAGAAGGGGTAACAACCTTGGAGCACCGAACTGCTTTTGTACGGATAACGTGTGCATTCATAGAATCATCATGATGATGATGATATTGATGATGATGATGATGAGGTATCGATGATCTTTCTGTGGACGGTTTCATAAGCTCCTCTAAGGATGTTCCTTTAACATTAATATTAATATTGATATTATTGATGTTGTTGACCCTCTTTCTCAAATTAGTGTTCCAGTAGTTCTTAATTTCATTGTCTGTTCGTCCAGGTAATCTTCCAGCAATCAAGGCCCACCTGCAACAACCATATTTCATTTTTTTAATACGTGTATACAAAATTCCAATGATAAATAACTAATTAATATAAGTAAAGTAGATATATATATAGGTATATATACCTGTTACCCAAGAGTCTATGCAGTCGCACAATGAGGTCGTCTTCATCAGTGGAAATGTTGCCTCTGGTAATACCTGGCCTCAGATAATTTAACCATCTAAGCCTGCAACTCTTCCCGCATCTCTTCAGTCCTGTTTGTGTATAAGTACCCAGTTAATCGAAGAAGAAGAAAAAGAACTATATATATAAATGATACAAAACACTTAATATATATATATGTACCAGCTCTTTTAGGAAGATCTCTCCATTTTCCTGGGCCATTTTTATTAATGTAGTCAGCAAGGATTTTGTCTTCCAAAGCAGACCAGGCTCCCCTGTTTAGCCCTTCTTTCTCACAACATGGTGATCTCCCCATATTTTCCTTCTTTCTTTAGGCCCCCAAACTCCAAGTCAACACAACTAACTTTTGTTTCTTATATTCGTCGACTCTTATGTGATGTGCCACACACATATATATAGGTAATAAATCACGTCCTATAAATATAAATGAATAAATCTAAATTAGAAACACGTGACAGTAGTTGATGTACTTTGATAGAGAAGGGGGCCCCTGCGGACAGTTTATAGAAACGTGGGAAATTTTCCATTCACTTAATTATATACATCCTTTTGCAGTAGATTTTCTTTAGTTTTACATGATCTATAGATCTATATTTCACTTTTTCTATTCGTTCATGCAACTTAATTATTAATTTCTCCTTTTCTGATTTTTTTTTTCTCAAGAACGTATTTTATGAAACAGGGATCCCCGTTTGCTAATTTGTTTTGAGGAAATTTGGTCTTCAAAGTAAAAAAGAAGCAAACTGAGGAAAATAGTTTGCTTTTTACTATTATTGAAATTTTTCTTTAAGTATTTCTAATTGCTTTTTAAAAAGGCAATTAAAGTTTATTTGCAATGGCTTTTTAAAATGCTATTAAAGCAAAATTTTAGTTATAAAGGTCACTTTAGTTTATCTTTAGCGGCATTCTAAAAATGTTATTTTATTTAATTCTCTTCTATATATTTTATGCATAAAAAGCATAGATAAAGAATTTTTTTGATTTAAAGGTTTGTTTTGTTAAATATTCATTTGAGATCATGCACTACCTCAAAAGAAAGAGCACTGGAAAAGTTGGTCAGATGGCGTTGAAGCTCGATATGAGCAAGGCTTATGATAGGATTGAGTGGCCTTTCTTGAAAGCTATGCTTTTGAAATTGGGTTTTGATCGTTGGTGGGTCAGACTGATTATGAGTTCAGTTACATCGGTGAAGTATTGGATTCAGGCCGGAGGTTGCTCAGTGGAACCTATTATTCCTACTCGAGGGATTCAGCAAGGGGATCCATTATCCCCCTATCTATTTATTCTTTGTGCCGAAGGTTTATATGCCCTTATTAATACTTTTGTTCGTAGACAATTGATACATGGGTGTCGTGTTGCTAGAGGCGCACCCAGTATATTCCATATGTTTTTCGCGGATGATAGCTATTTCTACTGTCGTGCGTTGGAGGATGAAGCTATTCAGGTCTTGAATCTCCTCAAGTGTTTTGAACGTGCTTCTGGCCAGAAGATCAATCTCTCTAAATCCTCTATTTTTTTCAGCAAAAACACCAAGGAGGATATTAAACTTCGGCTGTGTTCCATCTTGGGTATGAGGGAGGCCGATGCCCATTGCCTATATTTGGGACTACCTAACACGATGAGTCGCTCTAAGTCTGATGTGCTTGGCTTTCTCAAGGATAAATTGAGAAAAATGATAGAAAATTGGAATGGGAGATATTTACCTCGGGCAGGGAAAGAAATTCTTATAAAAACGGTGGCTCAAGCGATTCCGAATTATGCTATGAGTGTATTTTTGTTGCCTAAAGGAATGTGTCAGGAGTTGGAGCAGCTAATGTGTAATTACTATTGGAGGTCAAATTCCAAGCAAAGTAGGGGAATAAATTGGATGAGATGGGATCGTTTATGTGAACCAAAAATATTTGGCAGACTTGGCTTTCGACGGTTATATGATTTCAATATTGCTCTTTTAGGAAAGCAAGGGTGGAGACTCCACGTTCGGAAGGACTCGTTGGTCAGCTGTGTGTTTAAGGCTCGTTACCATCCTAAGGGTTCTTTCCTTGGAGCGAAATTGGGGAATAATCATAGTTTCATCTGGAAAAGTATCCATGCAGCTCAAGAATTAATTTGAAAGGGTGGTACAATGGCTGTAGGTTCAGGAGAAAATATTAGTATTCTGGGAGACCCTTGGCTTCCGGATAGTGCTCAACCGTTTGTTTTGTCTAGTCATCCGGGGTTACAGGGGAAGTTTGTAAACAGCTTGATGAAGACTGAGGAAAAAGCCTGGGATGCAGATGTAATCAAGGACATGTTCACGATACATGAACAAAATTTAATTCTGAATATCCCCTTGTTTGATTCTGTTACGGAAGATTGTTGGCAATGGAAGGGTGAACACTCTGGTATCTACTCAGTCAAGAGTGCCTATCGTATTACTCAGGAGTTGAAAGGGGTTGTTCATAGAGATAACAATTCTGGTTTCTGGAGGGATTTATGGAATCTAAAAATTCCACCCAAAGTGAAGGACCTTATTTGGAGGGCTGTTTCAAATTGCCTCCCAACTCGGTTCCAACTTAGCTATCGCAAGATAACCCTCCCTTCTTCTTTATGTCCAAGATGTTCGCGATATGTGGAAACCATTCCCCACTGTCTGGTGGGCTGCTCTTTCGCCATGGCTTGCTGGCGTTTTGCTGGTATACCAGTTGTTGCAATAGGGGACAACTCGTTTGGTGGGTGGCTGCAAGAGCGTTTTAAAGATTGGGGGGACGATATGAGGCATATGGCAGTTATGGTGTGCTGGGCATTATGGCAGGTTAGAAATGAGAAAGTTTGGAAGGGTTCAAATAGATCTGTGAAAGAAGTTATCGCATTGGCTAGAGGTAATTTTGATCAATGGAGATATGCTCATGATAGAACATTCATTCCCTCTCTGTTATTGCTACATCCAGGGGAAAGGGCTGAGCATTGGTCCGTACCAGGGGGAAACAAGATCAAAATCAACGTTGATGCAGCTGTCTTTCCTGATCTCAATAAGTTTGGCTATGGTTGGGTGGTTAGGGATGCCTCTGCTACTCTCCTCAGTGCTCATACAGTCAGCAAAGTTGGGAATATTGATCCTACTCTTGCTGAGGTGATTGGTGTCAGGGAGGTTCTGAGTTGGATTAAAGCCACTGGCCTCACTGATGTAGTTGTCGAGACAGACAGTTTAGTCACAGTTCAGGCTTGCAGAAATGAGGTTAAGATGCAGTCCATGTTTGGTTTCTGTATTGATGAGTGCAGGGCACTAGTCTCTAGTTTACATAATGTTTCTTTATGTTTTGTTAAGCGATCCGCTAATCGTGTTGCTCACCATTTGGCTCGAGCCTCATGTTTGAATGCTGGTTGCAGTTATTCGTTAGCTTCGGCGCCGAATAATTTGATTGATGTACTTTTGCTTGATATGGCTTAATGAAATTGCCGATTACCATTAAAAAAAAACTAATAAAAAATAGATATTATCAATTATATTAATTTAAATTTAAATTTAAATGTTATAAAATATTATTATTATAATAATATATAATACAAAAAAATATATTTAATAATTATATTAATATGAATTTAAATATTATTATAACAATAATATATAATCATAATTTTATACTAATTATATTATTATGAATTCAATTATTGTAAAATATTATTATTATAATATTTAATACAAGACTTATATGTAATACTTATATTAATATAAATTTAAATATTATAAAATATCATTATCATTATAATTATAATATATAATACATAATCTTAATTTTTATTAAAAAAATATTATTTATGTTTAAAAAAGTTATCATATTATATATATTTTTAAAAATCATAATAATATTTTGGTTTAATTTTTCATTTAATATATTTATGCCATTCTTATATATATAATTATTTATTTATTTTAAATTTATATGATAATGATACAAATTTAATAAAAATAATTAATAAATTATATAAATAAAACTAAGCAAACGTGCATTGCACATTGCTTGTATCTAGTAAAAAAATGTGTAGATGAAGAAAATTATTGGTTTTAAGGGTTTTTTTGTTAACTTTAACATAATATTACAAATTTAACGAAATATACATTTACAAGTTATTAAAAATAGATATTTATTAATTATATTAATATAAATTCAAATATTATAATAATATTTAATACAAAACTAAATATTTAATAATTATATAAAAAAAATTCAAATATTATAAAATATCATTACTATAATAATATATAATACATAATACATAAACTTAATTTTTATTATTTATATTTATAAAGAGAATGTTACACCCAGATTTCGAGACTTGAGGTTGTGACCTCGAAAGCTGGATCTGTCAGAGGTGAGTTCGCGATAGCTAAAATACATGTTCGTAATCCAGATGCTGAATCTTCAGAGCAGGTGACAACCTCGAAGATGGGCAGGCTCGAAGTCCTTATAAGCTCGAAAAACATAGCATTCGGAGTATATCCATTTTCGGGCAGCCACGGATCAATTGGACTGAGCTTGGCATGAGTGTGAGCTCGGAGTAAGGCGGCCTCGGCAGTATTTACCCACTCCAAGTTGGTTTTGGGAAAATAAGGCAACTTGTAATTTACTCAGAGACTTAGGCTGGCATGGTGCTGATTGCTGATCTCGAACGACTTTATAGGTCACTTGAGAAGACGCAGTCCGTGCATTCAAGAGATATTTATTGTTGTAACTTCCCTACAATAAAGGGATATTAACTAGTCGGTTATACGCCCCCTGGTCTTCAGGGGACGTTTCCTTGTATATAGGAGTTACATGCTTTAAAGCTATTAAATTTATTAATATATAGAATAACTTCCTGAAACGTGTGTGATAGTATTATGAGATCTCCTCTATAAATAGAGAAGTCATGTACCATTGTAAAGGGGGGAAATTTTGTGATCTTAAGAGAACCTCTGGAGAATTCATCCCTGAAGAATTTCCAGAAATTTCCTAAGTTCCAATAACAAAGACTTGTGGACTAGGCAGAGTTAACTGCTGAACCACGTAAAAAACTCTCATTGTTTTATTGTGTTATTCTTGCCATAGTTCTTTACTGTTTACGTGCTCTACATTTTAAGTTGACGAAAAACGGCGTCAATAGAGAAGTAACCACATAAGAAATTATAATAATATTTATCTTCTATCAAGATTAAACAAACTTATTCTCCAATAATAAATATGTGATTTGAATAATATTATAAATATCTTATACATTAAACAGTATAGTTTATGATCTAAAATGTTATCATATATTATTATTTTTTTGAAAAATTCATAAACAATGTTTATGTTTAATTTTCTTTTAATATGCGAATATCATTCTTTTATATATATATACTATTATTTATTTAAAATTTATATACAATCATAAAAATTTAATAAATTTTTAAAATAAAACTAAATAAATGTAGATAATACTAGAAAGATGTTTAAAATAATAAAAAGGAAACTATAATCTATTAGCATTTTTTTACTTTCTAAATGCCACTGAAAGTTTACTTTTTTGTTACATTTTATGAAAAGTATTTGTGTGCGCTTTTTATTATTATTTTTTTGGCATTTTGTAAAAGCAAATAAACGCCTGATTTTTTTATCTTTATTTTTTCCGTAAGGCATTGATCATGAGTTCCACTGTCAATATGATCGTCCATGTCTTTCTTTTTTAATATATATCATTATCCTGGAAAGTCTGAAGTCTAGTAAACCAGGTCCCAAGGTGAATTCCTTTTGGAACAAACATCGAGAAAAAAATTCTCTAAAAACAAAAACATCGAGAAGAGAATCTTACATATATAGTCACAACTTACATGACATCTTTCTCATTGGTGGCAAATTAATCGAAATTCTTTTTGTGAACCGGCCTATAATATTATTAATACGTTGTGTCTCTCTATATAACATCTAATTCTTAAAAATTATATATATTAATTTTTTATTGTTTCAAATTTTGGTATGTATAGTTATGAAGAAAAAAAAAGTTGTGTATAAAACAGTTAATGATTTGATTTAAGTACATGTGATTTTTGTTTAGTGCTATAAGTTCTTGTCGTACACCATAAATTCGTGACCGTTAACTTGGTTTAGACACCTATGTGGCAGTCTATAATCAATTTATATAAATTTAATTTGGTATAATGACCATAAAAATACTAGATATTTTTAAATACTTTTATTTATATATTAATTAATTTTTTTTCGGAGTAAAAAATATTAAATATTTTTTAATAATTTCACTTAAGTACTAATTTTTTTTTATTTTGATAGTAATAATACCAAATTTTTATTAATAGCTACACTTAAGTACCAAATCTTTTAAGATAATTTTTTGATATAAATAAAATTGATTTTATATATTTTATAAAAATTATTTAAAGAATATATATGTGCCAATAATACTAAATCTCTACTAATGATGACACTTAAATATAAATTCAATTTTTTTCTTCTAATTTTTTATTAGTTGTTTATATACTTTTTAAAATAAAATTGATTTTCTATATTTTTTTCAAAATAATTTAAAGAATATTTACAACAATAATACTAAATCTCTACTAATATTTACCCTTAAATATAAATTCAATTTTTTTTATCCTTTCTATTGTTTCCATTTAATTTTTTAGATTTTAATAATTTAAAATTGATTTTAAAAATTATTCAAGGAATATTTGAAATAATTATCTTTTAAAATTAGCAAATATTTGGTATTATTGTCGTGGCAAAAAAATTGGTACTTAAATACAACTATTAATAAATATTTTGTATTATTGCTGCCAAAATAAAAGAATTGGTACTTAAGTGAAACTATTAACAAAGATTTAATATTTTTACCGTCGAAATTTTTTGGGATATAAGTGAAATTATTTGAAAATATATATTTGATATTTTTTCCGCTATTATTCCATTTAATTCTATTAAATATTTTAAAAAAATCATAAAAACTTTTAATTAAAAAAATTCAAACTAGAATTGATTATATAAGAAAATAAATTTACAAACCACCTTAATATTAAAAAAATCTATTAAAAAAATTAAAAAAAAATGAATCCATAATCTAAATTTTGAAACTTAGAGCACTCCCAATGGAGGAGGTAACATGTCTTATTCTTTATAATATAGAGAAAGAATGGTTAAATAGTCTTCCAATGAGTAATGTAAATTTATATTTTTTTTACCTAAATGAATAGTATTTCTCTATATGTATGGAAACACTATTCATCAAACTATAAATATTTTATTATTTTTTTATAAACTTTTGTATATATATATATATGAGTGTGATACTATTATATTTAATTATTTTATTTCTTAAAATGAATAAAAAATATATTTTTTTAAATATAATATTTAAATGATGTAGAGAAAAAATAGAGAAGTTGGTGTATGGTATAATGTAAAAGTTTGAGGTAAATTATAAAAATATATGTTTTTGTGATGTATTTTGTAATACACTTTCTCTATAATATTTATTTAAAACTCACAAAAACATATTCCTTCAGTTCATTTATACATATATTTATAATAGCTATACACAAACTCCAATTAATCTATATCTACATTTACATATCTTTTATATAATATTTTAATAGTATTATTTTTCTTTATAAGCTTTCTCTCTCCCATTTAATATATATTTATTATTATTTTTTATTTTTCAATTATTTTATTTTACTTTAATTAATAAAATATGTTTAAAGATATAATATTTAAATGATGTAGAGAACATAGAGAAGCTGATGTATGGTATAATGTAAAACTTAGATGTAAAATAGAAAAATGTGTTATTTTATGTATGGTATTTTGGGGAGGTAAAATAAAAATGTATGGTAGTTTGGGGAGGTATTTTAAAGGATGAAGTAAAACATCTATTGGGAATGCTCTTAATCCCTTCAATGCTTACAAAAAGCCCTATCAGGTAGACACAGAGGAGGCAAGCTAGAGGTTGAGACGACAAACTAGCAATGAGGAATTGGGCGAAGAGGAAACAATTGGTCACTCCAGTGATGGGGCAATAATGAGTGCGAATTTATTTTTGTTGGTGTGATTTGTAATTTTAGATCACAAATTTGAAAGAGACAGGACACAATATCTCATTTGTATGATGTATGATTTTATAGGAAGGAGAGAGACTAAGACGAACGAAGAGCTTAGAAATGATGGAGATAACAATTGCTTTTTGATATTTATTAGGAGGGGACTTTGAAGGATGAAGATGAGATTCATTATTAAAATTATTATTTTATAGTTTTAACATAAATATTTAATATATTTTAAAAGGACAGATGTGACATTTTACATATTTTTTTGTCTTTTTATTAGATTCCTCCAAAAATGGAGGGATTGATTTTTTAATGTTTGGAGGGAGAATGTTTCCTCCATCTCGGAGATCCATCATTTCTTCCTCTTGCCAAACAAATGATTTTACTTTTCATTCCACTACTCTCTTTCCAGCTCTCTCTCCTTTGTACCAAACAAAGTGTAAGATTTGATGGAATATGATGTGATTTTGGTTATAATTTAGATATATTTAGCCATGAGATAATTTCTTCATCCTTTTTAAATAAATTATGGGTTTAACTTTTAAATTAAATCTATATTATTTAATTTGGGAGTTTTGACATTCTTGGTGTTATTGACTATCAACAATTTGAAAGTAAAAAAATGGTGAATGGTGCGAGGAGAAAGAAAACTCCTTATTTTTTCACGGATCCATGCTGAATTTCATTTTAAAAACATTTTATTTAATTAGGTTTTGTATATTTTTATTTGATTTGATTTGAGTTTTTTAGGTTATAATTAAAATTATAAATAATATTTAGGGTTTTAAATATTTTCTTCTGTTAAAATTTATATTTTTAGGTTTCTTTGATAAAATTTTAAATGATTTAATAAGTTAAAACTATTATGGATTAATAATAGACTGCCGGATAGGTCTCTGAACCAAGTTAATGGCTATAGAAAAATGGTGGTGGAAGTATTTTTGGCCAAACAAAATTATGTAGGTATTTAAGTCACGTTTGGTTGGAGAGAATAAAAATAGAAAATAAATGAATAGAGATGAAATTGAATAAAAATTAACAAGATATAAATTTTTTTTCAATTTTGCATTTGAATGTTTTTTCATCTCATTTGCAAATAGAATAGTCATTCCACAAAAATAGAAAAAATCATTCTCTTGAAATAATATTTTAATACTCTAAAATAGAACTAAATAAATAAACGAAATGAAAATTGATTTATTTCTATTTTATTACTCCTAATCAAACATCATTTTAAAATGCAATTATATGCATTAATTAAGTATTTTCACTGCAATGTTAATGAGAAAATACGTATTCTCTATGTATTAAGTGTGGCAAGTACTGTAAAAATTATTGCAAATATGATAACCCTCGTGAACACGCATACTCTTTAGCATATAAATTTGATCCAAACTCTCAATTTAATGAATTCTCCATTACAAAAAACTTCGCTTAATTCGTACATAAATGTCTAGCCTTATGATTACTCTCCGCTTAAACTACAATCGTCAAATTAGAGACTCAATATTGTAAATGTCTCTCAATGTCATCCAATCCCTTTAATACCTATACTTTTCAAACCTTCCTTCTGAACTTATTTATATAATGCATATTCAATTTGATTAGATTGTTTAACGATGATAACTTTAACATTTGAGTTGGGGTTTTCCAATATCTCTGTGTTTACACTTTCTAATAATATTTAGGTTCTTAAAAGTTGATTTTTATAATTTAAGGGAAATTGGTGAAAATAGCCTCTTTTTTTTAAGTGATTTTGCACTCTGGCCTACGATTGATAATTTTTTGCAAAATGACCTCTGTCTAAAATTCGACCAGTTGTCAAAAATTTTCGACCAGTTGTCTAAATTTTTCGACCAGCTGTCAAAATTTTCGACCACCTGTCTAAATTTTTCGACCACCTGTCTAAACTTTCGACTATCTATCTAAATTATGAGAGATCATTTTGCAAAGAATTATTAAAACTAGGCTAGAGTGCAAAATGACTTAAAAAAATAGGTCATTTTGCCAAGAAGCCCATAATTTAAATCCCTATCATTTCCAAATTGTATTAGTTAGGTTTAAAAGTTGATTTTTTATTATAGTAAAATCTTTTTATAGTAATAATGTTGGAACAACTATATTTTATTTCTACGAAGAAGTTATAACTTAATAGAATTATGTTTATAAAATGTTGTAAATATACATATTTAAATTTAAATTAAATAATACACTACAACAAAAATGGTCTTTATGGGTGACAGTTGTCGCCCTAATAATACCCAAAGTCGCCGATGATGGTCATTAGCGGCGACATGTCACCACTGACGTGTCGTCGCTAATATTTTGACGCTAATGTTGATTGTTAGCGGCGATTAAATAGTCGCCCCTAATAATTAGTATTAACGGCAACAATTTCCCCCCCTAATAACTTGAATGTCGACCCTAATAATCGTGATTCTATAATCATATTTTGCTCCTGATAATAAAAAGTTGCCCCTAATAATATAATATTAGCAGCGACTTATATATTATTAGGGGCGACAATATAATTAAAAAAATATTAAAATAAATTATTTAAATAATATTTTTTAATTTATAATATCAAAATTAAATATGCATAAAATTAATAATACTAAAATTAATTATGCTTAAAATTAATAATTTATTCAAAAAACAATCCAATAATATAATATTATCCAAATTAAATATCCATACAATAATTTATTAATTAAAAGTTATTGTTTAATACAATAATAGATAGAATATCTCAACTCTCGACGTCCTCCATATTGTCTCCTTCTTCTGATGGCTGCGGTGCCTGTGGTGTGTGCAGAGGCATCGCCCATGGATACTGTGGAGGTAACGATGATTCTCCTGGTCCATACATGTATGGATACGGATAGGGTGGAGATTGAGACAATGACCCACTCATAAGAGGAGGCGAGGGTTAGGACGAAGGTTCGCTCATATGATGGTGATAAACCTAAGAGTATGGAGGCATTGGCTATTTATTTTTCTAATCAATAAATAAGGAGTGGAATTTTGATAATACATTTAAGTTTATCTTTAGACATACTAAGAACCTTCTAAACATATTTAAACATGTCCTTGAAATGGATCAGATTTTACCAATAAAAACTTTTGGGAGAAAAGACTAGAAAAAACAAAAAGATGAAGGAAATATTTTTCTAAATTTTATAATTGACTTTGTTTATTAAATATTTTTTTTTGCTTTTGAATATATATATTTATAAAGTTGTAAATTTTATAAAAATTATATTAAATTTAACTCTCTCTTTTTAATGTAAATAAAGAAAAATGAAATTCAATTTTTCACTGCTTAAAATCCAACTTCCTTTGACCAGAAAAAAAATATCCATCTTCCAAACATGGGGTTAGTTAAAGTTTATTTTTGCTAAAACTCAAGAGATCATGGAGATATTTTTATCCTTGAAAGTTCTTAATATATATTCCTCAAGATATATATATATATATATATATTGTAAAAAATCTATCCACATTCATTGATTAAAGAGGAAAAAAAAAAACAAGTTTTGAGTTTGAAAATTTTACTTTGTTCTTTGGGAAAAAATTAAGTGCTCTAGAGTAAAATTGATTTACCTTTCCTTTCTATTTTTGTTATGAATTTAAAAGAAAAAAGAAACAACATAGTATTTGAGGACTCAACTGATATAATTTGGAAAGATTTGGGCCCTGTTAAAATAATAAGTAAATTTTTGGAACTTAACTAATATTATTTAAAAAAATGTTGGATAAAAATTAATTTTTGGTACCAATCAGTGGGGCTCTTCAGTGTTCTTGATATGTGAACAGTTTTCGGCGCGGTTTTTTTATGACCGTGTATATTGTAGTTATTTAGAGCATCATGCAAATTTTCAAAAAATTCCGAATAGTTTACAGTACCGAAAACTAAGTTCAAACATCCTGTTGCACATGTGACTAATTTTTTTTATGCACGTAGAAAACAACATGTTTGAACCTAGTTTCTAGTACTGTAAACTATTCAGAATTTTCTGAAAATTTGCAAGATACTTTAAATAACTACAATATCACTACTAGAAATATAGGCTTTTACTTCGTTTTTTTACACATAGAATATAAAAAACTGAAATAAAAGTTTTTCAATGGGTTTTTACTTCGCTTTTGGGAATGGTAGAACATAAAAATAGGTTATTACTTCGGTTTCTTAAAAAAACAAAGTTAAAATAGAAAATGAGAAAGGGTCATGTTTGGTTTGCATACTATATTGGGGCTTGTCACTTCGGTTTTTATGAAAAACCCGAAGTGAAAAGTGGAGCAAACCAAACGCAGCCCTGAAGGCTTTTACTTCGGTTCTTATATAAAAACCGAAGTAAAAAGGTTTCTACTTCGGTTTTTATATAAGAACCGAAATAAAAGAGTTTTAATACCCTTAATATATAGCTCTAGCCTCATTTGTCTCTCTGAAGCAAAAATCTCAAATGCCAAACCTAGAAAACCTCCATTATTGTCGTATTCCCACGAGGGTTTCACTAAATATACCATTTTTTAATATTTTTTTTACCATTTGAAACAATTTTTCTTACTTAAAAACAGAAATATTAGTTCCATTTTTATTTTTGAGGGAGAAAATAATGACTTTTGGTGTTGGTACTTTTAGGGTTCGAAAATTGGTATTGTTATTGGACTTTGATGGGTTTTCTTACATTAAAATGTGTTCTTGAGCTTCAAAAAATGTATGAATCACTAAATCTTTGTTTGTATGATTTTTTTTATATTTTCAATATTATTTTCATTTTTTTTCTTATAGATATAATGTGTTTATTAAATATAGGTTTTAGAGTTGCTAATATTGATTTAGAGGTTATTTTGAGCATCAAAGAAGGTTTGTTACCTTAAAACTTTGTTTGTGTTAATTTTTTTTTTATATTATTCCGAATTTAATACTTATTTTTTAGTATATTTGTGTTACATTTTATTTATTTATTTTGTTATTTTATATAATGCTATTAATTATATATATATTAGTAAAATTTAAAAATTGTTGTGACTTGCTATTTAAATTTCTAAACATGGCTTCAATAGATAATATTGTTGCCAATGTTAGAACTTGAAATGTTTGGATTATTAGTGACATTTTTTTTTTATTTTCTATAACTAGCTAGCTTGATATGTTGTTTCATGATTATGTAACTAGTTTAATTAATTATGTAATTGATTTTTATTTATTTTTATTTAAGCTTTTTAGCAGGGTTGTTGATTTAGTTGCCAATTTGGTATTGATTTTGGGTGACTTCAAGAGTAATATTGGAGGTGAGTGATCTTTACATTTTATTTATTACTATTGCAATATTTATTTATAAAATTAGAGTTAAATCATGCATGTTTTAATTTAGTGAAGTAGGTTCTGGGAAATTTGTTGTTGGCGGTGATATAAGAATGTAATTATGTGTGTTGATTTTGTGTTTGTTTGTGTTGAATTTATATATAATTATAAATTTGGGATATGCTACAAAAACAAATGAAACTCTGCCAATTTTTTATAGATTTTATTAATTGTTTTCCTTTTTCAATTCGCACACTATGTCGAGATATTTTGTGTGTTATTTATAGGTTTTTAATTTTTGAAGATGTTAAAATGTAATTGTTATGCTGTCGAAATTTTGTTAGACTTAGGAAAATTTAATTATTAAACTTTAATTATGTTGGATGTCCTAGAAAAAAGAACTAGGAGTGGAAGATGTAGAGAGATATGAAATTTGGATAAGAGCGCGAGAAACGAAGAAGACTCTTGTCGAAGATAATTTGGACAAAAAAATTGAAGAAATAGTTGTAAGTGTTTTAAAGCAAAGTAGGAATTTTTTTAAAGTGTTGTTACAAGTTACTAATTTAATCTATCATTGGTTTGTTTCGTAGAATGAACTAAATGACAAAATTACTAGTAGCTAAATTGTCGCCAAGGGTCAGGAGGACATCTTGCCAATTCAACAAGAATAGTTAAGCCGATTGATGACTTAAATTTATTAGTAAGGCTATTTTGTTTATACATACTTTTAGTTTTATGTGAATGTATATATAAATGTTTATGCTATTTTACTTAATTACAATTATGTGAATGTATATATGAATGATTAGGTTCTTCTACTTAATAATTATGTGAATGTATAAATATTTTATTTTATAAGAATTTTAATTCTAAGTATATAAATTTTGTGATTTTTATTTCTGTTATAAATTAAATTAAAATAAACCAAAATATATATAACTATAAATTCATATAATTAGACTATTTAAAAAAAATTAGGGCAAAAAAAAAATATAAAAATAGAATTTGGCCATTTAAATATAATTAGAAATAATTATTAGAAAAATAGGGGCTTTCTACTTTGGTTATTATGTAAAAAGCGAAGTAGAAAGTGGGGATTCTACTTCGATTATTATGTAAAAACCGAAGTAGAATCCCCACTTTCTACTTCACTTTTTTCATAATAACCGAAGTAGAAAGCATATTTTTCACTTCGGTTTTTAACTACTTTTTACTTTGCTCTGAACTACTGCAGTTGCGAATTTTAGCGAAAATCGAAGTAAATCCAGCTTAAAAACCGAAGTAAAATCTATTTTTTCTTGTTGTGTATACACTGTCATAAAATAAAATCGTGTCGAAAACTATTCACAGGTCGAGAACACTGAAGAACTCCATTAGTATACATGCGAGAATTTCCACCTTGATCTAGTGGTGATACCGAAAACTTAAATGAATAGTCATCACTCTTAAGAACAACCAATAATTGGTATATAAGAGTTTTTTTATTTTCTATTTGTAGCAAGTGTTTTAAGTTATTTATTAAATTAACTTGAACTAGCGGGATTTATCACAATATAAAAATGTGTTTTCATTCATTAAACCTATCCCCTGAGTTATTATATATACCATTTTATTTATTTTCTTTTAATCATTATTAAGTAATATGGATACCACTACTGATGAATATAGTTTTATGTGGTTAATCTATAAGGACGAAAATAGCAGTAATTCAAGAACAGTCCCTTATGTACACTATTATCATTCATTAATTACTCATGATCTTCATGTACATCAAACCAACATCGTTTAGGAAAATTAAAAAAAAAAAAGTGAAATTTTTGTGAAATTAATTTAAAATATGTTTCTTTATTATGTGCGGTATTTATGAGTACATGCATATTCAAATTGAATAAGCTGAAAAATTCAAATAATTTCATATTTTTGGTCTAAGTACAAAATCTATCTCAACAATAAATTTTGAGCATTGCAAATTTGCGATAGATACTATCGATATTTTATTCGTATCAAGATATTTTATTTTCAATAGTCTTCCAATGGGTGATGTAAAGTTATATTTTTTACCTAAATGAATAGTATTTCTCTATACGTAGTGAAACACTATTCATCAAGTTATAAATATTTTATTATTTTTTTTATAAACTTTTGTATATATATATGAGTGTTATACTATTATATTTAATTATTTTATTTCTTAAAATGAATAAAATATTTTTTAAAAATATATATTTAAATGATGTAGAAAAAAAATAGAGAAGTTGATATATGGTATAATGTAAAAGTTTGAGATAAATTATAAAAAAAAAATGTTTTGGTGATGTATTTTGTAATACATTTTCTCTATAATATTTAGCTAAAACTCACAAAAACACTTTCCATCAGCTCCTTTATATATATATTTATAATAGCTATGCACAAACTCCAATTAATCTATATCACATTTACATAACATTTACATATCTTTTATATCATATTTTAATATTATTATTTTTCTTTATAAACTTTCTCTCTCCCATTTAGTATATATATTTATTATTTCTTTTTTCTTTTTCAATTATTTTATTTTACTTTAATTAATAAAATATATTTAAAGATATAATATTAAAATGATGTAGAGAAATATATAGAGAATCTGATATATGGTATAATGTAAAACTTACAGATAAAATAAAAAATTGTGTATTTTTTTAAAGTATTTTAAAAAATGGAGTAGATCATTCATTAGGAGTGCTCTTAAGCTTAGAATGCATTCATTCCGAAGCATATGCGATTTCTAAAATTTGTGACATGAGAGTTTTTGATCGGGATATTATCCGCATGTCAAGATCTTGATGAATTCTTTTTTATTTTTTTAAATGACATGTCTATTGGAAAAAAACTTAAATTTAGTACAATTTAATAAAATTTATAACTATTACAAATATATCTAGAAATAAAAAATATATTGAAGAAATAGTATTTTATAAAATTTTAAGAATATTTTTCTCACGCAATTTTTTTCTTGGTAAAATTCAATTGGTATGCTTGAATGTCAGAATTTAGGTATATGATTAGAACATCTCCAATGCATGGTGTAAATTTTGTGGCAAATTTAACACAAAATAAATTAATATTATATTTGACTCAATATTTGAAATTGTGCTCCAATGTATAAAATACAAATTAACAAAAAAAAAAAACAATAATTCATTTAATATTTATTGAGAATATACAAAAGTTAATTTTTTTATTATCCAAATTATATACTACAACAAATTTGTTATTAAAAAAGTAAACAAAAAATGATATATGATTGATCATTAATTGTCAACTACTAAATTATAATAATTAGTGGCAATATGGTAAATAAAAAAATAGTATTTATTGATGTGCCAAATTTGACCCATGTTATATTTTATGCCAAATTTGGCACAACTTTTAGCATGTGCCAAATTTGGCATACCTTTTAACATCATCCAAGTCATTTTTTTTTATAAGAATTGCTAAATATAGCATTGCAACCGCTTTTTGGCACTCTATTAGAGATGATCTTAATTCTCGCAAAATACTCCTAATTCCTAAGGGGATACATCACTACCTACCTCTTAGGTGACTTTTTTAATAGGCTGTGTAATACAATTCCTAAAATACATCTGTACGCCCTGCTTTTACTACGGGCTGATTAGCAGGTCGAGCCTCGGACTAATCAAGGTTAGTCCGAGGATTTCCCCAGGTCAGAGATTTGGTTTCTAGGTCGTATCCACTTAGCCCGAGGTATCCTCAAGAACTCGCCAATGCTGCCCAAGACTGAGGGAAGGAGTCCTTCAGGCCGAAGGTTGGGCCAATGAAGCAGCTCGTTGTGCGAGCTTCTGCTCGTGGATCTCTGACCCTTTGTAAAGTCAACACACGCAAGATAAACGTGCCTATATCTGACATCACGTGTCCAATATTTCTCTGACTTCCCGGGCACGCATCAGGAACGTGCGCATTCAGACACCCACGGCTGGGTTGGGCCGTGCGGCCCATTATCTCCTTACATACTGATTAGACCACACTTATGTGTCAGGTTTAGGAATTAATCATAAATGTTACAGAGTTGATATGACAAATGGTAAGGTCACGTGATGACCTCCCTACCAACTTCCAGGTGCCTTCTCCTATAAATATGAGGACCCTGGGAGTTGATAGGGGTTGGAAAAAATAGTCTCTGAAGAGCCATATACTTTGTAAACCAAATACCCAGAATACATCAATAATATTGACTAGTGGAGTAGAAGGATTTTAACCTTTGAACCACTTAAAAACGTGTCTTGAGTCACATAGTTCATTCTCTAAGATTTCATATCTGTGACGGTTCTACTTTCAGCACTAATCCCTTTCTCTTCTTCTCTTAATTACCTGTTGGCGAAGAACCGCGTCAACAACATCCATTTTTTTTTCTTCATTTTTATACTTTTTGATATGTTGATAATTATATTTTTAATTTTTTTTCATGTATATGATAATATTAGTTGTAGTTATTCCTAAAATTTTAATTTTTTTTGAATAATTTACAGTACCGAAAACATTATTCAAAACAATATATTTTACACGCGTATAAAAAAAACACGCATGTAATATAGACTGTTTAAACCATATTTTCTGCACGGTAAATTATTCAATATTTTTTTAATAAAATTTGCAGAGTGTCTTAAATAACTACAAAATACGTGGTGAAAATAACAAAAGGGATACATCCATTTTTTGCACCTGTATTAGAGAATTTTCAAGTTATATAATGATGAAATTACAATTTTATATTAGTTTTTTTAATAAAGTTTGCAAAAATATGATTTTTTTTAAGAATTTTCATTTTTATGAGTTTAATTTTTTATATTTTTGTGTAAAAGTTAATTTATGTCATAATTTTACTCTTAATTAAATTTCTCATGTTTCATTAGTTAACAATTGTATTACTCATACTTTATTTTTTTCTTTTATAATTTTTTTATAATTTTCATATTTTTACACATAGTATGATAAAAAGTTATATTTATGAAAAATACCCTTATATAATATTGGTTCAACAAGCTTCCAATAAAAGCCACGTGGATACTGATATTAATTCAATTGTGCTATAAATATTTCACTGCTCGTCGTTTTGTGGACTGTGTGGAGAGAACTTTGCTAAGAAGCTATTTTATTTTTGAGAAATTCTATAAATCACGATTGAAATAACTGACAGAGCTTGGTTGTCCAAAATTAATTGGGTTTTGTAAATTAAATAATTTTTTTTTTACTTGTGCAGATCTAAACAGTAATAATGAGAGCACAAGTGGATTGTTCCAAAATTCTACTCGGAATGTATAGAAGTGCAAACCTCGCTAAAAAACAAATCCAGCAGCAATATATATATATATTTATAGGAAATTTGTTTGGTAGGGCCTTTAAAAAGAGCCCTATCGTAGAGTTCTCAGTGTTTCTCGATCAGTGAACAGTTTTCGGCGTGACTTTTTTTATGACCGTATATATTGTAGCTATTTAGACCATCAATGCAATTTTCAGAAAATTCCGAATAGTTTACAGTACCGAAAAACTTAGTTCAAATATGTTGTTGCACGGATGACTAATTTTTTTATGCGCGTGGAAATCAACATGTTTGAACCTAGTTTTCGGTACTGTAAACTATTCAAAATTTTCTGAAACTTTGCAGGATGCTCTAAATAGCTACAATATATACGGTTATAAAAAAAAATCGCGCTGAAAACTGTTCACGGGTCGAGAAACACTGAGAGCCCTACCGGTAGGGCTTAAAGTGAAGCCCCTACATGAGAATTGTCCTATTTTTATATATAGGGTTTATACTTTTTTGGACCCTGTGTTTTTTTTTCATTACTTGTTTGGATCCTGTGTTTTGACAAATTACTTTTTGGACCCTATATTTTGTAAAATGGTTAAAATAGAACCATAAACCTGATTTTGGTCAATATTTTCTCAACTAAAATCACAAATAATTTACCAAACTAACAATTCAGAACAGAAATAAAATCATTTTGCTTAAAAAGTGTGTTGTTCTATTCAATTTTTTCTTCATCAAAATTGAGTTTAGGGTTCTATTTTAATAATTTTATAAAATATAGGATCCAAAAAATAATTTATCAAAACTCAGAATCTATACAAAACGGGGGAAAACAGCGAAAGTATAAAACCTTATTTATATATATATATATATATATAATATGAATCAGTTCTGTGAATTGAGTTAATGATTACTGCGTAAGCTCGAGCACCGATACGAGGGAGACCCCATACATATATTAGATTATCTATATTAATTCACATCACAGTGTGGGGACTGAGCTTTACTAAAAGAAACGCACACAGTCGCTGTGCATGTCAGTACTAAAACGATTCCATACAGCTTTACAGCCTCAAATATGATCAAAATTAGTTAAATCTTACCCCTACCACAACCACGTCAATATATATACATTACTACCCAATTTGTACCACCTAGCTAGCTATTTTCGAACATGTATATACACTGATACACAAAACCAACGATCTGTCGATGTTATTTTTGTATCACTTTAATGTAGAAGAATATATAATACGACACATATATAATTCCAAAAACTTTTTAAGCTAATTGAACGATCCATTTATGTCGGAGGTTGCTTTGCTGTAAAGCCCGGCAAAATTTTTATAATGTTTGTGAATTTGTTATGGATTGATTTTAGGCTTGTAACCATTATTAGAGACTTATATATATTTGATATTGGTAAATATTGAAAATGATTTAAGCAATACTTATTAGTTTTGTAAGCAATACAACCTGACAATATATAGCAAACTCAATGTACCATTGTCTGGTCTACCTTCAATTAATACGTACGGTGAAAATATTATACATACACAATTTCATGTCAATTAGCCATTAGCCATGCGCTATAAGTATCCTATGAGCTATGAAAAACTAATATATTATATAAGTAAATAATTTAACAACGAGCCTTTGTTATCACATATAATCTCTCTATTAATAATTTGCAAACTTTTTTTTCCTGACGTGGGGCCCTTTTTTTCTACCCGATAGTATTATTTGACTTCTGCGAATTGGGTATAAAGCTTCTTTTTGACCAAATTTTATTGACCAAATATTTTAAAATGCCAAAAATGTTAAAACAAAATACTGTCTATTGGACATGAAAGTGTATATAGTCTATAAAAATGCATCCAATAACACATTATATATTGTTATTGTTATAAAAAATTACCATATCCAATTTCCAGCTCCTTAATAATTTCTCCTTCCACTTCCTCACTACAACCAACTCTCTCAACACTTATACACGGTATATGAGCTCTACTCTTCTTTTTGGAAGTGTATTAAACATTAATAAATTAGGATCGTGTTGTTCAACGTAATATCCTTATAAAAAATTTAAATATATATAGAAGGGTAATATGTATGGCGAACCCTAAATTTTATTTTATTGGAAGAAAAAAAAGATTATAATGTAATCGTAGGTACATAAGCATTTATTATTTTATATATAGTAAACATAGAAAATTAATAATATCCAATATTCTAGCTAATAGAATAGTAGAGAGAAGGATCATATATTCTTTTTGCTAATAAAACAAAATATAAAGTCCTTGGAATTGGATCAAAACACTGATTTATAGTTTCTTTTTCGAAGGAAGAGTACGTTGGGTAGGGAGAAGGTGAAGTTGGTTTCCAGCAAGCGTGGGAGAGGGTCTTTCTTTTACTTCTTTTAACAACAAAGTTCACTTTTCATTGTTACTCTTTATCATCGCATAAAATTACGTGAAAAATCAACATACTTTTTTTTTTAATTAATATTTTATACGTAAACATATACAAGGTAAAATCCGACAATATCATACAAAGATCTCAATGTCATAATACTTCTTATAAATATATAAATGTGAGAAAATATATATCGAGATATCCATGGATATTATATGAGCTATATGCGGACGACTGTTATTTCGAAATGCTAACAAAACATATATATATATATAATAATTAGTTACTGCCAATCCGATCATTAATATTTGCAATTTACTTGGTAAATCTTAGTACGTACAGATTATACTGTACGATGCACCAAACCATTAAAATGGTGATACATATGATATCATCACAAAAAAAAAAAATTCAAATGATTCAGAAAAGTTAAATGTATAGTAAATAAGACATGATTTATTTTTTAAAAAATGCAAATGAGAAATAAAGTTTTGGGTTGTTATTTCAAACGAAGCCATATAGTACAAATAATTTATTATTGAAAATTAAACTCGAAATTCTCCTTCGTTGAATTTGAATCTACGCTAATTAAGGTTAGCAATGTTTTAAATAAATTTGACTACATGTTTTGCAATTAATTATGTTTTTTAAAGTAAAGCTACACCATTAATTATAAACTTGTAACTATTTGAATCAATCAAGCTATTTACTCTCAATATATTCTCTTTAAAAGAGAATATAATGCTGTCAAATCTACCATATAACTGATAACAAAAAAATATTGTATCAAAAAACAAAGAATGTGAAATAATAAGAAAGGAATAAGAGAAAAGTGCAGCCATAGTACATACTAGTGTCATGCATATCTAGAAGTTATAAAAGATTCAAAAGATTTTAGTTAATTGGAAAAAAGAGAACATATATTATAGACCAAACTTCTTTGGTGGTAAAGGTATATATATATATTTATATATAACCTGGAACATTTCTGCACTGGTGCCAACAATATGGGTGGGAAGAGTTAGTGGTAGTAGTCAACATTGAAAATTGGTTCATTCTAGTGTACGTGAGAACCACATCAATCAACCTCATCCCTTTGTACATTCTTTGTATCACTCGTCAGTTTGTAAGAGGGAAAAAAAACTTTATTTAAAGATGTTTGTAAAGGAGATACCATTAATGATAGCACAAATTCATAAATATATAACAACAATAATATATCAAAGTAAACTATTCATGAAAATTGACAATGCATGCATGTCCCATCTTCAAAAGCTAGCTCTCATCACTTAATTTGATCAAGAATATCTATGAATGCATGCATGGTGGCTTTTGTTAATTTTTGATCAGGAGTTTATATATATATACATGTATAAACTATGTAATATGTTTTATTATTATTATTTTGTTGTTTCTTGTTACATAATATCAATAAACACATTTACTTACCTCATATTTTTCTCACTATAGTCATGGCCTCGTGGGTGCACAACATGTATATGCAATTTGGATGGACACCTCGAGCAACACATTATATCAAAAAGAAAATATAGGAATACCAAAAAAGATATATGCATATATATACTATTTTTTTTTATATTAATATAAATATATGTATGTATATATATATATATATATATTTGCTTAAAAACATAATTCGTTAGTTTTCCCCGAGGCTGCTCTGCTCTGGGTGTCAATTATATATATTAAATATCATTCCTTGAGTTCATTTTAAGCCAAAATTAATTTTACTAATAATACTTTTCGTTTATTTATTTGAATTTTTTTTATAATTTCTAATACTTTATAATTTTTTTAAATATATATTTTATTTAAGTAAAACATAAAATATTTTGAAAAATATTGTTTCACTTTTTGAAATAAAATTTTATTCAATTTCTGTTTAAGCAAATAATTTAAAAATAAATAAAATACTCCTCTTGAGTTTATTTTAGTAAATTTTAAATTTAATGAGACAATAATACTTCTACTTATTTATTTGAAATGATTTATTTTTATATTATTTTACAAAAATCTTTAAAAAATATATTCATGTAAACATAAAATAATTTTTATTCTAAAATTGTTTAAATAATAATTTTTTTAAATAAAAAATAAATATGATTTTAAACATTCTAAAAAAATTACCTTTTTGTTAAAAAATAATTTATTTAAAAAGATTTTATAAGGTTATATCAGGCGCTTACTTTCCATAGTTAAACAATTATTACTAAATTACACTTCCAATAATATATTAACTAAAAACCAGATCGTTCTCTCAAAGCCTTTCGTTAGAATAATCGAACACATATAAATATACTAATGGTGTACATAAAAAGTATGTGCTGCAAATTATAATTTAACTTATATAAATAATAATAATAAAATGATTAATAAAATCTAAATATTAAAATAAGTTATATTTTTCATTATTAGTGATATATTTTGTACAATATAATAAAATAATTTACAACTAAAATCAAATACATTATTAAAAGTTATATGTACAAAGTAGTTTTATTATTTAAATTTATGTTACTTTATCGTTTTTCATTTAATTGCATAATAAACTACTAAGTTGCATAATTTATTTAATATTTTAAAGTTATAAATTTTATAGCAATTGAAATTCTGTTTTTAGTAATTATCAAATTAATTAAACTAAGTAAATTAATTAAGGTACGGAATGATAATTGAATGTTGAAAGATATTTCAGATCTATCGAAACATAATAATAACTTGTCATGACAGAAACTAAACACAATAAATGACAGTGCAAAAACAATAAAGAATACAACAAATTCTTACAAAGTTCAGAGTCCCTTTCTGATAACCTACTCCATGGGGCCACACCCAGAGAATAAAACCAATTAATAGAGAATCACAAGTACAAAAATATTAACTTAAACAAAACAAGACTCCATCTTGAGATTTGCTGCAACTTTGTTGTACTTCAATTCACTAATCTGATTTTGATTGAAACGCCTAAGCACTTGAACTCGCTTCAATGGCCAGCGAGTGCTTGCATCCTCCCAAAGTAAGGCTTGTAAAAAACTTCTCCCGAAGACTATAAGAATTGTGTTCAAATTATAACTTGTATTCACTCATGAATATAGTATAACTCGCCACAAAACTAAACACTTGTTTACTACAAGAACATGTGAATACAATAATCTTAAATACATACTATGAACCCTTACAGATATTACAATTCACTCACAAAAACTATGCACCAAAGAGTTAACTTTTTCTCAAGGCCCTAGAAGACTATTTATAGAGATAATTTCGTGCTCAGAAAGGCTGAGAAAGTAATAACTTCATTTTAGTGTCATTTTAGAATGTGTTTTTGTGGTAATATTGAGTCTTTATGTGTGTTTTATGCAAGATTACGCTTTTGTTTGTCTTTGTTGTAGATTGATGCGGTGAATTACGAGAAAAATGTAAAAAGAAGTGAAAATGGTGGAAAAACAATGCTTTTGGCGGTTGTTGGACTATTAAAAGTCAGTTTTGGATGAAGAGACGAGTTGAAAGAAGTAATTTGATAAAAAAAAATGGAATTAGAGCCGCGACTTGGGCTTATAAGTCGTGACTCAAGGCGAAGTCAAAGACACATGGATGCTGGAGGCAATTAGTGTCGGGACTTGGACTTACTAGTCGCAACTCAAGAGGAAATCAGAGGCTCATCAAAGGGGAAAAATGGACACGGGCCGCGAATATTGATGATGTTTGAGTCACGGCGCCTGGAGACTTAAAAGGAATCGAAATGGCTCAAAAACAGACACGGGCTGCGACCTAGAAAAGGCCAAGTCGCGACCCGCACGTGAAAAACATAGCTATTGTAGCTTTTTTTTTTTTACAATAAATTTGTATTTAGGGTTTAATTATGTTATTAGGTCAATTTTTAATTACATTTTTAGAGACTAATTTTGATTCTTAGGCTAGTTATTCTGCATTTTTTTAATTTTTCTTTCTTCTTTAAGTTTGGGAATCTTATGTTTTTGAATTATTATTTTGTTGATTTAGTCATATGTCTGATATGAACTAAACAATTTTATCTAGGGTTTAATGTAGTCACTTGGATTTCTATCTAATTTAATTATGATGTTCTATTGATTTTTCTTCTCTATTCTAATCTATATAATGTGTGTTTAATGCTAGTAAATACTTGATCAATATTTGCTTAATTTTATGATATTAATTCAAAATTCAAAAGATGAGAATTGAATATGCTATCATTATATAGACATGGGTTGCATATTGGACGAAAGTACATATATGACTCGTGTAGTAATTAGGTTTCCATGCTTAATGCATTATATATGTTTAAGTTTATTACAGAGATGTAGAAAACCTGCATATAGGTTGAGATTTTATATCTCGAAAAAGAATAGGAATCGAATTATGTTAACCTGCTATTAGAATAGAAAGAAAGAAATTAAGAATTGATTAATAAAATTAGTAGAATGACACGTTTATGAAATTAACACCCTAGGTCTTTTTAATAGTGATTTAAATATTTTAATTAGTGATTCTTATTCTGAGTTTTCTTTTATAATTTTAAATTAAATTCATATAAATTTTGATTGCCAAATAGAAATTAAAAGAACAATTAGTGGTACTTGGAAGATAGTCTTCGTGGGAATGATACTCTACTTATCATATATATTACTTGAATCGATTACGTGCACTTGCATATATATATTTTCGCGACACTACTACAAAAAAGGTTTTTTAGGACTAGCATTACGAGTCCTAAAAAAGTTTTTAGGACTCGCGCCCCGCGAGTCCTCTATTTGAGAGCCTTAAAAACTAAGGTTTTTTAGGACTTGCATTGCGAGTCCTAAAAGAATATTTTTAGGACTCGCAATGCGAGTTCTAAAAGAATGTGCGAGTCCTAAAAACATTCTTTTAGGACTCACAATGCAAGTCCTAAAAAATCTGGTTGAGTGTCTTTAAGTAATTTTTTAGGACTCTCATTGCGAGTCCTAAATTAATGTTTTTAGGACTTGCATTGCTAGTCCTGAAAAATTTTATTTTTAGTTTTTTAAAAATAATTTATTTTTATTTTAAATTAAAAATAACTTTTTAAATTAAACATTTATATACAATTATGAAAACTTATAAATTAAAATAACAAAATAGACACAACAATTAACAGCCATTCTAATTAATTCTAAAGATAAACAACAATTTTATATAATTAAATCTACATAAACAATCAAATTGAGTTGTTTAGAACTTTAGAGTACATATAATAGTCAATCTAATTGTAGCGGTCAAAGAAACAACATGTCTGTATAGTATGCTCGCTCAAACTTTTGAAACAACACGTCTACACAGATTTGCCCTTTTTCTTGACCTCCTCACCTCAGTTGTATCTTTCTCCCTCATCTCCTCACTATCTGAATTATGGACCTCTTCCCCTCTGTACTGTATCTTCTTCTTCTTCTTCTGATTTATCATTTGATGTTGGTGTAGGTGTAAAGTCCAAAGAAGAAGTTGAATGACAATGATTATTCTGTATTATTGCCTTACTCTGTTACACTGAAAATGTATTTATACAAGACTAAGACCTTTACGTAACTAACTGAACAGCATTACCAACTAATAACATAACAGTATACTCTAACAATATATATATACTCTAATAATGTTCAAATCAATATATATATATATAATTCAAAAATAACATTTATATATTAAATAAATATTAAATCAATATATATATAACATTCAGAAACAACTACCGTGGTGGACGGAGGCGCCGAGAACCACCAGTCGCCGTCGACATTGAGCCCCAGCCAGAAGCCTTGCACCGATGAGCCCCAACGTCGCCCGAAGTCGTCGGCGAGAAGAACCACCTAGACCGAGCATGCGTCGGCTGAAGCTTGAAGTCGTCGCCCCTGCGTCGCTCGAAGCCGTAGTTGTTGCCGAGAACCACCCAGCCCGAAATTTCATGCCCCTGCGTCGCTTGAATCCGCCGCCATCGCCGAGAACCACCCAGCCCGAAGATTTGCGCCACCGTCGGTCGTCGTCTGCAACTATTGATGATGAATGGCTAAGGGCTGAGTTCTTTCTGTTGAAGAAGAAGAAGAAGAAGAAGGAGGAGGAAGGAGGCAGCTGAGTTGTTTATGTTGAAGAAGAAGAAGATGAAAGAAGGAGGCGGCTGAGTTCTATTAGGTTATTAGGATTAGGTATTATGTATATGATAAAACATTTAAAATATAAAAATGAAATGTAAAAAAAAATATATATTGTTAAATATTATTTCCCAACACATAATAATTATTTTTTATTAATTATTTCCTAATAAATAATTAATTAAATGAGAACACTTCAAAAAATTAGTGGGAATTCGAAAATTTTCAAAATTCAAAATTTTATGATACACATAAGTTTTTAGGACTCGCGAATAATGTTTTTAGGACTCGGAATGCGAGTCCTAAAAACATTCTTTTAGGACTCGCAACGCGAGTCCTAAAAATCTCCTGCTTTTTAAAATTCAAAATTTTATGATATACATAAGTTTTTAGGACTCGCAATGCGAGTCCTAAAAAGTCCAGGAGGTGTTTGTTTAAAAAAAACTCAAACTTTTAGGACACACATAGTTTTTAGGACTCGCTCCGCGAGTCCTAAAACAAATTCTATAAGGACTCGCAATGCGAGTCCTAAAAGGTCCAGGAGACTTTTTTAGGACTCGCATTTATGTGAGTGTCCTAAAAATGTGTCCTAAAAAGGTGTTTTTGTAGTAGTGCGATCAAGTATTTGGTGACGTTGTCGGGGACTTACTTTCCAATATCAAAGTTAATTGTTATTTGTTCTAATTCGGTATTTTTATTTTTTATTTTTATTTTTTTACACTTATTTGGATCAAGGCTATATTGTGTTTCAGGAATTGTTGGTATATGTGAGGAAGTAGACAAAAGGAAATCATACCAATAGATCTTGAAACTGAGAGAACGTGCAGAAAGAATCGCAAGATAAAGAAAATATTAGATTTCACCATAGCTGAGGATGCAAATAATGTTGTCAACAACAATGCAAATATGGGTAATACAGCTGAAGTCGATCTGCCATTAAGGAACTATGTACTCTCTACTGTTACGGGAATACATTCAAGCATTCGTCCTCCAACGGTTGAGGCAAATAATTTTGAGATAAAACCCTCAATTATTCAAATGTTGCAGAACTATGTACAATTTGGGGGGTTACCAAATGAGGATCCAAATATCCATATCACAAACTTTTTAGAGCTATGTGCGACATTCAAAATGAATGGGGTGAGTAAAGATGTTGTAAGATTGAGATTATTCCCATTTTCACTAAGGGACAGAGCTAAGAGTTGGTTGAATTCATTACAAGCCAACTCTATACTTAATTACTTGGAAAGATTTGGCTCAGAAATTCCTTGGTAAATATTTTCCTCCTACCAAGTCAGCCAGGATAAGAGGAAAGATTAATAACTTCCATCAACTGGATGGAGAGTCTTTATATGATGCATGAGAACAATTTAAAGAGTTGCAAAGGAAATGCCCCATCCTGGAATAGAGAAGTGGCTGCTAGTTCATACTTTTTACAATGGTTTGGGGGGCAATACAAGGACAATTATAGATGCATCATCAGGAGGAGTGTTTATGAGAAAAAGTGCTAATGAAGCATATGAATTATTGGAAGAGATGGCCATGAATAACTATTGGCCTACTGAGCGTGAGAACAAGAAAGTAGCAGGAGTCTTAAAAGTTGATCCAATTGCGCTATTGATTGCTCAGGTGGCATCTCTAACCAAGCAATTGCCACAAACTAATCTCTCCGCACAAGCAATGCAAGTACAGAATGCTATAAGTTGTGAGATTTGTGGGGGACCACATGCTTATGAACAATGCTCGAGCACAGCTAGTTGCTCAACTAATGTGAATAATATGCCCTTGGAAAAAGCACAGGTTATTGGTAATTTTTCAAGACCTACTCCTAACACTTACACCAATTCCTATACTCCTGCTTGGAAAGATCACCCTAATTCGTCTTAGAAAAATAATCAAGGGTTACAACCACAATATCCACAGTATCCACCTCAACAACCCCCTCATCAACCAACTTATGGATTACATTCTAGACCATATTATGATCCAAATCCACACCCATCTCATCCACCACCACATCCTCAAATGAACCCACCAACAATTCAGCAAGACCAATTAAATCAATTTATGATAGAGACAAGGTCTTCAAATTAGGAGTTTGGAGACAAAAATAGGTCAATTGGCAGAAATTTTTTCTAGTAGACAGCAAGGGAATTTGCCTAGTTCCACAGAGGTAAATCCTAAAGAACAATGTCAAGCTGTCACTTTGAGGAGTGAGACTAAGTATGATGGACCTACAGTGGACGACAAGGGGAAGAAAAAAGAGGATCAACAAGTTCTAGTCCAATATAAGAGGAGATTACTGAAGACCTTCCAAAAATAGAGAAGTCAAAATACATCGAGCCAACACCAAGGATTCCATATCCTCAAAGGTTCCGAAAGGCTACTCTTGACAAACAATTTTCCAAATTTTTGGATATCTTTCGAAAACTACACATTAATATTTCGTTTGCTGAGGCACTTGAACAAATCCCAAGTTATGTGAAGTTTATGAAATAAATTTTGTTGAAGAAAAGGAAGTTAGAGGATTATGAGACAGTGGCACTTAAAGATCCTGGTAGTTTCAATGTCTCATGTTCTATAGGGGGTTCAATAGACAAGAAGGCTTTATGTGATTTAGGGGCCAATGTGAATGTAATGCCTCTATCAATCCTTTGAATGTTGAATTTGGGAGAAGCTCGGCCAACTACTGTGTCTTTGTAGATGGCAGATAGATCAGTTAATCATCCTCGTGGAGTGATTGGGGACATATTGGTAAAAGTTGGTAAATTCATCTTTCATGTGAACTTTATTATTCTAGATATGGAGGAAGATGAAAGTATTCAAATAATACTTGGAAGGCCATTCTTGGCTACTGGTAGGGCTTTAATTGATGTACAAAAAGGTGAGTTAAAGCTGCGAGTGCGAAAAGAGGAAGTAATATTTAATGTTTTTGTAGCAACAGAAATTCCAACATGTTGTAGAGTTGAAGTACTAAACCAAGGAGAGAACAAGTTGGAAGTCTCTAAGAAAAGATCCATAGTTAAAACTGGAATGCGAAAGGGGCGTCATCGATTAAAAAAATTCTTTAGTGAAAGGATTCAATTGTTATATGAGCGGGGGGAAAGTTCCACCAATTTTTAATCACAAGAAACGAGGGCCAACTCATGACACTATGGCTCTCAAGAACATGAGGGGAGGACTTGATCCAAGTTGAATTTGAAAGAAGAAAAATGTCCGACTTAATGACTTTAACGACAGCACTATAGGAGACATTCCTATATTTAATTTTAGTTTTTGTTTTTATTTTTTATTAGTGGAAAATTTTATTTAATTTTATTTTGGATTTGTAAAGTTTATTTATTTTTAGTAGAACGTCTATAAAAAAATCGTGCAAATCATGAAAATGATGTTTTTCAATTAGTCTGCAGGCCAAGTCGTGACTTGAACTTGTAAGTCGCGACATTAACACAAGTCAGAGAGTATGAAAATTGAAAGAGGCAGACTGCCAGTACTTCCCTCATCCACCGCCTTGACATCCTTTTCCAGATCCATCACCATTTTAGAAGTGATTCGCACTAGGTAAGTTTTCTTTTTTTTACTTATTTTTAAACATTGGGGACAATGTTTAGTTTATGTTTGAGGGAGGGAGCTTATTTTTATGTTAGTTTTGTTTTGTGTGATTTGTTTAGTTTTTGTTAGTGTTTGGAGTTTTGTTTTAGTGTGTTTAGTACCAACATGAATAATGATTGACAACAAATGCCAATGAGAATAAAATAAATGTTATGAGTATAATTCAAAGAAAATGAAATCTGAAAAAAAAAATCTGTGTGGCTGATTGAATACTCTGTTAGTTCATTTTAGTTTAGATAACATTTGTTGAATATCTTGTCATGATGTTAAATCTATGTTTTTTATATTGATTATGTTTGCTGAAATTGGTTAGTGGAATGATGAATGGAAAGTGGAAATTATTTTCTACGATTCTAGAACTTGCTTACTTGTTATTTGAGGAGAAATAATATATCATGGATGCTTAAGAATATGATTTAGACTATCATTTGGATTGTTTGAGCTTTTCTTGCCAACTTTAAATCACTTGATCCTTTGCTTACCCCTTTTGAGCCAAATTTTGTATCTTTTTGTTCTAAACAATCATTTAAGCCTAATACTTTAAACTTAGTTATATATCCGTCCCTTATATACTATGATCATATGATTGAGACAAAATTATGGGGATTGATGTGCAGTGGGGTTTAATTGTGATTTTAATGGGTTTATTAAGTGAAAAGTGAAATAAAAAAAACAGAATAGAGAGAGTATATATATTGAAAAAAATAAAAAGAAAAAAAATAATACATTCCCAATATGAACATATAGAAAAATCAAGTTTGGAGGAGTGTAGGTATTATTGAAATATATATATCTAAAGAAAAGAAAGAAAGAAAGAAAGAAAAAACAAGAAAATGGATTATGGTATTGTATTATTATGGAAGTAAAGTTGTTGAGTTTTGGTCATCTGCTTATAGTAAAGTGAGCTTAAAAATTACTTTGTCATCTACCTTTACCTAAGCCATCATTACAAGCCTATAAAAGTCATATTGATTCTTATGCATATCATGATTTATATTAGTGGAGAATTGCAAGTAAGTGAGCTTATGGAATTATTTGGTTTGAATGGATCAATTGGAAATACATTTGGTGAGCATAATTGATTTTTGAATATGTTTATTTAATGATCGTGATTTGATAATCCAAAATGTTAGTAGACTAAAGTGTGTTGATGGAGTGTTTTGATCAAAATTCTAGATTGAGTAGTTTTCTGAGAATTATATGACTAACATTCATGATTTTGAGGCATAATTGTTGTTGTTGGTATAATTCATGTTGTGGAATTTGTTTTAGTGGTTAAAGTCTAGGTTTGTTTGAGTCCTTTGTTCGAGGGCGAACAAAGAGTAAGTTTGGGGGAGTTTGATAACTTCATTTTAGTGTCATTTTAGAATGTATTTTTTTGGTAATCTTTAGTCTTTATGTGTGTTTTGTGCAAAATTACGCTTTTGTTTGTCTTTGTTGTAGATTGGTGCAGTGAATCACGAGAAAAATGTAAAAAAAAAAGTGAAAATGGTGGGAAAACGATGCTTTTGGTGGTTTTTGGACTCAAAATAACGCTAAGGACGATTAAAAGTTAGTTTTGGGTGAAGAGACGGGTTGAAAGAAGTAATTTGAGAAAAATTGGAATTAGAGTCGCGACTTGGGCTTATAAGTTGCGACCCAAGGCGAAGTCACAGATACATAGTTGCTTGAGGCAATTAGTGTCGCGACTCAAGAGGAAATCAGAGTCTCATCAAAGGGGGCAAATGGACACGGGCCGCGACTTGATGATGTTTGAGTCGCAGCGCTTGGAGACTTAAAAGGAATCCAAATGGCTCAAAAACAGAAACGGGTCGCGACCCAGAGAAGGCCAAGTCGCGGCCTGCTTGTGAAAAACACAGCTATTGTAGTTTTTTCTTACTATAAATTCGTATTTATGGTTTATTTAAGTTTTTAGGTCAGTTTTTAATTACGTTTTTAGAGACTAATTTTGATTCTCATGCTAGTTATTCTGCATTTTTCTTCTTCTTTAAGTTTGTGAATCTTATGTTTTTGAATTACCATTTTGTTGATTTAGTCATTTCTAATATGAACTAAATAATTTTATCTATGGTTTAATGTAGCACTTGGATTTCTATCTAATTTAATTATGATGTTCAATTGATTTTTCTTCTATATTCTAATCTATATAATGATAGCATATTTTAATGCTAGTAAATACTTGATCAATATTAGCTTGATTTTATGATTTTAATTCAAAATTCGAAAGATTAGAATTGAATATGCTATCATTATATAGACATAGGTTGCATATTGGACGAAAGTACATGTACGACTTGTGTAGTAATTAGGTTTCCATGCATAATGCATTCTATATGTTTAAGTTTATCACAATAGATGTAGAAAACCTGCATATAGGTTGAGATCTTATATCTTGAAAAAGAATATGAATCGAATTATGTTAACCTACTATTAGAATTGGAAGAAAGAAATTTAGAATTGATTAATAAAATTAGTAGAATGACAAGTTGATGAAATTAACACCCTAGGTCTTTTTAATAGTGATTTAAATCTTTTAGTTAGTGATTCTTGTTCTTAGTTTTCTTTTATAATTTTAAAATTAAATTCATCTAAATTTTGATTGCCAAATAGAAATTAAAAGAACAATTAGTGGTACTTGGAAAATAGTCTTGGTGTGAACGATACTCTACTTATCATATATATTACTTGAATCGATTACGTGCACTTGCGTATATATATTTTCGCGATCAGAAAGAATCTCCAATAAAAGCAAGAATATTTGAAGATATTCTTGATTAATGACGATTTGTCAATTTAGTTGACTCTGCTCTGACAGGCACATATTTTGTGGGGATAGCTAATACGTGAGTCAGGTCAAAATTCTCAAGAAAGAAATAACATTAATTTCTCAAGGATTGTCTTTCCTGTAGTTAATTATCTTGGAAAGCACGAAAAATCAATTGAAAATAATCCGAAAATGAATTCTAATAAGCACAGAATATATTCTTTATAAAACAAGATACAAATTCCTTATATAAACATATTGTGAGAACATCAAACTAGATAAGGAATTATTTGCAAACCTTACCAAATAATCCAAGATATTAATTCCGAAAAATCACAATAAAAATGAATTTAAAATCATCTTTTAAATAAAAAGACACCTCTATAAAATTTGCCAATTTTAGGATTTACACTAATTAAATAAGATTTTACGAATATTTAGTTAACAATTTTTAAGTCTAAAACTAAAACAACCAAACAAAATCTAAAATAAATATATATAAAAATATTCATAGCCTATTTGTGTGTTTTTTCTTTTGTAAATTATATACATAAATATATATATTAGGTTATTTGTATGTACTTAAAAAGTAAATTATTTGATGTTTTTTATTAGTTTGAAATGTAGTGTTCATATTGATAAACGAGTTTTAGGCTCATTTATGGTCTAGTTTTTAGGAAGGTTTTCATTAGTTTAGGGCTATTTTATTGCAGATTTATGCTTGTTTGTTCATGTTTCAGGTTTTTGATGCTAAGGTGGTGAAAAGAGGGGAATGAAGTGAAAGTGGAAGAAAATAAAGTTATTTTGGAGAAAATTGAGTCATTCAGGAGCAAGAAGTCCAAGTAATGTTTCTGTGAATAGTGCTACAACGCTATCGTAATGGCGTTACAGCGCTAGAAAGATGACTTCAAGGCATTTGTTTATGTAAATAGCACTACAACGCTATGCAAGTAGCGCTATAGCGCTTGAGAATCCTGAAGAGTAGTGCCCCGGCGCTTAAAACCTAGTGCTACAGCGCTAGTACGTAAATTTTTGATGAAATTTGGCTCTGTTATCAGCGCTACAGCGCCCAAAACCTAACGCTACAGCGCTATCGATGCGGTTTTAGAATCTTAAACCATTTTTAAAAAGACAAAATGGTCTTTTCACTTGGGAGTATTGGAAAACTATTTAAGTGACATTAATCTGCCAATTTAGGAGGCAGTGTTTTAGTTTTATAAACCCTAGATCTAGAAAAGACGGTTGCATTTAGATTTCTTTTTCTGGTTTACGACTTTCTAGATTTCTTCTTCATCTTAATTCTTTAGGTTATTTTCTATGAACAATTATCTGAATTCTATTGTCATTATGTTGTCTATGAACCAAATCCTTTATCTAGGGATTAATGTAGTCGTTTGGATTTCAATTTAATTTTATTACGATGTTCTATTGATACTTTTTCTCTATTCTAATCTATATGATGTTTTCTTAATGCTAGTAAATACTTGATCACTATTTACTTGATTTAATGGTTTTGATTCAAAATTCGAAAGAAGAGAATTGAATATGTTATCAATATATAGACATAGGTTGCATATTGGACGAAAGTTCCTGTATGACTTGTGTAGTAATTAGGTTTCTATGCTTAATGTCTTCTATGTGTTTAAGTTTATTACAGAGATGTAGAAAACCTGCATATAAGCTGAGATCTTATATCTTGAAAAAGAATAGGAATCAATTTATGTTAACCTGCTATTAGAATACGAAGAAGAGATTTATAACTGAGAGTAAAATTAATAGAATGAAAAGTTGATGAAATTACTTCCTAGGATTTTCATTATTGATTTTTAATTCGTTGATTCATTGCTTTGTTTACAGTTATCTAAATTGTGTTCGTAGTTTAGCATTATTCATCTTGATTTTAATCCCCAAATAGAAAGTGAATAGAAATTATTGGTAATTGGTTAATAGTCTCTGTGAGACGATCTTTGTTCTTACAAAATTTATTACTTGACACAACCACGTATACTTGCGTGCAGATTTTAGCGATCACATAATAATTTAAATTTTGGTATTTTTATGTTTTGAATCATATATTATGTATGGTGCATATTCTAGTTTTGAAATTAAATACATTTTTTTCTAATTTTTTTTAAAAAAAATACTATGAATTTCAATATAATAAAATATTCACAATTCTAAATTAAAATTGTGAATTTAAACAGTTTATTCGATCAAATTTTAATTCTTTAATTTTAAAATTTTAAAGCCAACAAAAAGTAATATATAAATTTATATTATTTAATTAAGGACTAGAACAATTAAAATAAATAATTTCTCATTAAAAAAATAAACTACAAAATAAAAAAAAATGTATATTTATGTCTTATTTCACTAATAGATATATGTTTGGATAGACACACTACATTAAATGATAAAATAAATAATTAATAAAAGAAAGAAATTTATAATTTAAGTGCGTAAATATTTTTCGGTGTTATAATTTTGAAAACATAATTGATAAAGTAATTTAAATACTTTAATATGAAATTTTAAAATATGTGAGGAAAATTATTATGACTCATTTTTTTCCTTCAATTTATTTACTTTATTTAGATGACTTTAAAACTAACTGTGTTAGAAAATAATAAAAAAATATTAAATCAAATAGAAAACAATAATTTTCATTAAACGCACATTTATAATATATATTAGGTAGAACCAATGTGTAATGCACGTAGAGGCTGACTTTCGTTTCTCTCTCTTCCATGGCGAAGAAGAAGAAATCAACTAGGAAGCCTGTGACTCGATCGGTTGCTCAGGGCTCTCCGTCATTTCAAGATGAGAATGACCAGGAAGGCTCTGCTGTTGGTGATGCGATCTTTGAAGATGAGGTTCTGATTAAGGGGTTGACCGTAATTGCCAATGCAGTTCAGTCGACGGAAATTAAGGAAACCAGGTTGATGAGCATCAGGTCTCTGGGATGGCTACTCCTTTGTCGAACCCTCCTAGCTGGGCGAATAAGGTGGATGAAGGTGATTATCAGGCCTCGACTCACAATCAATGGAAACATTTCACGGCGGGTAAACTCTCGTTTTGTGACCAAAAGCTAGAGTATGCTGAACCCTTGATTAAAGATGGTAAGAAAATTGCTCAGGTTGATATTGAAGAGGTCAAATGCCAATCTGCTTATTGGAGCTTTGCAATTATTTGTATGGTTCTTGGTACTAATCCCCCAATGGCTGTATTTGAAGGGTTCATCAAAAGAGTTTAGGGTCATCTAGGGATTGCTCAAATAGCTAGAATGACTATGGGATTGACTATGGTCAAGTTTAATGATGATGCTACTCGAGACCATGTGCTTAAAAATGGTGTCCTTCAGTTTGATAGGAAACCAATTATCATCCGTCCATGGACTACCGATCTCAGTGCAGTTCGCCTAATCCGCGCAGTACCTCTGTGGATTTGGTTACATGACTTAGGCCTTCAGTATTACGGTAGCAAATGCGTTAGTGCTCTTGTGAGTACGATAGGTAAAACGATTATGGTAGACAAATTTACTCGAGAGCGATCTAGAGTTCAATTTGCTAGGGTTCTTGTGGAGATGGATATAACAGATAATCCTCCTCGGATTATACAATATCTCAATGAGTATGGTCAGCTTGTTGAACAGGGGGGTGGACTATGAATGGCTTCCTATTAAATGTAAAGTTTGCTCTGGCTATGGTCATCCCATGGTGGCCTGTTGAAAGGAGATGAAAATGCAGTGGGTCAAGAAGGACACTCAGCCTAAAATTGATTTAGAGAAGGGGAAGGACAAGGGAAACCAAAATATGGTTGATGTGCCTGATCTCTCTAAGGGATCGGATTAAGCAACTTCTGTTACTGAGGGACAAAACATCAGTGAAGCTACTTGGCAAACTCCAAAGAAAGTGGTTCTTCTTTCCAAACAAGGACCAATTGAAACTGATAGTACATTGGCTGCTAAGGTTTCAATTGGGCAAGGACAGAAAAGGAACAACTCATTTGAAGTGCTTCAAGAGCAGGTGGAGGGTGAGAAAGGAGGCAATTTAGTTACTAACTTTTCTTATGGATAATTGCAATATCTTGAGTTGAAATTTGAGGGGGTTGAATGGTTCTAAAAAGCAGACTGTTGTTTTGGATATATGTAGTAGAAATAAAGTAGGGGTTGGTGCTCTATTGGAAACCAAATTGAGGGGGAATAAAGTTATGGAGCTGATGGCTCATAAATTTACTAATTGGGATTATTATTCCATTCCTGTTACTGAAGGAAGAATATTGCTCATTTGGAGGAAGATATTTGTGAGGGTTATTATCATAGAGGAGACTAATCAGTATGTCCACTGTTTTGTTAAAATGCTTGGTCAGAGACATGCTTTTTGTGCAACTTTTGTGTATGGGCTCAATGCAGTGGAGGAACGGAAGAGGTTATGGCAAGGCTTAACTAGGCTTACATTCCCTGCAAAGTCTTGGATTCTCAAGGGTGATTTTAATGCCATATTTAATATTAAGGATAGAAGTGGTGGTAAACCTGTTTCCAAATCAGAATTGATGGATTCTTCTCAATGGCTTGCTGGGAATCAAGTGGATTCACTTAAAAGTACTGGATCTTCTTTTACTTGGAAAAATAACCAAGATGGTCCAGCCCGTATCTACTCTAATATAGACCATGTATTTTCTAATGAGGACAGGCTTGAGTATTTTCCTAATTCCATAGCTATTTTTCGTTGGGAAACTGTCTCTGATCATTGTTCTTGTATCATTTCTTCCACGTCCATGGAGATTATGGGTGTTAAACTGTTTCGGTTCTATAATTTTTGGAAAGATCATCAGGATTTCAAAAAGCTGGTGCTGGATAGCTGGAGGAAACCGATTAATGGGACTGGTTTGAAGGCTATTTACTTGAAGACCATGAGGCTGAAACATAGATTGAAGAGATTTAACAGGGATAATATTGGAGATATAGGAGGGAAATATCGGGAGGCAAAGGATCATTACCAGGAAGCTCAACCCCAAGCTCAAAATCATCCTAGGGACCCTGTTTTTCAAGAGATAACAAAGGCTGCTGCTGTAGCTTTCAATGTTCAGGAGAAAATGTACCACAGTTTTTTGTCTCAAAGAAGCAAAATTACTTGGTTACGGAAGGGAGATAAGAACACCTTTTATTTTCATGCTTGCTCGAAAAAGCATATGGAAGAGAATAGAATTGCAACCTATCTTATAGAGTAAGGTAGATTGATTGATAATTTTCCTGATGTGGTATCTCATTTCTTGGATCACTTTAGAAGTTTTATGGGTAGTCCCAACTCAGCTACTACGAAGATAAACATACAGTGTGTTGAGATGGGTACCAAACTTTCGATTGATCAGTAGCTTTCTCTCTTGAAACCATTCTCTCATCCAATCTGCGTTTTTTAGGATTTCCATCATCAAATCCCCGGGTCTTGATGGGTTTGGTTATGCTTTTTTCAAGGTGTTATGGATGGATATTGGAGGTGAAATATGTAGAGCAGTTGGACATTTCTTTGAGACAGGAATTTTTCCAGCTGAGCTTCATAATACAACTCTTTCTCTGTTCCTAAAACTGATACCCCTTCTCGAGCTGTGGACTATAGGCCTATTGCTTGTTGTTCCACTATATAGAAGTGTATATCTAAGCTGTTGTGTTCCCGTTTGGCCATGGTCCTTCCTGATTTAGTTCAACCGAATCAAGGAGCTTTTGTTCAAGGTAGATCTATTGCTCATAATATCTTGATATTCCAAGATCTGATCAAGAATTATGGGAGGAAAACTACCTCTCCTAGATGTGCCATCAAGATAGACTTAAGCGAGGCTTATGATACTGTTGATTGGGGTTTTCTTGAAGACCTTTTGAAGTCCTTATGTTTTCCTATGAGGTTTATAGGTTGGATTATGACTTGTCTAAAAACACAACATATTCCTTGCTTATGAATGGAAGGGTTCAAGGTAGGTTCAAGGGTGAGAAAGGGCTGTGTCAAGGTGATCCTATATCTCCGCTTTTTTTTTTGTACTAATCATGGAATATCTTACTCGGAGTCTTCAACTAGCGGCTCAAAAATCCACATTCAGATTTCACCCTATGTGTAAAAGTCTCAAGCTTCTTAGTTTATGCTTTGCTGATGACTTGATTTTATTTTGCAATGGGTCTCTTTCTGCTGTTAGAGTGCTTAAAGTAGCTCTAGAGGAGTTTAGTGCTACTACAGGGCTCCATGTTAATACTAGCAAGTCTCACATCTTTTTTGGGGGAGTGAATGCTGCAGATAGAATGACCATATCTCATGAGATTCAGCTTACTGAAGGGACCTTTTCTCTCAAGTATTTAGGTGTTCCTACGAGGCCAACTAAGTGGAAACCTGAGGATTGTGGTATTATAATCCAAAAGATCAAATTGTGGTTACATACTTGGGCTAGTAGGCATCTGTCTTATGCTGGCCGAATTCAGCTTATCCATTCAGTTTTGTTTGGGCTTCATAATTACTGGATGAGCATATTTGTGCTTCTCCAAAGTGTTGGTAAGGAAGTTGAGAAGCTTTGTCGTGGCTTTCTCTGGGGTATTACTGGTAATAGAATCAAGATTCACATTGCTTCTTGGAAGAAAGTTTGTCTCCCCAAGGCTTGTGGTGGTCTCGGCTTCAGGGATGGTTCAAATTGGAACCGAGCTATTTTAGCTAAGTATATTTGGGCCATTTCAGAGAAGCCTGACTTGCTTTGGGTCAAATGGATTAACTCTATCTATTTGAAAGACTCCAATTTCTGGAATAACAAGCTGAAATCTGATTCGAGCTAGTATTGGAGAAAACTTTGCCACTTGAGGGGAAAATTCAATCAATCTGAGGTGAAAGCTGCTGGTGTAACAGGGATTTTTAAAGCCTCTAAACTCTATAATAGTACTCTTTGCCAACAACAGGTGGGCTATCATCAAGCTGTTTGGTGCAAGCTATCTATCCCTAAGCGTCGATTTTTACTTTGGCAAGTTGTGAATTCTCAACTTCTTACTAGAGACAACATGATCAGGTTTTGTATTCCAATTGAATCACTTTTATGTCCTGTTTGTGGTTTCTATAATGAGAGTCACACTCATCTCTTCTTTGAGTGTTATCTTTCCAAGAAGGTGACCGATTTAATTTTTACTTGGATGGGGTTTAGAGCTTGGCCTAATGAGTTTACAGGATGGACTGCTTGGCTTGCTAGTAGAAGAACTGGGATCATTTCTTCAATCACCAATATGATTTTTGTTGCTGTTGTGTATTACCTCTGGAGGAACCGAAACAGATGCAAATTTGATGGTTTTACTTGGACTGCTAATTATCTAGCCACTGACATTTTGAATATAATATAGTACAGATTATTCATTGTTAAGAATAGGAAGTTAACATTACAGGAATAGAGATTTATAGACAAAATTACAATGTAATTAGATTGGGTGGGTTACTTTTTCTTTCTCTGTTTGTACAGCATTGGTTTGGTTGTTTTGGGTGAATTACCTTGTACAGTTGTATTGTTTGGTTGGTTAATGGAGCTTATTTTTCCTTCTTGATCAAAAAATGTGTAATGCACGTTTGCTTAGTTTTAAAATTGTAAACATTATCTATAATTTTAATAATAAATGGTTCACTATTTTTTTTAATATATATATAATGGAATGAATTATAGTTTTATAGTATATATAAATATTTATATCAATAATCTCTACATATATGACATCTAAACACAACAATGATATAAATATATATTTACATGGCTACATGACATATATATAATATAATAATATTTAAAAATTAATTAATAATAGAAATAAAAAAAGAATAGAAAACATGACATATATATAAAATACAATAATATTTAAAAATTAATTAATAATAGAAATAAAAAAAAAGAATAGAAAAAGGCATAGTATAGACAGTAGTTTAATGTATCTCGCAATGTCCTTTGGTGAATTTGATGAAGAAAAAGAGCTACAATCACTTGATAAAAAATAAACTATCACGCAAATTTATAAGATAACAAATAATAGGTATGCCTTTATTATTTTAAAATAAATATGATTTAATGATTTAATTTATCATAAAATATCTTTAAAATATTATATTTTAATTAATTAATTTTTGTTTAAGTTTATACTTATTCTAGTTTTTTGAATTTGGCAGTTACAACAAAAAATTATATATTATATGTTTAATATAATATTAAGTTTAAGTTTAATTAATTTTTATTTAAGTTAAAAAATGTATGGTTTTATTATTTTTAAATAATTATCATTGTAAAATGTCTCAAAAATATCATATTTAAATTTGTTCAATTAATTATTTATTTTATTTTATTTAAATTTAAGTAATGTTTACAATCTACCGTTAAATATAAGAATATTTTGTTAAATATAAAAATATTACATTAAAGTTAACGAAAAAAATAATAAATTATTAAGACAAGAAATTTCCGTTATCTACACACTTTTTATATAAAATAGAAATCTATATTTAATTAACATGGAAAATAAATAAATAAATAACTCCAACATGTTTGGTAATTGATTTAAACCTTCATTTATTTATAGGAAGGATTTTACTTTAAGATATTGGCCACAATTGTTTGGAAAGTAAATTTCGAAGACGAAATTCTTTTAAGTAGGGGAGAATTGTAGCGTCCCAGAATTTTACTTAGTTAGCTAAATAGTAGTAGTTGTAGTATTTTAGATTCCGTGGATTTTGGTTCAAACCGAGACTTAGTTGGAAACTCCTAGCAATAGTTATGGATTTTATAAGTTTAACCTATAGTTTAAGAATATTAATTATAACATAAGGTTTGATTCATATTGATGGTTATTAATATGATAATTATAATAACCTAAGGTTAAGATAGAGCCAATAAAAATATGACACTTGTCATGAACATGGTTATTCCTAAGGTTTAGATAGAGCCAATAGGAATATGAAATTTATCATATGCATGATTATTAATGAATTATTATTTTAATAATAAAATAAGGGAAATATAAGATTTAAGTCTTCACCAGAATCTGTTAGGAGCATAACATTTGTCACGATTTTATTTAATTGTGGATTAGGTTGATATTTAGATAATTATATAGATTTTCCGTAACTTTAGGGTACTGTAACTTCTGACCTATTTTTGACCCAGTTATATTATGAATTTTGAAAAATAGTATTTCTAAAAAGTTGTAGATAATTGAATTATCTTTCTAATGGTATAAAGACGGTCTAAATCTAAGTTCTACAGCTCTAGATATGTTGATTTTACTGCAGGTGAGTTTAGAGTTACAAAATTTAGGGAGTTAGAAGTTAAGATTCTATTTGTTTTTATTATTTTTGTTTTTAATTTTAAAAATCAAGCTTTGACTCCTTAAACTTCTCTCTGAACAATTTGACCAAGTCCTAAGCCTTTGACTGACGAATATTCAAATATCTTCAATAAAATTAATTATTTTTATTATAGCCAAAAAGAAGATTTTTATTCCTAGAACTTTATAAATAGGACTTAGGACCCAGCTCTTTCACTTACTCTTCAGTTGTTATCAGACTCCAAGGCGCTAGTGAGACCATAAGAGTGATAAACACTTGGGTTGGGAAAAACCTTTTCTATTCTTAAGCTTTATAAAACACTTTGGGAAATGAAGTTAGAGTGTTTCGGTATTGGAGTTAGACTAATCCCTAAGGTCAACTGAGGTACTCTTATTCTTAAGTTTCATTCTGTTTGATTCATTTTCTTTAGTTTTCATTCAGGTTCTAACTTTTGTTATGGTTTTGTGGTTAGGATTTTAAGTTCTTTGAACTTAAGAGGTCTTTTCGGTAAGTTTCCTCTTGGTGGTTTAGTTCTATTCCTTTCATCTCTGTCCTTCAGAAATACTCACTATTTTTATTGCTGGTTTTAGGAGTGTTCCAAGTTTCGCATTTGTTAGCAATTATCCCAGTGTTGGTAAGGAAAATTAGATAGTTTAGTATTATGATCTAGTTTATGTAATGTATGATATAGTTTATGTTTGTATGACCTAACATTTCAGGTACAATAAAGGGTAAGTGTGTCTGGACCTAAGGTGTCCAATGATGTATGACGAACTATGTCTGGTAGGCTCGGTTGCCAAAACTTTATGACGGACCTATGTCCGGTGTATGACAGACTTTTGTTCGGGGCTTAATTGCCACCCCTGTATAAGCACTTATCTTTTTATTATATCTGATTTGTTATTTTTAGTTATGATTATGATATATGACCTATAGTTATGATTTATGACCTATGATTTATGATCTATGACTTATGACTTAGAGTGTGATTTATGATTTATGGCTTAGATTATGATTTAGAATTATGACTTAAGATATGATATGATCTAGATGTTGTGTTTGTATGACTTTGGTGAATATATGTTATGTTTGATTATATGACTAACCCTTGTTTGTATTTTCCTTACTGAGCTTAGAAGCTCACTCCTTATGATGTTGTTATTTCAGGAAATTAGAAAGGCCAGTGGCGAGTGGGACCTAAGAGCTTTGTGATGTATTCGTTGGGGACCATATAGTCAAGCAAGATCAAGCGGGCCAAATTATTTATTTATTTTAAAGTTTGTTTTATTTAAATGTTGCTCATTTTTATGTTAAAGACAAGTATTTTATTTTTATAAAACCATGGATCCATGTATTTATTTTTAAGTTTTTATTAAATAAAATAGCAATATTTACGATTATGACCCAACGCTGTGTTCTCGGTAATCTATGAGAAATTAGGGCGTTACATGTGGTATCAGAGCCATGACTATATTGGTTCTGAACGTTCCCACGAAATACACACGATAGCTACAAAGGACCTACTCGTTACCAAGTAAGTATATACATTGTTTTTGAAATATGTTTGTAATGTTTTTCTTGTATTATTTTCATAAATTAGCCCAATGGACAAAGGTTAAAGCTATAAGAAAAATACCAAACCCTGAGTATGATAATGGATCTGATGTGGAAGATTTGACGCATATAAGAACACATTGTTAAATTTTAGAATACTTTCACTAGTTGTTTTAATTAAAAAAAAAAAACATGGTATTTGCTTTTGTTATTGTTTTATTGTTTAGTAAGTGTTAAGTATTTTTTTTTTTTTTGGATTCCATTGAAAGTGTAAAGTTTAAATTCCTTTACATTTGCTTTGCATTATTAGATTGGATCTAATTTAAACGAATAACAATTAATAAAGCAAGGGTTTAAATTCCTGTCTTTTGGATCCAAGTGGAAGTTATGGGGCCTTAGTAGTGGGTACGATATACTGAACCCAACCCTCCTCCATGGAAGATTCAATTGTTAAGGCCCATTTACCCGAGTTGGACTTAATTGTAATAGGGTAGTTTTAATAGATAGATGGACCTATTAGATAGTAGTACAATAGGCTAAGTTATAACCTCTACTTGTTTTGTTTATCTTAGATTTTTACAATTTTTTTTTCTTTTTCTCTTTTGGGGAAACAGAAAAGAAATATGGACCAGGAACCAAGAAGATCTGAAAGACTAAATGACCAAGGTAGAGGCCAAGGCAGGGGCCGAGGTTAAGGAAGAGGAGTAGCCGCCACCCCTTTATATGAAGAATTTCCAGCAACCTCGGGAGTGCCAGAAGTACCCAATGTAGTGGAGGAGCCGGCAGCTGCTACTACTCGAAGAAAATTTGGAAAGAGAGAATGCTCGTCTTAGGGCAGAGCTAAGGAGAAGGGAAGAAGGGTTTCAAATAAACTCAGGGCAACAACAACAAGTGGCGCAACAAGTCATTCCTCTAGCACAATTACTACAGTTGGCAGAACCTTGCTACGAGGCGATATATGAACACTTTAGGAAGTAGCAACCACCGAACTTCGATGGTGGATCTGACCCAATAGAAGCAGAAGAATGGCTTCGATCGGTGGAGTCCATACTAGAACACATGCGGCTGGGAAACGAAGATCGAGTCTCTTGTGCTTCAAGCTTGCAAAATAAGGACGCCCGCATCTGGTGGGATATAGTGAAGCAGACTATAGATGTGAACGTGATGACTTGGGATGAGTTTATCCAAGTGTTCAACAAGAAGTGTTACAGTCCTGTGATTCTAGCCACAAAGGTGGACGAATTCAAAGCGCTTACTCAAGGGAATTCGTCTGTGACAAATTATGCTAGGAAGTTTGATAGGCTGGCTAAGTTCACAGCGGACATGGTACCCACTGAGACGCTAAGAATTCAAAGATTTGTGAAGGGACTGAAACCTATGATAGCCCGTGACGTGAAGTTGATTCAGGGAAAAGAATGCTATCTAGTAGAGGGGTGTGTAACGTTGTAGTTAGAATCGAAGGAAAAGAATTACCAGTAGATTTGATCGAGTTAGACCTTAAGGATTATGATGTAATTTTAGGCATGGATTGGTTAGCAAAACATGGGGCAACAATAGACTGTAAGGGTAAGACAGTCAACTTTCTACCAGAAGGCAGAGAGCAGTTCACTTTCAAAGGAGAAGTTTCTCGAACTCGCATACCGATAGTCTCAGCTCTCAAAGCTCAGCGATTAATCAATAGTGGTTGCCAGGAATTTCTAGTTAGTGTGGTGGACAAGTCACGAGAGATACAGCTCGAACCAAAGGATGTACCTATTGTATGCAAATTTCCCAAGGTGTTTCCAGAAGATCTACCGGGATTACCTCCGAGTAGGGAAATCGATTTTGACATAGAATTGGCACCTGAGACGCTCGAAAGCTCCTTATAGAATGGCGCCTACTAAGCTAAAGGAGTTAAAGATACAACTGCAGGAGCTTTTAGACAAGGGTTTCATCCTACCGAGCTATTCGCCTTGGGGAGCACCAGTGCTTTTTGTCAAAAAGAAGGACGGGAGTATAAGGATATGCATCGACTATCGAGAACTTAATAAAGTGATGATCAATAACAAATACCATTTACTTTGAATAGACGATATTTTTGATCAACTACAAGGATCTATATTATTCTCGAAGTTAGATTTGAGGTCAGGGTATCATCAGCTAAGAGTGCGAAAATAAGATATCCCAAAGATGACTTTTCGGACTAGATATGGACCCTACGAGTTTCTGGTAATGTCTTTTGGCTGAACAAACGCACCAGCAACGTTCATGGATCTTATGAACCGTGTATTTAAGGACTACCTGGATAAGTTCGTTGTAGTGTTTATAGAAGACATATTGATCTAGTCAAAAAAGAAAGTCGAGCATGAAGAGCACCTTCGACTGACGTTGGGACGACTCAAAGGTCATAAATTATACGCTAATTTTAAGAAATGTGAATTCTGGTTAGAGAATGTGGCATTTCTAGGTCACATTGTGTCTAAAAATGGCATGGAAGTAGATCCAGCCAAGATCGAAGCAGTGAAGGATTGGCCTAAACCCAAGACTGCCACAGAGGTGAGAAGTTTTCTGGGATTGGCAGGATACTATAGGCGATTTGTTGAAGGGTTCTCCAGAATAGCTACACACTTAATAAATTTGATACGGAAGCAAAAAAAAAAATTGTATGGACGGAGAAATGCGAAGAAAGCTTCCAAACGTTAAAGGACAAGCTTATATCAGCCCCAGTTCTATGCGTCCCAAACGATAAGGGAAAGTTTGTAGTATATTGCAACGCGTCGAAGCAGGGACTTGGATGTGTTTTCATGCAAGATGAAAGAGTGGTTGCCTATGCCTCGAGACAACTAAAGGAGTACGAGCATCGGTATCTGACCCATGACTTAGAGTTATCAACGGTAGCTTTAAAGATTTGGAGGCACTATCTCTATGGAGAAAAGTGCGAAATCTATATGGAGCACAAAAGGCTAAAGTATTTCTTTACACAGAAGGAGCTCAATATGAGGCAACGAAGATGGCTGGAGTTAGTAAAGGACTATGATTGTGAGATCTTATATCATCTGAGAAAGGCTAACGCCATGGCAGACGCACTTAGTAGGTGGAGTTACGGAAGCTTGTCAACACTTAAGGAGATAGCTCAACACTTACAAGATGATATTAAGAGGTCCGGAATTGAGCTAATAACTGGACAACTAGCTGACCTCACGATCAAGTCAACTCTAATGGAGGAAATAAAGGAGAAACAACAAGAAGACGAGTTTCTTCTTAAGATGAAGGCAGCACTACAAAAGCTCAGAGAATGTTGATTTCTCCTTGACAAAAGAAGGCATGCTCCGATATAGGAATTAGATATGTGTGCTCGATAATGGTGAATTAAGAGAAGGTATTATGAAGGAAGCGCACACTACTCCATATTCACTTCACCCAGGATCGACCAAGATGTACAATGATGTCAAGACAATGTACTGGTGGCTGGGGATGAAGAAAGACATAGCAGAATTTGTAGCGAAATGCCTTACATGTCAACAAGTTAAAGCCGAACATCAAAGACCCGCTGGAACTTTGCAACCATTAGAGATTTCCGAATGGAAATGGGAAGATATAGCGATGGACTTCGTGATGGGATTAGCAAGGACCACCAAGCAGCATGACTTTGTTTGGGTGATAGTAGATAGACTCACAAAATTTACTCACTTCTTACCAGGAAGAACAGTTTATAATGCTGAGCAGTACGCAGAGCTTTACGTGGTGGAGATAGTGAGACTACATGGAGTTCCAAAGACGATAGTCTCTAATAGAGGATCGATTTTCACATCAAAGTTCTGGGAAAGTTTACATCGTGCAATGGGCACTAAGTTAAAACTAAGTTCGGCATTTCACCCTCAAACCGATGGTCAGTCAGAACGCACCATACAAATATTAGAAGATATGCTGAGAGTGTGTGCTTTAGACTTCTCAGGATCATGGAGCAAGTATCTTCCATTAATAGAATTCTCTTGCAACAATAGTTATCAAGCGACGATAGGCATGGCACCTTATGAGATGATATATGGACAGAAGTGCCGATCACCACTTCATTGGAATGAAGTGGGTGGAAGATGATACTTAGGACCCGAGGCTGTAAGAGAAGCAATAGAGGCAGTATAAAAGATAAGACAACGAATGGTTGCTGCTCAAAGTCGCTAGAAATGCTATGCCGACGCGAAGAGACGAAGTGTTGAGTTTTCAGTAGGCGACCAAGTGTTTCTCAAAATTTCTCTGATAAAGGGGATTATGCATTTCGGAAAGAAAGGAAAGTTAAGCCCGAGGTTTATAGGTCATTTTGAGATATTGGACAAAGTAGGGCATGTAGCATATCGGTTGGCTTTACCGCCATCATTAGCTGAAACGCATAACATTTTTCATGTATCAATGTTGAGAAAATACATATCAGATCCATCACATGTGCTCGATTACTAGGCTCTAGAGTTAAAACAAGATTTTAGTTATGAAAAACGATCAGTACGCGTTCTAGAACAGGGAACTAAGGAGTTAAGGTCCAAACGTGTTCCTATGGTTAAAATCTTGAGGAACAATAGTATAGAAAGAGAGGCCACATGGGAATTGGAGGAATGTGTAAGGGAGTGGTATCCCAAGATGTTTGGTAAGTAAATTTCGAGGAAAAAATTCTTTTAAGTATGGAAGAATTGTAGCGTCCTGGAATTTTACTTAGTTAGCTAGATAGTAGTAGTTGTAGTATTTTAGATTTCGTGGATTTTGGTTCAAACCGGGACTTAGTTGGAAACTCCTAGCAATAGTTATGGATTTTATAAGTTTAACCTATATTTTAAGAATATTAATTATAACATAAGTTTTGATTTATATTGATGGTTATTAATATGATAATTATAATAACCTAAGGTTTAGATAGAGCCAATAAGAATATGACACTTGTCATGAGCATGGTTATTCCTAAGGTTTAGATAGAGCCAATAGGATTATGACACTTGTCATATGCATGATTATTAAGGAATTATTATTTTAATGATAAAATAAGGGAAATATAAGATTTAAGTCTTCACCAGAATCTGTTAGGAGCATGACATTTGTCACGATTTTATTTAATTGTGGATTAGGTTGATATTTAGATAATTAAATAGATTTTCCATATCTTTAAGGTACTGTAACTTCCAACATATTTTTGGCCCAGTTATGTTATGAATTTTGAAAAATATTATTTCTAAAAAGTTGTAGATAATTGAATTATCTTTCTAACGGTATAAAGATGGTCTAAATCAGAGTTCTACAGCTCTAGTTATGTTGATTTTACTGTAGGTGAGTTTAGAGTTACGAGATTTAGGGAGTTAGAAGTTAGGATTCTATTTGTTTTATTATTTTTGTTTTTAATTTTAAAAATCAAGCTTTGACTCCTTAAACCTCTCTCTGAAAAATTTGACCAAGTCCTAAGCCTTTGACTGACGAATATTCAAACATCTTCAATAAGATTCATTATTTTTATTCAAGTCAAAAAGAAGATTTTTATTCCTAGAACTTTATAAATAGGACTTAGGACCCAGCCCTTTCACTTACTCTTCAGCTGTGATCAGACTCCAAGGCTCTAGTGAGACCATAAGAGTGATAAATACTTGGGTTGAGAAAAAGCTTTTATATTCTTAAGCTTTATAAAACACTTTGGGAAGTGAGGTTAGAGTGTTTCGGTATTGTTGACGCGGTTCTTCGCCAACAGGTAATTAAGAGAAGGAGAGAAGGGAATTAGTGCTGAATGTAGAACCGTAACAGATATAAGATCTTAGAGGATGAAATAGGTGACTCAAGGCACGTTTTTAAGTGGTTCAAAGGTTAAAATCCTTCTACTCCACTAGTCAATATTATTGATATACTCTGGGTATTTGGTTACAAAGTATGTCTCTCTAGAGATTATTGTTTTTCCAACCCTTATCAACTCCCAAGGTCTCCATATTTATAGGAGAAGGCACCTGGAAGTTGGCAAGGAGGTCATCCCGTGACCTTCTTATTTGTCATATCAACTCTGTGACATTCATGATTAATTGCTAAACCTGACACGTAAGTATGGTCACATCGATAGGTAAGGAGATAATGGGCCGCACGGCCCAACCCAGCCGTGGGTGTTTGAATGCGCACGTTCCTGCAGCGTGTCCGAGAAGTCAGGGAGATATCGGACACGTGATGTCAGATATATGCACGTTTATCTTGCGTGTGTTGACTTTACAAGGGGTCGTAGCCTCCATATCTAGCTCGTACCACTAGCTGTGCATCTAACCCGACCTTCGGCCTTCCGATTCCTTGCTCCAGTCTTGGGAGTCTTGGCGAGTCCTTGAGGATTCCTCGAGCTAATGGGGGGCGACCTCAAGACAGGACCCTCGACCTGGGGGATACTTATGGACTAACCATGATTAGTTCGAAGCTCGGCCTGCTAATCAGCCCGTGGAAAATCAGGGCGTACATCTGCCCCCCAAGCTCCTGCTCGTGGTGCATGACGTCATATATAAGACCACTGTAGGGGCTTTTAGACTTCCCCACAAGCATTCCACCCTTTACGCAGATGCCTGGTACGTGGCACATCGTGGGTGGTGACGGTACGTCTTACGAGAACCGCATTTAATGGCCTAGCCTATGCCCAGCCGTCGTTTCGTATTTCGAGTGGAAGGCCTCGGATCCCTCATCAGGGCCATCCAAGGGCCTTCTATACGTGATACTTTACGCATATAAAAGGGGGTGGCCACCCTACGCACGTGCCACCCTTTCATTCGAAATTTTCCAAACCTCTTTTCCTCTTTCCTCTCCATATTCCAAAAGAACGAAACCCTTTTCCTCATTCGAAACTACTGCTGCCATTTTCACTGTTCAAGAAGCTTAGGCGCACAGATTTCTCCGAAGCTTTGGAAGCTACTACACCGATGAAGCTCCTACCAATGCAACACCCTCGTCTATCTCCCAGTCATACACAGTAAGTTTTCTGACCGCGTGTATTTTGATAACATGCTACTGTAGCTTAGGTAAAAAATTTCACTGTAGCTGCATGCAAGGGTTTTCTGGGTTTTGTGGATATGGAGGGTGACAGCCCCTTTTTCAGGTTAGGGTATATTTGCCGTAGGAAATTGCTTTATAATATGGGTTTCAGGACTTTTTCTGTGGAAATTTCTGGGTAGGAGTTTTGGGAATTTTGGGTGCAAAACCGGGTAACTTAGGGAAGACGCCTCATAAGCGGTTTTGTAATTTTCAACCTACTGAAATTTTCCCCCCAAGACAAATTCTATTCTGAATCTCCTGACACACGGATTCAGAGTAATCTGGGATCTGTTGGGAGTATACGCGCGTGTTCACTGAACCGCGTGGTTCCACTCTCCACGAGCTGGGCTTACCTCATCTCGGGAAAATAATAACTGCTTCCTCCTCCTGTTCGGGTCGCCTTTTTTAAAGTGTTTTCTTTTGTTCGCTAGGCGACCAGATGGCTCCAAAAAAGAATCTCCCCCAGAAGAACGTCAGAAGCTCGGCCTCCCAGCAGGTAAAAGGAAAGGCGGTGATGCCTAGCTCCCCGATCCCCCGCTTCGGGCCGACAGTGGAGAAGGAGGTCGAGGTGGCCCCTGATGCATTCTTTGAGGCAGAGAGAATCGTCTCAAAGATAACCGACCAGACGAGGATTAATAAACTCTTCCTCACTCACAACATCGCGCTGGGGAAAGCCTCCATCATAGCCCGTCCTGCTGCGGAGGGTGAGCGGAGTTGCTCGCCGCTCGACGAGTCGTTCACGGCCTGGAGTGGCGAACACTTTAAGGCAGGGGCCTTCCTTCCCCTGGATCAGTACTTTGTTGATTTCCTAAACTTCGTGGGGTTGGCCCCATTTCAGCTCCCCCCAACTTCTACCGTCTGCTGGCAGGGTTGAGGTACTTATTCCAGAAGCATGAGTGGGAGGTCCCCACTCCTGCGGATATTCTATATTTCTTTTGCCTCAAAGCCAGCCCAGACCAGCGGAGGCGAGGCGAGGCGACGGGTTTTACTATTTAACCTGTTTTCCCAACACGGAGGTGGTCATCGAGCTGCCCAGCCATCATAATGACTTCAAGGACCAGTTCTTCATGTCGACTGGTTTCCGGAACTGCGAGCACCACTACTTCACTCGTCCTCGTAAGTGCTCCCTGACCTTAGCCCGTGTGTTTAATTATCACTTTAACTCCTTCTGCACCCCTTTCTGACTTAAATTCATTACGCAGCCATCTTCGTGAGAACAGAGAAATCTGTGACCCTCGGGGCACAGTATGAAACACTGGCGGGCTTTCCCCCCAGTGAGAAGGATTATCGCGCGCTCGTGACGAACGAGACGATGGTGTTCTGCAAGCTGATTTTTCCAAATCAGACCTTGAACCTCAAGAGGCCTCGGGGGGCGCCCCCAGCCCGGGACACCAGACCTGTAGCCGTGGAGGTGGTCGTGGAAGATGCAGACGAGGAGGACGAGGGCGACGAAGTTCCGCTCGTGAGGAGCAGGAATAGGACCTTGGAGGTCACCCAGAGGATGGGCGAGGAGAGGATCCAATCCGGAGCAGCTGCGGGTCCTTCTGGCCAAGGTAACCCTTACTTGTTTAGGAGTCTAGATAGAGTTGCTGCAGACCCCCGGCTGGCTAGGTTCAATCCTAGGCAACTCGTCCATCGTCACAGGAGCAATCCGGACCTGAACACACTTCTGCTCCATTGTGTCGATCGGCTCGTGCTGGATCACCAAGAGAGCCGGCCTAGGGGTACCGTAGTAGTAGATAACACCCTAGCCTTTAGGTCGATCCTTTTCCAGGAGTATGGGACAAACGTACAAACATGGTCATCACTCCAAAGGGGTATCTATGTTCCGGGGCTTAGGCAGTACGTAGGGGAATCTAGCCCGAAACCGGACCCGGAGCCAGAACCTGCGCCAGTTCGGGAAATAATTGCCCTAGGTTCTTCCAGCTCGGGGGGTAGGGTTCCCTTAGTATTTTTATACTTGTTTAGCTTTAACCTTCTGTCTTTATCTCTGTATGATTGCTAACTTGTAATAACCATGCTTTTTTTTTTTTTTTACAGAAGATATGTCTCAGCCCGAGCATAGCTTGCGGGGTGTGGTCTTCGGGGGGGAACCCCTCAGTCGGGCCAAGACAAAAAAGGCACCGGGGTTCCAAGAGCACTGCTGGGGCCTCCACCAGATCTCCGGCAAAGGAGAAGGAGAAAACCCCGACAGCCCAGGTCGTGGGGGTGATCCTTCCTGCTGCCGAAGCAGGCCAAATGCCCCCACCGACTTAGCGAGCTCCGGCCGCTGCCCAGGTCGGAGGATCGGAGCTCGGGACCCCAGCCGTGGCGGCCTTTGACGTACACGTCCCGGTCAATCCCCAGGACCTGGAGAAGATCCCAGAGGCCTTCCGGGGGCAGATGTATGAATCGGCGAGCTACGCCGTTAACCACATCTACAAGTTCACCGAGAAGGAACTCCGGACTATTGAGTCAATGAGCCCGGTTGACGTTATGGACTCTTCAATGAGCATGACCCTAACGGTAAGCTGCCCTTTTTCTTTTAAAGCTTTCACCATTATACTCTGCCTTATTTTTCCTCTGAGAGTTTATCTTTCATTCCTCACAGGGTGTCGTCGCCCTTCACCGGAGCATTATCAGGGCCAGAACTCAGCTCGATGACATGAGGATCGAGCACCAGGCCACCCTTCAGGAGGTTAAGGCGGCTAAGGATGCCCTGACGACCTCGAAGGGCGAGTTGGAGAGGACCCAGGTCGACTTGGAGAATACCCGCTCGAAGGTCCAAAAGCTCGAGACATCCCTTGCCACTTCACAAGCAGACCTTGAGGCAGCAAGGCAAGAAATTCAGGCCACCCAGGCCACCCTGGAGGAAGAGAGGACCATCTCGGAGCAGTCCATGCAGGATCTGTTCTATCACTATTGGCTTCACAATCTGGAGGCTGACTTCTCTTTCATGCCACCGAATCTCTGGGCGCGCTTGCTGGTGAAGTTCCAGGCTCGCCTCGACAAAGAGACGCCGCCTTTGGAGATTGGGGAAGCTTCTGGTGCGGCGGAGCAGGGTGAAACGGCGACCTTCAAAGGGCCGACAGACGGAGCTTAGGGCACTCTTTTCTTTTTTTCTTTATATATTTTGGAGTATTTCTTTGTAACCTTTGCATGAGGTGTTTTCACCTCGAGACAATTTGCCTTACATTTTTAACTCATATTTTTTTTATGCTTTCGGCTACGATATATATATCTTTTTGATAAACATAGTTTGTGTTAACCGCTATTTATATCTCGAGCTCTTTGGAAAGAACAACGATAAATAGATAATCAACTTCTAAGTTTTATGACCTAGTTAAAACCAGGAACTTATTTAGAAAACTTAGTCCGTGTTAACTTTTATCCATATCTCGAGCTCTTTAAGAAGAACAAGGAGAAATAGATTTAAGTCAACTTCTAAGTTTTATGACCCAGTTAAAACCAGGAACTTATTTAGAAAACTTAGTTCGTGTTAATTTTTTATCCATATCTCGAGCTCTTTAAGAAGAACAAGGAGAAATAGATTTAAATCAACTTCTAAGTTTTATGACCTAGTTAAAACCAGGAACTTATTTAGAAAACTTAGTTCGCGTTAATTTTTTATCCATATCTCGAGCTCTTTAAGAAGAACAAGGAGAAATAGATTTAAATCAACTTCTAAGTTTTATGACCCAGTTAAAACCAGGATAGGACTTAGTTAGCGTTCACCCTTATCCATATCTCGAGCTATTTAAGGAGAGCAACGATCCATAGATAAGGATCAACATCTAAGTCGTTAAGGAGACATGGTTATATCCAGGTACCATATGCCCCCCAAGTAACTGGGAAAGGGTCTTTCATGGTTACTTTTAAGATCACACTTACAAATATGCGCAAAAAACATATTTTTATTAATACATAGAATTGGCTTTCCAGGCCTTACAAGTGGATCATTGGTAATATCTTTTTAAGTGGATGGCGTTCCAAGTTCGCGGGACCGCCCCTCCATCAAGTCGAGCTAGCTTGTAAGTTCCCTCCTTGATGACTTCGATGACCTGGTATGGTCCTTCCCAGTTTGGTCCCAAAATTCCATCTTTGGGATCTTTCCCGGCCAGGAAAACTCTCCTTAGGACCAAGTCGCCAACGCTAAAGGCGCGTTTTTTGACTTTAGAGTTGAAATAGCGAGTGATCTTCTACTGATAATGGGTGAGCTGGAGTTGCGAATCCTCTCGCCTTTCATCAACGAGGTCTAGGGAATGGCAAAGGAGCTCATGGTTCCGATCTTGGTCGTAGGACTGGACTCTATGCGACAGAAACTTAACTTCCACGGGGAGGACTGCTTCACTCCCGAAGGTTAGGGAGAAAGGAGTATGACCCGTAGGAGTCCGATGCGAGGTCCGGTGTGCCTACAGGACTTGGGGGAGCTGTTCCGGCCAGACTCCCTTTGCTTCATCTAATCTTGTATTGAGGCTCGCCTTTAAAGTCTTGTTGACAGCCTCGACCTGGTCGTTCGCCTGAGGATAGGCCACGGAAGAGAAGCTTTTTACAATTCCATGCCTGTCACAGAACTCGGTGAACAGGTCGCTGTCGAACTGAGTGCCGTTATCGGAGACGATCTTCTTGGGCAGGGCGAAGCGACAGATGATGCTTTTAATCACGAAGTCAAGCACCTTTTTAGACGTGATGGTTGCCAACGGCTCGGGCCCACTTAGTGAAGTAGTCGATGGCGACCACGGCGAAACGGACCCCGCCCTTTCCGGTAGGCAGGGTGCCTACTAAGTCTATCCCCCAAATGGCAAACGGCCAAGGGGCCGAGATCAGTTTTAGCTCGACTGGAGGAGCTCGGGCAACCGCAGCGAATCGCTGGCATTTTTCGCATTTCTTCACGTATGAGATCGAGTCTTTGGACAGAGTCGGCCAGTAATACCCTTGCCTGAGAACCTTTAAGGCCAAGCTTTGCCCCCCGGTGTGGTCTCCGCAGAATCCTTCGTGAATTTCCTGCAGGATGGCCCTCGCTTCATTTGGAAGAACGCATCGGAGGAGAGGTAAAGAGTGCCCACGTCGGTACAACACTCCATCGATTGTTGTATATCTCGGAGCTTGATATAGGACTCGCCGCGCGTCGTTACGTCCCTCGGGCAGCTTGCCCTCGGCGAGATACTCAAGAATAGGGGTCATCCAGGTCGGCCTGGCGTCGACCATCTCGACCTCTGCCCGATATCCTTCTATACTTGGCTTTTCCAAGAATTCTATTGGTACCAGCCCCAGGGTATCTGTCTTTCCCGAGGTGGCGAGCTTGGCAAGAGCATCTGCATTGGTGTTCTGCTCTTGAGGTATCTGTTCGATTGATCCTTTCCCAAACACGGCAGCTCGGCTTTTACCTTCGACAGATAGGCGGCCATCTTGGGTCCTCGTGCCTGATATTCGCCCAAGACCTGGTTAACCACGAGTTGGGAGTCACTGAAGCACTGGACTGAGCTCGCCTTTAACTCCCTAGCTATCCTTAGGCCGGCCAGCAAAGCTTCGTATTCTGCCTCTTTGTTGGAGGCCTTGAACTTGGACCTTAGCGCCGAGTGGAACCTATGTCCCTCGAGGGATATCAGGATGATTCCGGCCCCGGAGCCATTTTCGTTGGATGAACCATCTACAAAGATCTTCCATAACGATTGGGGCGAAGTGAGCTGAGATGAGTCCTCCGCTGGATTCTCTTGGAATCCCGTGCACTCTGCCACAAAGTCGGCCAAGGCCTGACTTTTTATGGAAGTTCGTGGAGTATAGAACATCTCGAACTAACTGAGTTCGACCGCCCACTTTAACAAACGTCCCGATGCTTCAGGCTTTTGCAAAACCTGCCTTAAAGGTTGATCGGTCATGACGTGTATCGAGTGGGATTGGAAGTACGGCCTGAGCTTTCGCGAGGCCGTGATTAGGCAGAATGCCAGTTTTTCCATCAGTGGGTATCGTGATTCTGCCCCGAGGAGTCTCTTGCTGATGTAATAGACTGGCTTCTAAACTTCGTCCTCTTCTCGTACTAGTACGGCGCTAGCCGCGTCCTCAGTGACGGCCAGGTAGAGGAAAAGAGGCTCTCCTGCCTTGGGCTTGGATAGCACGGGCGGTTCAGCCAGATGCGCCTTCAGGTCGAGGAATGCGCTTTCACATTCTATTGTCCATTTAAACTTCTTGTTTCCGTGGAGCAGGTTGTAGAAGGGCAAACACTTATCGGTTGACTTGGAAATAAACCGGTTCAGTGCGGCCACTCTTCCTGTCAGGCCCTGGACATCTTTTCGCGACCTAGGCGAAGGAAGCTCGAGCAATGACCTGATCTTGTCGGGGTTTGCTTCGATTCCCCGGGTATTAACTATGAACCCTAGGAATTTCCCGGATGCGACACCAAAAGTGCATTTCTGGGGATTGAGCTTCATGCCATATTCTCGTAGTATTTTAAAACATTCTTCCAGGTCGGAAACATGGTTGTTGGCAGTCTTTGACTTGACGAGCATATCATCGACATACACTTCCATGTTTTTTCCAATCTGGTTCGAGAACATTTTGTTTACTAGCCTTTGGTAGGTAGCTCCGGCGTTCTTCAGACCGAACGGCATGACCTTGTAGCAATATACATTAGTCGGTGTCATGAAGCTAGTGTGTTCTTGGTCCGCCGGGTTCATCGCAATCTGATTGTACCCTGAGTACGCGTCCATAAAGGACATGAGCTCGTGTCCCGCCGTGGCATCCACCAGCTGATTGATCCTTGGTAGGGGAAAACAATCCTTGGGGCAGGCTTTATACAGATCGGAGAAATCAACGCAGGTCCTCCATTTCTCGTTGGGCTTTGGAACTAGCACGGGGTTGGCGACCCAAATAGGAAATTTCGCTTCTCGGATGAAACCACATTTTTTGAGTCGGGCCACTTCTTCTTCAAGGGCTTCAGCTCGGGTTGTTCCTAGACGTCTTTGCTTCTGAGACTTGGCAAGAACGCTTTTGTCCAGATGGAGCGTGTGCATGATGACACTCGGGCTGATCCCTACCATGTCTTCGTGTGACCATGCGAATACATCTAAGTTAGCCCGGAGAAACGTAATCAGCTCTGTCTTCCTCCTGCTACAGAGTTTTTTCCCGAGCTTGACCGTCCGTGATGGATTTTGTGGATTAAGGTTCACCTCCTCGAGCTCCTCACTAAGGGTGACACTTTCCCCTTTGGCGTTTTGAGGTTTTTCAATCTCAGGAGCCGCCAAGGGCTTCTGAGATTCCTCTTCACTCAGAATGGCCATAGCCAGTTGCCCGGGTTTAGATTTTCCCTTCATGGAAATGCTGTAGCATTCCCTGGCAGCGAGCTGATCGCCCTTGATGGTGCAGATTCCTGTTGAAGTAGGGAATTTCATGGCGAGGTGTCAAATGGAAGTGATAGCCTCGAAAGCTATGAGCGTAGGTCGGCCCAAAATGGCGTTGTAGGCAGCGGAGCAGTCAATGACCACGAACTCAAGTAGTTTAGAGACTGTCCGAGATTCTTCTCCTAGGGTGATCACCAGCTCGATCGTCCCTATTGCTGCCAATCCTTCTCCCGAAAAGCCATACAGCATCATGGAGGTTGCCTTTAAATTGGCGACAGTCAGACCCATCTTCTCTAAGGTGGATCGGAATAAAAGGTTCACCGAACTCCCGTTGTCCACCAGCACCCTTCCTACTTTCCGATTGGCGAGCTGGACTGTTATAATCAAGGGATCATTGTGAGGGAGCTGGACATGGCCTGCATCTTCCTCCGTGAAAGTGATCGGTTGCTTCTCTAATCGTTGCTGTTTTGACTGACGCTGCTCCGGGACGAACTCCACTTCGTTGTGAGCTTTTAGTTCGTTCACGTATCTCTTCTGGGCGCCTCTGCTCGTGCCAGCCATATGCGGACCTCCAGAGATGGTGGATATCTCTCCTCCGATCACGGGAGGAGGGATGTCCTGATCTATCCGAGTCCCAGGCTGACTGGCTGGGACGTCTGGAGCAGGTCGACTTGCTGGGACCCTATTCCGTGAGTATTGAGCCAAGGAGCCGGCTCAGATGAGAGTCTCTATCTCATCTTTGAGATGCCTGCAATCGTCGGTATTGTGGCTGACGCCGTTATGAAAACGGCAGAACTTGGAAGTGACTCTCTTTCCCTTGTGGTGTTTCAATGGTTCCGGCCTCTTCCAGGGGACCCGAGTAGAGTTGGCCAAGAATATACTTTCCCTGGACTGGGTGAGTTCGGTATATGTCGCGAACACGGGCTTAAACTTGTCTACAAACTTATTCTTCTTTTGGCCTTGCTAATTTTTTTTGCCATTTCACTTTCTTTTGCCTCCACCCGGCTGGTTGTTCTGTATGACGCATGGGGTCGCTGCCACAACCTCCGTCCCTACTCCAGTGGGCTGCTCGGGAACCTGGCTGGTTCCCACGACTGAGGCTTCTGCTTCTTCCAAGTTTATCCATTCTTGGGCTCTGTTAAGGAATTCGTTAACTGAGCTGACTCCCTTCCTCTGTATATCCTTCCATAGGTCTCCTCCGACAAGGATTCCGGTTCTCATGGCCATGAGCTTGGAGCTATCATCCGCGTCCCTAGCTCGGGCAGCGAAGTTCATGAATCTACTCTGGTAGGCCTTCAGCGTCTCGCCGGGCTGTTGTCTCACATTGGCCAGGGAGTCGGCCTGAACACGGGCGGCCTGGGAGGCGCGGAATGCCCTTTTGAAGTCAATTGAGAAGGTCTTCCAGGAGCTGATTGACTGTTTTTTACTTTGCTTGAACCACTGTCGGGCAGGTCCGGTCAGTGTGGAGGGGAAGATCAAGCATCTCAGCTCCGGGCCAATATTATGGGCCATCATTAGGGTGTTGAACATCCCTAAATGGTCCGACGGATCTCTGTCCCCATTGAACTTTGATAAATGAGGCATACGGAAACCAGGTGGGTATGGCGTCGCTGCTATGTTGGGGGCGAAGAGTTCCATCTCGTCTCCCGAATCATATTCGTCTTTTTCCTTTTCTGATAGGAGCTTCCTCATCAGTTCCTCCATCTGAGTGAGGCGCTCGAGGGTTTGATCCTGAGATCCTTGGTTATTCCGGGGCTGTTCAGCAGCTTCGGATCCATTGTACATATTAGGTGGGTTATTGCCCCTCCTATCTTGAGATAGGTTATTTGGGACATTCCCTCCGTTACGTACTTCAGATCGGGCCCCCCCCCCCCCCCCCCCGAGCGAGCCTGACTACCATCTCTAGTCCGGTCCTCTCTGTGAGAGTTAAGGTGATCTCGAAGGTCGCCTCCCTGGGTGGTCTGGTGGCTTTGTACCGAACTTAGTCTCTGACGTAGGTCTCCTCCAGAGAGATCACTCCGGCGACTACCGGTCTAATGACTCCTGCCGGATAGACTTGGAGTCCATCTTTGGTGGTGAGGACCTGGGCTTTCTTCCGGCGACCTGCTACACCGGGAAGGTCCCGCTGATGGTGGGTTTCTCCTACTACTCCCGTAAGCTGGGATGTCTCGGACGGGCCGAGGAGGAGACGGATATCTGATCGGAGATGGAGGATGCCTGACTGGAGAAGCGATCCTGGTTCCGTCTGGACGGATCAAATTTGGTGGGGGCCTTTCGGCCCTGCCAACTTGCTGGTCCCGCGCCGGGCGATCTGGACGAGGCGCAGGACGGTCTTCGGGGACGGGCTGACGCCGTGGGCCCTCCCTGGATCTCCTCCGGGAATTTCCTCGAGCTTTCCTGGGCGTCCTTGAGGATGGTTGAGAGCTAGGAGTTGACGTCCTAACCGAACGGCTGTATTGCTGTTGTCTGGCCCCAGGAATTTCCCCAAAGTTTGCGTCTCGATGGTGCGATGAAGGGGTGGAGTTGGCTGCTGGAAGTCTATCCGAACGGTTATGCCTGGACCGACTACCCCGGCGAGACTTAGGAGCCTCACCTTGCCTCTCTCCAACATTAACGTTGGTTGTGAGAGGGGGTAATCGGGCCATGATATCCTGGATTTGCCGACTAGCAGTTTCTAACTGGCTCCTCAGCTGAGCGTTCTCCATCTCCACCGCAGTATAATAACACGGGTTCAGATTAGGTGGCCGGGGCATCGAACTACCAGTATCGCCTTGGCCCGCTGGCTGCTTTCCTGGCCGCTGCTGGACTTCAGGAATTTGTTCATCAGGGATGGCAATATGATGAGCCTCCTGCCCATCATGCTGTTCTGTCTCGTTACCATGCTTGGATCGAGTAGTCACCATAGTTGGATGTTTGTAGCAGCACTAATCGAACTTGCTCTCAATGAAAGCACCAAACTGTTGACGCGGTTCTTTGCCAACAGGTAATTAAGAGAAGGAGAGAAGGGAATTAGTGCTGAATGTAGAACCGTAACAGATATAAGATCTTAGAGGATGAAATAGGTGACTCAAGGCACGTTTTTAAGTGGTTCAAAGGTTAAAATCCTTATACTCCACTAGTCAATATTATTGATATACTCTGGGTATTTGGTTACAAAGTATGTCTCTCTAGAGATTATTGTTTCTCCAACCCTTATCAACTCCAAGGGTCTCCATATTTATAGGAGAAAGCACCTGGAAGTTGGCAAGGAGGTCATCCCATGACCTTCTTATTTGTCATATAAACTCTGTGACATTCATGATTAATTCCTAAACCTGACACGTAAGTATGGTCACATCGATAGGTAAGGAGATAATGGGCCGCACGGCCCAACCCAGCCGTGGGTGTCTGAATGCGCACATTCCTGCAGCGTGTCCGAGAAGTCAGGGAGATATCAGACACATGATGTCAGATATATGCACGTTTATCTTGCGTGTGTTGACTTTACAAGGGGTCGTAGCCTCCATATCTAGCTCGTACCACTAGCTGTGCATCTGACCCGACCTTCGGCCTTTCGATTCCTTGCTCCAGTCTTGGGAGTCTGGGAAGGTCCTTGAGGATTCCTCGAGCTAATGGGGGGCGACCTCAAGACAGGACCCCCGACCTGGGGGATACTTATGGACTAACCATGATTAGTTCGAAGCTCGGCCTGCTAATCAGCCCGTGGAAAATCAGGGCGTACAGGTATCGGAGTTAAACTAATCCATAAGGTCAACTGAGTTACTCTTATTCTTAAGTTTCATTCTGTTTGATTCCTTAGTTTTCATTCAGGTTCTAACTTTTTTTATGGTTTTGTGGTTAGGATTTTAAGTTCTTTGAACTTAAGGTGTCTTTTTGGTAAGTTTCCTCTTGGTGGTTTAGTTCTATTCCTTTTATCTCTGTCCTTTAGAAATACTCACTATTTTTATTGCTGGTTTTAGGAGTGCTCCAAGTTCCGCATTTGTTCTCAATTATCCCGGTGTTGGTAGGGAAAATTAGATAGTTTAGTATTATGATCTAGTTTATGTTTGTATGACCTAACATTTCAGGTACAATAAATGGGTAAGTGTGTCTGGACCTAAGGTGTCCAATGATGTATGGCGGACTATGTCCGGTAGGCTCGGTTGCCAAAACTTTATGACGGACCTATGTCTGGTGTATGACAGACTTTTTTCTGGGGCTTAATTGCAACCTTTGTATAAGCACTTATCTTTTTATTATATCTGATTTGTTATTTTTAGTTATGATTATGATATATGACCTATAGTTATGATTTATGACCTATGATTTATGATCTATGACTTATGACTTAGAGTGTGATTTATGATTTATGGCTTAGATTATGATTTAGAATTATGACTTAAGATATGATATGATCTAGATGTTGTGTTTGTATGACTTTGGTGAATATATGTTATGTTTGATTATATGACTAACCCTTGTTTGTATTTTCCTTACTGGGCTTAGAAACTCACTCCTTATGATGTTGTTATTTCAGGAAATTAAGGATAGAAAGGCCGGTGGTGAGTGGGACCTAAGAGCTTCGTGATGTATTCGTTGGGGACCATGTAGTCGAGCAAGATCAAGCGGGCCAAATTATTTATTTTAAAGTTTATTTTAAAGTTTGTTTTATTTATGTGTTGCTCATTTTTATGTTAACGACAAGTATTTTATTTTTATAAAACCATGGATCCATGTATTTATTTTTAAGTTTTTATTAAATAAAAGAGCAATATTTATAATTATGACCCAACGTTGTGTTCTCGGTAATCTATGAGAAATTAGGGTGTTACACAATTATAAAGCTTAATCAAAATTTAAAATTCATCTATAGAAAATTTATTAATTATATATATAATATAATGCGAATAAGAAATGATACAAGGGGAAATTAAAAGCATTGAACAAATTTATAATAATAACCCCATACATATACCATAGGCCAAACTTTTTCAATGTAAATATATTCATGCTACCCACATTATTATAAGGGTAAATAACATTTCAGATCCTGTGTTTTGCAAAAGTTACTGATTGGACCTTGTGTTTTGTTAAATGACAATTTGGACCCTACGTTTTGCAAAATAGAACAAAAGAGTACCCTAGACCAAATTTTAATTTTTTAATATGACCAAAATGCCTCTAATTTTATAAATTAAAATTTTATATTAGTTTTTTTTTATTAATTTTTAATTCTATTATTTTTTATTTTAGATTATTAAATTCACTAATTTGTAACACTAGGGACATGTTGGTCATATAAAAAAAGTTTGACCAAAATCTGGTCTAGGGTACTCTTTTGTTTCACTTTGCAAAACGCAGTGTCCAAATTGTCATTTAACAAAATGTGATAGTTAGAATCACGTAATTCGCAGGGGGAAAGACCGGGTAAAAGCTGTGTGATCCCATATCGCCTGGGGAAGGTCAAGTGTGATGATTCTAAGATTGTGTAGGTATGAGACTACACAGTTGAAGAGGACTTAAATGGATTGATGGATACTACCTATGCCAATAATACGCATCTTCTTTTCAGTAGCCCATCACTTGAGAACTCCAAAATTAAGCGTGCTTGACAAGTAGTAGTCTCATGATGGGTGACCTCCTAGGAAGTTTTATCAAGAAGTGTGCGAGTGAGGACAAAGCACGCTGGAAATACTCGTGTTGGTTTGCAGGGCAAATCGTCATTCCAGGAAACAGTCATGGTGACATGGGGCGTTACACAAAACACAGGGTCCAATCGGTAACTTTTGCAAAACACATGGGCCAAAATTGTATTTACCCTTATTATAATCTGAAAATTTGGTGTGTTTGGAAGTCACTATGTAATTACATAGCCTAGTAATTACATTGTATTTTAATATACAATGTACGTTTGGATGTCAAGTGGTAATTACATATGAATTTCTAAAGTCATGTTTGGCAAGACAGCTAGTAATTATACAATAAACTATAATATTATGTAATATTTATTATTTAAAACTGATAGTATATATATTTATCTTTAGTACTGATGAGAAATTTGATAGTGTAATTGCGGCACTTCAATTACCTCCAATTGCATGGATATTATCTAATTACTTAGTTAAACAAACATATCAAATCTAGTAATTATCTCAAATTACAATGTGTGTTTGGAAACAATTATGCAATTACTAGACTGTGTAAGTACTAGGGTAGTACTTACATATCTGTTTGGAAACAAAGTGTGTTTGGATGTCAAGTGGTGATTACTTATGAATTCATATTGTCATATTTGGTAAAACAATTAGTAATAATACAGAAAAATAATATTTTGTAACAAATACTATTTAAAATTAATAGAAATTAATAATGTTGACCCTGATTTTGGGCAACTGACACGGAGTCAAAATACGCTTGACGTGGATGAATGCGTTGAAAAGAACGTGATGACGAAAATAATAAGAACACAATATTTTATAGTGGTTCAGCCCCAGGATCTGGTAATAACCTACGTCCACTTAGATTGTTCTTGATGTAAGATCTAAAGGAGTGATCAAAGAACTAGGGTTCAATGAGTTTCACCAACCTAAGAACAATACAATATGACTAATTTGATCATTCTAATCTCAAGTGATCTAGAAGTCAGAAAAGAAAAGGCCCCTCTTCCCTAAGCCCTCTTCTTTTATTTATAAGCTCAAGGAAGATTTACATTGATTTGTTACAGATATTATTTCCTAAATAACCGGATACTCCGGAAATCATGGGAGATAATTTCGGATTCCATCATAACTGCCTAAGATTTCCTCCGCGTATTATGTGCATATGATCAGGCTGGTCGTATAAAGAAACCAATCGCATGATACTGAATATCTTCCTGGTCGATAGTCGAGCACAGATTATGCCAGATGTCAGCCACGTGTAATTAATGCATGCCCAGTCATTCACTTCTTGATTTTTGGGATAACAAATAATTACACCAAATTCTCAAAGGGGGCTGTAAGAATTGGAGAGTGTAAGTTGGATCCCTTAATTACATCTAATTACATAGTTATTGTGCAATTACATGGTCAGACAAACATGCCAAATTGAGTTATTACTCTGAATTACACCCAATTCCAATTACAGGATATCTTTTCAAATGCACCCTTAATTCTAATTACAAAGTGGTTTTCCAAACGCACCCTAAATTATTGAGATTAGATGACACCATTACAACTAGGCCCTTCTGCCTTCTTGAACTCTAGCTCTCTAGATAAATAAAGTTAGAGACTTGAATTTTGTGTTGGATGAACACAAAAAAAGTGCAATTTGGACACTGTTGACTAGCTCTTTTTCTAACAGCTAAGTAAACGAAAACTTAAAGAAAATGAGATTGGAACACAGATTCTTACGTGGTTCAGGTTAATTAACCCTAGTTCATGAGTCACTTGTATTAGGATGCTTAAGAACTTGCTCAACTTAAGTTCTCTTGGTTTTTAGGCAGCATATCGACTCACTCTAAAAGTAGGAATTAAGATCTTTTACAATGTGTGTCCTAACCCTATTTATAGGCTATTGGGGAAATTAAGCTTATTAATTAGAGTTGATTACAATTATTCTCCCTAATGAGCGTTTGTTACATAATAAATACGCATTCTATACATAAATGAAATGGTGGGCTTTAACGTATCTTAGTGGGCCAAAAGTAAGGAATGTCACCCTACCATTTTGTTGGAGGAAACACTTCTGAAATTGTGAGAGTGGTAGCTGCACGTTTCCCTATGTCAGATGACATCGACATCCATTTTGTCATTTGTGCGAAGTCGACACCACGATACATGTGACAACAGGTGTCAGAAAGATGTATGTGGTCCAGGGTCATTATGCTTAACACTTGGCTACCGTTCTCCTTGCCTAGAGGAAGGTCCTCGTAGACTCAGAGGAGGTGATTAGGAAGGAGTTGGTCTTGTAGTGAAACTTGCAGCACCGTCCAGTGACAAGGTCTTCGAGGAGTGATGCTTCTAGGAGGATGGACTCCTCTGGTGGTGGTCAAATGTAGTGAAGCACGGGCTTACCTCCTATGGAGCTCAGAATAGACTCCGAGACACTTTACTAGCTTACGCGGAATTCTAATCACCCTTAAAGTGTGTCACATGTCACTCGGAGAAAACACGGACAACAGACATAATTTTTTTTTTTGTCCAATTCCAACCTTAATACTAAAATTAATATTTAAAAAAAATCCTAACAAAGTGGAATATTATCATTATTTTTATATGATTTTTGTTGTACTCTAAAAACACGAGTTCAACTATCTTGCTCGGGGTACAACTGGCATGTAATAAGTAAATGATGCAAGACTTCAGAGATGTTTCGTTAACCCCAGACCAAACAGCTCGAGACTGTGTCACTGAGTTTGGGATAATCCATGATCATTCATATCGTTTGAAGCGCAGATGACAGAAATCAAAGTATCCAATGTCCAATGTCCATATCGCCTTTATTAATCCCAAGTATAATCTAAGTCAATCTGTCATGTTCCAGTTATATCCAGTTCGAGAGTGACATCTAGCTCGAGGTGGGTTAAAGATGCACATGGAAGAATCCCTACATACTCGGATCATCAATATGCACAGTAAATGCACACAATCGTTATATATATTTATTGATTGATGTAAATGGCAATCAACTTAATTATGTTATTTACGTATCCATTAAATTAGGAAGTTACCCAATCTTGTATGTTACCATTTATAGTTATTATCCATCATAATTCCCTATAAATATAAGTGGAATTGACAGTAAAATGGATCGACATCTTGTATACCAAAACTTTGGTGAAATTTTCATAAACAATTTCCTTAAGAGTTCTGAAGCAAGAATAAGGGTGATTCATGGACTACGTGGATTTTAACTACTTAACCATGTAAAAACTTTGTGAGTTTATATTTACGGTTTATTAACAAACTTAATCTCTCTAATCGGATTTTTTAATCCCCTGTTGGCGAAAAACCGCGTCAACAATTTTATTAAATGATATAAATTATTATGTAATACTAATTATTTATTATTATTCAATTGTTAAAAAGAATACGTTAAATTATTATTGTTTTTTTTTAAATGACAAGTAACTATAATGTATTTTAAAAATGACGTTGCTGAGTTTGTAATGACTCGAAAAGAGAACTACATAGAGTATAGACTTGTTGATATTTTTTATGAGTATAGACTTATCAATACTCATCTTTAATAAGCAATGAGTATTTTATAATATATGTTTGTTTATTTTGTTATTAATGTTAAATAATTTATTTGAGGAACAATGTTAAATATGTTTAAATTAATTACTTTATTTTATTATTTATATTCAATTAAATTTAAATATATAATTAAAATTACCTACATAGAAATAGTATCTTTACTCACAAATAATTAAGTGTAGGTAAAAATAAGTATACCATAGCATGCCACGTGGACCAATCATTTAGTGCCACATAACCAATAAAAAGATGACAAGTAACACAATTATAAATTTCCAACTGGTCCAATAAATGCATGCAAGTGTTTCACTAAAAACTTGCCACAAGACTTGCCACGTCAGATGCCATGTCAAACAACTCCAAGTCATTTCTGTGGGGTCCATGTGAGTTTTGCCTACCAATATGTCAATAGTAGGCAATGGTTATTTTCTCGACTAACTATTACCTACTAATACATTATTGGTCAAAATATGTAGGTAAAGGGATTTACCTACCAATACACTATCTTTACCTACGATTAATATTGGTAGGTAAGTGTCAAATTTCTTGTAGTGTGCGTTTTGTACCTGTATTATACTGTATTGTATTGTATAGCTGTAATGCCCCAAAATCCTTAATACGGTTTATTGGCTGGATTAGTAGGTTGGGAGGGCCATAACTATTTAATTATGCCATTAAATGAATATATGCATGTTTATGTGAATTATATTATAATATGATGTTATATGCATGCATGTGGGTCCACATTTGATTAGTATGATATTTTGGTAATTTGGCATGTTGAGGGCATATTTGTATATTTGGGTGCATATTGTGACTTGTGAATGAGATCCCATTATTATGGAGATATATTCGAGCTATTCGGCATGAGACGATCTTATATTATGAATTAGCGGTTTTGTCATAACGGGGGTCTTTTATTGGGATATTGAGTAATGGGAAAGTTATTTGATGATAAATTGGGAGTTAATGAGATCATGAGGAAATTCTGGGAGTTTTGACTATAATGTCCTTGGGGGTGTTTTTGGGACCTCGAGCACTAGGTTTTCTTTGAGGTTACTTAAGCTTGAAGTAGCTTGTCAGATAGAATGTATGTTAGAAAACCTCACGTTCTTCCCGTTAGTTATTTTTTTACCGTTCGAAGCATTTTTGAAGAAATCTCGAGTTCTTGGAGTCGGAATCAAGCGAGGATCGAGGCATAGTGACCCTAGGAAAGATTAGAAGCTTCTTGACCGAAGGATTTGACGAGAAATAACCTGTAACGCCCTACTACCTTAGAGTCGTTACCAAGTGAGTTTTAAAAGAAAACTCTGTGCAATTAGCTCGCTAACCGAGGTTTTTAAAACAAAAGTGTAACTAAGCAAAAGTTGAGGCTGTAATCTTTTGAAAATGGTTTACTTTATTGAAAACTTCAAGTATTTAACATTTGGGATCCCAAAATAAGGTTTGAAAACTATTTACAACTTAAAATAAGTTTACAATTGATTAAGTATTAAAATCACAGATTATTACAGCCTTTTCTCAAATAATCCCCCAACCAAAGCAGTCGGGCAGGCCAAACATGTACACGTCACTTCATACTCTCCGTACTCATGGCTGGTTGACTCAATCTTTGCCCTTACCTGAAACACAGAGCACCTGTGAGCCGAAGCCCAGCAAGAAAACTCATACAGTATATAACATATGCATAGAATATAGCTGACATATAATCCACTGATAAGGAGGAAAACCATCAGACTGGACAAGCACGGCCATGCCGCCCCAGAGGCCTTACCAAAGCCTGGGGTCTCGGTCCTTACCGTAAGGATAACTCATGTATCCCTTGGGTCCCACCCTGGCTATAAGCATCCCATGTGCTAAGTGTTACTTCCAGCCCCAAGGCCGTTCTCGGCTCCATTGCCGTTCTCGGCTCCATGCCGTTTCATTAAACCATAATCACAGATATTCTACTCAAATAACATTTGAACATTTATCAATTCAATCAAGTCTGCACCCTAACATGTAATGCAATATAGGGCCGTGCCCCGCAATCTCACTATGGGCCCATGCCCTGTCCTACGGGTGCTATAGTTTTATTACCTGTCAATTTGATAGCTTTCAACACTTGACTCATTGAGCACGATCCCACACGAGCCTTAGCGTACACCTAAACACAGCCATAGGTCAAAGTCAACATCGAACCCCAAGTCCAAAAACCTAGCCTCAGGACCAATCCCGAGCCCCCCGGGAAGTCCTAGATCCACAAAACAAGGTGGTGGAATCGAACCCCGAACCCTAGGTCAAAATCCCTCAAAAATAGCCCAAAAACCCCTTTCTGGGAACAGGGTAGCGCTACAGCGCTCAAAAGAGAGCACTATAGCACTACAAGAAGAACCACACCACCCAGAAACAGGGCCTAGCGCTACAGCGCCCAAAGACTAGCGCTGTAGCGCTAGTTGCAGGCAGGCAACACCAGAAATCGTTTTCTGCGATTTCCTTCAACCATTTCCACCCCAAACTTCCCCAAATCTTTACCAAACTCAAAATCAAGCTTATAAACACTCTCCACTCATCCCAAGCATCCCAAATCCTCAAAACCCAAGAACATTCATCCCAAATCTCAAAATTTACCATGGTTAACCCTAAACCCAGAAATTCAGTCAAACAACAAAGTTAAAGGCTTAGAATTCATACCGTTGATGCAATTTCGACCTTGATTCATTTCCTATACCTCCATAGCTTGCTCTTCCTCAAAGCTTGCCCAGAAATTCCCTAAAATTCCCATCATCTCAGCTCAAAACACAGCTCAAACCAGCCAAACCCTTAAAACTGAAAACTCTAAAAACTTACCTCAAACATTGATGTGTTCATGCTAATCCTTGCCAAATCTTCAAGTCCAACTTAGGATCCTTTATGCTCAGCCTATCCTAGCTCTCCACTGAGCTTTGCTCCAAGAAAAATGGTGCAAGAATGAACAAACCGCCCCTTTGGAAAACCCCTATGTTTTCTCTCTTTTCTTTCTTTCCTTTTTCTTTCTTTTCTTTCTTTTTCTCCACAGCCATCACACTTTCTCTATAAATCCCACTAAGTGAATAAAGCCTCAATAATAAATCTCTAAAAAGCCAATTGACCAAAATGCCCTCCCTATTAATTCTAAACCCTTTTGTCCACGTAGGGCCATTTTAGTCATTTTACCCAATTCCCGCTAATTCCTCAAGTGTTTCTTATATTTTCCCGCTTGCTTCCCAATACCTGATAAATCACCAAATATGTAATCCTCATTATCAAAATTAACCTCAATATAATCTCTAAATTTCTTGTTTATACCCCCAGGCTCGCCCCGAGCCGGGTATAAATTTCCGCCATGACTTTTCCGCTAATCTGCTCTCTGGGATCGTCTCGAGTCACAAATCACAGATACATCCACATACCACTATGGTCTCAACAATCATCACATAACAATACAGTTATGCCCAAAATGACCAAAATTACAATTATGCCCTTCTAACACAATCAGGGCCTACATGCATACTAATACACATAGTCATGCATCTCAAATATTCAAATAGTCATATAACATGCTTTAAATTATAATCATGCATTTTACTCATTAAAATCAATCATAAAGTCCATTATGCCCTCCAGGCACACTAATCAAGGCCCTTAAGCCTTATTAGCGATTTTGGGTTGTTACACAACCTAATCAAAGGTAATCTAAGTTTTAAGTTTTGAGTTTTTAGAGTTTCTAAGCTTAGAATTGGCTTTTGTGAATTGTTGTGTTTTTGGTTCGTTCGAGCCTTGGGAATTGATGGTTTTGGATCATTGGGAAACTTGGGAACTTTGATTTGATGATTTGGAAGTGTTTAGGTATGTTTTTGGAGGGTTTGGGATGAAGGAGAACGTGTTTGGGGATGGCTCTGGGTTGGGGGTCGCGACATGTTCTTGGGCGCCGCGGCCCTAGCTCGAAGAAGCAGGTGGAGCGATTTTTCCTTTGCTGGGCGCCGCGGCCCTAAGAGTAGGGCACTGCGGCCCTTGCTCCTGGAGTGGCTGGGGGCTGCGACCCAAGGTGTTAGGGCCACAGCCCTTGGACAAGTTTGAGCCCGTTTGAGTGTTTTGGCCTCGAGAACTTGGTTTTAGGCCTCGGGATTGTTCCTACTACCCGGATTAGTGGGGATTGATGTCCCGGAGGCTAGATCTTGGTTTGGGAACCTTTGTTAATCATTTTATTGATGGTGTTCCATATTTTGTAATGACTAGGTGACCGCTAAAGGACTAAAAGTCAGATCGTTGTCAAGGATCATTCTTTTACTCATTCTCGCTCGAATCAGAGGTAAGAAAACGGCACCCTGTGTATGTGACATGCATGATTGTTGTTAAGGCATGTTGGTTGATAAATGTGGACATTGATTGCATATTAAATGCTAGCAAATATTGTTTACTTGTATATGGCACTGACTAGTCAGGGATATTGACCTAAGAGTCAGAAACAACATAAGCGTCCTGAACGCAGGGCCGAATGAAGATTAGATCTAATCGATATCAGCGTTGAATGACTCTAAGGCATTAATGCTGGACCGACCCTAAGGGCAATGAAACTTATAAGCGCTTGACTAGTCTAAGCTAGTTACTCAGAGCCAGGGCCAAAGGCCTAGGTGACTGCTTGTCACATGGCTAGGGAATGTTGTTCCTTGGTTATGACTCTATGGTCATGAGGTAGGTTATATTGGTGACTAGTCATCATGCACCTAACCTGTTTAAGCTAGTGAAAGGTTCACTTATCTATTAAGCCCCGGTGACCCTATCGTCACAAGACTAAAGGAAGTTGTACCCACATTAGTGACTTTTGTGACTGTCACTTAGCTGTTTTGGACTGGTAGTCCTGAATGATTATTATGATCATTGTTGATATTATATCATGCTATATTGTGTTTTCTTGCTGGGCCTTGGCTCATGGGTGCTATGTGGTGCATGTAAAGGGAAAGAAAAGCTCACCCAGCCGTGAGTGGAGAGCTTAGGTGGTGATGTGTACATATGCGGCTGTAACGCCCTACTTCCTCAGAGTCGTTACTAAGTGAGTTTAAAAACGTGCATTCAACTCGCTAATCGAGGTTTTAAGTCAAATAGTGTAATTAAGCCATAAACAGAGGAAAAACTTTAGAAATAACTCCATTTCATTGAAATTCATAAAAATTTAACACTTGGGATCCCAAAATACAGTTTAGAAATATTTACAACATATTAACTGAACCAAGTCAACTAAATGACAAAATCTAAGTTTATGTAAAATCATATCCCAAAAATCCACTGGCTATGGCAGCCAGGCAGGCCAAACATGTACACGCCGCTTCACACCTGCTACACTCATGGTTGGTTGGCTTTCTCCTTGCCCTTACCTGCACCACAGAGCATCTGTGAGCCGAAGCCCAGCAAGAAAACCCAAAAACAGATAACATATGCAAAACATACACCAAGTACATAAACTGGCCATCAATGGGCTAAACACATACGGCCTAGCCATTCCAGGTGCCTTACCAGACCCTGGGTTCGCAGTCCACACCGTGAGGATATCCCAGGTATCCTTTAGGGACTCGCCCTGACAACTCGCACTCCACGTGCTCAACGCTGCTCCCGTCCCCTTCCCATACTCGGCCTTGCACTCAACGTGCCTAACGCCGTTTCCGGCCCCTGCCAACCTCGGCCTACACCGTTCTCGGATCTTGCCGATCATTCACATAATTGAATTCACGGCATAATAAGAAAGTACAGAATACTAGCAAATTCAATCAAAGGACCATGCCCTGCAATTCAAACACATTGGGCTCAGCCCTGCATACAAGCTCTATGGGAACAAGGGTTTTCTTACCTGAGTCCAGAGCTCTCCAAGCACCGATATCCCGAGCACAGTCCTCTAACTTGTGCCTCGCTGAAACCCTAGTCACAACACATTCACAATATCCATCCATCAAATTCTAATCCATTAAATAACTTTGAGCCATATCTCTAACCTCCGGGACCTTGAACTCTATTAATCCGGGTGATAAAATCCATCCCGAGCCTTAACCATTGAGTTCCCAAGCCAAAACACACTTAAAAACTCAGACTAGCACAAAGAGCCGCGGCCCTACCCACAAGCACCGCGGCTAGCCTCGAAACAGAGGCTAGCATCTCCCTGAAGCACACACGGGTCGCGGCGCGTTTGGCCAAGTGTCGCAGCGCACATCAAACATCTCAGCCTCCCATGGCCACACGCGCACACGAGCCGCGGCATGCCCCTCATAGGGCCGCGACCCTAGCCTCCAACCCAGAAATCTTCATCATTTTTCTGCGTTTTTCCTCAAACCAATTCACCCAAAACATAACTAACAGTCCCAGATTATCACCACAGAGGTTCTAACATAGTCTCAACATCAAAACCTATCAAGAACCAACTTCAAAACTCAACCAAGCAATCAAGAACATCCCAACCTTAGCTAACATGCAATCTCTAATAACCAGCAACAATTCTAAACATAATCTTTATAATTAAAGCTTACCCTTTCTGGATTGAACCTCAGAACCAGCTCCCTATGCTCCAAGCTTCAAGCTCCCCTAAATCACCAGCTGCAATTCGTTAGCTTCAAGTTTATTTCCCCAAGTTTTCCTTGCTAAGCCTTAGAGAAAGATGAAGAGAAGAAAACTAAGTGATGAGGAAAGATATGGGTCGGTTTCTATGTGTTCTAAACTATTCCAAGTTTTGTTTTATTTAACTAAAGCTTCAAGGTTACCTCAAGGCTCGGGGTACCAAAACGTCCCCGAGGGCAAAATAGTAAATTTCCCCAATATTCCCTCCTAGGCATTCTATCCTCAAATATATCTCCAAATATTTATTTTCACAACCCGATAACCCCATATAATAACTAATGCCCAAATTACCCCTCGACTCGCCCCGAGTCGGATTCTCAACCCTGCTGTGACTTTTTAGCTAACCGCTGCCCAAGACTGTCTCGGATCGTGCTGCATAGATATATCACATATATATCGCATTTATCACATTTATACCCCTAATATCCAAACGGGGCCCACATGCACATTTAACTAAACTAAACATGCATCATTATCATATATTCGCATAAATTCACATATTAACATATTAAATCATTTATTGCCCTCCAGGCACACTAATCAAGGCCCTAAGCCCTATTAGCGAATTCGGGTCGTTACAACTACCCCCTCCTTACAGAAATTTCATCCTCGAAATTACCTGAACAACTAGGGATACCGCTCCCTCATCTCTGACTCAAGTTCCCACATCGCCTCCTCAACCTTGCTGTTTCTCCACAGCACTTTCACCAAGGCGATGGTTTTGCTCCGCAAGACTTTATCTTTCCGGTCAAGAACCTAAACCGGCTTCTCCTCATAGGAAAAATCCTGATCAAGCTCTAGATTCTCAAAACTTAGAACATGTGTCGAATCTGACATATACTTCCGGAGCATGGATACATGGAAAACATCATGAACCCCTGATAAAGCTGGAGGCATCACTAACCTGTAAGCTACCTCTCTAACCTGTTCCAGAATCTCGAAGGGGCCAACAAACCTAGGGCTCAACTTGCCCCGAACACCAAACCGTTTCACACCCCTCATGGGTGAAACCCTAAGGAGCACATGGTCACCAACCTGAAATTCCACGCTCCTGCGTTTCAGGTCTGAATAAATTTTCTGTCGACTCTAGGAGGCGAGCATACGTGCTCTAATCTTCTCAATTGCCTCATCGGTCCTCTGAACCATTTCAGGACCCAAATATCTTCTCTCACCTGTCTCGTCCTAATGAATAGGTGATCTACACTTTCTTCCATAAAGCATCTCGTACGGAGCCACTCCGATGGTCACTTGATAACTATTGTTGTACGAGAACTCGATCAAAGGGAGATACTTACTCCACGAGCCCTACTTCCTCAAAGTCGTTACTAAGTGAGTTTAAAAACGTGCATTCAACTCGCTAATCGAGGTTTTAAGTCAAATAGTGTAATTAAGCCATAAACAGAGGAAAAACTTTAGAAATAACTTCATTTCATTGAAATTCATAAAAATTTAACTCTTGGGATCCCAAAATATAGTTTAGAAATATTTACAACATATAAACTGAACCAAGTCGACTAAACAATAAAATCTAAGTTTATCTACAATCATCTCCCAAAAATCCACTGGCTGTGGCAGCCAGGCAGGTTAAACATGTACACGCCGCTTCACACCTGCTACATTCATGGTTGGTTGGCTTTCTCCTTGCCCTTACCTGCACCACAGAGCATCTGTGAGTCGAAGCCCAGCAAGAAAACCTACATACGACCTAGCCGTCCCAGGTGCCTTACCAGACCCTGGGTTCGTGGTCCACACCGTGAGGATATCCCAGGTATCCTTTAAGGACTTGCCCTAGCAACTCGCACTCCACGTGCTCAACGCTGCTCCCGGCCCCTTGCCATAATCGGCCTTGCACTCAACGTGCCTAACGCCGTTTCCGGCCCCTGCCGACCTCGGCCTACACTGTTCCCGGCACTTGCCGATCATTCACATAATTGCATTCATGGCATAATAAGCAAGTACAGAATACTAGAAAATTCAAATAAAGGGCTACACCCTAAAATTCAAACACATTGGGCTCAGCCCTGCATACAAGCTTTATGGGAACAAGGGTTTTCTTACCTGTGTCTCGAGCTCTCCGAGCACAGTCCTCTAACTTGAGCCTCGTCGAAACCCTAGTCACAACACATTAACAATATCCATCCATCAAGTTCTAATCCATTAAATAACGTTGAGCCATATCTCTAACCTCCGGGACCTTGAATTCTATCAATCTGGGTGATAAAATCCATCCCGAGCCTTAACCATTGAGTTCCCAAGCCTAAACACACTTAAAAACTCAGACTGGCACTAAGAGCCGTGGCCCTACCCACAAGCGTCGCGGCTAGCCTCGAAACAGAGGCTAGCATCTCCCTGAAGCACAAACGGGCCGCGGCGCGCATCAAACATCTCGGCCTCCCATGGCCACACGCGCACACGGGCCGCGGCATGCCCCTCATAGGGCCGCGACCCTAGCCTGCAACCCAGAAATCTTCATCATTTTTTGCATTTTTCCTCAAACCAATTCATCGAAAACTTAAGTAACAGTCCTAGATTATCACCACAAAGGTTCTAACACAGTGTCAACATCAAAACCTATCAAGAACCAGCTTCAAAACTCAACCAAGCAATCAAGAACATCCCAACCTTAGCTAACATGCAATCTCTAATAACTAGCAACAATTCTAAACATAATCTTTATAATTAAAGCTTACCCTTGCTAGATTGAACCTCAGAACCAGCTCCCTATGCTCCAAGCTTCAAGCTCCCCTAAATCCCCAGCTGCAATTCGTTATCTTCAAGTTGATTTCCCCAAGTTTTCCTTGCTAAGCCTTAGAGGAAGATGAAGAGAAGAAAACCAAGTGATGAGGAAAGATATGGGTTGGTTTCTATGTGTTCTAAACTATTCCAAGTTCTGTTTTATTTAACTAAAGCTTCAAGGTTACCTCAAGGCTCGGGGTACCAAAACGTCCCCGAGGGCAAAATAGTAAATTTCCCCAATATTCCCTCCTAGACATTTTATCCTCAAATATATCTCAAAATATTTATTTTCACAACCCGATAACCCCATATAATAACTAATGCCCAAATTACCCCTCGACTCGCCCCGAGTCAGATTCTCAACCTTGATGTGACTTTCTGGCTAACCGCTCCCCATGACTGTCTCGGATCGTGCTGGACAGATATATCACATATATATCGCATTTATCACATTTATATCCCTATTATCTAAACGGGGCCCACATGCACATTCAACTAAACTAAACATGCATCATTATCATATATTCGCATAAATTCACATATTAACATATTAAATCATTTATTGCCCTCCAGGCACACTAATCAAGGCCCTAAGCTCTATTAGCGAATTCAGGTCGTTACAGCAGCCTCTTGACCACCACGGCCAAGGAGTTCTCAGAGGAACTAGGGCGTTTACCCTATTTTTGCCGCTTAGGTCGGCGGGTTTGTAAATTTGAAACAGTAATGACCAGTTTGAGTTGTAAATAACTTATAAATGTTTTTTATGGGCCCATGAAAAGTTTTATGTACTTAATAAAATATATCCTTTCCTTTTTATTGGTTTTCCACCTTAGCCTGTTAATAACACTTAGAAGCACGTTTTTATCCAAAGGACTCGGGTAGCGAGTCAAATTTTTGGTTCACCATTCACTGTAACTATTCTGGGGTAACCAGGGCATTACAATAACAAATTTTTATATAATATTATGTTTGATATTGAATTTTATTCACATGTTGTATATTTATATATAAATACAAGTAAATATCAAACATGGTGTAAGGACCACATTATTGGCTTGCATGATTGTGTTGAGCGTGCTTAAATGACTGTGCAGATCTGAACTCCCATCAAATGGTGGGACATGAGGAATTATGAATCCCTGAGGAAACAGGGTGCTAGAAATATGTGGGGCTCAGGGCTCGAATTCTTCATCGAACTCTTCAACCCGTTCCCTACCTCGTTCGTTTTGTAAGAGCCTGAACACTCTTTCCAACTGTTCAATCCTTTCTTGGACTGGATCTACGGGGGGTCTGACTTAAAGCAGTGAGAACTGGTTATCGTTGATTACAACTCCAGTTTCGCGCCTCGGTACAGGGTTCTTGTGCCCATTGAGATGATCCCTTAGGTCTGGGTTCGATGGATTATCATTCCCCCGGTTATGTTTCAGGTGTTCTCGTAAATCTGGGTGATTTCTTCGATTCCCAGTGTATCTTCGTTCTTGGTTATATATACTGACTGATCTAGTGTCTCCCGAGCCTTCATTGACATGGCTCGTTGCATGGTTGTTTCAAGACGGGTTTCTTGCAGGTTGCCTTGTCTCAATAGTGTGAGACCGAGACATTTGGCTTCTTGTGGGTTAGGGACCCCTATGCTCCCTAGCAGTCTCCCCATTTCCACGCCTTCACCCAGCTCATTGTTCTTTATCACCATGGGTTAGTTGTGTGCTCCTCCGAGTTGGTGAGGGATACCTTATTTGCGATGGTGGGTGCCTTATTGGTGATGGTGGCTGACATCCATTACGGGGTCTAGAAGGCCCTGAGTTTGCTCGATCGGGTTCTGCAACGTTCTGCGTGGCACCAAAATTTTGGGTCCGAGCCTCCAAGGGGGCTCGGTTATTCCCTACTCTGGCTGGTGTCTCCGTGGTTGGGTTGGCAGGACCACCAGCCCGGTTACTTCTCCGGGTTCTCGGGGGAGCAGGTTGTTTTGCTAGCAGCGGAGGTTGCTCCGCTATTCAGGTGGCAGCATTTTTGCGTGGCTGCCCTCGAGGCCTACACGGTGGAACATGAACATCTCGCGGAGGCGGAGCCTGATCCTCTAGCGGAGGTGGGGCCTGAGCCACCTGCGCCTCAGCAGCTAGTCTGGCTAGCACTTCATTGCGCTTCTTAGCCTCTGCCAGCTGCTTTCGCAGTTGACGATTTTCGAGCTCCACTAACGGGACATATAATTCAGGATTGTAGTACATGTCCTCGTCGTCCCTGGGGGCTGGTGGCCCCCCGAGAATCGGATGAACCACTCCTCTCATCAAGGTCCGAGTTCACCATGGGATGTTTTCCAGGGCGTCGGGGGTAGTCAGCTTCATCTAAAATTTCCTCCTCAGGAACATTGGGATCATTTGCTGCCATTGTTGATTCGAGAGGCTCTTTGACTGAACAGACTCATGTACGTACTGTTTAATGGCTCTCAATGAAAGCACCAAACTATTGACGCCGTTTTTCGTCAACTTAAATAGTAGAGCAATTAAACAAATAAATACTGGAGCAAATGAATGAAGAGGAAAACAAGAGGATTTTTATGTTGTTCAACATTAACTCTGCCTAGTCCACGAGTCTATATTATGAAGACCTAGGAGTTTTCTGGAAACTTTTTAGAGAAGAGTTACCCAGAGCATTCTCTCCAAATATCAGAAAAAAGGTCCTTTACAAATGGTGTTTCCTTCTCTATTTATAGGGAAGGATGTAGAATTCATTTCCACATATTTCGGGAAGATATTCTGTAAATCAATTAACATAATGCTATTAAATGCATTATCTCCTACATACACGGAAACGTCCCATGAAGACCGGGAACAGCTAACAGATTAAATGATATCCCTTAAACATTGGGATTGTACAACAATAAACATGTTCACACGTAATGGGTTATCCCAAATGATTCATCAAATCTTCGAGATCGGCAATTGGCATTGAGTCTGTCGAGATTATGAGTCAATCACGAGCTCGCCTCCCAACTTTGCGCTATGCCTTGTACTTCCCGAGCTGGAGCTATCTCGCCTGAAGGCATTCGGTGAAAAATATATTTAAGTGTCATGTCGTTGCGAGTTCATAACATATTCGAGGCTACACGCCCTCGAGCTTTCGAGGTCGGTATTTACAGCAAAGCGGTCTGACTGAATATGACGACCATGCATATTTCGATCTCACACCTGACGAGGCCAGTTTTCGGGGTCATAACTCCTTATCTCACTACTAGAAATATAGGCTTTTACTTCGATTTTTATAGTGAGCATACAAAAAAAACCGAAGTAAAAACATTTTCAAACTCTTTTACTTCGCTTTTGAAAATGGCGCTCTGAAAAAAATTACATACTACTTCACTTTTGTAAAAAAACGAAGTGAAAAATTCATAGTGAAGAGGACCGTGTTTGGTTGCACAAGCCCGTGACTTATGTTTAGAGATAATAAAAATGCAAAAAAATGGCCAAGCCAAACGCGGCTCTTGTGCACATTTCACTTCGGTTTTTAGGTAAAAGCCGAAGTAAAAGGGTTTTATAACCCATTTTTATCACCCGAACGGTCATCTCCCTCAAGCCCTTCTCTCTCCTCTATGCAAAAAATCCCAAAAAACCTCCATTAACAATCGTGAGCCAACACCCATTTTCATTCGCCACACCTTTTTTTTTTCTTTATTTCTTGCTACATTTCTACACTATAAATCGAAATATAGTCCAAAAATCTGTTTTTTTTTTTGTTTTTTAGAGAAAAAAAAGCATTTGGCCGTGGGTATTTTCTCCATTGTCTCTTGGTGTTTCTTGTCGGATTTTGACCGGAGTTTTGTCATTGTAAGGGGATTTTGAGCTTCAAAACAGGTATAGATCACTAAAATATGGTTTTGATTATAATTTTTTATTTTTCTATGTTTTTTTTATTTTTTTTATTCCGAATTTTATAATTAATATTTAGTTAACTTTTATAATTATTTGTTTATTTTGTTAGGTTAAATAATGTGATAAAAATTAGGTTTATTATTATAAATATATATGTATATTAGTGAATTTTAGAAATTGTGACAATAGATAAATTTTTTTTTTAAATATTTGAAAAAAAATAAATAGCTTGAAGATGATCAAAGTGTTGTTCATTAGTTTCATTAACTAGTTTGGTTTTTTTTTTTTTTTTTGTTTGATAATTAATTATGTAGTTTACTAATTATGTAATGTTTTAGTAAGGTCGTTGATTGAGTGGTGAACTTTGTTGTTCATTTCAGGTGCATTGAAGAGTAATATTGAAGGTTAGTTATTTTTTTTATTTATATTACTACAAGATTTATGTATAAAGATAAGACTAATGTAATCATGCATATTAGATTTAGTGAAAGTTATGTTTGAAAATTAGTGAAGTAGGCTCTGGGAAATTTGCGTGCTGTGGTGATATAAGGATGGATTGATTTATGCTTGATTATTGTGTTTGTTTGTGTTGTTGTTATAGGAAATTTTGAAATTGTGGTATGCTATAGAAACAGAGGATACTCTGTCGAATTTTTTAAAAATTTTATAAGACTAGAACCTAATAATGATGGATTCATCTATGCTTGTGTGTTTGTTTTAATTGGTTTTATAGGTAATTATGAAATTGCGGTATGCTATAGAAACAGAGGATACTCTGCCAAAGTTTTAAAAATAATTATAAGACTAGAACCTAATAATGATGGATTCATCTATGCTTGATTATTGTGTTTGTTTGTATTGATTTTATAGGTAATTATGAAATTACGGTATGCTATAGAAACAGAGGATACTCTGTCGAATTTTTAAAAAAATTTATAAGACTAAAACCTAATATAAGTTTTTTTCTAACTTATTAGGAATTTAATATTGTTATTAGTATGGATAAATCATGAATGCTTGAGAGGAGAGAAACATCACAATTTCAAGATGGATTCAACAAATTTTTAGAGTTTTGCCTAAAGAATTGTAGTGATCCACAAAAAATTCGTTGTCCTTGTATCGATTGTGGTAATGGAGTAAAGGGGAATATTACCATGATAAAAAATCATGTATTTTGTCGGGGATTTGATATGATTTATAGAAAATGGTATTGGCATGGAGAATTATTAAATGATGACCCATATCTATTAGGTAGGCGAGGTGTAGATGATTTTGAGAGTAATGATTTTGATGATCATCCTATAGAATTGCTTGATGAAGCACAAGAAGAGTTTTTTCATAATCCAGAAAAATTTGATAGTATGGTTAGAGATGCAGACAGACAATTGTTCAGTGGTTGCAATAAACTAAGATTGCCCACAATGGTTAAATTGTATAACATAAAAGCAGAAAATGGAGTTAGTGATAAGTGTTTCAGTCAATTTTTAGCTGCTTTCAAGGAGATTTTGCCGCTAGAAAATTGTTTTCCGGAGTCTACATATGAAGTAAAGAAAACATTATGTTTGATAAGGTTGAAGTATGAGAAGATTCATGCATGTCCAAATGATTGTATTTTATATCGTAAGGAGTATGTAGACATGGACGCTTGCCCATAATGTGGTTTATCACGGTACAAACCTAACAAAAGTAAGGAGATTAGGAAACTTGTTCCTCAGAAAGTGCTATGGTACTTACCTTTGATTTCGCGGCTGAAGCGATTATATCGAAGTGCAGAACACTCTAAGAACTTAATATGGCACGAGACTGGATGAGTGAAAGATGGTAAACTCTAGCATCCTGCAGATTCACAGGCCTGGAAGAAGGTAGATTATATCAATCCAGAATTCAAAAATGAACCAAGACATCTTCGTCTCGGTTTAGATGCTGATGGAGTAAACCCGCATAGATCTCTTAGTAGTCGGCATAGTTCATGGCCTGTCTTCCTGGTTATGTACAATCTTCCTCCTTGGTTGGTGATGAAAAGGAAGTTCATGATGCTTTCATTAATGATTTCAGGCTCAAAACAACCAAGACATGATATCGATGTTTATTTGGCACCATTAATTGATGATTTGAAAGAGTTGTATGAAAATGGTGTTGAGGCATATGATGCTTTTAAAAAATAAGTTCTTAATTTGAAAGCGTTGTTGTTATGGACTGTTAATGATTTTCCAGCATATGGTAACCTATCAAGTTTAAGCACAAAAGGTTACCAAGCTTGTCTAATTTGTTGCACCAACACAAGGGCCCGTCACTTGTCAAATGGACGCAAAATGTGTGTAATGACCCAAAATTACTAATAAGACTTAAGGGCCTTGGTTCGTGTGCCAGGAGGGCATAATTGGAGATTAAGAGAATTAATGGTAAGAAAGCATGAATATGGGTATTGGATAAGTAATGCGGGCCCTGTTTAGATGGTAAGGGTGTTATTGTAATTTTGGCCCGTTATGGCATAAATGTGAATTTGTGTGATAAATCGTTGGGACCATATTATTATGTGGATAGATAGATAAATGTTTATGTGTGTATAGGTGTGTGCATTTGTAACTATCGGCACGAGGCGATCCTAGGGAGCAGATAGCGGGAAAAGTCACAACGGGGCTTAATAGTTGGCTTTGGGGAATTTTACTATTTTGGCCTCGGGGACGGTTCCGGCACCCCGAGCCTTGGGAATTAACTTAGCAGATAAGATAAACTTAAGGAAACCCCTAGCGGAAAATAAACCGGCTCTTTTTCAGCTCTATACTCTACTCTCTCTTAAGGAAAAACAAGGCAAAAGGAACACTGAAATCTAAAGGGAAACAAGCTGGGAATTTTTGGAAATTGAGGCTGGATCTTTGGGGCTTAGTTCAAGAACCATGCAAGGAATAGAATCAACACTAAGGTAAGCATTGAATCTTCTTTTCCATGATTATAAATTCTGGGTTTTGGTTTGGTTTTGAGGTAAACACGATTTTGATGTTTAAAGACAGAATTAAGGAGGAAAGCTTGGGAATTAGCTTGGTTTTGGCTTGGTGAAGTGGTTCAGCAGAAGAGGTAAGCTTTAATTCATGGTTTAGTGGTTTTAATCTGAGTTTGAATGGTTAGTTTGAGTGTTTGAGGTTCTTCAGTTTCAGAAGTTGGAGATGGGGTTTTAGTAGGTTGTTGGGCTATAATTATGTTGAATTGTGTTGTTTAAATTATGCTAAGAGTGTTGGGAATGATTGATAATGAAATAGAGAGCTTTGGGATGGTTTTGGGTAAGGTTTAGAGGTTGGAAATGGTGGAAATTCTGGGCTCGAAGGGAAGAGCCACGGCTCTGTTCTAGAGCGCTGCGACCCTAGGTTGAAGATAAGCTAGGAGGGCTCGGCCAAGGGGGAGCGCCGCGGCGCCCAAGGCAAGGGCCGCGGCGCCCAAGGCAAGGGCCGCGGCGCGTGTCTTCCTTCAGGGAGGGCCTTGGTTCTGTTTAAGGGCAGGGCCGCGGCTAAGCTTTAGGGGCCGCATCCCTTAGACGCATACTTGAACGTTCAAGGTTTTAAAGTACGGGGATCGAGCCTAGGGTGCTCGGGATCAATCTCACCACCGTGCTTGGTGGGATTCGACTTCCCGGAAGCTAGTTTTGTACATGAAAACCTATATGTGAATATTAATGGAATGCATTATCTTGGTTGTGACTAGGTGATAAGCTAGGGCTCGGGAATGGATCGTGCTCGGGGGTCGTCCTCTCTAATTAAAGCACTTGGAATCAAGGTAAGAAAACTGCACCTGTGTATGTGGATAGGATGGGACTAAGTGTTCCCTATAATTGAATGTATTATTATGTGATCATAATGAACCATGTGAATATGTTGGGACTAAGAGTTCCCTATAATCGTATGAATGTCATAAGGTGGTATTATGCCACGGGGACATGTGGTAACGGCCTAAAGGTGCTGAAATTCACACTTGCGCATATGGCGCGGCTCGGACACTGGTATCCGAGGATAGCTTATTATTCACTGAGCTCGGTTAAGCTGGCCGGAGTCAGTGGGCATGTCACTGGAGTTGGCCTAAGCGAGCCAAAGGCAGTGAGTTAAACAGAGGGTGTGGCCTGCGTGCATTAACCCTAGTTATTGCTTGATATGTGTTATTGTGGATTATTTTCTGTGACTTAATGAGTATCTGGAGCTGGATTAATGGTTATTGATCAGTGTGTTGCTTTGAATGAATTTTATGGCTTGATGGGATGGAACCGAATAGTATTTTGTGGTTATTGGACTATGCTCTGTGAACTGTTAGCTGTTAATACAGTTATGTTACGATATTATGTTTTCTTGCTGGGCTTCGGCTCACGGGTGCTACATGGTGCAGGTAAGACAAGTTGACCATGGGTTGGAGAGCTCTGGGGGCGAGGTGTACATTGTCAGCTGCTCGGCCACCACGGTCGAGGATTTGTACAGGAACGGGAACCTAAAATGTATATTTTTCCATTAGAGTGGCTCGATTATTTACTTGTAATTAAGAATTTTGTATTTACGTTATTTAAACCCTGCATTGGGATCCCATGTATTAAACATCTGTTTTTAATAAAGTTTAATCGTTTATAACCAAAATTCTTTAAACCTAATCTACTTGTGTCATTAGGAACACATTTTGAATTAAATGACTTGATTAGCAAGTCTTGCACTATTTTAAACACACGGTGTAACGGTCTTTGTTATCCAGGGCGTTACAATGTGTTATATGGGTCATAGACGATATTTGCATTTAAGTCATCCTGACAGAAATAAAGAAAAAGCATTTGACGATACTGTGGAACGAGACCTTTCTCCTTTGCCATTGTCAGGTGAGCAAATTCTTAAGGAAGTATAAAAAGTTGACTTTAGGTATGGGAAGAAGAATAAAAACAAAAAAGTCAATGGATGTTTTCAAAGAAAATCAATTTTCTTTCAACTTCCTTACTGGAAAGATTTACTCGTTAGACATTTCTTGGATGTCATGCACATAGAAAAAAATGTATGTGAAAGTATAATTGGTACATTACTTGATATCCCAGGTAAAACCAAAGATGGTTTATCTAGTCATTTAGATCTTGTTGAGATGGGTATAAGACACTGCTTGGCACTTGAAGAAAAAAGGTCTCGCACATATTTGCCTCCTGCTTGTTTTACATTGTCTAAAGAAGAGAAGCAAGTCGTATGTCAATCATTGGCATGGATGAAAGTGCCTGATGGTTACTCATCGAATGTTCGAAACTTGGTGTCTATGGAAGATTTGAAGTTAATTGGAATGAAATCACATGATTGTCATATATTAATGCAACAATTACTTCCAATTGTCATTCGGTCAGTTTTACCAAAAAGAGTTCGAGATAGTGTGAAAAGTGTGTGCATCTTCTTTAATCAACTATGCGGAAAAGAATTGGAAATGAAGAAGTTGAATGCATTGCATGATGAAATAGTTGAAACTTTATGCAAGCTTGAAAAATATTTTCCACCATCTTTTTTTGACATCATGATACATTTGATGGTCCATTTAGTAAGAGAAGCGAAGTTGTGTGAGCCAGTTTGGGCGAGATGGATGTATCCATTTGAAAGGAATATGAAGGTGTTGAAAGGATATGTACGTAATCACCATCGCCCTGAAGCTTGTATGGTTGAGTATTATTTAGCAGAAGAAGCTGTGGACTTTTGTTCAGAGTACATGGTTGGAATCGATACAATCGGAATTAGCAAACTACGGAATAACTCGGATGGAGTTGATAGAGGATTACGAGGGAAAGGAACAGTTGTGACCATATCTTGTGCAGAATTAGATCAAGCTAATTTAGTTGTGTTGGAAAACAATCACGAGGTTCAACCATATATAACGTAAGTTATAAATTTAATAAACATTATGCTCATTTTTATGTATAATTGAAATTTTAATATGATGTACTTTGTATTTGCAGTGAGCACATGGAGTTATTACAATCAATGATTCCCAACAAGGTTAAAAATAAACAGAAATGGATTATAGATGAGCATAATAAAACATTTAGTCGATGGTTGAAAAATACTATTCTAGCAAGGTTGGGAGAAGAAAACCATGGAGTGTCGACAGAGTTAAAACGCATATCATTTGGACCAAGTGTTCATGTAATAAAGCACCATGCTTACATTGTTGGAGGAAAAATATTTCACACAAAAAAGTCAAGAGATGATGCTCGAATGGTTCAAAATAGTGGAGTAAGTATTGTGGCAGAAGCAATGCATTTCGCTAGTGCAAAAGACAATAATCCAGTTGCTGGTACTATGACATATTATGGGGTTGTTGAAGAAATATGGGAGCTTGATTATTCCTTATTTCAAATTCCTCTACTCAAGTGTTCTTGGGTGGACAACAATGTTGGGGTTAGAATTGATGAACTTGGATTCACTTTGGTTGATTTAAGTAAGAAAGGTCACAAGAACGATCCTTTCATCATGGCTACCCAAGCAAAACAAGTGTTTTACATAACTGATCCTGTTGATGATAAATGGTCAGTTGTTTTACGAACCCCGGAAAGGCAGTTTATAGAAGATGAAAATGACGAAGAAAATGATGATTTGTTTCATGACAATTTTATTGTTGGACAACCAATACATGAGAAAGTTAAGCAAATACATGATTTCAATGAAGATGATGATGATGGGGAATACATTAGAAATGATATTAGAGACGAAATGTGGATCAACTAAGAAAAGAAAAAGGAAAAGAAAATGTGTCCAGTGAGTAATGTATTCATTTTTATGTTAAATATGTATTTATTTATGTCATAATTGTAACGTTAATTCTTGTTTATGTGCAGATGACAATTTCTGAAGGGGAGAACACACCAAATAGGCAAGGCCCAACAAAGAAGAACCATATCAATAATCAAAAAGCTAAGGGAATAAAGAGAAATATTCAGTTTAATGATAAAGGTCAACCTATAGGGAAAGCATATAGTGAGATGCAATCGTACCTTGGAGTTAAAACTAGGAGAACGGTCTCTCTCAATTATAAGGATTGGAGACAAGTCCCACAAGAATTGAAGAATAGAATATGGGAGGATGTATATGTAAGAAAATATTTTAATTACTTTAATATATTGATCATTTTCATGAATTACTTTGCATTTCATTAATCATTTTCTTTCTATTTCAGGGTGCCTTTAACATTCCAGAAAATTGGAAACCAGAATTAATTAAATGTGCGGGAAGAATGATGAGAGATTTTAAGACCAACATCACTAGTGACTACATCTACCCTTTCGATAGATGAACTCCAAATCCTTCCTAAGAAATATCCAGAACTTGACCTAGAAGATTGGAGAACATTTGTTAGCCACCGTTTATCTCCTGAGTTTATGGTACTATTATGTATATCTACTATGTATATGATTTATTAGTTTTGAAATACTAATAATTGCTTAAAAGCTTATTGTTACTTATTTTATGTAGGCTTTGCGGGAAGCACAACGTGAAAGATCTCTCAAATATACTTCGAGGTATCGTACATCTCGTAGAGGGCTTGCCAATGTTAGAGAGGATTTGGTAAGTAATTCACATCACTATTTTACAACTGTCAACCTGTTATGAAGAATATTGCACTCACCAACTTTAATTAATTGTTGTATGTTGTAGAAAACTGAACTAGGTGTGGCAGATGTAGAACGGTACCAAGTTTGGATAAGAGCACGAGAAAAGAAGAAGGTTCTTGTCACAGATTTGGACAAACAAATTGAAGCAAGAATTGTAAGTGGTTTCAAGCAAGTATTTTAAAGTAATGTAAGAATGATAAAGTTCTTATAAGTCACTAATATAAGTGACCACTGGTTTGTTCCACAGAATGAGCTGAAAGAAAAAGTTAGTAGTGGAGAAATCATTGCAAAGGGTCGGAATGACATATTAACGCAAGCTTTAGGGACACCTGAGCACCCAGGGCGTGTTAGAGCACTTGGGTATGATATTATTTTTTATTTGTTTCATTTAACTTAATTCTATAATATTTTAGCTTTAAAATAAATTTGGTTGATTATTATAGGTCGTTTGCGAAGATTTCGTCCGTCTTTGGAAGAAAACCAAAAATAGCAACAGAAATGGCTAATGTTGTTAGTAAGAAAGATGCAGAAATTGCGAGGCTCAGAGCAGAACTTAAAGCTTTAGAGGAGGAAAAATCTAAACAAGCAGGTGGGATAGATGATATGGATGAACACGACAACGATGACGAGCAGAACGACGAAGAATATCACACACCGTACATGCAGGATGACACACCGTACATGCAGGATGTGTTACTTTGTTAGGATAATATTCATAATGTGGTGGCAGAGGGTGTTATCATTGATGGGGTGGGTCCACTGACCATTCATGGTGTTCAACTGACAGACGAATACGCGAGGGTGCGAGTCAGCAAAATGTTACAAGAGGATGCTGAAATCCCATGTTCTGTTGGGGAGATACGCTATGTTCGAGATACTTATGACGTATTCATTCCTTGGCCAAAAGAATTAATTATGACTGACTAGGTATAAACGAATTCTTTAATTTGTTACCTATTAAAATATTTGTTGGTCCATTATTTTAATATTATTTTTACTTGATGTTGCGTAGGGTCCTCTAAAAAAGAAACCTCCTATGTCAAAAAGTCCATCCAAGGATAAGATGAACCGTAATTCTTTGACTAGCCCACATCTGTCATCAGCTGGGTCTCACGTCAATCCAGAAAACACTGTGACCGAAGGCCAACCATTTGCCGATCACATCATGAATCACATCCATGTTAGCCTTCAGTTTATGGTGAGAGAATTTTGCAGAGTTAAGGGAATGAACACAGTTGTCTCAATTCCAGTGGACCCATCATTCATGAATCGCGAGTCAATCTTTATAACTTCAGAGGATGAGGAACAAGTTGATACTTTGCATATGATTGGAGGCTCAGCAATGATATTCGAATTAAGGTATCCCTTCAACTAATTCTTTGGAATGATATGAATTTAGAATCAGTTATGAGTAGTGCTCTGTGATCTGTTGCAAATTTTCATAGTAAATTGAATGTTTACAGGTTTGGGTAATCCTATTTATAGGGGAAACTCTGCCGAAATTTTTCAAAAATATTTAACACTAAAGAAAATTTTGCAGATGCATTGGGGAGTCCCTATTTCCAAATCAGCGTGTCTTTTACAAGTTTTTTTGACATTGAACGTCTTAGCATTAATAATGTTAACGATGTAGAACGATCAACCATTGACTTGGCAAATTGGTTGATGACCATGGATAGAGTTGGTCAACTATATTTTATACCTTGGAACATACGGTAAGAAATAGTGTAAACTTTTCTTATTTGATTATTCATATATTAAAAATTTAATTATTTTACTTAACACATTTCTTATTTTAGGGAACATTGGATGTTGGTGATTGCTATGCTAAAAGAAAAAATCGTGTTCTTGGATCCACTGAAATCGCACAAACGTCCTGAAGAAATTGATTCAATGATAACGAGGTAAGTTTTAAATTTTTTAAAATATTCTTAATATGCAACAACTATTACATGTTACTACATTTTAATAACTTTTGTTAATTTTCTTTTTTAAATAGTGCATATTATAAGGCTTCTTCCAATGAATTACTCGGCAATCCTACAAAGATATTCAATGTTTCTTGTCCAAGACAACCACAAAGTCATGAATGTGGTTTTTATGTGTTGAAGTACATTAGAGATCTTGTACGGGCATCAAATGCAATAGAAACCCTAAAAGAAAAAGTAAGTTCATTTTTTATAACTTATTTTGGTATCGATAATCTATAAAATTAATTTATATTTATTAATTTTACAGTTTGGTGGAAAGACGCAATATTGTGAGATTGCAGACCTCTTGCCAATCCAACACGAATGGTTAGGTCAATTGATGACATACATTTATCAGTAAGCCTATTTTGTTTATAAGTTCGTTTATTTGTAAGTTTAGTTTTTTGTAAATGTATTAATGTTAATGCTAGTTATCTTACTTAAGTACTTGTGTTTTATATGTTTATGTATAACATTTTTAATTAATAAAAGTTATCATATTTTCATTCAAAAAAAATTCTTAACCAATTTCAATTGTAAAAATATATATATAATTGTAAATTCATATAATTAAATCGTTGAAAAAGAATTAGGCCAAAAAATATATATATTAATTAGATCATTTCAATAAAATTAGGCCAAAAAAAAATATATATATAAATAGAAATCTTCAATTTAAAAATAATCAGAAATATATATTAAATAAAAAGGCGGACATTTTCTACTTCGGTTTTTAGGTAAAACCGAAGTAAAATGGCTACTTTCAACTTCAGTTTTACCTAAGAACCGAAGTAGAATGTCCCCTTTCTACTTCGGTTCTTAGTAAAAACCGAAGTGGAAAGTGGCCATTTTACTTCGGTTTTTACCTAAAAACCGAAGTAGAAAGTGCCCAGGATGGATGCGTATATTCACTTTCTACTTCGGTTATTATGTAAAAACCGAAGTAGAAAGTGGGGATTTTACTGCAATTTTTAACTAGTTTTACTTCATTCCGAACTACTGCGGTTGCGAATTTTAGCGAAAACCGAAGTAAATCAAGCTTAAAAACCGAAGTAAAAGCCCATTTTCCTTGTTGTGTCTCGAAATTTAGGTGTAACAAGCTTCACTGTATGTTAAGAAAGATTGTATAGTTTGCAGGTTTAATCTTGAACTGGTTATTGTAAAGTTACATCTTTGATATAGTAAGAGTTATTACCATGGTTCAGGAAACCCAAGCACTAGTCAACTGGAATATGTTTCCAATGCAGACGAAGCTTGTAATTTCGTGTGTTGATTCTTATGATTTAGTTTTTAATGTTCAAGCATAAATCAAGATAAAATCAATATGAATATTGAAAAATTAGAAAGATAGGTAAAAACATAGGATTTTCACATAGTTTTATATAAAAATATATGTTATACAATACAACCTAATATAATATTATACAATAGGGTATAATATGATGCATCAAACATACCATTTATGATTTAAATTAGTATATTATATTAATATGTATTGTATATCAAATTTTTATTATTAAAATATTATATATTTATATGTAAATACAATTAATACCCAACATAATATTATATGAAAATATGTTAAGTAACACAAAGTGATGGGGTAATCTCAAGCCTATCTAGAATTTAATAAATATATTTTTTTAGTCCATTCAAGCATAAATCACACTTGGTGCAATGGTAATTCTCACTCCCATTTTTCCATAGCTCCTGAGTTCGATCTCCCTGAACAAAATTTCTGGTTCCGTCACACAATATAACACTATACAATATTATAATTCTATATAATATGGGATATCAAATAAATATAATAAATATTTAAAATATTTTATACGTAATATTATATTCAAAGTAAAAAAAATTTAAAAAGAAAAGGTGATTTGCTGTTGTCTAGAGCCCCCACTAATGGGGGCACTGTAGACAATAATAAATTTGGTGTTGTATATTTGGGTTGGAGTTAATTTAGGAGAATTTTAACACAAAAACTGTGTTATATAGTTTGGTGGAGATAGTTATTGTGGTTGAATTTAAAATTGGATGTTATTCAATATAAATTGATAACTGATAATTAAATTTGAGGGAATTTTTGTTTTGTTTTATAATACCGAAAAAAAATTATATAGAGCTTATTGATTATATAATGAGTTGAGATTATTTTAAAATTTTGATGAGTTTTTTGGCAAGTAAAATGAGGATTATCATAGACCTAAAAAAATTGATGATTATCATAGACCTAAAAAAAAATGAGGATTATCATGGTTTTTCAGAAAATATTCAATGGAAGCTTAAGCTCTTGGGGTTTTTCTCTCGGGCATTTTTTTTTGGGGGTTCAAAATTTTGACTTATATTTTGAAAAAATTGATAATAATTTTATTAAGCGTAAGTTTTTTAAATTTTGTTACAAAAATATCTACTATCAAACAAGACCATAATAAATCGCTACCCCAAAAGACATATATTCCCCATTTAATAGCAAATAGATTTAAATAACACAACATTCAGCTATTGAGAATAACATCATGCAAAGTTTAAGTAAATGAGTTGCTATAAAATTGGTGACATGTGCTTATCTGCTACCACTGCGCATGGGCCTATATCTAACTACGGCAACGCATGGGCGGACTTGTTGTTATAGTTAGGCTTTCTTTGAATACTGTGTTCGAACTTTCAAGTAAATACAGTTCCTATTAGAAAGTAACTCTACGTATCTACCTTTTGGTCATAACAATGTAAACAAAGCTTTTTAACCAAAAAAATCTGGTAAATTATTGTCGAAGGAATGGAGAGGAGAGACAACCTTATATATGAGCTGAGTGGTAGATAGGCACATGAGTAGAATTCATCAATAAGAGAGTTGAGAATAGTAGTTGATAGACACAGCACAGCACATGCCACAATTATTGACCAGTGAATGAGTTCCTGGACTCAATAGGGAGAGACAGTCTGGCACCCCTGGCTTTTGAAAGATGTATGGTATTCGGGAAAGAAAAAAAAGGTGCAATGGCTATATTATTTGATCATTTGTTTAACTACGGGAGCAGACAAGTTTTTTTTACTACTGGGCACTGAATTTTTTTTTTTTTCAGTGTAGCACTTTTGCTTACAACTTTTAAAAAATTATGAATAATATGTATTCCATAGCTTTTTGAGAAATTCATTCTTATAATTACGTCAAGTGTACGAAAATATCTATTGTTTGTCATCTTTAATCTTTAATTTTTTTTATGGAAAAATTATATGTTACACGGTGATTTGAAAAAAAATTTGTTTTATACGGCAAATTAAAAAAATTATAAATTTATTGTGCTCCAAACAACTAGTGTGTACACATGTTTTTTTCACCATACCCGTATCTTATTAATATATAATTTTGAACTAAAATATTTTTTTTTGTCATATCAACTTTTTTTTTAAATATTATATGTCAAATCACTTTAATATTTTTTATCAAATCAATAAAATTTTGATCTTATATTTTAAACTATTTTAATTATATTAATTCCTATAATACAAATATTACAATTTTCATATTATATATTTTAAAAAAAGTCTCAATACTTTAATTTTTTTTTTACTTTTTCTCTTCAGTCATTAGTTCATAGATACTTTTGGTATAATAATAATAATTACAAATAAATTTATTTTACTTATAAATATTTAAAATATAATTATTAATATTAAATAAATATTTGTGCTTACATTAAATATTATATATTTAATCAATATAATCTATTTCTTTGTTAGTTGTTACAATTTAAAAATATATATATGTTACTTGGTTAATGCAATTTAACACTTTTGTATATACTAATTATAAAATTCTTTTAGTTACAAACTTAGTTTTATATATTTTTGTTACAAATATGTTAACTAAATTTACAACTTACTTTTTGAAAATATTAGTTACAAATATAATTTTTTTAGTTATAAAATTAGTTATGTAAACCATTGTTACAAAAATAAAAAAAATTAGCAAGGAATTATTCTATAAATGTTGTCTACAAAAATGTAAAACTTGTTTACAAATCTGTAAAACTTGGTTATATATTTGTAAATATTGTTTACAAAAATATTTTTATGTAACTGTTTTATGCATCTGTAAAAGCATGTTACAGGTTTGTAACATATAAATTCATAGTTGTCGTTGTTTGTAAAAGCTTGTTACATATAAGTTCTTATTTAGCATTTATCTATCATGTTGTTTAGGGTTGCTCAAGATCCAAACCTTCCAATTACCTTGAACCAATCCAATAATAAAAAATTGGATATTCAATTACAATTGGATTTGTAAACTTAGTCTTTCTCTATCATGATGTTTAATGGACTTAATGTTGTAAACTTAATATTTAAATGACTATAATGTAACAATTGTAAAGACTTAAATTGGTATTATTACTCCATAGTGTCTAGTTTTTTTGTTTTGCTTGTTAATTTGTTTAATATCAAAATTTAGGTTCAAAAATAAAAAAATAAAAATAAAAATAAATCAACCTAATCCAATTACAAATCCAATTACACTTGAATTTGATTGGATTTGTAGGCCAAAACAGATTGGATTGGATTGGATGATAATTTCTAACATCCAACATTTAATTTGATTGGATTGGTTAGTGGTAAAAATGTTGGATCGAATCGGATGAGCATCCTAATGTTGTTTGTAAAAATTTGTTACAAGTTTATTGCTATATTTTTAAATAATTTTATGATTATGACCTTTCAATAATATGATTTTCTCAAGTGTAAACTTTGATTAAAACTTTGCAAGTTTACAAATAAGTAATTCAACACTGATTTGAAGATGTTAATATATATATATATATATATATATGTTGTCCATGATAATATTTGTAATGGTTTTATATAAATTTGGAGTGTGATATTCAACATGTAATGAGATCGGTAATATGGATAACTGGGTAAATGTTGGTAACAGTGGGTTGTGGGCTATATAATAGGCATAGGTTACTATAATATTGTAATTAGTTTAAAATATCATATTTTTAGACTTTTTTTTCCAAATTTGCTCTATGTGTTAATTGCTCTTTTTTTATTTACATATTTAATGCGTGTTCTGCTTTATTTATTAAAATACTTTATTAAAATTTGACTTTTCTATTTTATTTTATCTTACACTTTTACGTTGTACCATACGTTAATTTTTTCTCTGTATTATTTTCTTTTGCATCATTTAAAAATATTATTTAATAGTTAAAGTCAATGAAAAAGATTAACTAATGGAGGAGAGATCAAAATAATTTTTTTTTTTGCTCATTTTCACTTTTTTTTTTTAATTTATAGTTAATTTCATTCCGGCTTTTCCAGTCCACTCTAATCTCTAATTCTATCTTCTAAAAATAATGTGTATAAATATACGTACAATGTGTATATATTCTTTTAAATAATAGATAGAGTGCTTTTATATATTTTCGGGGTGTTAAAAAATTATATTCTAGTGGCAAAAAATTATTAGTGGTGGTGATTGGAAAAAAAATTAATGCTAACTGTGACAATTAATTTTTATTAATTCTTGTAAACAGACATATGAGTAAAAACAAAATTCATAAATTTAAATAATGATATTCTCTCACCTCAAAAAAGAGGGTGGACCTAGGATCAAATTTAAAAAAACATATGTAAATTTTCTAAAAAGTTGGTATTTTAGCTGAGACATTAGATAAATTTTGAAATTTTAGGAAACTTAAAAAAATAGTATACAAACTAAACTAAAATAAAAATTAAATTCTAATTGAGGGGATTATCAAGGACGTGCAAATTTAAATGAATATTAAAAGCAAAACTCACCTTAAATAAACATATTCTTTAAGATATATATATATATATATATTAGTTTAAGAATTATTTTACTTAAGAGAATATGAATTCATTATAGTTACTAAATTCAAACAACACGCAATGTACGTTTGCTTAGTTTTATTTAAAAAAATTATTAATTATTTTTATTAAGCTTTTATGATTGTCATATTAAATTTTAAATAAATAAATAATATTATGTATAAAAGAATGACATAAAAATATTTTAAAAAAAATTAAATCAAAACATTGTTTATATATTTTTTTAAATAATACGATAACATTTTAAATTACAAACTACCTTATATGGTACAAAACAGTCATAATATTATTCAAATCACACCTTAATGATTAGAGAAAATTTTTCTTTATTCTTGATAGAAGATAATGTTATTCTAATTTCTTATTTAATTACACATACATATTATTTGTATATAAACGACACTTAAATATAATGTGTTTATTATGTATTATATATTATTGTAATAATAATATTTTATACCATGTGGATTTATATTAATATAATTATTAAATATTTAATTTTCTATTAAATATTATTATAATATTTGAATTTATATTAATATAATTACTAATATTTATTCTAGAAAAATTTTATAAAAATTAGGATTAAATATTATATGTTATATATTAATACAATAATAATATTTTATAATATTTGAATTTATATAGATATTATTAATATATATCTAGTCTAGTATTAAATATTATTATAATATTGATATTTTATAACATTTAAATTTGTTGACGCCGTTTTTCGTCAACAGTGAAAGAAGAGCACGTAAACGATAACTGAAAATGGCAAATTCAAATAAAACAATATAAACACACGATTTTTACGTGGTTCAGCAGTTAAATCTGCCTAGTCCACGAGTCTTTGTTATTAAACTCAAGATTATCTCTAGGAATTCTTCAAGAATGAATTCTCCAGAGTTTTCTCTCAAGGATCAGAATTTCGGTCATTTACAATGGTGCATGGCTTCTCTATTTATAGAGAATTCTCTATTTATAGAGAAGGCTGTAGAATACTATCCCACATATTTTGGGTAGTTACTCTTTTTGTATAAATAAAATTAATGGATTTAAATGCCTATAATTAGATATACAAGGAAACGTCCCCTGAAGACCAGGAGACGTATGATCCCAAATAATATCCCACGATTCTAGGGGATTTACAATAATAAATGAGGATTACATCTCATATTTATAACACTTGCAGATATTCAAGGTGGTTATCGCGTATCTCCAAGGCTTTAGCCTCCCAGGTTTCCCGTTGTCTATCGAGCTAGAAACATCTCTCGAGGCCACATGGTTTACGAGATCGTACGTGCGTCGAGCTCGGGACCCCGGATCCGAAGTCGTCCCTGAAGATGAGTGTGTTCCCGGAGCTATCTTCCGAGATCATGAATACTTCGAGGTCACCATACTCGAGATCGTCTATATCCTGCAAGCTCGACATACAATCCTGGAGCATGTTTCCAACCTTATGAGTCCACTGATTTGCGAATCCAACTTTCGAGATCATAATTAACATAGCTCGAAATCTGGGTATAACAAAATTTATAATATCTAATGATATTTTATAATATTTGAATTTAATGATATTTATAACATTTGAATTTATATTAATATAATTAATAAATATCTAATAATATTTTATAATATTTAAATGTATATTAATATAATTAATAAATATTTATTTTTAATTAGTTTTAAAAGTTACATAGACATACTATTTGTACACAAATGACACTTATTTACAATTTATTTATTATATATTATATATTATTGTAATAATAATATTTTATAACATGTGAATTTATATTAATATAATTATTAAATATCTAGTTTTGTATTAAATATTATTATAATAATATTTTATAATATTTAAATTTATATTAATATAATTAATAAATATTTATTATGGTAAAATTTTATAAATATTAGGATTAAATATATATGTTATATATTATTATAATAATAATATTTGAATTTATATGGATATAATTAATATATTAAATATTATTATAATAATGATATTTTATAGCATTTGAATTTATATTAATATAATTAATAAATATCTAATGATATTTTATAAGATTTAAATTTATTTGTGTTACACCCCGATTTCGAGAATGGGAACTTTGATCTCGAAATCTAGGCTCGTAAGGTGTAAGCTTGAGACTAGCACAATCGTCATGTGACAACGTCGGGATTGGTTAGCTTGGGAACTATGTAGTCTCATAGGTGTTCCAAGGTTATAAGTTAGGCTTGCAACTCGCAGTGGCAATGGTTCAACACTTGTATACATTTCTTGATTTATTTCGTGCCCTCAAGCAAGACGATTTGAGCTCAAGAATTGTAAGCTCGAAGAGGATGGTCTCGTCAACATCACATGTTGAGAACATAGGTGAACCAAGGTGACGAGCTCGCAATAGGTGAACGGTCTTGAAGGTGTGTGAATCTAGCGTCCAAGCTCACAAGCTCTGTGTGAACATGTTTATTGTTGTAAAATCCCTATGTTTAAAGGATCTGATGTAATTTGTTATTAAATCCCAAATATCATGGGATATTACCGCATACGTGGTAACTAATGCATTTAATGGCATTATTTTAATTGATTTGTAGAATAACTCTTAGAAATCCGTGGGAAGAGATTCAGTAAACCCCTCTACAAATAGAGCGGAACAGTTCATTTGTGGGGGACTGAGAAATTGATATTGGAAAAACTCTGTACAATTGCTTCTAGAATGCTATCAGAGAATTCCAAGAAAATAATAACACAGACTCGTGGACTAGGCAGATTTTAACTGCTGAACCACGTAAAAAATCGTGTCTATATTATTTGTTTTCTCTGGTATATTTCGTTTAATTGTCCTTCTTCTCTAAGTTGACGAAAAACGATGTCAACAATATGAATATAATTTTAAATATTTATTTTTAATTAGTGTTAAATGTATATTCCGCTAAAAATTTGGAATATTCTGTTAAAGTTAACAAAAAAAATTGTTAAAATTAAGAATTTTCGTTATCTACACACTTCTTATATTAAAGAGATTAGGAATGAACAGAACATCATCAATCACGAAAATTGCATAGCTCACAATGTGCTGAGTTAAATTGGGTCTTAGTCAAATTTTAATGTGAGGTCTTTTTAATAAAATTTTTAAAATAAAATTTGTATATAATTTTTAAAAAAAAATTAAAAAATAGAGTCATTTAGCCTAAAGAGGTCCTAGGTGTGAGCCTAACTAGCCTTAGTCCAGAGTGAGCCCTATATATAAATATATATTACAAGATGTGGTATAGTTAATCTTCTTCGTGTTATAGGTTAGAACTTATTTTCACATAAATATAATACCGAGAACCAGCGTTGAAACATAAAGCACAAATGTTGCCCTTTTACTCATAAATAACATAAAGTAGAGGGACCGAGTTTTACAATAGAAAAATGTCTTTAAAACCAAAATACAACAGCATTTATTTAAAGAGATAAAAAAGGTGCTAATAAAGAAACATAAACATAAGCCTTAGATCTTCCAGCAGCTATGCGACCCTCACAAAAACACCAACAGCTATATAGTTCCAACTCGCCACCGACCATCTATCTCTTTAATTACCTTGGTCTTTACATTTCACTATAAGGAGTGAACTTCCTAGCCCAGGAAGGAAAATACATTCATAACAAGCATATACTCATTATTCATACATATCACAAATAGTTCATAATACCATAAAACTATATATTGCTATAATATCACTATTTTATTAAGAAATACTATCATACCAGTCTATACAAACCTAAATTCATAATCATAAACTTAATATTAGTCATAATCATAATAGCTATAATAACGAATCTATCAAGTATAGATAAAGTGCTTATAAATTTTTTGGGCATCCGAGCTCTACGGACATCACTTAGGTCCGCCATACAATTTCAGACATCACTTAGGTCCATCATAAAATCTTGGACATCAATTAGCTCCAGCCACACTTATCTTCTTGTACCTGAAACGTTAGGGTTATAACATTTACTTAAGATCATAAACTAGTTCTATCTAATTTTCCTTACCTTAAGTGTGGAGAAAGAGAGTAGAAAGATTGCTTGTAAATACTAGTGGAATGCGTCCAATGCCTTATTCATAAAAATTAAAGACTAAATTAGAATCTATAATAGTAACTAAATTTCATAATCTAAAACCTCATAGAAATCATACCTTCACCCTAGAAATGATCTTAATATCCCGAGCCTCCGTGAACAACGACCATCTTCAAAACAACTTGAGTTTGAACCTTAATATGCCTATGATTATTTGGCTATATAAATGGTTTTTTGGGCTTGATATATTTCGGTCAAGTGAGGGATTTATGATGGTGATAGTGACGAGGCTAGGTTTCAACTTAAAAGAGAAAGAAGAAGAAGAGTTTGAACACCACTAGTGTCCTTGGAGATTTCAGCTATATGGGGCTTTGTGAGCAAAATGGAAGAACTTTGAGAGAGCACAATATTGCTTAGCAAATTTTGAAAATAGGAAAGCTTGGAAGCTTTGAGTCTGTGAAAATTGAAGAGGTATAAAGCTCTATTTATAGGTTCTAGGTCTCAACTCCCTTCCTTAATCTTCTCCACTATCTTTCAACAAGTTTTTAAAATTTGAAATTCCCTCTCCTTTGGTGGTTTTGGCCCGTCCTTCCTTCTACCTATTCAAATGCTATAATATCTCCCTTGATGCCACTTACACTCTTTTGTAACAAAATATAGTCAAAGTCTCCATTGGTTCCATTCTTAATCTCCCACGCATGCACCTAAGCATTTTCAAATTCAAATTATTTCAACAAGCTTCAACTATCACCTAAATTCAATACTTCATTTTTGACTCCCATAAGCTTAGTCTTTCTAGCTCCATTTTATTACTAGCTTTCATTGACACATGGTTTACTTAATTCCACCGTGCTCCACGCCACCTATACGTTAAGTCAATTATTATTTTTAATTAATTTTAAAATTAAAAATATTTTGGACAAAGTGGAGGTTGCCACGTGTTCGACAAGGTTAATTTTAATCATTGACTTAACGACAGGGAGTTACGTGTAAAAAAATCTAATACTTGAGTAGTTTTGCAGTCAATTTTTTTACATAGGTATTTAACTGCAAGATTTGTAACTACTTGAGTAGTTTTGTCGTCATTATCCCTTATTAAAATTAAAAAGTAAAAATATGTTTGGTAATTCATGTTTTTATTTTATAATTTTTCGGTAACCATAATTTATTATTTTTAGAATAAATATGAGAAAATTATGAAGAAAAAAAAGAATCAAATTAAAAGTTTTGATTTTAAACTAGCATAAATAGCTCGCAAAACTTTCAAATCATTACTATTTAGTACATCAGAGTTTTGCACAAACAATGCAAAAAATGCATCTATGACTACTTAATGTAACTCTAGATATCTAGTTCTTTCTCTCGATTGGATTTCCATTTTGTACAACCCACTTAAGTATATGATTTAAATTTGTTCACCGATTGCCACACTGTGTTTGGTCTTGCAGAGTTCAATCCAAAAAGATAAGACCAAAAACTAAGCACACTGTTGGAATTCACTACCTCAAGATCATACACACTCAATTTGAGCACAACTTATAACAATAATAGATGACAATCAAAGCATAAATATAAACTCAATCAATGCAGTAAAGATAAATAGTTAAGAAATAGAAAAGTGACAGCAGGATTATACTGGTTTGGTTATGAGAGCCTACATCCAGATTGAGCAACTTCTTGAACACTTCCACTAATCAATCAAATAACAATACACACTCCAATACAGTACTTGAAGATCAAAACTCTCAGGATCACTTTACACATTCGATCTCTCATAGTAAAATGAACAAGAACAAGCTTCGAATGCACAAATGCACTCCCTCTTAACAAACTATTCTCAACTTCTAGTCTTCTTTCTCAAGTGAGTAGCAAAAACTCTCTCAAAAACCATGTGCCGAAATAATGATACCAGAATCCAAGAACCTAATTTGGTAATATTTAGTAGAATTACCGAAATAGTGTGTAGCCACAAAATTTTAAAGTGGCTTCAAAATCATAAATACGCATACATTACCCAAACAATTGCAAAGAAATGAAATCATAAAACCATAGCAGGGTTTAAGCTAAAACTCTAAACCTCTAAGCTCACTGATAATCAAATCACACACAAATAAAAGGGTTTACATGTCACTTTAGGATCTAACGTGTGAAGACATTAAGGCATTCTATTTGATGAACCCCATAAGACAAGCAAGAAAATTCAAGATCATACGACTGAGCAAGTCATTCAATAAAATTGATGCATCTAAGTTTACTATATTATCACTGGCCAGAAGCTATTCTTTCTTTGATACTAATGCAGTTATATATACATATGTTTGTCATTTTGTTAGAAACGTAGGCTAATAAAATTAAAATAGAAAAATTGCATGAAGTAGGATTATGTTGGAGACCTCAAAATTTTTGGCTCTTAGGGGTGCCCATGTCATCATTGCAGTAAGGAACATTGATGCTGCATATAAAACAAAACAAGTGATTGTGAATGACATAGAAAATGCTAGAGTTAAACCTCGATCTCAACTCTACCAAATCTGTTAGATCATTTGTCTTCATCTTCCCCTTAACATACTAATACTAATGTAATGTAATCTAATCATGTAATCACACTATTAAACTACATATATCCCTTTTCTCCGATAAAAAATAATGATATATATGATAAACTTATATGTTAAAAAATAATGCTGAATAATATTTTGCTCATCCCAACTTTCAGAAGATGGAATTGAGATGCAGTTTGCAACCAATCATCGTGGTATAAAATTTAGTTACTAATCATCTTTGGCTTTGGCTTTACAAGTTGATAAGACAAGCAAGAAAATTCAATTAACATACAAATCAATAAAGAAGATTCATCAATAACATAAAAAAAAATGGGGAAAGCAAAAAAGTGTTTTGGATATGAAAATCACTCTCCTTTATTACATATGTGATTTATTCTTCTAGGTATTATACATATGCTATACAATACTAACAAACACCAAAATTTAGACTTTATAACACACTCGTTTGCTAGTCTTGCAAGTAGAGTAAGTAAAATTGAACCAACCTATACCTAAGAAAAAGTCATGACTTACTTGGTTTTGGATAATGATAACACTATGTTTCATTTTTTCTGCCATTGTCTTTTAATCAACATCCGTATCTCTACTATGAAACAGTACTTAGACGACACACATGAGACCACAATTTTCGTAGAATTGTTGTCTAGGGTTAAAAATAGACATGACACGATAGTAACTCTTGAATTGTCGTGTCATATGAATTAAAACTTACATGAGATGACAGTTCGAATAAGATTGTTGTTGCATATCTTCTTTTAACAAGGGATTACATTTCTACCCAAACTGTGGTATAATGCCACATAATTTTTTTTTTAGTATTATTAATTAAATTTGTATGTTTTAATATAATTTAATAAATATGCTTAAATATCCTTGGAAAATTTATGGATAGAGATATTTAAATTAAAGAAGAGTTTAGGGTCTGATTGGTTCACGATTTGAAAATTATATTTATCAAAAGTGTGATTCTGAAATAAAAATTTGAGTTTATTGTCTGGAAACATGTTTCTGAAAATATGATTGGTTGCACTTTGTTAGCTATTTTTAGTTTTAAAAATTGAATATATGATTGGTAGATAATATAAAAACATAAAACTCAATTTACAATTTGTGGACTTAGAAAAATATTTTACTTTCTTAGTTATTTTTATTTGATAATATTTAACTTTTAGTATAGAATTGAAATGATAAATTTGTATTTATTTATTAATAGTATTTTTTTTTGTAATCTTTATTTTATAAAATATTTTATCATTAGCTGAATTTTATTTTAAAAAATATATTATAAATTAGAATCAAGTTATATCCCCTTTATAATTTTACAATGGAATATTTTAACAAATATATATCGTTATGGAGGTGGATAGTAATTTTAAATTGAAGAAAATACCATTTTTATAGAAAAAAAATAGAGAGTAAATAGTCTAACACTAGAATTGTAGAAAGAAAGAAAAAAATATAATTGTCAGTAAAGAAAAAGTATTGTACTTGTACATAGCACCTTCCAAAAAAATTAAATTAAACAATCTAATAATAAAAATCATATAAAGAGAATATAAGAAAAAAGTGGTCATAAAAAAAAGTAAGATCAAACTGAAAACATGAAATCATCGTTTTCTAAATCCCTTTGATAAATTAGAATTTGTTTTTAAAATGAGTTTTCAAAAATGATAAACCAAACAAGATTTCTTTGTAGGTCCCACAACTTTTAAATTTTAAAAACATAGAATGTGATTTGAATTCTATTTCAATCATACCCTTAAGTTTTCAAATAACAATTATTATAAGCTTTAAGAGAATTTGTAAAATTATGATATTTAAATTTTTTTTTTACAATATTAGAAGTATAAAATTGGGAGTTTTATAATCATATTCTATTTATAAAATAAGTAAATAAAAAAAATAAGTAAACATTTATTTTGAGAGAAAATAAGAGGGTGTTTGACTCCTTAACTAATAAAATGTTATTTGTTTTTAAAACTTAAAAATTATTTTTTGAAAACAAGTAGGGTGTTTGACATTGTTTTCAAAAAAATAATGTTTAAAAACAAAGTTACAAAAAACATAAAATTTTTAGTTGTTCTCAATTTTTTTTTGTCTATTTTTTTTTCTCACATAACTTTTATTATCTCACGTCATTTTCTATCTCTCATTAATTTTTCTCTCCTCACTTTCTCTAACATCACTTTCTCTCTCATCACTTTTGATCTCCTTATTTTCTAACTCATCACTTTCTCTCTCATTTTTTTTTCTTACATCAATTTCTCTCTTCTCAATTTTTCTTTCTCAAAATTTCTCCCTACTTATTTTTCATCACTTTTTCTTTCACATTACTTTATCTCATTATTTATTACAAATTTTTAAAAGATTTTTCTCTTTGTAAATATATTTATTAAATTTTTATTTAAGATTTTTTATAAATTAAACTAAAAAATTATTTTTAGAAATCAATAACCAAACACGTGTTGTTTTTTAAAACTACAAAAATTGTTTTATGTTCTTATTTCTAAAAACATAATTTTGAAAACGGAAAAGAATGTGAAACAAAACCTAAGGTTGCGTTTGATAAAAAATTCTATTTATGAATTTTTTAAACACAAAAATAAAAATACATTTTTGTTTTTTGTTTTTGATTTTTATAAAATAAAAATGTGTTTGGTAATTATTTTTGTTTTAAAATAAATAAATAAAAATACATTCAGTAAATTTTATTTTTATTTTTTGTTTAAGAAAATAAAAAATAAGAAACATGTTTTTATTTTTTTATTTTCTAAACTAAAAAATAAAAAAAATATTTTTTGTGATCATTATTTATTATTTTAAAATAAATATAAAAAATTTATGATAAAAAAATATAAAAATTATAATATCCAAGTAACCTCATACCTTTAAACTCATTATCTATTCGTCACATTACACAATCAATAAATTCTACATAATAAAATAAAAATATATGGATTAATAATAGTCCAAACTTGAAAAAAAAAATATTAAAGGAATCATTACAATTAACTAATATCATTACTCAATCTCATTATCAGCTAGTCATAACAAATGTTCATTAGCTTAAGCTCACTCAAAATTAACAAAGTAAATATAGTGAAAATCATTTCCAGAATTATCATTGAAAGTTTATTACAAATGCACAAATCTATCTGCAGATAAGATAATACAAGAAAAACACTAATTAAAAGTGTTGACGCCGTTTTTCGTCAACAGTGAAATAAGAGCACGAAAACAATAATTAGTTATGGCCAGGAAAATACGATAAAACAAATGGGATTTTTTACGTGGTTCAGCAGTTAACTCTGCCTAGTCCACGAGTCTTTGTTATTAAAACTTAAGATGATCTCTGGAAATTCTTCAAGAATGAATTCTCCAGAGTTTTCTCTCAAGATTACAAAAATTCGGTCATTTACAATGGTGCATGACTTCTCTATTTATAGAGAAGATTTCATAATACTATCTCACACATTTCGGGAAATTATTCTGTATATGCAAATAAATTTAATGGCATTAAAAGCCTGTAATCCTATATACAAGGAAACGTCCCCTGAAGATCAGGGGGCGTATAACTGAATAATAAATACCCATTTATTATAGGGGATTTACAACAATCAATGTAGACCGCGTCTCTCCCAAATGACTCACTAGGATATTCAAAGTTATCAATCTACATTGTCAGTGTTGTTCCCACCCAGGTCTCTTACTGACTTTCGAGCTATGGCATTCCCCGAGATCATGTGACTTCGAGCTCATACTCATGTCAGGCTCGGACCCCCTGATCCGAGGCCATCCGAGAACAGACATGCTTTGATGTCTGTCTTTCGAGCTTGTAATGGTTTCGAGGCTACCATCTTCGAGGTTGCCCGCTGCTTGTAGGTCCGGTGCCTAGGTTGCGGACATGTGTTCCAGACATTACGAGCCCATTCCTAACGAATCCAACTTTCGAGATCACAATTCTTAAGACTCGAAATCTGGGTGTAACAGAAAGGTTGGAAAGGTAGCTTTCAACATTAAGCACAAAGAATAAATAACACTAGTCCAAATTCTGTTTATATTGATCAAACCTCTTGTTCACCCTGAAAAATACTTACTTGCTGACGTGGCAAAATTAGTGAGCACGTGGGCACGTGAGTTGCACGTGACTACCAATGACCAGAGTATAAGCTGTTCGATGGATTCGAGAAAGATTATGAACAATATGGAAGAAGAGGTGCTGGCATATGCGACCAGGTCTGGTCGTAGTAATGACACCCGAGTTCAAATACAGTTATAAGGAAAATATTTGATCCTATTTATGTGTAAAGATTATTATTTCTATTATTATTCAAATATGTTTGTAACAAAATTAGACAGGGCCCATTGGCCCATATGTGCATCCTTGAGCCTATAAATAGGATTCATGGGACTCATTTAAGGAAAGACGCAATAATTTGTATTCGGAGAGAACTAGTGCTTTTTATACACGACTTTTGTAGCCTTTTTTGGAGCTTATGAAACTCAATGAACTCTAGTTTGTTGATCGCAGGTTTCATAATACATCAATAAAAACACTAAGTGGAAGTAGGTTATTACCAACATCTGGGGCCGAACCACTATAAATCCTTGGGTTGTTTAGTTCTTACATTAAACTTATAAATCTTTATCGTTTTAGTGACTCCGTGTCTTTGGCTAAATCACCAATCAACATTTTGGTGCTTTCATTGAGAGCTGAACTCAAGACCTTCAAGAAAATCAATGGAAAAAACCTCCAAGAAAGCTGGTCAGACAAGGCAGTCTTCTGGAAGTATGCCAAACCAACCTCCTCCACAAGATGTAGCGAAGGATGAGCCACAGGTGGAACTGGAAGAGGATGAGAGGGATGTTGAAACCTTGCAAACAACTTTGATTGTATTGCAAGAAGAATTAGCAACTCTGAGAGCTAATAAAGAGAATGTGGCTGAGACAATGGTGCTGCAGCAAAGGGAGATTGACCGGCAGCACCAAGAATTGAATGAGCGGCAGGCTGACATGGATCACCGGCAGAGAGATGCTACATCGAATTTAGAAGCGGCCATTCAGTTAACACAAGGACAACCTGCACCTACCCCCAAACTAGATCAGCCACCCAACACTCACCCTCAACAAAATCCACAGTCAGAGCATCCCTAGTACCATCACGATCCACCACAAACAAAGAATCCTCAAAGACCAGTCCAAAATCCTGATGGAAACAACGACCAGCAACTACCATCTCGAGTTGGTCGATATAACTTTTACCAGCAAAGGCAGAATAGGGCCGAGCAACATCAGAAGCCTTAGACGCCAGACAGCCGGGGAGCAAAACCCTCATGGCAGGGGACAACGTCTGTCAGGAAGCAGAAGACAAGTGGACTCAGGCTCTACGATCAAGGGTCCCCCACGACACGGTAATGTCAGAGGACCTAACGACCAACATAGGCATCCCCCTGTTTTTCAAGACATACCAGCAGGGAGAGAGGGGAACAATGCGTACATCAGGTCGCACACTCATAGGTCACAATTCAGAGATGGCCATGATTATAATGAGGCAGACTCTGGCAGGAGGAACGAGGGTCGGCAGCAGGAGAAGAAAGGCAGACGACAAAATCCTGTACCAATGGAGATTCGGCCTATAAGCCAAAATGTTGGGTGGTAGCCTAAACAATCCAATGTCTTTGACCGACTAGGTGCAAGCGAGTAAAGGCGCAGAGATGATGACTTGAGGGATGTACTCAATAATCGAAGAGAAAGACACGACGATTACTTCCCCCCAGTTCCAGTCACTCCAGCAATACCGAATGTTGTACAGGCCCAGATAGATGCCTTGAATCAGGCCGTGAAACAACTAGTTGGGAATAAAGCGTCCCATATAGAATTTGATCGGAGAAAATGCACCCCATTTGTTCATAGAATTGTTGTGGCAAAGGTTCCAAACAAATTCAAATTTCCAATCCTACCCAACTTTACAGGAGGCGAAGATCAATTATCTCACGTGAACAAGTTTGAGATACAGATAAACATCCAAAAGGTGTCAGATGATGCTCGGTGCAAGATTTTTCCTGCCACTTTATAGGCCTGGTTACACGACTTCTCCCTTAATCTTTGGGATATTATAAGATATATATCAGGTCTAAATTGGGACAACAAATCTCGTAGTATAAACACAATCGACCATATTTATTGCGAATAAATATTCCTAAATAGTAGGGTTGATTACACGGTTGGATTAAATCCCCTGGTTATAGGGATTTCCCAATAACATCTCTGTGCATTAAGTTAACGTGTCTTCGAGCTTGAATACTTCTCCAATGCGTTTCGAGATCACATGTAGCTTCAAGCTTATCGTTCAAATTATCGCTACCTCGCTTGATTGGTTTTTCAGACTCGTCTTTTGGGGAAGACTCTTGTTGCCTCTGAGCCTGCAACTCATACTCGAGCGCTATGTCGTAGCTCTGGAACTTCGTGACAAATTACACAAGTATAATGTTAATACTTATTAATCCTGAGCTTACTGTAACGCCCTACTACCCAGGGCCTATTATACTGTGTATTTTAAATAGTGTTAAACTCGTTAAGTGAGTCATTTGTCCATAATCGTGTACCACATAGCACCAGTGAGTCGAGGCTCAGCAAGAAAACTCAAAACATGCTCATAAGCAGTTTATAACATGTCATCAAATCATAATAAGCATGCCTAGTAGTAATAACCATATTCATGCATGCAGGCAAGTACAAATAAATGATTATGGGGTCCTGCGCCCTGAGTAGATGTATGTTAAGTCTCTCTGGGGTCCAGCGCCTTAAATATATGACTATTAAGTCACTCTAGGGTAATGCGCCTTGAATAGATGACTATTAAGTCACTCTGGGGTCCTGCGCACTGAATAGATGACTATTAAGTCATTATGGGCTCCGGCGCCCTAAGCCATGTGACGTTCCAGTCACTTGAGCCTTTTAGCCCTGGCTCTGAGTAAGTAGCCTTAGACTAGCCAAGCACTTTATTTTTCTTCAACCAATAGGTCGGTCGAGCATATAATGCTCCAGTTGGTTAGATTTAATCATATCGACCAACGTTCAATGTGTTATTGCCGCTCTTGACTCATAAGTCAATTCCATACGACCAGCGCTCAGTACTATTACCGATCATGACTGATAAGTCAGAGCTTCACGACCAGCACTAAACAACATTGCCATTTCTGACTAATAAGTCAGTGCGTAGCTTAAATAAACAATGCATTCAGGCAATCATAATGCAACAGATATCCAAAATATAGAGCATTCAACATGCTTCATCAATAATCACAAGTATAATTATAATCGTGCACATTTACAGAAACTCAAGCTCTGATCAATTCCATATTCAACACTTATGCCATGCCATAATCACATGCATCACATATTGGGTGTAGTTTTCTTACCTTTGGTCCATGCACAGGTCACCAATAAATGACCCTTGAGCACGATCCTAATTCTGAACCCCTAGCAATCACCTAGTCACAACCATAATATAGAATCCCATCAAAAACGAGTAAATAAAGACTTCCGGACCAAGTCCTAGCCTCCAGGACGTCGAAACCTACCAAACCAGGTAGTAGGATCGATCCCAAGCCCTTAGGTTTAAGTTCCCACGACTAAAAATCAAATCTGGCCAAAACTGCACAGGCGGGCCGCGACTTGGCCCTCTAGAGTCGCGGCGCTCCCCCCAGGCAAAACCCTCTTGGTTCTTGGTTCACTCAGGTCGCGACTTCCTAGAATAAGGTCGCGACCCAACTATTTTCTACATTTTATCCCATTTAAAATCCTCCAAAAACCTATCCAAATATATCCAAATCTCAAAAACAAAGTTCTCAAACATCCCAATGGCCCAAAACCATAAAATCCCAAGCCTCAAACAACCCAAAAACTCATCAAAGCATAAAATCCAATCAAAGCTTAAAATCTCAAAAACTCAAAACTTAAAACTTTGATTACCTCTGATTGAGTCATTTCCCAATTAAATCATCCGGCTAATAAGCTTCTAATCTTCCCTAGAATTGCTATGACTCGATCCTTGCTTGAATCCGAGTCCTAAAACTCGAGTTTCCTTCGAAAATGCGAATGACGTCAAAAAGGGATAACGGGAGAGAGAGAACGTACTAAACGTTCTTTTTATGTTTCTGACAAATTACTTCGAGCTTAAGTAATCTCAAGCAAATCCTAATGCTCGGGTTCCCAAAAACGCCCCCGGGGTAAAATAGTCAAAATTCTCATAATTCTCTCTTGATCTCACTAACTCCCAATATATCATCAAATAATCATTCACATTACACAATATCCCGGTAATGTGCTAAATACCCAATATACCCATTGACTCACTCCGAGTCAAGTATGAGTCTCGTTGTGACTTTCCCATTAGCTTACTCCCTAGGATCGTCTCTTGCTGAGTAACCCAAACATATCCACATAGTAATAGTACCACACACATACCACATATATGCCAAATATACCTATAACGGACTAAATTACGAAAATTACGCAATTAATCATAAATGAGCCCACATGCATATTTAATACATCAAAACATGCATATCAAGTCATATTATAATATAACTCACATAATCACAAATTGATAATACACATATATATCACATAATCACATAATTTCATAATTTACCATCATGGCCCCCTAATCAATGCCCTAAGCCTTATTAGGAAATTTGGGACGTTACACTTACATTTTACGAGCCTACATTTTGAGTCTGGTTATTTATTCTCAAAATTTGGCAGTAACAATAATATTAAAATAAAACTAATATAATATTTTAATTTGTATTAATAAATAATTACTAATAATAAAACTCATAATAAAGTAATTGGTAGAATATAAAGTTTATTTAAATTTAATAAAGTAATATTATAAATATTATATTTTGTAAAAGAATATATATTTTAGTGTATTATCTCGTAGGTTAGTGGTTAGAAATGAGAAAAAATAGTTTACAAAGTATAGAAATAATGTGGATGGGATTGAGCTCGAACTAAAATAGTAAATTTTACAGGGATTTTTTCTACGTACGGACTTCTTTTTTTGCTCATAATAATTTTTCCCATGTACTAGTTTTCACATATTAGTTTTATTACTATTTTGTGTCTTTGTTACAGGTTGACACCACTACATCTCACACTCACCTGTGTTTGCGAGCAACCAGCATACATATGTTATACGTAGAAAATTAACTGAAGAAGCAATGAGTTTTAAAGTAATTAAAAACAAAACAAAACAGAAAAAGGTAGATTTCATGCATTAAACCACATTACAGTCAGCAGATCACAAAATGAACAAAACGGTATGACGAGAAAGTCACCTCAAATGATATTCCAATAGCTTATAAGGTTATATATATATATATACATATATTGTGGAGATAGTTATAACAGAATAACCAACTCGGTAACCAATATCTAGACATCTGAAGTCCTATAAATACTCAGACTTGGTTCTCACTTGAACAACATAGAAAAAAAAAGCTCAAGAAATCTGAAAGTCAGAGAGAAAGAAGGAAAGAAAGTACGAGAGAAGAAAGCTGGGGTTTGGGATATTGTATCTGAGTATCACCATTGTTTGAACGTGATAACTCAGGGGGAGTGTGAGGGAGAAATACACTTGATTTTGTGAGAGATATCTCATCAAGATTCAGCTTTATGGATGTACTCTTTTGTTTCAGATTTGATCTAATAAAGGAGAGAGAGAAGTGTTCTTAAAACTGGATTAGGAACAAGATCACCAGTATAACTTGTTGTGTTGTTTCTTCTTTGTTTAGTTTTTTGTGTTACACTCATTTGATTTGCTTCTGTTTTTTACCACTTTTTTTTACACTCTTCATGTTCGTATAATTGTGCCATAGAATATATATATTGTTCCAGTTTTGAGTTCTTGGATTATTTCATTATTTTACTGCTTAGTTCATCTTCTAAAAGAGTTGTTCCTGTTGAGTTTCAGTTTGAATAAATTTGACTAACTTTGTGATTAAGTTGTTGGGATCTTGAAGCTGAACTTATATCAGATTTTTCTACAAAATTAGAGCCAGGTTCGACGATCCATTGCATCCAAGATCCTAAGTGCTTCCGCATCAAGATTAATCAAGAACATCTCTAAAGAACATGTCAACAATGGCAAAGTTTGATGGTTCTACAGATTTCGCACTATGGCGAGAGAGCTTGAAAGGAATTCTGGTTCATCAAAAAGTTGCCAAGGTGCTGGAAGATAAGAAGTTGTTGGAGTAAGAAGGCAGAGGAAGTAGCTGAAATGGAGGAGATGGCCTACTATACAATCATAATGCATCTTTCTAATGGAGTAAGAAGAAAGTTGACTAGAGAAACTACTGCAAAAGGCATTTGGGACAAGCTTGAACAGCTATACATGACACCCTCAATTTCGTGCAAGATCAACCTCCTTGAAAGACTATACGGGTTTAGAATGAATTCTTCTCTTTCTTTAGATGAAAATATTGATAAATTTAATGAGATTATTGTTGGTCTTGCTAACATTGATCACAAGGTAGATGAAGAAAGTCAAGTCATCATTCTACTGAGGTCATTGCCCAAAGCCTATCAAGAAGTTAAAGCTGCCATCAAATATGGCAGGGATGTTATCTCACTTGAAGATGTACTTGGGGCTCTTAAATATAAAGAATTCGAATTACAACTAGAGAAGGAATCCAGGAAATATGATGTTTACTTGGCACGAGGAAGACAACCAAAGAGAAGCTCGTCCAGGCAGCCTTTTCATTCTCGGTCTAAATCAAGGAACAAAGACTCTAGGCAGTGTTACCATTGTGGGAAAGTTGGCCATATCAAGCGATTCTACAACTTGTTGAAAAACCAGAGAACATTCAAATCAAACCAAGAAAGTAGGCACCAAAATGATTTCAAATCACAACCGGATCACAAAGGCAATATCAAGTCAAAGCAGTACAACCAAGAAATTGCTGCAGTAGCCGAGACCAATGATAATTGGTCCTCTGATGGGGATGTGTTTTCAATCTCAGAGAATACTTCCAGCAAAGAATGGATATTAGAATCAAGATGCACTTATCACATGTGTCCTAACCAAGATTCATTTTTTCATTATGTTAAAACTAATGGAGGTAAGGTACTAATGGGAAATGATATGTCTTGCAGGGTACACGGGATTGGCAATGTTGCAGTGAAGCAATTCAATGGAGAAATTAAAGTCTTGACTGATGTGAGGCATATACCCGATTTAAGAAGAAATTTGGTGTCACTCAGCTCACTTGAAGATGAAGGATACACTTACAAATCTTCAAATGGAATCATGAAAATTGCTAAAGGATCACTTGTGGTAATGAAAGGCAAGAAATCAAATGGGTTGTATGTTTTGGATGGTGAAACTGTGACCATAGCTGAAGCATCCACTGTCAAAACTCAAGTGAATAAAATGCTACTTTGGCATCAACGATTGGGCAACATTAGTGAACAAGGGTTGAGAGAGCTTCACAACAAGGGAGTCATTGAAAAATTAAAGCCATGTGTATTACCATTTTGTGAAGCTTGTGTTTTCGGTAAGCAACACAAGATAAAATTTTCTGCTGCAAAACACAACACAAAAGGGGTACTAAAGTACATTCATTCAGACCTTTGGGGGCCAAGCAAGATTCCTACACAATCAGGTAAACACTATTTCTTGTCTATAGTTGATGACTATTCTAGATGTGTTTGGATATACTTACTTAGAACTAAAGATGAATGCCTAGAACAATTCAAAATATGGAAAAACCAAGTTGAAACACAAACAAACTCTAAAATAAAAACATTGAGAACAGATAATGGATTAGAGTTTGTCAACCATGAGTTTGATTTGTTATGTACAGAATTTGGCATTACTAGGCATAGAATTGTGGTGAGGACCCCTAAACAAAACGGGGTTGCAAAGAGAATGAATCGAACTCTATTAAACAAAGTTAGATGTTTGTTGGTTAGTTTGGGTTTACCAAAATCTTATTGGGGAGAGGCTTTAGCTACTGTCTGTTACTTAATAAATAGAAGTCCAAATAGTCAATTGACTTGAAAACTCCCTATGAAATGTGGTATGGTAGAAGTCCTAGTTTGAAACACTTAAAAGTGTTTGGTTGTGCAGCATATGCACACAAATCTGATGACAAGTTGGGAACTAGATCCATAAAAGGCATTTTTCTTGGGTATCCTATAGGTGTTAAGGGTTATAGATTATGTATTGTATAAAATGGTAGATCTAAGATCATAATCTCAAGGAATGTAATGTTTAATGAAGCTGATTTTCCTTACTTAACAGCCGAGAATGGTAGTTTTTCTGTTTCTAATGATGCAGGTGGAACTAATAAGAATGTCACTAAGTTTGAGCTGAAATCAGTTGAAGAAAATGCACAAGATAATGAAGGGTTAATCACTATTGAAACTGAAGTGCAACCTACTGAACAGCAATCTGACTTGGTCGATTACCAACTAGCTAGAGACAGAGAAAGGAGAGTTATCCAGCCACCTGCCCGATTTGCTGAATTGGATCTGGTGGCATATGCACTTGCTTACAAGAAACAGATGTCCCTAAACCAATTAGTGTAGAAGATGCCCTATCTAGTGAATACAAAAATGAGTGGATGCTTGCAATGAAGGAGGAAATGGAATCATTAAAGAAAAACAAGACATGGGAGCTGGTTACTAGACCAAAGAACCATAAAGTTATTTCATGTAAGTGGATCTTTAAGGTTAAAGAGGGAATACATGAAGGTGAACCCATGAGATTTAAAGCTAGATTAGTAGCAAAGGGCTTTACTCAGGTGGAAGGCATAGACTATACAGAGGTATTTTCACCTGTGGTTATGTTGACCCTAAATTTGGCCAACTGACACGGAGTCAAATTTGCTTGATGCGAACAAACACGTTGAAAATAATATGATGACGAAATAATAAAGAACGCAAGAGTTTATAGTGGTTCGGCCCCAGAATCTGGTAATAACCTACGTCCACTCGAATTGTTATTGATATAGAATTCAAATGAGTGATCAAAGAACTAGGGTTCAATGAGTTTCACCAACCTCTGAAGAACAAGACAATATATCAAATAGAATCACTCGAGTCTCAAGTAATTCGAAGGCCAAAAAGTCCCTTCCTTGAGCTATCTTTCTCTATTTATAGGCTCAAGGGGGATTACATTAATTTGTTACAGATATTCTTTCCTAAATAATCGGATACTCAGGAAATCATGGGAGTCAATCTCGGGATTGACTAAGATCTTTTATAAAAGTATCATGAGACATGCGGAACCTGCGACCATACTGATCGCTGGTAAACTTCGACTGCCTTTTTTTTACAATATCTCCACTGGTCGATACCCTAGCAGAACTTCGCCAGGTGTCAGCCACGTGTCCAGAAATCATTTTCCACGTCATTCCTGCCTGTTTTTTGAATAACAGGTTAAATACAAGACAATGAGATTATTGTTGTCTATAGCTACTCAAAGAGGCTTAGAAGTTGAACAACTTGATGTCAAGACAACATTCTTGAATGGCTACATCGAAGAAGACATTTATATGAACCAACCATCTGGCTTTCAGGTGGAACCAATTAATCAAGAGCTGGTTTGCAAGCTTAGAAAATCACTTTATGGACTTAAGCAGTCCCCACGGCAATGGAACAAAAGATTCAGTACCTACATACAAGGAATCGGGTTTACACAGTCCAAGTTTGATCACTGTTTGTACCATAAAAACTTGCAACAATCTACTGAGGTATTTCTCTTACTGTATGTAGATGACATGCTTATCATGAGCAAAGATACAGTTGTGATTAACACTATTAAAAGAAAGCTACAGCAGGAGTTTGAGATGAAAGAGCTTGGGAAGGTTCAGAAAATACTTGGCGTAGAAGTTGTCAGAAAGAAAAATGAAGTGTTAATTCTTAAACAATCTAGCTACATCAACAAGGTTCTTCAAAGGTTTAAAATGCAGGATGCAAAGAGTGTTTCAGTTCCTCTTGGTGGACAGTTTTCATTATCTCAAGAGCAAAGCCCGAAAACAGAAGAAGAAATGAAAGAAATGAAACAAGTGCCTTATGCTATGGCACTTAGTTGTCTAATGTACATAATGGTAAGCACTAGACCTGAAATGGCTCATGCATTAAGTATTCTAAGTCGTTTCATGGCTAATCCTGGAATAGAGTATTGGAATGCTCTCAAATGGCTACTTAGATACCTAAAAGGTACTTCAGAAGTGGGACTCAAATTCAAAAGGCAAGAGGATCAGATTTCTCTTGAAGGATACGTTGATGCAGACTATGCAGCTAGCAAAGACATTAGAAGGTCAACCACATCACACATATTCACTACTAATGGGAATTGCATATGTTGGAAGTTCAAACTATAAGCAATAGTAGCACTGTCAACTACTGAAGCAAAGTTTATGGCCACCACCGAAGCTTTTAAGGAGGCCATTTGGCTCCTAACTAATATATGTTATAACAGAATAATCAACTCAGCAACCAATGTCTAGACATCTGAAGTCCTATAAATACTCAGACTTAGTTCTCACTTGAACAACACTATTAAAAAAGAAGCTCAAGAAATCTGAAAGTCAGAGAGAAAGAAAGAAAGAGGGTACGAGAGAAGAAAGTTGGGGTTTGGGATATTGTATATGAGTATCACCACTGTTTGAACGTGATAACTCAGGGGGAGTGTGAGGGAGAACACTTGATTTTGTGAGAGATATCTCATCAAGATTCAGCTTTGTGGATGTACTCTTTTGTTTCAGATTTGATCTAATATAGGAGAGAGAGAAGTGTTCCTAAAACTGGAGTGTTGTTAGTATGAAACGTACTCTTCGAGAAAGTATCAATCTCCAAAAGGCCTTTCAGCTTCTCATTCCACATAAAAAAAACTGTTCTATTACATTTCTTCTGTATTTATATCACAAATAAAATTGCAGAAAGTTTCAAATAACAGAAAGGTAGGGAATCGTGCAGCACTCCTCAACGTCTCTCCATGCTAACAAACTCTCTGAACCAGGCTGGTTTCACGCGCACCCTCCTAGCACGTGCTGGAAGTTCTTCGTCGTTGCTTCGATGCTCTGCTTCTCCTCCTTCCCTGGTATCGTACACAACTGAGATCCCTTCTGGACCTATAGGTGATTGGGCTGATTGCTCAAACCATTTTTGGACTTTCTCTTGTATCACCTCCCCGTCCAATGATATTGGGCCTAAGTCTTGGGCTGGTCCAATGTTGGTAACACTACTCCCCTCCTCAAAATGAACCTTGTCCTCAAGGTTCGTCAATCCATAAATCCTGCAGAATGTATCAAAATCTTTCCAGGTTGCATCTTCGGGTGAACTGAGAGACCATTGCACTAGCACTTGACGAATTGCTGAGCTGCTTGTGTGGTTTATACGAGTAGCTATTATGGCTAGAGGCATCATAAGTGGTTTGTTAGCCACACTGAGCTCTGGCAAGGGGTAGCAATTGGGTGGAGGAGCACCGTGAAATGGTTTCAATAAGGACACATGAAATACTGGATATATTCTACTGCCATGAGGAAGATCAAGTTTGAAAGCAACTGGTCCAGCTCTAGCTAACACTGGAAAGGGGCCGAAGTAGCGTCAATAAAGCTTGGTGTTAAGTCTTTTAGCTACTATTGTTTGTCTATAAGGTTGGAGCTTCACCAAAACCAAGTCCCCGACCTTGAACTCAATTTCCCTGCATTTTTTGTTCGCTTGCTGGCGCATACGATGTTGTGCTTGTTGCAAGTTCACTTTGAGCAGCTGTAAAATGTCATCTCGAGTCATCAAGTCCTCCTCAACCGCTTGAATGGTTGTCGCTCCACGGGTATAGGCTGGTATGGAATGTGGAAGTCTCCCATAAACTGCTTGAAACGGAGTCATACCAATCGCTGAATGGCGAGATGTATTATAGTGATATTCTGCCCAAGACAGAAACTTGCTCCACTGTTTCGGATAGTCAGCAGTAAAAGCTCTAAGATATTGCTCCAAATATCTGTTGGTCACTTCCGTTTGGCCATCCGTTTGAGGATGATATGCCGAACTCATCTTCAACGATGTTCCCATAAGCTCGAATAGTTTCCTCCAGAAAGTACTTGTAAAAATCGGATCTCGATCCGACACAATAATGCGAGGTAATCCATGTAATTGTATCACCATGTGAGTAAATAATTCAGCCACCTTAGTAGCAGAATATTGATTAATTAAGGCTCCAAAGTGAGCATATTTGGTGAAACGGTCTACTACCACCAATATATTGGTCACCCCATGCGAATTTGGAAGTCCGACGATGAAGTCCATAACTAGATCCTCCCAAACCCGTTCTGGAATTTCGAGTGGTTGGAGCAATCCGTAGGGCGCTATTGGCGAGTATTTCACCATTTGGCATACCGAGCAAGATAGCACAAATTGTTTAACCTCCCGTCGCATACCCTACCAATAGAAATTAGTGCCTAAACGCATATAGGTTCGAGCTACCCCTGCATGGCCACCTACTGGAGTTGCGTGGAATTCATACAGTAGCTGCTGCTTCAAGTTAGAATGCTTGCTTATCAACAATTTCTTTTTGTAATATAGTAACCCCTCAAGCACCGAATAAATGGAAGTATCCAATTCCCCTTGCTGAAATCTTGCATGTAACTCTCTGAGATCCGGGCAAGTTGTATTTTCGCGTCTCAACTCCTCCAAAAATTCAAAACAGCCAGTGCCCAGGGCTGCATATAAGCTAGAATATCCTCCTTCATGCCGCCTTGATAGTGCATCAGCAACAGAATTTTCCCTGCCCATCTTGTATTCAATTGAGAAGTGAAATCCCAACAATTTTCGTACAAATTTTTGTTGTTCAGGTGTCTAAATTACTTGTGTGAGCAGCTCTTTGAGACTCTTATGATCCGTGCGTATAATAAAATGCCTCCCAAGCAAATATTGCTGCCATTTCGTGATAGCTCTCATTTCTCTTGTATACATCGAAGCTCCTGTAAATTTGGGACCCAATTTCCTACTGAAAAAAGCGATGGGGTGTCCCTCCTGCATTAATACCCCCCCAATGCCTATATTACAAGCGTCTGTTTCCACAATGAATTCTTTAGAGAAATCTGGCAGGTGTAACACAAGTGTAGTTGTCATGGCTCATTTAAGTTGTTCAAAGGCTGCTGCTGCTTGTGTATTCCAAACAAAGTTATCCTTCTTCAACAACTCCGTAAGGGGTGCCGCTAAAGAGGCATAGTGTGCAACAAAACGTCGGTAGTACCCCGTAAGTCCCAGGAACCCTCTCAACTGTTTGATAGTGCTCGGAATTGGCCAATCCACCATGGTTGCTATCTTGGTAGGATCGGCCCGAACGCCATCGGCCGAAACCACATGACCCAAGTATTCTATTGTGGTTTGAAAAAATTGGCATTTGCTCACCTTGGCATAGAAACTGTGATCCTGAAGCAGCTGTAACATGAGTCTCAAATGAGACACATGTTCCTCAATGCTTTGGCTATATACCAAAATATCATCAAAAAATACGGTGATAAACCTACGCAGGAAAGGTCTGAATAATTGGTTCATGGCAACTTGAAATGTCGAAGGGGCGTTCGTGAGACCAAATGGCATTACGACAAACTCGTAGTGTCATTCATGAGTCCGAAAGGCTGTTTTGTGAATGTCTCGACGATCCATACGGATTTGATGATAACCCGCACGTAGGTCCAACTTAGAAAATATTTCTGCTTGACCCAATTCATCTAACAACTCATCAATAGTCGGAATAGGAAATCTATCCTTCACCGTTATGCCGTTAAGAGCCCTGTAATCTACACAGAAACGCCAAGTACCATCTTTCTTTTTTACTAACAAAATCGGCGAAGAGTAAGGACTAGTACTTGGTCTGATAAAGCCGAAAGAAATCATCTCTTTGACAAGCTACTCAATGATATCCTTTTAGAAATATGGATAGCGATATAGTCTTACATTAATTAGGGTCGATCCCGGTTGTAAGAAAATTTTGTGGTCAACGTTTCTTTGCGGAGGTAACTATTTTGGCTCCTAAAAAACAGCCGCAAATTCTGTCAATAGCCCTTTACCCTTGATGGGCAAATCGGTTTCCAAACTAGTTAGCTCCTTAACATTTTTGTTTGGCTCTTCCACCACTGTCGTTAGTCTGTATAAGTCTTTAATGTCACCTTCTCGGACTAGAGCATGGAATTGAGTGTAAGTAAGTTGGTGTGCTGCAACTTCCTTCGATCCCGCTAACTTGACAACCTTTCCCTGCCAATTAAATTGTATAGTCAATTCTGTATGATCATGAATACATGGGCCCAATGTTTGTGACCATTACATTCCCAACACCACATCCAAGCCACAAATGGGTAGAATGAAAAGATCCACCACGAATTGATGCCCCTGCAAAATCAACTCTACCCCATGGCAAATCCTCGAGCACATCAAGAAATTTCCATTTCCCATATAGACCTTGAATCGCTTCGTTTCTTCCCATGAAAAATTCAAGGTAGCAGCCAATGATTCTTGTGTAAAATGGTTATTGCTGCCTGTATCCACCAGAACTTCTAAAGATTCATTCATGTGCTTGGCCATAATACGAAAAAATTGAGGGTTCATAGAATTTGAAAACGAGTTGAGACTCACTTCATCCTCCACTGAGTCAAAATCTTGTCCTTCACTCCCTGAACCTGCCTGCACCTCATCATCCGCTTGCATACACATAATTAGCATCTTATTTTTACACTTATGACTATAGTTGAACTTTTCATCACAAGTATAACACAGACCCTTATCTCTTCTATCCTTCATTTCGGAAGGAGTCAATTTCTTGACAGGAAGAGGGGTGATACCTGACTGTGCAGTAGCCGATTGAGCTGGAGTGTTATGAACAACCGAACTCTGTTTATAAGGGTTAAACGAAGTTGGATGAATGACCTGAGTAGGCGACGCCAGCTTCGAGGACCAACCGGATCGAGTAACTTCCCTCTGCCGAGACACCAAATCATCATTTCGATCTTCGAACAGTTGCGCTTTGGCCATCGTATCCGCCAAATCCAGCGGTTTATACAAGAGTAATTCACGTTGAATGTCTAGCTTGAGTCCCCAGATAAAGAAATTCAAGAACATCGAATCTGCCACACATGTGATGCGCGGCATGAGCGATTCAAACTCTGCTCGGTATTGAGAAACTCTTCCCGTCTGAGTGAGCTTCGAAATCCGTCCCAGAGGATCATCATAGATTGATGTCCCAAACCTTTGTTGCAGCGCCTTAATAAAAGAGTCCCAATCAGTAATTGAACCACCCATTTCCATCCATTGAAACCAGGTAGATGGAGCTCCATCCAAGTGAAATGCTACGACAGCAAGTCTCATAGCATGATCGACCCTATGCAGATCAAAAAATTTGTTAATCTTATAAATCCAATCATCAACATTCATACCATTGAAGCGTGGAACCTTAACCCACAAGGTTTTGAGGATTGCATTGAGCTCGCGACAATTCATCTCAAAATCTGAACTTCGTCCTTTCTCACGAACAGAATCGCGGGCCGCACTAGCCTCGCCCCCGGTGACCGGTGAAGGCGGAGGAGACACCTGGGCCAAACGCTCATCAAGCAGCAACTTGAGATGCTCCAACTGAGACTCTAAACGTTGCTCCCACTTTAGGTCCATGGCTTGTAGTAGCGCTACAAAGTCTTCGTTCTTCATGACGAGAGAAGGAAGGAATCAATGAAAGCACCACTGTTAGTATGAAACATACTCTTCGAGACAATACCAATCTCCAAAAGGTCTTTCAGCTTCTCATTCCACATAAAAAAAACTGTTCTATTACATTTCTTCTGTATTTATATCACAAATAAAATTGCAGAAAGTTTCAAATAACAGAAAGGTAGGGAATGGTGCAGCACTCCTCAACGTCTCTCCATGCTAACAAACTCTCTGAGCCAGGCTGGTTTCACGTGCACCCTCCTAGCACGCGCTGGAAGTTCTTTGCCATTGCTCTGATGCTCTGCTTCTCCTCCTTCCCTGGTATCGTGCACAACCGAGATCCCTTCTGGATCTATAGGTGATTGGGCTGATTGCTCAAACCATTTTTGGACTTTCTCTTGTATCACCTCCCCGTCCAATGATATTGGGCCTAAGTCTTGGGCTGGTCCAATGTTGGTAACAATTGCTCTTTGTTTAGTTTTCTGTGTTACACTCATTTGATTTGCTTCTGTTTTTTACCACTCTGTTTTTACACTCTTCATGTTCGCATAATTGTGCCATAGAATATATAAATATATATATATATATATATTTTGTTCTTGGGTTATTTCATTATTATTTTACTGCTTAGTTCATCTTCTAACAGAGTTGTTCTTGTTGAGTTTCAATTTGACTAAGTTTGTGATTAAGTTGTTGAGATCTTGAAACTGAATTTATATCAGATTTATATATATATATGTGTGTGTGTGTGGTTACAGCTTAATTTATTTTTATAATAAATGAAGTGAAAAACTTAGACCAACTAATCAACGACTACACTTTCCGAATACTTCACCAACTCTTCATTCGAATCCACAGCCTCCAGTTCGCTAGGACCAGGAAAAACAGCAATCGATGCACTCGAATACCCCTTGGCTCTCCCAGTAGAGAAATTTTCCCAAAACTATTATTAATCTCTTTAATCACTCCCAAAATCTCATATTTCTTCTCTCCCTCCAAATTCTCGTTCAATTTCAAAAAAGCCACCCTCAATGCCGAGCCTGGAGATGGAGAAACTGGACCTTGAAGATCCTCGGCGATCCAATCGACGGCCATGATGTCTTCGCAGATTGGGAAGACCAATTCCTCAGCAACGCTGATATGATTGGGTTGCTGAGCGTAAGCTATAAGTTCGTCCTTCGAGCTGTATCGACCATGGTGCATGTGAGTAAAGTTGGGCGTGGACGAGCGGTTCCGGAGAAGTGGTCCGGCAGTGATGTGGAGGGCTTGGTTTAGCGAGTTCAGGTCGCTGAGTCCATTGACCATGGCGTTTAACTTGGATTGGTCGGTGTCGTCTTTGACCTTCAAGAGGACAATGTGCTCGATGGTTTGGGTGGAAGAAGCGGACACTGTTATCTTGGAGGAGAAATACGAGCTCGAAGTACGAGAGTGGGGTGTGAAGGAAAGAGATGGTTTGTGGTTGAGTTTGAGTTTGAGGAAGTGTTTGGGAGCTGAGAAAAGGAGAAAAGGCCTTGCACACATTGTCATAGCTAGTTTGATGAAGTGTTATCTATGATATTTGGAGAATGGAAATAGGGAATATGGCTTTTATAATCTAGTTTTTTTTGTTTTAATTCAAAATATTATTGTAGGAATAATATATGTGGTTTTACACGCATATATTTCATTTTAAATTCAACTTTGTGAGATCATACTAAATTGCACATTTCATGTAAGGTAGTGTTGGGCAACCTTAATTATCATCAATCTTAAAGAATGAGATTGGCAATCTTAAGTTGTTGATTATATTTTTATTTTTTTAAAAGAAGTTAAAATTAGGAGAAAAAAATTATAAACTTTAAAACTATTAAAGAGTATTTCTATAATTTTGAATTTATTTATTTTAATTATGTAAGCTTATCAAGAAGAATAATGTTGATCCTAAGTACAATTATTACAAGTCGACGCTAATTCTGATATTCATCATCTCATAGTCAATTTAATTGTATGAAAGCTAATTATTATGATTCATCAATCCAATAGTAAATTTAATTGCAAGTTGGCAATAAGAGAATTTTCACTAATAACGGTTGCGTTTGGTAAAATTTTTGTTTTTAAATTTTTTAAACTCAAAAATAAAAATATATTTTTGTTTTATGTTTTTTTATTTTTATAAAATAAAAATGCCTTTGATAACCATTTTTGTTTTCTGTTTTTTTAAAATAAAAATAAAAATGTGTTTGGTAATTTTTATTTTTTGTACCTGAAAAAAATTTGGAGAGACCCATGAGAAGCCATTGAAGCTTGAGAGAGGTCTAATTACAAGCTTGAGATAGGAGAAAAAAAATTAGTTTAAAAAAATTTTGAAAGTATGAAAATGGTGTTTTCAAAATTTGGTAAATTTTAATTAAAATTTAAAAAAATTAAAAATAAGTTTAAAAAAACTTTAACTTACCGAACATGTTTTTCGGTAATGATATCAAAATTTTTATTATTTAATCAAAAAACTGTTTAAATATTTACACTTATATTTAAAAATAAGATTTCATAAACTACACACTTTCTTTTTATATCCGGGATTACTAGTTATATTTTTATTAATATTTGGTTTTTATATGGGAATTGTAATTATATGGGATTACGAAGCTTTACGGTGGTGCACGGTAGCCGTGCTGCACAAAACCACATTATAATCTATAAATTAAGTTTCCAGATCACAATATGGTGAAAAGGGTACGAAGAGAAAGTCACGTAATGATATTCCAATAGCTTATGCTTATTATTCCAGTTTTATTTTGATAACAAATGAAATGAAATTCTCAGAGACTGGCAGATTGAGGCAACGATACCAAGTAATCGACAACGACAACACTTTCTAAATACTCCTTAACCTTCTCCTCATGCAACTTCACCAACTCTTCATTCGAATCCATGGCATCCAGTTCGCTCAGACCAGGAAAGACCGCAATCGATCCAATCGAATACCCCTTGGCTCTCCTTGGAGAGAAATTTTCACCACATGTGAGCCGAGTAATCTGCCCAATAAAACTATTCTTAATCCCTTTAAGTGCACCCACAATCTCAGTAGTCTTCTCTTCCTCCAAATCCTCCTTCAATTTCAATAAAGTCACCCTCAATGCCGAGCCTGGAAATGAAGAAATTGGGCCTTGAAGATCCTCGGCGACCCAATCGACGGCCATGACGTCTTCACAGATTGGGAGGACCGATTCCTTAGCAACGCTGATATGATGAGGGTGCCGAGAGTAAGCTTTAAGGTCGTCCTTCGAGCCGTATCGACAATACAGCATGTGAGTAAAGTTGAGCGTGGTCGATCGGTTCCGGAGAAGTGGTCCAGCAGTGATGTGGAGGATTTGTTCGATCGATTTGAAGCTTCTGAGTCCGTTGACCATGGCGTTTACCTTAGATGGTTCGGTGTCGTCTTTGACTTTCAAGAGGACGATGTGCTCGATGGTTTGCGTGGAATAAGAGGAGAAATACGGATAGCGATATAGTCTTACATTAATTAGGGTCGATCCCGGTTGTAAGAAAATTTTGTGGTCAACGTTTCTTTGCGGAGGTAACTATTTTGGCTCCTAAAAAACAGCCGCAAATTCTGTCAATAGCCCTTTACCCTTGATGGGCAAATCGGTTTCCAAACTAGTTAGCTCCTTAACATTTTTGTTTGGCTCTTCCACCACTGTCGTTAGTCTGTATAAGTCTTTAATGTCACCTTCTCGGACTAGAGCATGGAATTGAGTGTAAGTAAGTTGGTGTGCTGCAACTTCCTTCGATCCCGCTAACTTGACAACCTTTCCCTGCCAATTAAATTGTATAGTCAATTCTGTATGATCATGAATACATGGGCCCAATGTTTGTAACCATTACATTCCCAACACCACATCCAAGCCACAAATGGGTAGAATGAAAAGATCCACCACGAATTGATGCCCCTGCAAAATCAACTCTACCCCATGGCAAATCCTCGAGCACATCAAGAAATTTCCATTTCCCATATAGACCTTGAATCGCTTCGTTTCTTCCCATGAAAAATTCAAGGTAGCAGCCAATGATTCTTGTGTAAAATGGTTATTGCTGCCTGTATCCACCAGAACTTCTAAAGATTCATTCATGTGCTTGGCCATAATACGAAAAAATTGAGGGTTCATAGAATTTGAAAACGAGTTGAGACTCACTTCATCCTCCACTGAGTCAAAATCTTGTCCTTCACTCCCTGAACCTGCCTGCACCTCATCATCCGCTTGCATACACATAATTAGCATCTTATTTTTACACTTATGACTATAGTTGAACTTTTCATCACAAGTATAACACAGACCCTTATCTCTTCTATCCTTCATTTCGGAAGGAGTCAATTTCTTGACAGGAAGAGGGGTGATACCTGACTGTGCAGTAGCCGATTGAGCTGGAGTGTTATGAACAACCGAACTCTGTTTATAAGGGTTAAACGAAGTTGGATGAATGACCTGAGTAGGCGACGCCAGCTTCGAGGACCAACCGGATCGAGTAACTTCCCTCTGCCGAGACACCAAATCATCATTTCGATCTTCGAACAGTTGCGCTTTGGCCATCGTATCCGCCAAATCCAGCGGTTTATACAAGAGTAATTCACGTTGAATGTCTAGCTTGAGTCCCCAGATAAAGAAATTCAAGAACATCGAATCTGCCACACATGTGATGCGCGGCATGAGCGATTCAAACTCTGCTCGGTATTGAGAAACTCTTCCCGTCTGAGTGAGCTTCGAAATCCGTCCCAGAGGATCATCATAGATTGATGTCCCAAACCTTTGTTGCAGCGCCTTAATAAAAGAGTCCCAATCAGTAATTGAACCACCCATTTCCATCCATTGAAACCAGGTAGATGGAGCTCCATCCAAGTGAAATGCTACGACAGCAAGTCTCATAGCATGATCGACCCTATGCAGATCAAAAAATTTGTTAATCTTATAAATCCAATCATCAACATTCATACCATTGAAGCGTGGAACCTTAACCCACAAGGTTTTGAGGATTGCATTGAGCTCGCGACAATTCATCTCAAAATCTGAACTTCGTCCTTTCTCACGAACAGAATCGCGGGCCGCACTAGCCTCGCCCCCGGTGACCGGTGAAGGCGGAGGAGACACCTGGGCCAAACGCTCATCAAGCAGCAACTTGAGATGCTCCAACTGAGACTCTAAACGTTGCTCCCACTTTAGGTCCATGGCTTGTAGTAGCGCTACAAAGTCTTCGTTCTTCATGACGAGAGAAGGAAGGAATCAATGAAAGCACCACTGTTAGTATGAAACATACTCTTCGAGACAATACCAATCTCCAAAAGGTCTTTCAGCTTCTCATTCCACATAAAAAAAACTGTTCTATTACATTTCTTCTGTATTTATATCACAAATAAAATTGCAGAAAGTTTCAAATAACAGAAAGGTAGGGAATGGTGCAGCACTCCTCAACGTCTCTCCATGCTAACAAACTCTCTGAGCCAGGCTGGTTTCACGTGCACCCTCCTAGCACGCGCTGGAAGTTCTTTGCCATTGCTCTGATGCTCTGCTTCTCCTCCTTCCCTGGTATCGTGCACAACCGAGATCCCTTCTGGATCTATAGGTGATTGGGCTGATTGCTCAAACCATTTTTGGACTTTCTCTTGTATCACCTCCCCGTCCAATGATATTGGGCCTAAGTCTTGGGCTGGTCCAATGTTGGTAACAATTGCTCTTTGTTTAGTTTTCTGTGTTACACTCATTTGATTTGCTTCTGTTTTTTACCACTCTGTTTTTACACTCTTCATGTTCGCATAATTGTGCCATAGAATATATAAATATATATATATATATATATTTTGTTCTTGGGTTATTTCATTATTATTTTACTGCTTAGTTCATCTTCTAACAGAGTTGTTCTTGTTGAGTTTCAATTTGACTAAGTTTGTGATTAAGTTGTTGAGATCTTGAAACTGAATTTATATCAGATTTATATATATATATGTGTGTGTGTGTGGTTACAGCTTAATTTATTTTTATAATAAATGAAGTGAAAAACTTAGACCAACTAATCAACGACTACACTTTCCGAATACTTCACCAACTCTTCATTCGAATCCACAGCCTCCAGTTCGCTAGGACCAGGAAAAACAGCAATCGATGCACTCGAATACCCCTTGGCTCTCCCAGTAGAGAAATTTTCCCAAAACTATTATTAATCTCTTTAATCACTCCCAAAATCTCATATTTCTTCTCTCCCTCCAAATTCTCGTTCAATTTCAAAAAAGCCACCCTCAATGCCGAGCCTGGAGATGGAGAAACTGGACCTTGAAGATCCTCGGCGATCCAATCGACGGCCATGATGTCTTCGCAGATTGGGAAGACCAATTCCTCAGCAACGCTGATATGATTGGGTTGCTGAGCGTAAGCTATAAGTTCGTCCTTCGAGCTGTATCGACCATGGTGCATGTGAGTAAAGTTGGGCGTGGACGAGCGGTTCCGGAGAAGTGGTCCGGCAGTGATGTGGAGGGCTTGGTTTAGCGAGTTCAGGTCGCTGAGTCCATTGACCATGGCGTTTAACTTGGATTGGTCGGTGTCGTCTTTGACCTTCAAGAGGACAATGTGCTCGATGGTTTGGGTGGAAGAAGCGGACACTGTTATCTTGGAGGAGAAATACGAGCTCGAAGTACGAGAGTGGGGTGTGAAGGAAAGAGATGGTTTGTGGTTGAGTTTGAGTTTGAGGAAGTGTTTGGGAGCTGAGAAAAGGAGAAAAGGCCTTGCACACATTGTCATAGCTAGTTTGATGAAGTGTTATCTATGATATTTGGAGAATGGAAATAGGGAATATGGCTTTTATAATCTAGTTTTTTTTGTTTTAATTCAAAATATTATTGTAGGAATAATATATGTGGTTTTACACGCATATATTTCATTTTAAATTCAACTTTGTGAGATCATACTAAATTGCACATTTCATGTAAGGTAGTGTTGGGCAACCTTAATTATCATCAATCTTAAAGAATGAGATTGGCAATCTTAAGTTGTTGATTATATTTTTATTTTTTTAAAAGAAGTTAAAATTAGGAGAAAAAAATTATAAACTTTAAAACTATTAAAGAGTATTTCTATAATTTTGAATTTATTTATTTTAATTATGTAAGCTTATCAAGAAGAATAATGTTGATCCTAAGTACAATTATTACAAGTCGACGCTAATTCTGATATTCATCATCTCATAGTCAATTTAATTGTATGAAAGCTAATTATTATGATTCATCAATCCAATAGTAAATTTAATTGCAAGTTGGCAATAAGAGAATTTTCACTAATAACGGTTGCGTTTGGTAAAATTTTTGTTTTTAAATTTTTTAAACTCAAAAATAAAAATATATTTTTGTTTTATGTTTTTTTATTTTTATAAAATAAAAATGCCTTTGATAACCATTTTTGTTTTCTGTTTTTTTAAAATAAAAATAAAAATGTGTTTGGTAATTTTTATTTTTTGTACCTGAAAAAAATTTGGAGAGACCCATAAGAAGCCATTGAAGCTTGAGAGAGGTCTAATTACAAGCTTGAGATAGGAGAAAAAAAATTAGTTTAAAAAAATTTTGAAAGTATGAAAATGGTGTTTTCAAAATTTGGTAAATTTTAATTAAAATTTAAAAAAATTAAAAATAAGTTTAAAAAAACTTTAACTTACCGAACATGTTTTTCGGTAATGATATCAAAATTTTTATTATTTAATCAAAAAACTGTTTAAATATTTACACTTATATTTAAAAATAAGATTTCATAAACTACACACTTTCTTTTTATATCCGGGATTACTAGTTATATTTTTATTAATATTTGGTTTTTATATGGGAATTGTAATTATATGGGATTACGAAGCTTTACGGTGGTGCACGGTAGCCGTGCTGCACAAAACCACATTATAATCTATAAATTAAGTTTCCAGATCACAATATGGTGAAAAGGGTACGAAGAGAAAGTCACGTAATGATATTCCAATAGCTTATGCTTATTATTCCAGTTTTATTTTGATAACAAATGAAATGAAATTCTCAGAGACTGGCAGATTGAGGCAACGATACCAAGTAATCGACAACGACAACACTTTCTAAATACTCCTTAACCTTCTCCTCATGCAACTTCACCAACTCTTCATTCGAATCCATGGCATCCAGTTCGCTCAGACCAGGAAAGACCGCAATCGATCCAATCGAATACCCCTTGGCTCTCCTTGGAGAGAAATTTTCACCACATGTGAGCCGAGTAATCTGCCCAATAAAACTATTCTTAATCCCTTTAAGTGCACCCACAATCTCAGTAGTCTTCTCTTCCTCCAAATCCTCCTTCAATTTCAATAAAGTCACCCTCAATGCCGAGCCTGGAAATGAAGAAATTGGGCCTTGAAGATCCTCGGCGACCCAATCGACGGCCATGACGTCTTCACAGATTGGGAGGACCGATTCCTTAGCAACGCTGATATGATGAGGGTGCCGAGAGTAAGCTTTAAGGTCGTCCTTCGAGCCGTATCGACAATACAGCATGTGAGTAAAGTTGAGCGTGGTCGATCGGTTCCGGAGAAGTGGTCCAGCAGTGATGTGGAGGATTTGTTCGATCGATTTGAAGCTTCTGAGTCCGTTGACCATGGCGTTTACCTTAGATGGTTCGGTGTCGTCTTTGACTTTCAAGAGGACGATGTGCTCGATGGTTTGCGTGGAATAAGAGGAGAAATACGAGGTGGAAGTGCGAGAGTGGGGTATGAAGGAAAAAGTGGGTTTGAGGTTGAGGTTGAATTTGAGGAGGTGTTTGGGAGCTGAGAAAAAAAGAGAAAGTCTATGATACATCACCATATTATCCCAGATAAAATCAAGAAAAGGAGAATGGAGTATGGGAAACTTGCCAAGAAAAACATTCTTCACTGGCGCATACCTGATAAGTAATATTACTATTTTAATTTTTATACCAGTATTTTTGCTCATTATTTATTTGCATTTGATTTGAACTTTATGTTTTCTAAAATATTAAAATAAACTTTTAAATCCGATTTTAATCAAAAAAATTTAACTAAAATCATAAATAATTCATCAATTTAATAACTCAAAATAAAAATATAATCATTCTACCTAAAAATGTTGTTGTTATATTCAATTTTTTGTTCATCAAAATCAAATTTAAGAATCTATTTGAATTATTTTATAAAATACAAAATTCAAAAAATAATTTATCAAAATAAAATATATAAATAAGTAGCGAGTCAAGCACAGGTAATCTAATAAGATATTAACCCTTTTTTTCATCTATTATATAAATAATATCGAGTTATAATGATTTTCCAGCAATACAAGGATAAGAATCATTAAGCAAAAAATAATGTATGCAACACTTTTATATTTAATTATGTATACGAAATAGACTAAATTATATATTCTAAAAATATTTGTCCATTACATTTTGTCTTACTCAAACAAATATGATATGTAATTTCTCATTTAAAATATTTTCTGTAAAAAAATATAAGTTTTCAGGCAATTGGCAATCACTTGATTGGTTTAATATGATATTTGATTTTTTTTTAAATTTGAAGGAAAAAAATTTAATTTAAAAAATATAGGAAAATAATATAAAATCTTAATTATCTGATTTATACTATTTTAGCTCATTTTGTATAAATTTGTACCCTCTGTTTTAGAGAATTACAAATTAACACTACTCTTTGTTTTGTAAAACAATTAAAAATAGGATCTTTAGTTAATTTTTTTTAATTACCCTAAACATCCCTGATTTTGTTTTAGTTAATAATTTTTTAATGATATCATAATAATTGACAAATATTAAGTTAAATAAGAAAATGCTTAATTGTTTGAACTATTTTAAATAGATATTACTTTAAATTTAAAATTTCAAAATTAATAAAAACAAAATTATTTTTCTTTCTTCTTCCTCTTTCCCTAACAATTCTTCTCCCTTCTTTTCTTTTTATTTTCCCTATTAGCGTCCATAGTAGACCACTAGTGCCAGCTACAACTTCGTTGATGGTTTACCATGGATGCCAACATAGAGAAGAAAAAAAAAGAAAGGAAGAGAGAGTGTGTGTCTGGGAGAGAAGGGGAAATTGGAACAAGAAAGAGATTAAAAAAATTGATTAATTAATTATAAGTTATTTTTATACAATATTATTTTTTAATTTTATAATAATATTTAATTCAAAATGATTTAAATAATTACAAGTTTTTTATTTAACTTAACTTTTGTAAATTAATTTGATATTATTAAAAAATATTAACTAAAATAAAATCAAAGGCATAATAAAAAATAAATTGACCAAAGGGTTCTACTTTTAATTGTTTTACAAAACAGTCTTGTTTGTAATTTTCTAAAATAGAGACTTCAAATTAGTGTAAAAACAAAACAAAGATTCTTGAATATATTGAGTTCAAATAAGTATAAAAACAAAATAAACAAAGAAAGTGAAAATGGTATAAACTCTTGAATATATTGTGTGACATTCTATGTAGACAAGGAAGGAGATAGGGACAAAGCTTGCCTATGCTGCTGGACCTGGTGGTAGTCCAATTGCGATGAAAATGGGCTGGACCGGACAAGGTTGGTCCAATCTTCACTTAATGCCTAATTTTGTTATTTAGTTGATTTCTATCACTTTTATAGGATTTTGTTTTAGTTTACAAATTTTATTTTTATTAGTACAAAATTTTAGGGACGCATAGGGGTTGTGACCTTAAAAAAAACTTATAATTATAATAATTTTACATATAATTTATTAGTTTAGCACTCCCAATGGAGAGGTATATTACCCCAAACTGGAAAAAAAAATAGCTAAAAGTAAGTAAAAGATGCATACAACATATGATTCATTTTACAAATATTTTTAGATAGATCTAATGTCTACTATTCACCTTCAAAACAATATTTTATTAATTTTTCACTTCTCATCCATTTCTCTATATCTTCAAAATATTATACTATATCTAAATATTTCCAATGAATACACCCAAAATATACTTTGAGAATAATAAAATTTCTTATTTGTAATTTTTTCAAATTAATTGATATTTTAATTTATCTTATAAATTTGGATAAATTTAAATTATAATATAATTATGTGATATTACATGTGGGTGGATATTGTAAGTATTAACAGATATAAGGATATTATTGATAGTTTTAGAAAATATTTGAAATGAATAAAAAAAAATTAAAAATATAATATTTAAATGATATAGAGAAAAAAATAAAGAAGTTGATGTATGGTATAATGTAAAACTTAGAGGTAAAATAGAAAAATGTGTGTTTTAAGGAGGTATTTTAAATGATGGAGTAGAGCACCCATTGAGAGTGATTTAAGCCATCAAATTTAAAGTGCGGATAAAATGATTATAATTCGAAGATTACAAAAATTAAATAAGATATTTAAATATTTTGAATAAAATTTTATTTAAATTATTTAAAAGAGTTTATTTAAATTAAAAAAATATTAAAAAAAATCATTTTACTTTCTAAAATAAAATTTTATTATTAAAATGTGTTAAAATAAATTATTTGCTATAAAATTTTCTTAAATATTTAAAAATCTAAATTGTTTATTTAATAATTATTTTTTTAAAATGGCTTAAAATAAAATTTTCTTTTGAAAATTGAAATAATATTTATATTTTATTCAAATAAACTCTTTCAAATATTTTTTATAAATATTTAATAAAAATTAATTGCTTCAAGTAGATAAAGGGAGGGTATTAAAACAATTTTGATCAAATATTTATAGTGTGTATTTTCTTATGTTTAGTGAAACACATGGATATAATTTAATATAATTGAAATTACAATGGCATATACATAGGTATTTAAACAAAATACATCGGTATATCACATGAATGTAATTGGGTATTTAAGCATACTATATACCTATTTATTTGTATGAGTCTCACAATTATATTAGTTGAAGTGTACAATAGTGTCTTTAAAAATTGTTTCATTCTCTCCTCAATGACTTAACATCAGTTTTAGTAAAAACTCGCTATATGAAAAAAAAAATCAGTAATCATCCGTACCTTCCATAATCCAATGTCAAATCAATAATCAGTTGAATCTTTACCGCTACTAATCAACAGTCATATCACAACAATCACACATCGACATGAGTGATGAACAATCTTAATGTATCATGTATCTCTCACACGAAATCTCAACAAAGAATCGCAACATCACAATTGACATAGTAAACTTCTAGCTACAATAGGTCCCAGAAAAAAAAAAAAAAAAAGACCTATTCAGCTTCAAATGTAAAATAAATAAATAAATATTGATTACAGGAAAAATATCATTAATTGGATTTTGAGATTTGCTATTTCATTCAAAGATTGTGAACCCAGCTAGACCACTCTCCCCTAATAATAGGCAAACAATGTTTATTTATACTACAAAATAGTTGCCAATTCGTACAATATCAACTATCTAATAATTTGAGTTGCAATATGGATTATCTAATCCATATTTTTCAAATCACCTATAATCCATGGTTGGGCAAATAAATTGAGTTACATCTACCTCAAAGTCAATATAAAAGAACGCGTTGTGGCATTTGGAACAAAGAAATTAACCATAAAAGTGGGCAATATCATTACTCGGTAACTAACAATATTGGCATAGCTTTTCGTTTATTGGGCTTGACTACAAAACACAAAGACATCTGGAGTAAGAACTAAAAAAAAGTAAGTAAATTATACGATGATTTTCCTTCCCTACATACTTGTTTTCACATATCACTTGTCACAGGTTAATATCAACCACATCTTACACTCATCTGTGTTTGAGAGCAATCAGACATACATGTAGAAAAATAACACGATGAGCGACGAGTTATGAAGAAAAAGAGCTAGATTTCATGCATTGAACCACTTTACAATCTATAAATTAAGTTTTCAGATCACAATATGGTGAAAAGGGTATGAAGAGAAAGTCACCTCATTGATATTCCAATAGCTCAAGCTTATTATCCCAGTTTTATTCTTACAACAATGAAATGAAAAACTCACAGACTGGCAGATTGAGGCGACGACACCAAATAATCAACAACGACAACACTTTCCAAATGCTCTTTAACCTTCTCCTTCTGCAGCCTCACCAACTCTTCATTCGAATCCACAGCCTCCAGTTCGCTCGGACCAGGAAAAACAGCAATCGACGCAATCGAATACCCCTTGGCTCTGCCTGGAGAGAAATTTTCCCCACATGTGAGCTGAGCAATCTGCCCAAAACTATTCTTAATCCCTTTAATTACCCCCAAAATCTCAGATTTCTTCTCTTCCCCCAAATTCTCCTTCAATTTCAAAAAAGTCACCCTCAATGCCGAGCCTGGAGATGGGGAAACTGGGCCTTGAAGATCCTCGGCGACCCAATCGACGGCCATGATATCTTCACAGATTGGGAGGACCGATTCCTTAACTACGCTGATATGATTGGGGTGCTGAGAGTAAGCGTTAAGGTCTTCCTTCGAGCTGTATCGGCTATGGAGCATGTGAGTAAAGTTGAGCGTGGACGATCGGTTCCGCAGAAGTGGTCCCGCAGTGATGTGGAGGACTTGGTCTAGCGATTTTAGGCCGCTGAGTCCGTTAACCATGGCGTTTACCTTAGATGGGTCGGTGTCGTCTTTGACCTTGAAGAGGACAATGTGCTCGATGGTTTGGGTGGAAGAAGAGGACATAGTTATCTTGGACGAGAAATACGAGGTGGAAGTGCGAGAGTGGGGTATGAAGGAAAGCGAGGGTTTGGGGTTGAGTTTGAGGAGGTGTTTGGGAGCTAAGAAAGGGAGAGAAAGTGCGGGATTTGGTCTCAGTCTAAGACACATCGTCATATTATCTCAAATAAAAAGAGTAAAAGGGGAGTGGAGTAGGGGAAGCTTGACTCTGCGGCTGGAGGTAGTTCGATAGTGATGGGAAGAGGTTGGTGGGACTGTGACAACTGATAATTCAATAAAGATGGGCCGGATCGGACTGGACAAATCTTCACTTTAAGTCCAATTCTTATTCGGAAATTCACACAAATACATTAACATTAGAAAAATATATGAAAAATACGGTAACCTACAAAAAAATACGGAATTTTTATAAAAAACATGGAGGGACAAAAATGTAAATACAGAATAGCAGTTAAATACAATTTTTTTTGTTAACAATTGTTACAAATTCGTAAACATATGTTTGAGATTCGTAAAAAAAATATTTTTGTAAACAATATTTACAAATATATAACAAAGTTTTACAAATTTGTAAACAAGTTTTATATTTTTGTAAACAACATTTATAAAATAATTATTTGCTATTTTTTTATTTTTGTAACAAAGGTTTACAGAACTAATTTTAATATTTATAAAAATAAGTTGTGAATTAAGTTAACATATTTGTAACAAAAATATATAAAACTAAGTTTGTAACTAAAATATACAATTTTGTTTTTGTAACTAATATATACAAAAATATTAAATTGCATTAAACAAGTATCATATATATATTTTTTAAATTGTACCTACTAATAAAGATAATTATATTTTTTAAATATATAATAATTTATATAAGCATACATATTTATTTAATATCAATAATTATATTCATTTTAAATATTTATAAGTAAAATAAATAAATTTATAATTATTATTGTTAACATACAAAAAGTATGGATGAACTAAAATTAGTGACAAGAAAAATATTAAAGAAAAAATAACAAGTGTAAATAATAGAAAAAGAAGAGTGAGATAAGTGAGATATTATTATATATGTATAAATATATATTTATTTATTTAGCAGCTTATAAATGGTCGGTTAGCAAACAAAAATTATTTAGTTACCTGTATTATATAAATATATATATATAGACATCTATTTACATATAGATAATATATTAGCCTGAGTATTGGAATTGACAGCAAATAAATTTTAAGGGGAGTAGATGTGTTATACGGCAAGCAAGAACAAATTTGACCGTAAATGTGTAATTATTTTAGTTTACCGTAAAAAATGATATTTTTTTAATATTACCGTGAAGATTATAATTTATCCAAAAAAGAAGGGCCAACATACATCCGGTTGGGGAGAACCGTATTTTTGTAATTAATGTAATATATCATATAAAACGATTTTTTTTTTAAATTACGGTGGGACATGTAATTTTTCCATTCTTTTTAGGAATAATATGTGCACAAAAATATTATGATTAATTACATAAAAAGCTCTATGTTTAGAAAAAATTTAAAATATACGGCGAATATAAATAATTATAAATGTAGGGTGTCTTAAAAAAATTGATGGAGAATAGTGAAAAGAAATAAAACAATAATATAACTCAATAATATATAAGTTTGATTTCTGACAAGTAATGAAGAACTTTTTTTTTATACCACGATGAACTTTTATTTTATCTTGTACTCGTAAAAAAAGATATATCATTAATTGATGTAATTTAATTATATTGGTGTGATATAATAATATTCAATGAGTTTCTTTTCAATTTTTTTTATTTTTATATATTTAAAATGAATGTATTATTAATATTAAACAAATATTTATGCTTGAATAAATTATAATATTTTTAATAAATATAATCTATTTTTATACTAGTAATTATATATTTTTTCTAATATTAGTTACTTGTTCTATGCAATCTAACATTTTTGTATATATTAGTTATAAAATAAAATAATTTCCTTTAGTAAGAAACTTAGTTTTATAAATTTTGTTACAAACATATAATAATTCACAACTTAATTTTATAAATCTTTGTAACAATCATGTTAAATAAATTTATAACTATTTATGTAAATGTTAGTTACAAAACTAAACTTTTTAGTTGTGAAATTAGTTTTGTAGACTGTTGTTACAAAAATGTAAAACTTGTTTAAAAAAATATTGTATTTCACCACTATATATATATATATTTAATAAAGTGTTTTATAAATAATAAACATCTTAAATTTATATTTTTAAGTTCTATAGCATAAATATGAAGGTTCGAGTAATTTTTTGGTACAATATTGTAACAATATAGAAAAATATAATATTTTTATTAGGGGTGAGCATCGGTCGGTTTGGGCGGTTTTTTCATAACATAAAATCCAGAATTCGGTTTTCGGTCCGGATTGGTGTAATCCAAAAACCGACCGACCAAACCAGTTAAAAGAAAAAACCGACCGTTTTGGACCGCGGTTTGGTCGGTTAAATCGACCAAACCGAATTTATTATTTTTTTAAAAAAAACATTTTTTTTTTTTTGAAAGTTTTAGTTAAAAAACTAAAAATTTTGGATTGTTGGAATCCATTTTTGTTCATTTTCAAAACATAAATATATAGAACATAATTTCATATATATTTTTTTATTTAATAATTTTAATAATTAATAATTATATAATATTATATTATTATATATTACATTGTTCGGTCGGTTTCGGTTCCGCCGGTCGGTCCACACAAAATTTTCAAACCGACCGAACAGTGGCGGTTTTTTCGGTGTTCGGTTTAATTGGTTTCGGTTTTTTTGGTTTCGGAAGGTCGGTGTACACGGTTTTTCGGATTTTTTGCTCAGCCCTAATTTTTATGTATATTTTGGTTATGATTTCTTAACTATAACATATTTTTGTAAATGTTAGCTACAAAAATATATTTCTTAGTTGTCAAACTAGATTTGTAAACTATTGTTACAAAAATAAAAAATTTAGTTACGAATTTGTTTGTAAGTTTTATCTAAAAAAAAATCTACAATTCTATAACTGATTTTTATAAATATTATTTACAAACATGTAACAGATATTTACAAGTTTGTAACAGATATTTACTAGTTTGTAAACGTTGATCACAAAAAATTGTATTTTACAGTTTTTATTTATGATTTTGCTACTCTGCATTTACACTTTTGTTATTCCGTGTTTTTATCCAAAAATTCTATATTTTTGTAATGCACCATATTTTTCATGTTTTTTTTTAACTTTTAGTGCATTTTTGTAGATTTCCCAAAATATTATAGGAACTAACATGACACTAATTTTTGTATATAGTAGGTCTAGTCTTGTATAGATTTGATGGGTTAAATGAAACTGTCACATCAGTTAGTATAATATTTTTGTGGACATGTCATTACTCTTTTTTTTTTTTTTAAATTTACATTACTTTTACACAATTTTCTTATAGTTAACATACGGAAATTTGAATTTCTATGATTAGTAGGGACTCATAATTAAAAAATGGATATTGTCGGTAATAATACCAAAAAAAATTTCAAAAGTTACACTTTAATACCCAATTTTTTTGCGGTAATAATACATAAATCTACGATTAAGGTGCAACCGTTACTACTCACCGTTAACTACCCGCTAAGTATCCATATGGCACATTTTTATTAGTCTAATTTGGGGCAATAATACTCAAATCTTTTCAAAAGTTACACTTTAATACCCAATTTTTTTGCAGTAATGCATAAATCTACAATTTTAGTGCACACGTTAATACTCACTGTTAACTGCCCGTTAAGTATCCAAGTGACGCATATGGATTTTGGGATGATTTTAGACGAAATTATTTAAATTATTTAAATATTGTAAAAATCATTTTAAATTTTAAAAATCTAAAAAATTATTAAAAACTAATTAATGATATGGATTTTGGGATGATTTTGAGTTTCAATTTTAGTTTGGGTTGTTTCAAATTTGCAAATTTTAGTTTTATTAATTAGTTTTTAATAATTTTTGAGATTTTTTAAAATATAAAATAATTTTTATAGTATTTAAATAATTTAGGGATATTAGCGAAGATAAAACTCAAATCGTTTCACGAGTTATACTTTAATACCTAAATTTACGAGTATAAAAATGTGTCACGTAGATACTTAACGGGCAGTACGGAGAGTACTAACAGTTACACCAAAATTGTAGATTTAGGTATTATTACCACCAAAGAAAAAATATTTTGGTATTAAAGTGTAACTTTTGCAAAAAATTAGGTATTATCGCCACCAATATCTCATTAAAAAATATGTCACTCACTATTGATATCAAAAAATGATGCTACTCTTTCATTGATTTTCCAAAATGCCACTGGCATATTTTTTAGTATCTCTTCATCTTCTCTCTTCCTCCTGAATAAAAAATCTATGGGTAAGGTAAATATAAGAGAACTCAATGAAATGGCAAGTAATTATCGCTTTAGACACAAATTATTGCATTTCGAACAGATCTAGGCATGATTTTTTAGTTTTCTTAGCAATTTTTTTTTAGATCTCAAACTCTGAAATTTGCATCAAATTGACTTTGCTCAATGGTTGCTTGATGGTTTTCGATATCAGCTTAATGAGGCCTCCAAAATCATGATTTTCAGTAAAAAAATTTGCTTTTACTCGATGGTTGCTCAATGATTGCTCGATGTGATTCTTGCAAGAGGTATAATTTTTCACTCCGGTGTCTATTTGGAGAAGAAAAAAAATGTGAATTTTGGTATTTTTTTCGAGATCTACATGTTTGATGTGTTTATATACACATTTGGGAAGTGTAAAGTTTGAAAAAATACAAAAAAAAAATCCAAACCATCACTTCAAATTTGACTTCAAAAATAATATTCCTCTTTTTATTCTTTTTCATCATCATCAAAAAATTTAATTAATAAATAAATGTTGATCTTATTTAATTATTGACATTAACAAGAATAATTAAATATTAACCAATTTATGTAAAATAACAAAATTTTATAAATTTGCAATTAATTTAACTTGCTACATTATAAAAATTAAAAATTCCATTTTTAAAAAAAAAAAAAAAACATTACATTTTGGTAGTAATTGTAACGTCCAAAATTACTTAATAAGGCTTAGAGTCTTGATTAAGGAGTCAGGATGACAAATTATGGAAATTATGTGATTATGTGATATATATGTGTGTATTATTATATGATTATGTGAGTTATATTATATTATGACTTGATATGCATGTTTTGGTGTATTAAATATGCATGCGGGCCCATTTCAGATTAAAATGGCAATTTTCGTAATTTGGCCCGTTATGGATATATTTGGCATATATGTGATATATGTGTGGGACCATATTATTATGAGAATATATCTGAGTTACTCAGCACGAGACAATCCTAGTGAGCAAGCGAGTAGAAAAGTCACAACGGGACCCATATTTGATTCGGTGTGAGTCAAGGGGTATATTGGGTATTTAGTACATTACCAGGTTATTGGGTAATGGGAATAATTATTTGATGATATATTGGGAGTTAGTGAGATCAGGAGGAAATTCTCATAATTTTGACTATTTTACCCTCAGGGGCGTTTTTGGGACCCCGAGCAATTGAATTTGCTTGAGGTTACTTAAGCTCGAAGTAACTTGTAACGCCCTACTAATTAAGGTTCGTTACCAAGTGTGTTTTAAACCAGTGCTGGATTTGCTAAACAAGTCATTTGGACTAAATGAGTGACTAAGCCACTAAATGTTTAGGTATGAAAACTTTTGGTCAACTCATAAGTATTTTCATTAAATTAAAAGCATGTTCCTTAAACGGGATCCCAAAAAACAACAATTTAAAAGTTGATTACAACACTCAAGTTACAAAATAAGCCGACCTAAGCGGAAAATTTTGAGTTCATCCCTAGTTCCCTTGAACGCCTCGGTTGGGGTGGTCAAGCAGACTGCATATGTACATGTCACTGCTATTGCCCTCCGACTCATAGCTGGTTGAGCTTCTCTTTACCTTTACCTACACCACAAAGCACCTGTGAGCCAAAAGACTCAGCAAGAAAACACATTGAACAGTTCACAGTGTAGTATAACTATCAAATAGTAATAACTGAATCAGGCGTATTCTTTATACAAGTTAGCAACCATGGGGTCACGCAAGCGCATGTCGCACTTCCTTTCGATTTGTTGGCATCCGAGCCAGTCAAGTGCTTGTTGCACTCCCAGGGTGGCCTAGCCATGGTGACCTGCACTCCACGTGCACAATGCCAATCTCAGCTTATAAACTGAGTCATTTAAGTCATTGACTTATAAGTCAAGCCTCACATGCCTCCGACCTGTAAGTCGAAGCTTTAGGACTCTCTACTCACAAGACGAGTCTCTCGAGTCCAATACGCCCTCGACTAATAAGTCGATCCCCATTTGACAACCTAATAACCCTCTGGTTTATAAACTGAGCTTCCCAGTCACAACAGACAACCACGTATCTCATATAGCATTCATATCAACAATTGCAATGCATTACAATACATTTAAATAGCAGTCATAGGCATAACCCTAATTATGAGCATTCTAGTGTTCTTATTAAGACATTCACAAACATAATTATAATCATGTTCATCAACAGAGCCAAAGCCTTAATCAACTATAATCATCATTGACTGAGCCCTAACCACGCATTCACATCATGGGTGCAGTTTTCTTACCTTCGATCAGAATGCAAGTTACCAGCGACGCCCTTTGAGTACAATCCCCGATTCGAGCCCTTAGCGTAGCCCTAGTCACAACCATAATTAAGAATTCCATCAACAATTGGAGAATACAAGTTTCCAGACCAAATCTTAACCTCCGGGACGTCAATTCCACTCAACAATGAAGTAGAACCGACCCCGAGCCCAAATGCTTAAGTTCTCGATCTAAAAACCTCATTAAGGCCAAAAATCCCCTTAAGGGCATTGGCCCTAGAGACCCATGTCGCGGCCCGCCTCTAAGTCAAAGGCTTGGCCTCCCTGGAAAAACAACACGCGCCATGGTGCACCACTGAGGCACCACGGCCTGCCTCTGCCTCCGAGCCCTTCTGGCTCCCTCTTGCATCATAGGGCCGCGGCCCAGCCCTTCGAACCCAGATTTTTTGGGTTTTTCCCTTAGCCGAACCCAACCAAAAACAACCTAATTCTCTCCCAATCTTCCAACTCAATTCCCACAATCAACACAACCATTCCCAGCATCAAGACCTAACTAATTACCAGATTAAAACTCATCAAAACTCTCAAAACTCAACCTCCCAACTATCAATCATGCAAAACACCATAGCTCTAAATAACTCAATCGAACTAACATAAGTACTTCAATTCAAAACCCTTACCTCAGCTGTATGACTTAAGTGTTAATTGCTCCCACCAGTTCCCTGGTTTCAAGCCTTTCTTCCAAGCCAATCTCCTTCAAATTGACCCAAACCACCTAAAGCTCCAAGAGATGAAATATTGAACGTGGAAGAGAATGAGAGCTACTGAGACTCTTTTTCCTTTAGTTTCCTAAGTCTTCTAAGGGGTTCCCAGCCAACCACATCCTAAATTGAATGGAAATGACCTAATTTCCCCTTGCCCTTAACCTATTCATCAAATGCTCTCAAGGGCAATTTTGTTCTTTGTCTCAAACCCCGCTATCCGCAATTTACGTCATATGATTCCCATTACCTCCAATATTCTCACATGATTACCAATAATTTTCCATTACCCACTAATTCCCGGTAATGTACTAATTCACTAAAAATACCCCCAAGCTCACCCCGAGCCGGGTATAAAACTCCGTTGTGACTTTTCCGCTAACTTGCTCATCGGGATCGCCTCACGTCGAGTAACCCAAACATATCCACATAATAATGTGGTCTCAATCACATAAATACATATTTAATATTTCTAACATGCAAGCATAATTATATTATAATATAATTCACATAACAATTCAAGTTTTGCCTCCCGGCCCCCTAATCTGGGCACTAAGCCACATTAGGATATTTGGGATGTTACAACTATCCCCTCCTTATAGGAATTTCGTCCTAAAAATTTTACCTGAACAGCTCGGGGTACTGGTCCTGCATGGTTGATTCCCCTCCTTAAAGGTAATTTAACATTGGAATTTTTGAGTTTCTGTTTCCTAAAGTTTCTTAAAATTTGAAATTAGATTTTTCGTTTTGAGGAGTTTTTGAATGATTTGAAGCTTGGGTTTTGATGGTTTGGGGCCATTGAGATGATTGGAAACTTTTTTTTTGAGATTTGGGTATGTTTGGATAGGATTTTGGAAGGATTTAAAATGGGAAAAACGGAGTTATTGGCTGTGTTCGTGGTTGGGTCGTGGCCCTTTTATTGTGTGTTGCGGCCCAGGCTTAAAAAAAAGAGGTTTTTGGCTTTTGGGGGCACTTTGGACCGCTGCCCCTTTTTGGCAGGTCGAGACCCATGACACAGACAAAGAGGGGTTTAGCCCCTGTTCTTGATCAGGCCACGGCCTGAGTTTTTGGAGCCGCGACCTAAAAGGGCAGAAATGGCCAAAATGGGTTTTTAGTCATAGGAACTTAAACCTAAGGGCCCGGGATCGATCCTACTACCCAGCTTGGTAGGATTCGATGTCCCGGAGGCTAGGACTCAGTCTGGAAGCCTGCGTTTACTCGCTATTGACAGGATTGGTCGGGAAAAACTCAGCACCAGGTATGCTGGATCAGCTCGAAAGCGGTTTATACAAAGGATAGGGTAATGGGGCTCGGGGTGACTTATTAGTCCCATATCCTAGCATTGACTTACTTTTCAAGGACGACATTAGCATGGTGAGTGCTGGTTGTAAAGCATTGGCTTATTAGTCAAGGACAACATTAGCACGTGGAATGCTGATCAGCACCAGGTACGCTTATACAGAGGATAGGGCTAAGGGACTCGTGGTGACTTATTAGTCCCATATCCTAGCATTGAATTATTAGTCAAGGACGTCATTAGCACGGTAAGTGCTAGTTGTAAAGCATTGACTTATTAGTCAAGGACCACATTAGCACGGTAAGTGCTAGTTGTAAAGCATTGACTTATTAGTCAAGGACCACATTAGCACGGTGAGTGCTAGTCGTAAAGTATTGACTTATTAGTCAAGGACGACATTAGCGCGGCGGAGTGCTAGTCGTAAGGTATTGACTTATTAGTCAAGCATGGAAATAGCGTGGAGCACTAGTCCATATGGTTTAGTCTAACTAGGAGCGCTTCATACGCTTGACTGACCTATGGGTCGAAGAAAACTAAAGTGTCAGGTACGCTGGGTCAGTTCCAAGGCTGGTTATATAGAGGACAGGGCTAAGGGTCCCAGGGTGACTCATTAGTCCTATATCCTAGGGCGTTAATTCAGTATGATTCCATAATCATGTATTTTGGGCATGAATAAGAATTCCGCACAACTGATTCCAGTTTCCCAGGTCGCTCCCTCGACCTCACTGTCTCTGTAACATACCTTGACTTAAGGTATAACTTTGTTCCTCAGAACCTTATTCTTTCTGTCTCATATCTGGACTGGCTACTCTTTACGGGATAACTTAGCCTCAATCCCCAGTTTCTCATAACTTAACTCATGAGTTTCCCTCCAACTCATGTTCTCAACATGGAAATACATAATAAACTGTATACAACTGACAGTGCCAAAGATAAGGCCGATCCAAAGTCAACCTGACTGGTCCTATCCAGGATTCAAACTGTTATACTATTCTAGGGCTCAACTTGCCCCTATCTCCTCACCCCTTTCCATGGTGATACTCGAAGGAAGATACAATCTTCTACTTGGAACTCCACGTTCCTACTTTTCAATTCAGTAAAACTTTTCCATCTACTCTGAGAAGTGTGCATTCAAGCTCCAACCTCTAATAATTTCAATGGTCCCCTGAACTACCTCAGGATCTAAAATCAACATCTCACCCATCTCATTCCAATGAACGGGTGATAAACATTCTCAAACACACCTCATCTCATAAGGTTCCTTTCCAATACTGGATGACTCTCTTTCTCTCTCTGATTTACCATCAGTCTTAGAATAATGATGTAACGCCCTGAATAGCCAGGACCGCTACACTGTGTGTTTATAAAGTGCCAGACTTGCTAATCAAGTCATTAAAGTAAAAGCGTGTACTGAAATAGTAAAGGAACTAGGATTAAAAGTGTTTTGGTCTCAAAAGTACGTTTTCATTACCAAACATTGTTTACGAACATGGGATCCCAAAATTGACAGTTTGAAAGCCATTTACAAAAGTTACAACGTTTAGATACATCGACTGGCCATACTAAGGCAAAAGTGAGCTGTTAGGTATTCTCTGTCCTGACACACTCCTCGACCGTGGTGATCGAACGGCTGGCTATGTACATTACACTTCGGAGCTCTCCACCTCAGGCCTGGTCCAGCTTGCCCTTGCCCTTACCTGCACCACGAAGCACCCGTGAGCCAAGGCCCAGCAAGAACACACATTAATAATAGAGCACGCACATTTCGCTGTCAAATCAATTTCTCATATAGCATCTCATAAACTCAAGCATATCAATAGTCAAGTGTCTCATATAATCAATAATCAAGTATTTCATTTACAAAGCATATCAGCTCATATAACACAATGCACAGATGATAACCAGGGCTAGCGCTCACAAGCTGCTCCCTCTGTTATCCTTTCATTTCTGGCTCCCAGTGGCCAAATCGCGTCCCATGCGCTAAATTCAAGAACGGTACTCTTAGACCGCTTATACGTGCCCCTTGGCATAATACCAACGATGACACAAACAATTCTCGGGAGCACTTAGTCCCATCACAATCATACATTCGGGTGCAGTGTTCTTACCTTTCAATTCACTAGTTTTCGATGTCACGACACCTTGAGCACGATCCCTCTCGAGCCCTAGCGCTTACCTAAACACAATCATGGTCAAAGTCAACATCAATCCTCAAGTTCAAAACCTAGCCCCGGGGCTAATCCCGAGCCCCCGGGATGTCCTAGTTCCACCAAACAAGGTGGTGGAACCAAACCCCAAACCTTAGGTCAAAAACCCTTGCAAAATACCCCAAAATCCCCTTCAGAAGGCAGGGTAGCGCTACAACGCTCTTGGGAGGGCGCTATAGCGCTACAAACAGAACCAAAACCCTTCCAGCATATGGGCCTAGCGCTACAGCGCCCAAAGGCTAGCGCTGTAGCGCTAGTCACAGGCAGCCCAACACCAAAATTTCCTTTGTGCGATTTCTCTCGAGCCAACCTCAACCAAACCTCTTCCAACTCTTACCCAAACTTAAAAACAACCTCATGACCACACTCCACCCATCCCAAGCACCCTAAACATCTAAACTCCAAGCACATGCAATCACAAACTCAAAATTCACCATAGCCACCTCCAAACTTCAGAACCTAACATAAACCAGCTGAACATCAGAACTAGAGTTTAGAATTCATACCTTTGATAGAATTTCGCCCACAAGCTAACCCTAGGCTCCCTTGGCTTGCTGCTCCTCAGCCCTAAGCTTGAATTCCCTAAAGTTTCATTCAATTCAACTCAAGTACCACAGCTTTAAACAAACCAGAAACAGAGAATGGATGAACTCTAGATTCTTACCTCAAGTATTGGTGAAACCCTGTTAAACCTCTGTCAACTCCTTAGTCATAGATCAAGGTTCTTGATGTTTGGTTATCCCAGCTCTCCTCTAGGCTTTACTCCAGAAATTCTCCAGAAATAGGTGAAGGAAAGTGTAAACCGACTCAAGAAACTCTCTCTGTTTTCCCTCCTTCTTTTCCCTTCTTTTTCAGACCCTTTTGATATTCTATAAATCCCACTATCTTAAAACCTCAGTAATACCCTTCCTTAAAAGTCAAATGACCTTTATGCCCTCACAGCTAACTCTAATCCTTTAGTCCTCTTAAGGGTATTTTAGTCATTTTGCCTAATTTCCGCTACTTCCTCGAATGTCTCTATTATTTCCCGCTTAGTTCCCAATACCTTACTAATCACCAATAGCCTTCCTCAATGTTACAATAATCTCCAGCTTATCCACTAAATTCCCATTTACACCCCTGAGCTCACCCCGAGCCGGGTATAAATCCCCGCTATGACTTTCACGCTACTTTGCTCACTAGAATCGTCTCGATTCATAGATTACAGATATATCCACATAATAATGTGGTCTCAACAATTATCACATATATTAAAGCAGTTATGCCCATAATGGCTAAAATTACGATTATGCCCTTCTAACCTAATCTGGGCCTATATGCACACTAACACACATAGTCATGCATCTCAAGTACTCAAGTAATCATATAACATGCTTAAATCATAATAATCACACATAATTCCCATCATGCCCTCCTGGCTTACTGATCAAGGCCCTTAAGCCCTATTAGTGATTTTGGGTCGTTACAACTATCCCCTCCTAATGAGAATTTCGTCCTCGAAATTTACCTGAACAACTCCGGATACTGATCCCGCATAGCTGTCTCAAGCTCCCAGGTCGCCTCCTCGACCTTAGCATTCCTCCATAGTATTTTAACCAAAGGGATTGTCTTATTCCGCAATACTTTATCTTTCCGATCCAAGATCTGAATCGGTTGCTCTTCGTAAGCCAAATCTGCCTGTAACTCCAAATCTTCATGCCTCAACACATGAGTCACATCTGAGACATACTTCCGAAGCATGGAGACATGGAACACGTCATGAACTCCAGACAATGATGGCGGCAAAGCTAATCTGTAAGCCACCTGACCAATCCTTTCCAGGATCTCTAATGGTCCAATGAACCTAGGGCTTAGCTTGCCCTTCTTACCAAACCTCCTCACCCCTCGCAGAGGTGAAACTCGAAGAAAGACGTGATCACCAACCTGAAACTCCACATCCCTACGCTTAGGATCAGCGTAGCTTTTCTGCCTACTCTGAGATGCGAGCATCCTAGCCCGGATCTTCTCTATAGCCTCACCTGTCCTCTGAACCATATCTGGCCCCAAGTATCTCCTCTCACCCATCTCATCCCAATGAATGGGTGATCTACACTTTCTCCCATATAACATCTCGTAGGGAGCCACTCCAATTGTTGACTGATAACTATTATTGTATGAGAACTCAATCAATGGAAGGTACTTACTCCACGAACCCTCAAAATCAATCACACAGGCTCTGAGCATATCCTCCAATACCTGAATCGTCCTCTCAGACTGTCCATCAGTCTGAGGATGAAAAGCTGTACTAAATTTCAACTGAGTCCCCAAAGCTTCCTGCAGACCTCCCCAGAACTTGGAAGTGAAAATAGGATCTCGGTCTGACACAATCGACTTAGGAACCCCATGGAGACGTACGATCTCTTTCACGTACAACTCAGCGTACTGATCCACAGTATAAGTTGACCTCACTGGAAGGAAATGGGCTGACTTGGTGTATCTATCCACTATAACCCATATTGAGTCATGAAACCCTACCGTCCTGGGTAGACCTCCTACAAAATCCATAGTAATATCCTCCCATTTCCACTCAGGAATACCCAAAGGCTGAAGCAACCCTGCTGGTCGCTGATGCTCAGCTTTCACCTGTTGACAGGTTAAGCATCTGGCAACGTACTCTACCACATCCCTCTTCATCCCGGGCCACCAATACAAAGTCCGCAGATCCTGATACATCTTTGTGGTACCCGGATGAAGCGAGTACGGCGTCGTATGAGCCTCATCCAATATTTCTCGCCTGATCCCCTCATCAGCTGGAACACAAATCCGCTCCCGATACCGAAGTAAGCCAACCTCTGAAACAGAATAGTCCTTAGCTATTCCTGCTAAAACATCCTCTCTAACTCCCTGTAGCTGAGCGTCTGTCAACTGCCCCTCTCTGATCCGCTCTAGCAGGGTTGACTGTAGAGTAATATTAGCCAATCGGCCCACAACCAATTCTATCCCTGCTCTAACCATCTCATCCGCTAACTCCCTTGAGATCTGAACTGAGCTATACAACTGACCTGGACCTCGGCGGCTCAATGCATCTGCCACTACATTGGCTTTCCCCGGATGATAGAGAATATCACAATCATAGTCCTTTACCAACTCTAGCCAACGTCTCTGTCTCATGTTCAGGTCCTTCTGTGTAAAGAAATACTTCAGGCTCTTATGGTCAGTGTATACCTCGCACTTCTCCCCATAAAGATAATGCCGCCAAATCTTCAGTGCAAAGACCACCGCTGCCAGCTCTAAATCATGAGTAGGATACCGCTGCTCATACTCCTTCAGCTGTCGCGATGCATAAGCTATCACTTTCTCATTCTGCATCAGCACGCAGCCTAAGCCCAATCTCGATGCATCACAATAAACAACAAACTTCCCTTCCTCCAAAGGTAAACTCAACACTGGCGCTGTAATAAGTCGTCGCTTCAATTCTTGGAAGCTACCTTCACACTTATCTGACCAAACGAACTTTAGATTCTTTCTTGTCAATTCTGTCATTGGTGCTGCTATCTTTGAGAAGCCCTCTACAAACCGCCTGTAGTAGCCTGCCAAACCAAGAAAACTCCGCACCTCTGAGGCGTTCCTTGGCCTCGGCCAATCTCTAACTGCTTCTATTTTAGACGGATCCACTTTAATCCCATCCGCACCTACAATGTGTCCAAGGAATGTCACTTCAGGTAACCAAAACTCGCACTTCTTAAACTTAGCATACAACTGATGCTCCCTCAACCTCTGAAGAACCAATCGAAGATGAAACTCGTGTTCCGCCTCTGAACTGGAATACACCAGGATGTCATCGATGAAAACTATAACAAACTGATCCAGAAAATCCTTGAATACCCTGTTCATTAAGTCCATAAAAGCTGCTGGGGCATTGGTCAAACCAAAAGACATGACCAAGAACTCATAGTGCCCATACCGCGTCCGAAAGGCCGTCTTAGGTATGTCCTCATCCTTGATCCTCAGCTGGTGATAACCAGATCGAAGATCTATCTTTGAGAACACCGTCTTACCCTGCAGCTGATCGAACAAGTCATCAATCCTCGGTAGGGGATACTTATTCTTAATAGTTAACTTGTTCAACTCCCGATAGTCAATACACATTCTCAGAGTCCCGTCCTTCTTCTTAACAAACAAAACTGGTGCACCCCATGGTGAGTAGCTAGGTCTGATGAACCCTATATCCAGAAGTTCCTGCAGTTGTATCTTTAACTCTTTCAATTCCGATGGTGCCATCCTGTATGGTGCCCTTGACACTGGCTCTGTCCCCGGTGCCAACTCAATAACAAACTCAATCTCCCTACGCGGCGGCAGCCCAGGCAAATCCTCAGGGAACACATCCAAGAACTCACAAACTAGTCTGGTCTCCTCCGGTCCAACTGGTGAAACTTTGGTGGTATCCACCACACTAGCCAAAAAGCCTATACATCCACCCTGTAGCAAATCTCTGGCTCTCAATGCAGATATCCTGGGTACACGGGGTCCATGCACCGCTCCCACAAAAACGAAGGGATCCTCACCCTCTGGCTCGAAAGTCACCATTTTCTTCCTACAGTCAATGGTAGCTCCATATCTAACCAGCCAATCCATACCTAAAATCATATCAAAGTCCTCCATACCTAACTCAATCAAGTCCACTGACAACTCTCTACCATCAACTAACATTGGCAGTGCCCTAACCCATCTCCTAGACACCACCAGCTCTCCCGTAGGCAAGATAGTCCCAAACCCTGAGGCACTAAACTCACTAGGTCTACACAATCTATCAATCACCCTATCAGATACAAATGAATGCGTAGCACCAGAATCAATCAAAACAGTAAAAGAAGTGCCAGCACTAGAAAGCTGACCTGTCACTACCGAGGGACTAGCCTCGGCCTCTGCCTGCGTCAAAGTGAACACTCGAGCTGGAGTCAAGCTGTCCACTTTTCCTGCTTCGCCTTTCTTCACTGTTGGGCAATCTTTCCTGAGGTGTCCCACCACCCCGCATACATAACAGGCCTTAGCCTGACACTCGCCCAGATGACGTCTCCTGCACCTCGGGCATTCTGGGTAGGTCCTCCATGAATCACCGCCTCCCCGACGGCCACCCTGAGTACCCCGACCTCCTTTATCAAACCTAGGAGCAATTGGGGCTTCAGGAGTCTTTCTCTTCAGATCACTAACACCTCCACCTCTACTAGAACCAGAATACGGAGGCACCGGTCTACGGCCCTCCCTTCTTGCTGCACTATCCCTCCATATCCTATTCTCTGCTTCCTCAGCAGTCAAAGCCCTCTCCACAGCCTGGGCATAGGTGGTCACTCCAGGAACCGTAGTAATCCTTACATCCCGGGTTATCATGACATTTAGCCCTCTAACAAATCTGTCTAACCTGGTCGCATCGGTAGGAACAAGATCTGGTGAAAACTTTGCAAGTCTATCAAATTTCAAGGCATACTCCGTAACAGTCATACTGCCCTGAACCAATCCCACAAATTCATTCACCTTTGCTGCCCTGACGGCAACATTATAGTACTTCTGATTGAACAAATCTCTAAACTCCTCCCATGTCATTGCAGCAACATTTCTAGTCTGTGACGCCACCTCCCACCAGATTAGGGCATCCTCTCTCAACATATAAGTGGCACAGGCCACCCTCTCATGTCCCTCTACTTTCATATAATCAAGTATAGTGGTGATCAAGGTCATCCACTGCTCAGCTTTTAGGGGATCTGGCCCACCCTCAAAGATTGGGGGCTGCTGCTTCCTGAACCGCTCATACAACGGTTCCACTTTGTTACCAACATCAACGGGCTGTACCACAGGTACCAATGCCGGTGGCCCAGCTGGGGCAACACTCCCAGATGGAGCCTGCTGCAGAATTCTGATCAGTTCATCTTGGCTCTGAAGCCTAGCTTGCATTTCTGCCATTAACTGCTGCCAGTTCTCAGGGACTGGCGGAGGGGTTGGGCCCTGGTCATCCTCTCTAGCCCCAGACCTGCCGGCTTGTCGTGTGGATTTCCTTGAACGCATAACTATTCAAGTCAATCTGCAAACAACGACTCGGCAATTAGGCTATGATGACAGGGTAATAATTCTCTCATAATCCATCTCTGGAACTCCAATCATTCACAAACAATCAAATACAGCAATTTATCCAGATATTCATTCACATGCACAGCAATGCTAATAAGCACGCCTCAATAACATCATGCAATAGTCAAGGGCCAGGCCCTATCAGAATCTCATGCTCCCTATTCATCAAACAGATACCAACATTCATATCTCACTCAAATCATTTAAACACATAACCATGCATATACAGTTACCAAACCCTGAGTTGAGCTTGTCTCCCGCAGCGAATGTACATACCCAGCCAGTCTTCAGGACCCATAAACCTAGGACGCTCTGATACCAAGTTGTAACGCCCTGAATAGCCAGGACCGCTACACTGTGTGTTTATAAAGTGCCAGACTTGCTAATCAAGTCATTAAAGTAAAAACGTGTACTGAAATAGTAAAGGAACTAGGATTAAAAGTGTTTTGGTCTCAAAAGTACGTTTTCATTACCAAACATTGTTTACGAACATGGGATCCCAAAATTGACAGTTTGAAAGCCATTTACAAAAGTTACAACGTTTAGATACATCGACTGGCCATACTAAGGCAAAAGTGAGCTGTTAGGTATTCTCTGTCCTGACACACTCCTCGACCGTGGTGATCGAACGGCTGGCTATGTACATTCACTTCGGAGCTCTCCACCTCAGGCCTGGTCCAGCTTGCCCTTGCCCTTACCTGCACCACGAAGCACCCGTGAGCCAAGGCCCAGCAAGAACACACATTAATAATAGAGCACGCACATTTCGCTGTCAAATCAATTTCTCATATAGCATCTCATAAACTCAAGCATATCAATAGTCAAGTGTCTCATATAATCAATAATCAAGTATTTCATTTACAAAGCATATCAGCTCATATAACACAATGCACAGATGATAACCAGGGCTAGCGCTCACAAGCTGCTCCCTCTGTTATCCTTTCATTTCTGGCTCCCAGTGGCCAAATCGCGTCCCATGCGCTAAATTCAAGAACGGTACTCTTAGACCGCTTATACGTGCCCCTTGGCATAATACCAACGATGACACAAACAATTCTCGGGAGCACTTAGTCCCATCACAATCATACATTCGGGTGCAGTGTTCTTACCTTTCAATTCACTAGTTTTCGATGTCACGACACCTTGAGCACGATCCCTCTCGAGCCCTAGCGCTTACCTAAACACAATCATGGTCAAAGTCAACATCAATCCTCAAGTTCAAAACCTAGCCCCGGGGCTAATCCCGAGCCCCCGGGATGTCCTAGTTCCACCAAACAAGGTGGTGGAACCAAACCCCAAACCTTAGGTCAAAAACCCTTGCAAAATACCCCAAAATCCCCTTCAGAAGGCAGGGTAGCGCTACAGCGCTCTTGGGAGGGCGCTATAGCGCTACAAACAGAACCAAAACCCTTCCAGCATATGGGCCTAGCGCTACAGCGCCCAAAGGCTAGCGCTGTAGCGCTAGTCACAGGCAGCCCAACACCAAAATTTCCTTTGTGCGATTTCTCTCGAGCCAACCTCAACCAAACCTCTTCCAACTCTTACCCAAACTTAAAAACAACCTCATGACCACACTCCACCCATCCCAAGCACCCTAAACATCTAAACTCCAAGCACATGCAATCACAAACTCAAAATTCACCATAGCCACCTCCAAACTTCAGAACCTAACATAAACCAGCTGAACATCAGAACTAGAGTTTAGAATTCATACCTTTGATAGAATTTCGCCCACAAGCTAACCCTAGGCTCCCTTGGCTTGCTGCTCCTCAGCCCTAAGCTTGAATTCCCTAAAGTTTCATTCAATTCAACTCAAGTACCACAGCTTTAAACAAACCAGAAACAGAGAATGGATGAACTCTAGATTCTTACCTCAAGTATTGGTGAAACCCTGTTAAACCTCTGTCAACTCCTTAGTCATAGATCAAGGTTCTTGATGTTTGGTTATCCCAGCTCTCCTCTAGGCTTTACTCCAGAAATTCTCCAGAAATAGGTGAAGGAAAGTGTAAACCGACTCAAGAAACTCTCTCTGTTTTCCCTCCTTCTTTTCCCTTCTTTTTCAGACCCTTTTGATATTCTATAAATCCCACTATCTTAAAACCTCAGTAATACCCTTCCTTAAAAGTCAAATGACCTTTATGCCCTCACAGCTAACTCTAATCCTTTAGTCCTCTTAAGGGTATTTTAGTCATTTTGCCTAATTTCCGCTACTTCCTCGAATGTCTCTATTATTTCCCGCTTAGTTCCCAATACCTTACTAATCACCAATAGCCTTCCTCAATGTTACAATAATCTCCAGCTTATCCACTAAATTCCCATTTACACCCCTGAGCTCACCCCGAGCCGGGTATAAATCCCCGCTATGACTTTCACGCTACTTTGCTCACTAGGATCGTCTCGATTCATAGATTACAGATATATCCACATAATAATGTGGTCTCAACAATTATCACATATATTAAAGCAGTTATGCCCATAATGGCTAAAATTACGATTATGCCCTTCTAACCTAATCTGGGCCTATATGCACACTAACACACATAGTCATGCATCTCAAGTACTCAAGTAATCATATAACATGCTTAAATCATAATAATCACACATAATTCCCATCATGCCCTCCTGGCTTACTGATCAAGGCCCTTAAGCCCTATTAGTGATTTTGGGTCGTTACAAATGAACTATACTGAATTCCATCTATATACTCATCGCCTTCCTTAACCCTTCCATGACCTGGAAGTAACAATAAATTCTTCATCTGATAAGATAGACCTTGAATTTCATGAAGGCGCACTACCTGTTTCACATATAGGTCTGAAAACTGATCAGCTGCATTACTTGTTCTTACTGATAGAAATGAACTCACTTGGAATACTGGTCCATAATGACCCAATGCCAACTCATACTGACCCACTATCCTAGGCAGCCCCACCGTGAAACCCATCGCGATGTTTCCTTATTTCCACTATAAAATACTCAAAGGCTACAATGACCCTATTGATTTCTGATACTCTGTCTTGACCTGCTACCAGGTTAAGAACTTTACCACGTATTCCATTATGTCATTCTCCATCCCAGGCCATCACCATTAAGCTTTCAAACTCTACTACACTGTTATGATGCCTAAATGAAGAGAATAAAATAGGATAATATGAGATTCATCCAGAATCTCCCAATAAATCTCAACGTCAATCGGATCCCAAATTTGATCCTTATACCTCAATAAATTCATACCTGACACTGTATAACCCTTAGCTAATCCAGCTAAGACATTGCTCTCAATTCTTCCATCTGCGGATCACTTAAATGTCTTTCCTTTTGATCTTCTCTGAGATAGTAATCTCAAGCATAAAACTAGCCACCTGGCCCACCAGAAACTCTACTCTAGTTCTGGTTAAATCCTTTAACCAATATGATGCGTAGGCAATTCCTTTCTCCCTGCCACCGAGGTGTCATAACAGCCTACAAACTGATTCTGATCTATAAAAAGACTCAGAACTCTTTCCCAAGGCACACATAATATCATGCCCATCCAAGGGAAACTCTTGCCCACCGAAGCGTTCCTTGACCTTGGCAAATCTCCGCAAGAAATACATCACAATACCATCTTCCAAGACGAACACAAATCCCATTCAAATAATCCTTTGAATGCTCTATCCATCTAATTCATCAAAGCAAGCTTGGCATTAACCAAATCCTCAAAATATACTCAGCACTCCCAGTGCCTTTATCCGATATAGAAACAGTCTTCTGCATATCCTTCTCCCTGATCTCTAGCTGGTACTAACCAGATCAAAGATCCACCCTGGAGAATATCATCTTACTCAATAACTAAGTCCTTTAATTACTACAACTCTGCTGAGCCGTTTATAACAGTGCCCTAGATCTGATTCCATTCCTGGCACCAATCAAACCACCATTTATCTTTTTATAAAAGTAATCCTGGCAATTCACCTGGAAATACATCCAGAAACTCACAGACTAATCCAGTCTGTCCTAATCCCACTGGCACAATCTAAGTGGTATCCACCACACTAGCTAAGAGTTCTATGCATCCCCCTTGCAATAGATCTCTAGCTCTAAATACAGATGCACCAACATACAAAACCATGAACATTGCCAACTGTCACAAGGCTTTCCATTCTCAAGCCCAAGAGTTACTACCATTTCCTTGCAATTTTAACATTGCCCCATACTTAGTTAACCAATCCATATCCAGAATTATACTGAAGCCAATCATAACCAACTTTACCAAAAACAACTGATGAGTCATTTCCACCTTAATCCAACTCATCTCTTAAATTACCAATATTGTATCACATTCTCTTTATAACATAACCATGCAATATGCATAGCAAGTATATGCCTCTCTAGATGCAACAAACAAAGAAACAGCATGGCATCCAAACTAGTCAACACAATACCAAATCAGAACTAAAAAGCTGACCTGCCACCCCTGAGGAACTAGTCTCAGTCTCTGACTGCCTTGGAATAAACACTCGAGTTGGAGTCGAGTTATCCATCCCCCTTTTCTCATCCTTTCTTAGCCTTGGGCAATCCTTCTTGAAATGCCCAACCATGTCACATAAGAAACATGCCTTTGCTCGACATTCTCCCAGATGACGCCTCTTGCACCGTGTGCATATTGGATAAATTTTCCAGCTTTCATTCTTGCTTGGTCCAATAAGTAGAGGGACCACTACTTGAGATCCGTGCTCCCTATCACTCTTCTTCTCATTTCTTATGCTCTCAACAGTAAGAGCCTTCCCTACCACCTGAGCGTAGGTAGAGATTTCATGCCCTGGGGCAACTCTAATGCCCCAAGCTATTCTGGGATTCAATCCCTGAATAAACCTTTCCTTTCGAGCTACATCTGTGGGTACCATATCAAAAGAAAAATTTTCCAACCCATCAAATTTCTTAACATACTCGGTTACTGTTGCATTTCCCTGAACGAGATTCAGAAACTCATTCATCTTAGCAGTCTTGGCTGTATCACAATAATATCTTTCATTGAACAGCTATCTAAATTCTTTCCAGACCATCACAGCTGTGTCTTGTGTCTGGGATACTACTTCCCACCACATCTGGGCATCATCCCGCAATACATATGTAGCACAGATCACCCTATCGTGACCTACCAGCCCTATACTGTCCAGAATGGAACTGATCATGCCCATCCATTGCTCAGCTCTGAATGCATCTAGGCCTCCCTTGAAGACTAGAGGGTAATACTCCTGGAATCTTCCACAGAGAAATTCCCATCTGCTCTCAACCCTAAGCTGAGCCAAAACTGGCATAACAAAGGAAGAGGTGCTTCCCAACAAATTTTGTTGTTGCTTCAAACACCTAATCTCTTCCTCCTGTCTCTGCAATCTTAATTACACATCTGTAAGCATTTGCTGGAAACTTTGAGAGGCAGATGAAGAATTCAACCCCTGGCGGAAACTCCTAGCCTCAGAATAACCACCACTAGGCCTCATAATCTACCTTGGGTATAAACCTGCTCATTGAATTTGCAGTCAATAACTCGACCCATTAATCATGATGAGCATATCAAGAGCTTTCCCCACAGAAACAATCTTACCACACCACATTCACAATTCACTGCAGTGCTAAAAACATGCCCACGACATTCACACATCAGTCATAATCCCTGCTCTTCCAACATTCACACCATGCCTCCAACTCCAGCATGCAAATATCACAATTATATATGTTCATAGAGCAGGTAATCATATGATCACATTCATATATATATTCACGGAGCATGTAATCATATAGTCAAGAGTCAGGCTCTATCAGAATCTCATTGTAACGCCCTGGTTACCCCAGAACAGTTACGGTGAACGGTGAACCAAAAATTTGACTCACTACCCGAGTCCTTTGGTTAAAAACGTGCTCTAAGTGTTATTAACAGGCTAAGGTGGAAAACCAATAAAAAGGAAAGGATATATTTTATTAAATGCATAAAACTGTACATGGGCCCATAAAAACATTTACAAGTTATTTACAACTCAAAATGGTCATTACTGTTTCAAATTTACAAACCCGCCGACCTAAGCGGCAAAAATAGGGTAAACCCCCTAGTTCCTCTGAGAACTCCTTGGCCGTGGTGGTCAAGCGGCCGCATATGTACACATCACCTCCTAAGCTCTCCACTCAAGGCTGGGTGAGATTTTCTTTCCCTTTACCTGCACCACATAGCACCCATGAACCAAAGCCCAACAAGAAAACACAATATAGCATGATATAATATCAACAATGATCATAATAATCATTCAGTACTTTCAGTCCAAAACAGAGGAGTGACAGTCGCAAAAGTCACTAAGGAGGGTACAGTTCCCTTTAGCCATGTGACGATAGGGTCACCGGGGTTTAACAGATAAGTGATCCTTTCACTAGTTTAAACAGGATAGGTGCATGATGACTAGTCATAAACATAACCTACCTCATGACCATAGAGTCATAACCATGGAATATTGTTCCCTAGCCATGTGACAAACAGTCACCTAGGCCTTAGGCCCTTGCTCTGAGTAACTAGCTTAGACTAGTCAAGCGCTTATAAGATTCATCGACCTTAGGGTCGGGCCAACATTAATGTCTTAGAGTCATTCAATGCTGATATCGATTAGATCTAATCTTCATTCGGCCCTGCGTTCAGGACGCTTATGCTGTTTCTGACTCTCAGGTCAGTAATATGCGACCAGTGCCGTCCCTGACTAGTCAGTGCCATACACAAGTAAACAACATTTGCTAGCATTTAATATGCAATCAATGTCCACATATATCAACCAACATGCTTCAACAACAATCATGCATGTCATATACATAGGGTGCATTTTTCTTACCTCAGGTTCGAGCGAGAAGTATAATAAGAACGATCGACTTTTGATTCCTTAGCGGTTACCTAATCATAACCAATTATAACCTCCATTAATGAAAATCCACAATGAAAGGGTCCTAACCTAAACCCCACTCTCGGGACCTCGAAACATGCCGACACAGTGAGTAGATTCGATCCCGGGCCTTAAGGATTGAAACCCCGAGTAAAAAACCCTTAAAAACACTCAAAACGAGACTTTGGAGGAATAGAGCAGCGCTACAACGATGCTCCCTAGTGCCCCAGCGCTATACTCAGAACCCCCAAACCGCCCAAATTCATCCTGTGTAGCGCTATAGCGCCCTAGGATGGACGCTTTAGCGCTACCCCCAGACCAACACTCCCCTTAAACCTTCTTCTTCGACTCCTTCGATTCCAACTTGTTTCCAATGCTTCCAAATCACATTTTTGGACCCAAATGAACCCAAAAACCATCCTCACATACCCCAAGCATCACAACCATAAGAACCCTAGCCAAAACTCCCAACAAAACCAAGTATTCAACCTAGAAATCACAACTGAAAACCAAAACAAAAACAGGGCAAACCAGAGAATTCAATGGCCAGAAACTTACCCCAAGCTCAACTTATGATGCTTTTCAAAGGTGGAACACACTCCCAAACTCCCAAGGCTTACTTCCCAAGCTTGCATCCTCAAGAATGGCTCAAAAATCACAAAGTACACTGAAGGAGAAAAGGTACGGGAAAGCTCCAAACGATACTCTGTTTTCTACTTCTTTCTACAGCCATAAATGGTTATATCTATCCTAGGGGTGAAAAGACCAAAATACCCCTATGTCAATTAAGGGTTTCTAAAGGCTCCCAAGGGCAAAATTGGTATTTCCCCACCTATCTCGTTAATCATAATTAACGCTCTCCAATTCCCGCTATTCTCGATAATCTCAAACACCAATAATTCATATCCCGTTACCCTTTAATTCCCAGCAACACTCTAATTATTAAAATCACCCCGAGACTCATCCCGAGCCCCGAACTTAAACCTGTTATGACTAGACTGCTAATTAATATTCCAAGATTGTCTCATGCCGAATAGCTCGAAAAAACCCACATTATAATGTGGTCTCAACAATAGGTCACCGACATGCATACAAATATACAATTACGCCCTCAACGGGCTAAATTACCAAAACACCCTTGTAATGAAATGTGGACCCACATGCATGCATTCAACATCATATTATAATATAATTCACATAAACATGCATATTCTCAATTAATGGCATAATTAAACAGTTATGGCCCTCCCGACCTACTAATCCAGCCATTAAACCGCATTAGGGAATCTAGGGCATTACACTCATGCTCCCGAATACAATGTGCAGGTAAAGCATTTACATTCTATTTAAGCAGTTAAGCACATAACCACAGAAATAGTTACCATTCCCTGAGTGAAGCTATCTTCAGTGACGAGTGTACATGCCCAGCTTGTCTTTAGGAACCATAAACCTTGGCTCGCTCTAATACCAAGTTGTAACGCCCTTAACTCTAGGGAGCGTTATGGTGTGCCTTTTAAACAGTGCTAAACTCGCTAATTGAGTCATTTGGCCATAATCGTGTAACTAAGTATGATTAGCAGTTTAGGATTAAAATTTTTGGTTAAGATGTAACGTTTCACTAAAACGCTTACTGTATACATTGGGATCCCAAAAATATAATTTAAAGGTCTATTACAAGAAAATATTTACAACCAGCCGATCTAAGCAGCAAAACAAGGTTTAACCATAGTTCCTCTTTCAACCCTTGGTCGTGGTGGTCGAGCAGCCGCATATGTACACATCGTCACCTAACCTCTCCAACTCAAGGATGGTCTAGCTTTCTTTTGCCTTTACCTGCACCACATAGCACCCGTGAGCTAAAGCCCAGCAAGAAAACTCAATATGCTCATGAACAGTAATAACATGTCATCAAATCGTAATGTGCATGCCTAGCAATAATAGCCTTAATCACGCATGCAAATAAGTTCTGATAATGATGGGTATATAACATCAACCGATGATCATAATAATCATCCAGGGCTTTTAGCCCCAAATAGAAGAGTGACAGTTGTAATAGTCACTAAGGTGGGTTCAGTTCCCATTAGCCATGTGATGATACAGTCACCTGGGCTTTACAAATAAGTGATCATTTCACTAGCTTAAACAAGATAGGTATCTGATGAAATAGTCACTAGCATAAACCTACTGTAACGCCCCAAACTCCAGGGACCGTTACTGTGTGCCTTGTAAACAGTGCTAAACTCGCAAATCGAGTCATTTGGCCAAAATCGTGAAACTAAGTATGATTAGCGGTTTAGGGATTAAAAATTTGGTTAGGATGTAACGTTTCACTAAAACGTTTAATATATACATTGGGATCCCGAAAATAAAGTTTCAGAGTCTATTACAGAAAATATTTACAACAGGCCGTTCTAAGCGGCAAAACAGGGTTTAACCCTAGTTCCACTTTAAACCTCGGCCGTGGCGGACGAGCAGCTGCATATGTACACGTCATCACCTAAGCTCTCCAACTCAAGGATGGTCCAGCTTCCTCTTGCTTTTACCTGCACCACGTAGCATCCGTGAGCCGAAGCCCAGCAAGAAAACCCAATAAAGCATGATATAATATCAACAACGATCATAATAACCATTCAGGACTATCAGTCCAAGCAAATAGGTGACAATAGCCAAAAGTCACAATAATGATCATCGCTCCTTCTAGCCATGTGACGATAGGGTCACCAGGGCTTAACCGATAAGTGATTCTTTCTTAAGTTTGATTAGGACAGGTGCAAGGTGATTAGTCACCAACATAACCTTCCTCACGAATCTAGAGTCGAAACTATGGACAACGTCCCTTAGCCATGTGACAAACGGTCACCGGGGTCATATACCTTGGCTATAGTCATCTGGTCGTAGACCAGGCAAGCGCTTATAAGTTCTTCGACTTTAGGGTCGGTCTAGCATTAATGCCATAGAGCCATTCAATGCGTGATTCTCGACTTTAGAGTCGGTCCCTGACTAGTCAGTGTCTTTCACCAGTAAGACATGCCACCAATCACATATCACATATTCCATATCCATAAACGAGGTATTTAGCATGCTTACTAAACAGGTATTAGTACCATTAGGGCCATGCATCAACACAGAGACTCAAGCTCTGAACGATATCATACTCAATATAAAAGGCATGTCCCAATCACATGTTTCTCACGCATCACATGCAATAAATCCAGAAACCTAACATGCACCAATAACAGCCATGCGTATCACGTTTAATAGTCAACCAGCATGCGTCATGAATAGCCATGCATGTCATACATAATAATCAACCGACATGCTTCAATAATAACCATGCATGTCATACTCATTAATCAACCAACATGCATCATAATAACCACACATGTCATACATAACAATCAACCGACATGCATCAATAACAACCATGCATGCCTCATACATAATAGCCAACCGGCATGCATCAATAATAACCATGCATGCCTCATACATAATAATCAACCGACATGCATCAATGATAACCATGCATGTCTCATATACACAGGGTGCAGTTTTCTTACCTCAGATTCGAGCTAGTACCGATATAAGAACGGTCCTTGAGAACGATCAACCTTTAAACCCTTAGCGGTCACCTAATCATAACCAAATATGGAACACCATTAATAACATGATAATCAAAGGTTCCACACCAATATCTAGCCCCCAAGAGATCAATCCAAACTAATCCAAGTAGTAGGGACACTCCTGAGGCCCAAAACTAAGTTCTCGGGGTCAAAACGAGCAAATGGGGTGAAAACAGGGCAAGGGCTGCAGCCCTAGCACCTTGGGCCGCGGCCCCCAGGGTTCTCTGAGGCAAGGGCCGCGGCGCCCAGCAAGGGTCACTTCCTGACACCTGCTTCTTCGAACTAGGGCCGCGGCCCCCAACCCTGGGCCATTCCCAAACGCGTTTTAAACACTCCAAATCTTCCAAAAACATTCCCAAACATTCCCCAATCATCAAATCAAAGTTCCCAAACTCCCCAATGGTCCAAAACCACCAAAACCCAAGGCTCAAACCAACCAAAAACTCAACAATCAACAAAGTCCAATTCTAAGCTTTAAAACTTTAAAAACTTAAAACTTCAAACTTAGATTACCTTCGATTGGGTTGTTTCTCATCAAATCCTTTGGTTAAGAAGCTTCTAATCTTTCCTAGGATCGCTATGCCTCGAACCTCGCTTGATTCCGACTCCCAGAACTCAATATTTCCTCAAAAAGGCTCAAACGGTAAAATAGACTGTTTTGAGAGAGAACGAGAAGTTTCTAACGTACGTTCTTATCTAACAAGCTACTTCAAGCTTAAGTAACCTCAAATAAAACCTAGTGCTCGGGGTCCCGAAAACACCCCCGGGGACACTATAGTCAAAACTTCCAGAATTTCACCCTGATCTCAAATATTCCCAATCTATCACCAAATAACATTTCTATTACCCCAAAATTGACCCCGTTATGACAAAACCGCTAATCCATTATATATGACCGTCTCATGTCGAATAGCTCGAATATATCTCCATAATAATGAAATCTCATTCACATATTACAATATGCACCCAATTTACAAATATGCCCTCAGCAGGCCAAATTACCAAAATGCCCTTATCATTTTAAATACTCCCATACGCATGCATTTATCATCATATAATAATATAATTCACATTAACATGCATATATTCATTTTATAACATATTAAATCAATTATGGCCCTCCCGGCCTCCTAATCAAGGTCCTAAACCTTATTAGGAAATTTGGGGCATTACACCTACCGAGTGACCATAGAGTCACTACTGTGGGATTCCATTTCCCTCAGCCATATGACAAAACAGTCACCTAGGCCTTTGGCCCTGGCTCTGAGTAACTAGTCATAGACTAGACAAGCGCTTATAATTTTCATCGAACTTAGGGTCGGTCTAGCATTAAGGCTCCATATGAGTCATTCAATGCTGATGTCGATTAGATATAATCTTTCATCGGCTTTGCGTTCATGACGCTTATGCCGCTTCTGACTCTTAGGTCAGTAACACGCACAAGTAAGCAATGCTACCAGGCATATATCATGTGTCAAATATCCAAATATAGGGCATTCAACATGCTTACTTAACAATTGCTAGCATAATTAGGATCATGCACAAACACAAGACTCAAGCTCTGATCAATCTCATATTTAACATTCATGGCATGCCCTAACCACATGTTTCTCGTGCATCTCAAATAAGCAAGATTTTCTAAGCATTTAATATGCATTCAATGTCCACATTTCAACACTCAACATGCCTCAATAATAACCATGCATGTCATTAGTAAAAGAACTACCCTTGAGAACGATCAATCCTTTAGCGGTCACCTAGTCATAACCAAATATGGAATCCCATCAATAAAATAAATCATAAAAAGTTTTATAATCTAAAACCTCACTCCCGGGACCAATCCCGTGCTCCCGGGACTCCCAAACTACCCAAACGGGGTAGTGGAACCATCCCCCGAGCCCTCAAAGTCATCCTAAACCCTAAAAATAGGTTTCCTGGAAAGTGCACTAGCGCTGGGATGCTGCTTGGTAGCACTGGGGCACTGCCCAAGTCAGAGAGAACCCCCAGTTCCTGCTCTGCCTAGCACTGGGGCGCCACTGACAGACCAGAAAAACTTTTGTCTTCTCCCCTGCGACTTCCCCTGAAAACTAAGCTTCCAAACCAACCTAAAACATCATCCAAACATACCATTCAACCCCAAAACTTCATTCATACCACAACCTCATCAAAACCCAAGCAAACTTCTCCAAAAACCTCATTGAATCCCCAACTATCCACTTCAGAATTCTTAGCTGAAACTAATAGAAAAACAGGGTATAAACCAAAGATTTTCATGGCTGAATTTCTTACTTCAAGCTTGATTTATATCCTTTTCAATGGTTGAACCAAGGTCCTAAGCCCTCAAGCCTCGCTCTCCTAGCTTGGATCCTCAAAGGGAGTTTAAAAAAAAACAAAGGAAGAAGAGGAAGGATGATGATCGAGAAGAGAGGGAGAGAATGATAATGATGCTCTGTTTCTAAGGTTACCTTCCGCTGAGGGGAAGGGTGACTAAGTCACTGATTTTGATCCAAAATGACCATGATGCCCCTAGGGTTAAAACACTCTCCCAAAACCCATTAAGGGCAAAATAGTCCTTTCACCACTTATCCCGCTAATCATAATTAACGTCCTCCAATTCCCATTATTCTCAATATTCTCAAAAACTAATAAATCACATCCCATTACCCTTTAATTTTCGGCAATGTTCTAATCACCAAATTACCCCGAGACTCACCCCGAGCCCCGAAACTAACCCCGTTATGACTAGACTGATAACTTGCATTCCATGATCTTCTCATGCCGAATGGCTCGAACAAATCCACATATAATGTGGTATAATTTATAATTCACCCACATCCATGAAAATACACAATCACGCCCTCAACGGGCCAAGTTACCAAAATGCCCTTATAATAAAATGTGGACCCATATGCATGCATTTATCATCATATAATAATATAATTCACATAAACATGCATATAATAATTTAATAACATAATAAATCAATTATGACCCTCCTGACCTCCTAATCAAGGTCCTAAACCTTATTAGAAAATTTGGGCCATTACAAGGTGTTTGAAACAAAAGAAAAGAAGACTACAACTCTAAACAAAGGTTACAAGTAAATAGAACAAGAGAATAAGAAGAAAAGCAATAGTGTGAAAAGTAAGAACAAAAACAAAAGTTAAAACTCACTTACACAACCTAAGTGAAGAGTGTTGGGGATCACCAACTTGAACAAGGTTTAAAACCTTTGTCCAAAAGCTTATTTCCCCCTAACTCAAGCACTAAGGGATCTCACTCAGATATTGGAAATGCTTTATGGAATTATCAAGCCTCAAGGTGTTTCTAGCCAAGTGCTCTAATGGATAGAAATGTTGTGTCTTTCAAGTGAGCTATAGGCTCATATTTATAGAGTTTAGAGACACCCTTTGAATTTCAAATTCCACCAACCCCCATGGCTGTTACCAATGATTAATTGGATTATTATGGAATTAAAATTGAGATTTGGGAGTTATTTAGGTTTTTGGAATCGTTCAACACATTTGGAAAAAACTGAAAATTTGGCCTGAAATGCACCTATGGCCGCGGCCAGGGACATTAGTGGTCGCGGCCATTACTCTCTGTCCCCTAGGCCGCGGCCACCATCATTCAGTGGTCGCAGCCACAGCCCAGTTTCAGCACTTGAAAATGTGTTGTTTTTCCAAACGGTTTCAAACCCTCCCAAATGATTTTGTAACCCCCAAAACACATTATTGGGGTTAAAATCATATCTCTTACAACCACTTCACATATGGCTTTTATGAAATTCATCTCAATATTGTGTAACAACAAATTTACACAATAAAGGGTAAAATTTGGAAGTTACAAATTTGTAGCTGAATTTGTAACACCAAATATGTTACATATTTGGATATTTCTCATATATCTAAATATTGTAACTCTTTATTACATGTTACAATATGTGACACTCTTTTTCACATTTATTTAATCTAAAACATTATATTATAAAATAATATAACAAGCAACATCATGTAACTTCAAAAAATGTCTTGTATTCAACTGTAATCTAGCTGTCCCCAAAAATTCAACTTCGACTTTTGTATCGTCTCCCATGTACACATACTACTCTAGACTACTCGGTCTTCTTCGACTTGTCACTGTCTGCAAGGAATTTGTAACATGAATTGTGGCTCCAGTGTCTAACCACCAAGAATTTGAGGGCACGTCAATAATATTGGATTCTAAACAAACCATTACAATACAATTATCTTTCTTCTCTATGTGAGCTTTGAGCTTTCGACAATCAACTTTCTTGTGCCTAAAGTTTTGGAAAAACTTGCACTTCCCTTTGAAAAACTCATTCTTATGACCATTAGAGGATGAGTCTGACTAGTCATTCCCTTTAGAACTAAAAGCTTTCTTCTTAGGAGGCTTTTGGTCACTAGAGTTATTGGGAGTGAACTTTCTTTTGTGAGGATTGTTTGGAATGTTAGGATTTTTCACCATAGAGATGCTTCTTGCCCTACCTTTTCTCATGTCCTCCTCTTCCTTGGCAAGAATAGCATACATCTCCCCAACTGTCCATTGCTCTTTCTGAGCATTGTAGCTTGATCTGATCGCATCAAACTGAATGGAATGGTTTCCATCACCAACCATACCATGTAATCTTCACCAAGGTCCATACCCTTGTCATTTATTTCCCACTTTCTCTCTCTACTCTCTCGGACTCTCCTTATTCTCTCCCTCACTCTCTCGGTCCCGAAACCAAAATCCAAAAAATCTCTCACTCTCATTTTGCATTCATTATCGAATCTGTGGGCATTGTCTTCCACGACCACGACCACACATCAGTGGCAATAACTCTCGACCAGAGTAGGCGGGTAGGCGAGAAAACCCAAGAGATCGACGAAACAACCCCGAAATAGAAAAATGTGAGGGAATTACTTGTTTATTATGCAATAAATTATCTGGGCCTTGTTTATTTGTTAATTTTTTTGTTCATAGGATAGATTAGGGATGGGGAATGAAGAAATTTGAGTTTTTTTTTTTTAGATTTTATTGCCCTCGATAGAATTAGGTATTTTTTTTTAAAATTTTTCATAGGATATCGAGGCCTATCGAGGTCTATTGCCTCGATAGACCTCGATAGGCCTCGATAGAATTAGGTATTTTATGATTTTGCATGGGATATTGAGGCCTATCGAGGTCTATCGAGGCAATGCAAAATCAGAATATATCTAACTCTATCTAGGCCTATCGAGGCAGATGCAAAAATCAAAGTGTGCCTAATTCTATCAAGGCTTGTCGAGGTCTATTGAGGCACAATCAAACCCATAACCTAACATATACTATTGAGCCCTATCAAGACCTATCAATTTCTATAGAGGTGAATAAAAATCTCGATAAAAACCCAGATTTCTTCATTCCTCAGCCCTAATCTATCCTATGAACAAAAAATTAATAAATAAACTAGGCCCAGACAATTTATTGCAGAATAAACAAGTAAATCCTTCACCTTTTTCTATTTCAGGATTGTTTCTTCGATCTCTTGGGTTTTCTCGCCTACCCGCTTGCTCCGGTCGAGATTTCTTGCCACTGGTGTGCAGTCGTGGTCGTGGAAGACGATGCCCATAGATTCGACAGTGAATGAAAAAGGAGAGTGAGTGATTTTGGGGATTTTGGTTTCGGGACAGAGAGAGTGAGGGAGAGTCCGAGAAAGTAGAGAGAGAAAGTGGGAAACAAATGATAAGGGTATTTTTGGAACTAAGTAAAATACTAGGATCAAATGGACATGTATATAGTGGGTAAGATATTTTTGTTATGATACCCTATTTAATGCATCAATAGTCAAATTTCTCTTTACTATTTAGAGGATAGACAAATTGTGGTTCATAAAATTCAATAGATTTTCTTCACCATATTACCAAGTAATTATTATCGATACGATAATTAATTACTCATATGGACCTTAATGTAACTTCGGAGGAAAAAACACAAAATTTAAATAAATAAATATTTAAATGTTCCTCATCACTAAACAATTTACATGCTTATTCTTACGACAAGCAAGAAAATAAGCAATAATTGTTGTCAATAAATAATTGGATTTATGGCACAAAATATTAAATACAAATATAATTATAAAATAAAACTCATAGATTAATCTTGTGCATAATCATATGGAAATGATATAGCATTAAAAATTTAGTATAATGGTGGAAAAATGGTCCAAATTGGACCTTACACGCGCCTTAAATATTTGTTTAAAAATATTTATGGTCTAGAAAATGACATGTCGTTTTCATAAAACGACGAGACCTCTCCCCATGGCAAACGACACGTCGTTTGTGCGAGAGGTCACCCCTAACCTTGAAATGGGCGCGCGGGTCGACGTGACCCAAAACAGAACCCGCCTGGAATTGACGCCTCCAACCACCATTTCCGTTGTCGTCAACTGGGTTTTCACCCTCTCACCATCGCTGACCACCCTAGCATCCCCATTCTCCTCATCTCAATCCAAAAAAACAAAACAAGCATGAAACCCGAAAATGGGTTTCCTCCATTTTTGAGCTTCAAGAATAGCTCGGTTTCACAACAATACACATGAAATTTTTTGTCCAAAACATTGTTAAAACCCAGCTCTCATTATCAAAAACTGATTTCCACATCAATATAACATTATTTCGAAATTATTTGTACAAAAATCAAATTTGAAAAAAAATGGGTTTATGTCAAAATTAAGCCATAAAATCAAATGACATAGCTCTTGATACCAATTGTTGGATTATAAACACAATATGAGCATCATTAATACACAAAACAGATTCTACACAATCAATATATGCTCACATTCAATCCAAGAACACTTTTTATTTAGAGCATTAATTAGGCAATAATAAGAACATACCTATCAAATTGTTCATCCCATCATGAGTCATTTCCACACTTGAAATCTGCCAAAATCAACACACAAGATCAAATGTATATGCAAGAGATGGCTTATGGGGAGTGAACCCTTACCAAATACCACTACCCTCTCAATTACAGCAACATGCCCTATATGTATTATGCTCTCTTACCCTAAGGGGTATTAGTGGGCCAATTGGGCTCATTATGATAGTGGTGGCGGACTATAGTTTAATGGGCCAACACATAGCTATTATAGTGCTACCATGAGCCTCTAATGCATTTAGTAAGATGCTTATTGGCAATTGATAGACACTTTAGTTAATAATTGTGATTATAGAATAATGTTTAATAATTATATTATTCCATATAATAATTATGACAAATCACTCTCTAATGGTCATCTATACGGATCATTTAACTTAAGTAGAATTAACTTTGCCCATAAATCCTTATTACCAATTTTATTTTTAAACAATAAATTATAAATTAGAAAAATAGTGTCTTCAACTCTCAAACAATTCAAATTAAAGAGTATAATTGAATTACCCTAGAAAAAAAAAGAGTATAATTGAATCTCTGACCTATAATTGAATCTCTGAGTTAAATGAGAGTGAAACAAACATAAAAAAATAAAAAAAATGGCGGATAAAATTTAATAGTTTCATTAGTGAGTCTTATATGTAATATTGTTCAATTTATTGAAAATATCAAGGAAAAAAAAACTAATTTGAGACTGGATAGAAATTGTCACACTACAAACTGCAAAGCTTTCCAAACATAACAGTAGCGATGATCTAAAGTCCAGGCCGGATATTTATAGATTTAGAACCATAGGAACAATAACAAGAATCGAGATGGATAAAATGGCGAATTATTGGGACGGGACCACGAATTCAATCACGAGTGTGGTATCCAAATAATCTTTGAACTTCTCGTACTGATTTGCATCATCTGCGGCTTCCAATTCACTTTCACTCCGAAATACCGTGAGAATTGCCATCGAGAATCCCTTCCCTCTATCCGAGAAATTCACGCCATAAGTAAACTCAGTCACTTCTTCTCCTTCCTTAATTTTTCTCATCCCCTCCAAAATCTCGGATCTCGTTTCGTCGCCTAAACCTTCCTTAAGCTTCCACAATGTCACGCGCACGCCGGAGCCGGGAGGCACAGTCACGTGATCACCGCCGAACTCGTTGGTGAACCAATCGACTGCAAGGACATCGTCGATGAGATGGTTGTCTTCTTTTTTCATTCTCAGGTGGAGCGGGTGTACGCCATACGCGCTTAGTTCGGATGTTGACCTGAAGCGGCTGTGGGACACGTGTGTGAAGGCGAGTGAGGAGTTTGATGATGATCGGAGTGGTGCAGCGGTGAGGTAGAGGACCTCGTCGATGGTCTGCAAGCCCTTGATTTTGTTGACCGCGGCTTTGACTTCAGACGGCTCAGCATCGTCTTTGAGCTTGAATAGGATGACGTGTTCGATGTTTTGGGATGAAGACATGGTATTTTGATGGAGCGAAGCTAGTGAAGAAAGAAGAATCCTATATAAATCTCTAAGATATTGGAAAATAACAGAATTACTGTATATATATTAAAAAAAAGTTTTAAATTGTATCACATCCATTCTTTCATACTAGACTAGGGTGTTCATTGATTGATCGTTTATTCGGATTATAACATATTTTAATCCATCAAGTATAAATCTGAAAATTTGGGTTATAAATATCAAACTCAACACATCCAATGTTAAAAAATGAATTCAAAAACCAATAGGCCTTACTCAATCATTTCAGAAAAAAAAAAAAAAATCAGAGAGAAAAAATGAGTTTTCTCAGATTCATTGAAGAGCCTTACTCAAGACCCATTGTTCCTGAAGCCCAGACCCACGAGTCAACCCCGTTGTTCCAGAAGACATGAACCAACTCTGACGTCGGCCTTCCTCAGATCCACAACAATCGAAGAAGTGCAGAAGGTGGGCTGGCTGGTGATTCCGCACTATGGTGGCTATCCGCAACGACAAGGTCAACGACGACAACCTTCTGTGGTTGTCGTTGCTGAAGATGAAGAAAGAATTATGGGTATCAAGAGAGAAGAGAGGGAAAAGAGAGAAATTAGGAATTTGTTTTAATTTATTTAGTTTTATTTTAATTAAGTCTTATGTATGATTTTTGTTTAAATTTTAAGTTTAGGATATAAATTAAAATTTAATTTTGTTTTATTTTATTTAAATTAAAAATTATATAACTTTTAAATTAAATATTACATTTTTTAAATTTAGTTTGAATTTTGTATATTTAATAAAACTTAGTGTTATTTTGGTCATATTGTGTTGACCCTGATTTTGGGCAACTGACACGGAGTCAAAATACGCTTGACGTGGATGAATGCGTTGAAAAGAACGTGATGGCGAAGAATAATAAGAACACGATATTTTATAGTGGTTTGGCCCCAGGATCTGGTAATAACCTACGTCCACTTAGATTGTTATTGATATAAAATCAAAGGGAGTGATCAAAGAACTAGGGTTCAATGAGTTTCACCAACCTCTGAAGAACAATACAATGTAATTGATATGATAACTCTAATCTCAAACGATTTAGAAGTCAGAAAAGAAAAAAGCCCCCCTGCTTTCCTGAGTCCTCCTCTCTATTTATAAGCTCAGGGAAGATTTACATTGATTTGTTACAGATATTATTTCCTAAATAATCGGATACTCAGGAAATCATGGGAGAGAATTTCGGATTCCATCATAATTGCCTAAGATTTCTTCCGCGTATTACGTGCACACGACCAGACTGGTCGTGTGAAGAGGCCGATCGCATGATACCGAATATCTTCCTGGTCGATAGTCGAACACAGGTTATGCCAGGTGCCAGCCATGTGTAATTAATGCCCGCCATGTCATTCACTTCTGATTTTTGGGATAACATATTGAAAAATAGTTTGACTAAAATTAGCCCCAGAGTACTATTTTGGTCAATTTTGCAAAATGCACGGTGTGAATTGTCATTTGACAAAACAGAAGATTTGATCGGTAACTTTTGTACAACACAGGGGTCAAAATGGTATTTACCCTTATAATAAATTGTTTTTTCAAATTACTCTATTTTTATATGAGGTTTATAATTTTTTGTATATTTTTTTGTCTAACTACTTATTTGGATTCTGCATTTTGACAAATTACTTTTTAAATCATATATTTTGTAAAATAGTTCAAATAGACTCTAAATTCTATTTTGATCAAAGTTTTTTGAACTAAAATTACAGATAATTCACCAAACTATGAGCTCAGAACAAAAGCATAGTTATTATGCATTAAAATTGTAATGTTATATTCAATTTTTTGTTCATCAAAATCGGGTTAGGAGTCTATTTCAACAATGTCCAAAAAATAATCTTTCAAAATACAGATTTCAAACAAGTAATGAGACAAACATAGAGTCCAAAATAATATAAATCATTTATATATATATATATATTTTACAATCTAGTCTACTACATTAATCAAAAATATTTTTGCACTTTTATTTATTTTGTAAAATTAACAATTTTAATAAATATTAATGATATTTTATGTTTTATTTTAAATATTTTTTTGTAGTTAATTTAACAGTGTAGTGAACATACCATATACTTTTATAAAAAGATACTAGGTTGGTGGTATTTTTATTAATTAATGTATATATTTTTAATTGAAGTTAATATTTAACAATTAAGAATTCAGCATAATAGTCAAAGCTCATTTATATAAATTTTATAGATAATGGTTCAAATCTCAATAAATAATAATAACAATTATATATGACTGAATATAAAACTACCAAATATAGTATATATAATTTAAAGTTCTACATACATAATCTAGATTCGTTCAAATTGCAATTACACACACTATGTTTTTCCTTTTGCAACAAAAATATTTGAAGTACAATTTTATCATTTCCTTTCAATAATAGCTATAAATATTTGCTATGCAATTGCCTCGAGCATAATACCACTAGCAAATGCCTCCAAAATAATACCTCCACATATATGTTTTGCAAATGCATCCAATATAATACCACTAGCAAATGCCTCCAAGATATTACCTCTAAATATATGTTGTGGAAATGCCTCCAAAATGTTAACAAAATACTTACATTGAATAGTATAATGTGAGGTTGGCTACTATATATGACCATCAAATAAAACTCTTACCCATACTTCTTTCTCATCATCACGAAGACCGCTAAACACGTTGAGAGTGTGAATATCAAGAGTAATAAGAAGTGTAGCATTATGTTGTTCAAACATGTCCAAAAAAGTGGTCCTTATTACCTCTTCATTGATGCCCATTTGTCTTTCATTCAATTCTTTATCATTAATTGCATCACTAAGCCGAGCAGATGACTCTTTCATCTCTTTAGCAATAGCCAATGCAGCCTCTTTAATTGCTTCTCCAAGATCATCAGAACCTTCAACACTTTTTCTCTTTCTTTTTTAGGATTCATCTGATTGAGATTGAGGCATTTGTTAAGTTTGTGAGAAAGACATAAACTCAATATTATCTGCCTCTGCATTTGTAAAGCTTCAATATTCTTTTTAAATTAACAATATCAATTATAAGAAGTTGGTCTGATATAAATTAATATCAAAAATGCTAAATACAATCTATATTACACTCTTTTTTTACTATCTTAAATCAATGAATGACACGTGTATTTCACTAATGATTTGAAAAAAATATTAAAATATAAAAAATTGAATAATATTCACATGTCATGCATAAATAAATGAGAGTGTAAGAGATAGTGCAATAGAGTATTTCCTTAGCACTCCTCAAATAACATAATATTCTTTTTCACAACTACACAATTTTGTTTTAAATTTTGTGAAAAGTGTTGTCATTTATTTAGTTAATTAATGCCAGAGTAATATGCTAAAAGTTCAAGGGGTGGAGAATTCTAGGACGTTTAATGCTTTAAAATTCCAAATTAGTTTTGTATAAGCATGTTTTGGAGTTTCCCTACTTTTAGGGGTGTTTCGTATGGGGTAAAATAAAAGTGAGAATGAGAATCTAAATTATTTCTTATGTATGGTTCAAATTTTAAGTAGGTAAAGTTAATAATTTGTGTGAGTTCCACATGTATTTTAAGAGTAAAGTGAACACTTTTGTATACAAAAATTTAATATTATATCAATTCTAAGTCCCTCTACACTTTCTAAAACAAATCAACTATTCAAAACAAACACCCACTGAGAGTAAGATGAATGGTAGTGAAGCTGAGGCTTTGGCCAGGAAATTAATTAGGTTGTCTGATTTTGCTCTGGAGTGAGTCTTTACAGGTGACAATGAATCCATATTGATTCCGTGGTAAGGGATTTGGACATGAATTGGAGTTATATGCTTTGTTAACTTGGCACTTGTGGTATATTTGAAATTCGTCAAAACTTATTGCAATAATCATAATTTTTTTTCTCTTTGTATGTCGAAAAATAGAATTTTTATCAAACACCATAACTAGCAATATCAACTAAGGTAATACAAGCAATATAAATCATAAACAACCATAAAAATGAGACACCAAAAAATAAATGTGGAAACCTAATGTAGAAAAAAAAAACCATGTGGACTGTAGTCCGCTTAAATCATCAACAAACACCAAAATTCACTAACAGGATTACAATGTTCTTCTCTGGTATAACTAAAGACTCACAACAACCTTGTAATCACAATTTTGAATCAACAATACAAATATTCATCATCTATAAAGATGGATACACCAAAGAAAAATTTGGGTCTCACCAAATGAATATAGTAGGAGACAGTAACGGAGCCAGCAATTCTTTGCAGTGGGAGCTTAAATATATAAACACATAATTAACAGTTATAAAAAACTTTAAGTTCAATTTCGGTGGAATCTTTCTTGTTATGAAAGTTGATGATTCTTCAGTTTTCATATCATTTTAAAAAATTAAACTAATTCTTGCATTATAGAGGGGGCTTATTATATTTTATTTAATAAATTGTTTATATTATTCTCAATACTTATATTAATTTATTATTACATAAATAATATTTTACAATTTTAGTGGGGACTCAAGCCCTCACTTGCCTCTTAGTGACTCCATGCCTGGTAGGAGAATATCTGAGGACAAACCACAAAATGAAACTAGTAGATTTATAAAGCACCTTGCGAGGATTCACTACCTAAAATTTGAGCTAAAATAAAAGAGAATCAACCACTCAATCTACAATCTAAAGTGATATATCCACCATTTCTCTCTCTCTCTCTCTTTCTTTTCTTTTGAATAAAATGCAGCTCCCATGAGCTGCTCCTTCCATTTTCTTAATTGGGCTTATAATTAGTACCCATTTATTTGGTGGTCGTGGAACTTTATGCCATTTTAGATGGTAGTATTATGGATTTTTAATATTATATACATATAATATAAAATAATTATAAAAATCAACTACAAAATTTTATTTACAAAAAATATCTTGCCACATCATCAAAAAATACCGAATTCTAATAGTAATATACCTGAATTTAAAACTTTCTCGAAATCTCATTCTTCTCATTTTTATGGGTTTTAAAAAGTAACATTTTAGTTACTTAAAATGTTAATAAGTTATCAATTAGTTATTTTTTTTGTAAAAAAATTATTTTTAGAGTATATTATTTTTGGTTTATACATTTTTGTACCATGTGTTTTGTTCCATTACCTATTTGGGCCATGTATTTTAACAAATTACTTTTTGGAGCCTATGTTTTGAAAAATTATTCAAATAGAACCATAAACCCGATTTTGGTCAAAGTTTTCTCAATTGAAATCACAAATAATTCACAAAACTAACAATTCATAACAAAAATAAAATCATTCTGTTTAAAAACTGTGTTATTATATTCAATTTTTTATTCATTAAAATTGAATTTAGGGGTCTATTTGAACAATTTTACAAAATATAGGGTCCAAAAATGAATTTTTTAAAACACAAGGTCCAAATAGGCAATCAGAAAAAATATAGGGTCCAAAAAGGTATAAACTCTATTATTTTATATACATTTTAGTTACCTCCAAAACTTATTTGTTGAAACTTTTTTTTCTCAAGACATCGATTAGTCATTTTTAAATTATATTATGGTGTCTTATTATTTAAGATACTTTTACGTTGTCGATTAGTTATTTTTTAAAAAACTAATGAGTTACAATAAAGTATAACAAATTACTATATAACTTATTATCAAAAGTTACTTGTAGTATACTATACAATAACTTTATTAATGAAAAGTTTTAATTCAATTTTTAGTTACTAATGTAATTTACATGGGAGTAATAATATTTTTTTATTAATCAAACAAAAAAAAAAACTTAAAAAGCAACTACATAGTTACTTTTTAAATACAACACATAAATCTCTTATTCCAATTATTAAGAAACTTTTATGTTTTTTTTTACAGACAAAGCTGAAAAAAAAAATTAAACGTTACTTTTCAAACACAATACAAAAACTATCCCATCCCCATCATCTTCTTCGATGACGTCAAGAAACTCATGTTTGTCATATACCAAAATGATCACCTTCAAGAGTAGGTCACGATAATATCACTCTTAAGCTTAAACAATTAATGATGTGGCCGGAAAAAGCTTCTAAAGCCGCAAAATACATACAAACTCTCAAAAAAAAAAGTCGACATACAGCTGGCGTGAATGGCTGGGTTGTGTTCCTCTCGAAGAGCTCGTTCCAACGGTACCACCCCCGAGACTCGGGGTGGTCGGAGTTGGCCGAAAAATGCAGTCAAGATGTCACCGGTGCTATCTTTGACCGGCACGTGCAGTGGCTTCCGGCAATCGATGACGGTGAAACTTCAGCAGAAGCTTCGTCGGCGACTGCTCTTCCTAGTGGTCCGGCGCGTGTACTAAATGGATGCTCCGGTGGTTGGCAATAGTGAGGATAGAATAGAAGAAGAGAGACAATGAATTAAGTCATATTAAGTTTAAAAAATGTTATATTTGTAATTAAAAAAAAGTAATAGTAAAACTGTAATTAAAATGCAAAAATGAGATGTAATTTTTCCGAATTATTATGGCTAAAGGTTGGGCCTTAACTTCTTCTGTATTGTCTCAAACTGCTTATTTGCGATTTATATGCTCAATAGAAGTTTCCCTTGTCATGTATATGTTGAAGTGTTGGTTAAAGACACTATAGCTGAAACTTACGGTTGTGGCCTTCTCATATTCAATTTCTGCCAGTCTGCCAACAAAGTGGTCCATTGCTTAGCAAAGTGTGCTTTATGTAAAACAGATATTATAGTAATTGCATTTTGGGGGAAGGATTCCTTTTAGGGGTTGCTCCAGTTCTTGTTGGTGACATTAGCATCTCCTTAGTTTTTTTTTTTTAAAATGCATGAATTGTCAAAAATCTTGGGTGAAATAAGAATCCAATCACCATTTATTTTTGTGGAAGCTTAAACAAAAAGAGCACTGTTTATGTTAATTGAATATAAAAGGGAAATTTTACTTTTTATGCTTAATAGGGGTTGTAATTCAAAAAATATTAGGCATTTTTATCATTACAAAATAATGCTAATTCATTTTAGCATATCAAAAATTCTCCTATCATAACTATCTCCTCTCTTCCTTCCTCTCTTCCTTCTTCTTGTTTCTTCCTCACTCTCTTTCACTCACCTCACCTCACTTCACACCGCCACTAAGAGCACCACGGTAGAAGGAAGTCGAGCAAGGGACCGCCACTAAGAAAGCCATTTGTAGAGGGGATCAAGACCAAAGTAAGGGTTGAGAAATCTTGGAGAAAAATTTTATGGGTAAACAATTTTTTCTTAAATACTTGGATTAGCGATGTTTCCTTTAAACTTTTTGGGCATTTCGAATAGATCTGTGCAATATTTGCACATTTTTTTTGTTTTTTTTCTGGTTTATTGTCGATCTGCGTTTTCTGAGAATTCTCTGGGTTTAGGTTGTGCTCGATGGTTGCTTGATGCCTGCTCGATGCAGGCTCAATGGCACACCAATTTTTACGGTTGCAAGTTCTGCTCAATGGTTACTCGATACCTACTCGATGGGTGCTCGATGGTAATGTGCATTATCACTATTTCATGCATGCTCGATGGTTGCTCGATGCAGGCTCGATGGAACATCAATTTTTACGGTTGAATGTTGTGCTCTATGGTAATGTGCATTATCACTATTCCATGCATGCTCGATGGTTGCTCGATGCAGGCTCGACGGAACATCAATTTTACGGTTGAACGTTGTGCTCAATGGTTACTCAATACCTACTCGATGGTAATGTGCATTCTCACTATTTCATACATGCTCGATGGATGCTCGATGCCTGCTCGATGCAGGCTCGATGGCACATCATTTTTTACGTTGCGCGTTGTGCTCGATGGTTACTCGATACCTACTCGATGCAAGTTCGATGGTAATGTGCATTCTCACTATTTCGTGCATGCTCGATGGAGGCTCGATGCCTGCTCGATGAAGGCTCGATGGTCATGTTTTTCAGCATCATTAAAATACAATTTCCTACCATCTGTTTTTCAGCTAATTGTATTTGTGTTTCTTTATTTCAGGTTCTACTGTTTACGTATTTGTTTCTTACAACGGTGTTTGGGAAACAAATGGTAGGAAATGGTATTTTAAGGATGCTGAAGGTGAAGTGATACCAGTAGAGAATGATGTCACTTACTTGCAACTACTTGACATACTGCACGAGACATTTCAGGTGGATAAAGAGATGTATGAATTGAAACTCGAGGTGCCATACGTATGCGGCGACCAACCATTTGCACCGGTTCAATTGAGGAATGATCGCCAAGTTCGTGTATTCTTTGGAATAAGCTTGAAAGAACGGATAGTCTTATGTGTGACTCCAGTTAAAAATAATACAGTTAAACAAAGTCGCGTTGCTGGCCGGGGTGCAGTGGAGGCCTTTCAGTACGTCCCGGGCAGTCTTTTCCTCCTTGTTGGTCATTGCCCTCCTTTTCCTTTGATTGGTCGGTGTGATGACTATACGCCTCATCACGACCATGCCCATCTTTGAATTGTGAAGTCCTTTTCTCTCGAGGAGTCTTGGTCTTATCCTGCCTGGGTGGGGTCTTCTTACTGCCCGATCTGTGACTTCCTAACCTCGAAGTTTCTGATCGGTGGCTCCTGGAGGGGGTTCTAGAGTGCTCCCTTTGCGTCGAGGCAGTTCTGGATCGGTCCCCATCATCTTCCCTACCAAGGAGGTTACTCCTGCTTCTGCCCGGTCCTCGAGAATCGACTCTGTCAGTTATCCTCCGACCAGCGTTATTATTTCTTACTCCTTGGGTGGCTGCTTGTGCTGCGGCTTGAGCATTGGATTGGACCAATTGGGTAGCTGCTTCTAGAGCAAGTGCTGCTTCACGATGTCTCCGGTTGACCTCCTCCTATTGTTGTTTGAGCTCTTCGCCCCTGGCCTCCATTTCGCGCCTTTGCTGCTCTAACGCGGCTTTCTGCCTGGCCATCTCTTCAGCGAACGCCTCCTGTCTGGCGTGGATTTGTGCCATCTCCTCCTGGAAGGCCCCCATGGCTTCCTGGAGTTCTTCGACATCTGGAGTCACGTCCTCGAGCATGACCCTAGGCTCAGTCTCATGGTCTTGTGGGCCAGGACCTTCTTGTTGGATTAGCTTATACAGGAACTTTATTTATTTTCATGTATATCTAATATTAAACAAATTAATACGAGATAGCCTAAAACATGTTTCTAAAATTGAATTCAAAGAGAAACAAAGAACATAATACTTACAGTATATGCAGCGGAATTAAAGAGTCATTCCTTCAGTTTCTCTAACTCTTGTATCCTCTCTGTCGCGGAGTATTATCAAGAAACTGAACCTTTCTTCTATTTTCTTCACAATCTTCCAATGTATCCTTAGAACCACCTAGACTAGTGTGGGCAATTCTCAACACATGAGATAGATATAGAGAGAAGAAGAGAAAATAACAAAGTGGCTTAGAAAATGACTTATGTTTAGAGAGAATCTAAAACTATCAGAAAATCTAACTTGTGACTTATCAAACTTATGTTTTGACTTCTCTCTAAGCACTCCTTTTATAGACTCAATTAGGCAATTTAATTTAATTAAAAAATCAATAAAATAATAGCCATTTTGAAGCCCTAGGTCGAAATTATCATGGGCTATAGGCTCGTGAAATTTCCCATTTGATTATAAGCCCATTGGACTTAAAATCAAGGCCTGTATTATTTTCTATTGATTTAATTAATTAAATAATTACTTAAATCTTTTATCAAATTAATTATTTATAATTTGAACATTGATTTAAACTTATTTATTAATTTAGATACTAATTTATCTTAATTAATAAATTTGCCATAATTTATTTTTTCTTCTCAAAATTACACAACTCTGTGAAACTATCCAAAATTGACCTGGTCAACTTTGATAATTCTAATTGATGATTAAATCAATTAATTGAGATTATCCAGATGATTTTATCCAATGTACAATGGGGACCATGGACCTATGAAATCAAGCTCCAATAAGTTATCATAAATCTAACAAATAAATTTACTAACTTATTAATTCATCGTGACTCCACTATAGACTTGGAATTGCACTCTTGAATTCATAGAACGCTCTATAACAAATATAGATATGCTATTAATTATCCATTGTTACAACCATAATTGTCGCTCAATCCTCTATAGACGGTCTACAATGAGATAGGACTAAAATACTGTTTTACCCCTCATTGTATTTTATCCCTCAAATACTTAGTTCCATGTAAGTGATATTTCAGTAAACTAATTTAATTACTGAAATGAGATCTCTATCATTTATCACCTTTAACCAAACTAAAAGGAAACCATCGTTTCACTTCTTCATCAGAAGCTATAGATGTTCATATCTATGATTAACACTCCCACTCAATTATACTACCGAGTTCCCAAGATGTAAGTATGGGCTAGTCCGTAGGGTAAGCTGGTAACGAACAAGTCAAAGAACTCAAATAATACAATCAGTTAGAATACTAACCACTCAGAATTGAGATTGAATTGACCTATGGTCAACTGTATGATATGACTAGAATAGATAATAATGGTATGTTTACTTATCTTATCAACTGTCAATATCGGTCCAGTTCGATGTAACAAATACATCCGATCTTATCTACTTTGCTAATGTTCTGGAAAGAACATAACACTGTAATGTGTAAGTAGATCATATCGTAGATTGGCAAGTCAGTATAAATCCGGTGCACTGACTAATCTTAGGACTAACTTATTTTGAATATATAATCATATTTATATTCCACTGTGATTACGTCACTATAAATAAGATTAGCTATATGCTCGAGATTTAATAGAAGTTTATATTAAACAAATAATCATGAAAATAAACACATGTGAGCAAGGTGATTGACCAAGTCAAAAAATGATTTCTATTATTTTATTGATAATAAAATGAGATTACAAAGAATTTGGGTTTTAATTAGGGCATAAAACCCCAACAAACTCCCACTTGCACTAATTGAAACTAATGCCTTAATTCTACTAATCTCATTTCCTTGATATGCTTATTAAATGTAGCTTCTGGTAGTGTCTTTGTAAACGAATCCGCAAGATTGTCTTCAGTTGCAATCTTCATAACCTTCACATCTCCCCTGCCCACATATTCTCGAATAATGTGATACTTCATTTCTATATGCTTACTCCTCTTGTGACTTCGAGGTTCTTTCGAGTTGGCTATCGCTCATGTATTGTCACAAAACAACACAAGCGATTTATCCATTTCTGGAATAACACCAAGATCTGAATAGAACTTCTTTAGCCAAGACTATTTCCTTAGTTGCTTCTGACGCGGTTATGTACTCAGCCTCCATGGTGGAATCTGAGATTGCAGACTGCTTTACGCTTCTCCAAATCACAGCTCCATCCCCAAGAGTAAACACCATTCCAGAAGTAGACTTTTTGTCATCGACATCAGTCTGAAAATCTGAATCGGTGTAGCCTACAGGGTTCAAAACACCACCCTTGTAGACTAAAATATAATCCCTTGTCAGTCTCAAATACTTCAGGATATGCTTAACTGCTATCCAATGTTCCAGTCCTGGGTTTGACTGATAGCTACTCACTACTCCCACTGCATAGCAGATGTCTGGTCTAGTACACAACATGGCATACATCAGACTTCCAACTGCAGATGCGTAAGGAACTTTTCTCATTGCCTCTTCCTCTTCAGGAGTCTGGGGAGACTGCTTCTTTGAAAGATGAATTCCATGGCGGGACGGTAGACGTCCTTTCTTGGAATTTGTCATTGAGAAACGTTCAAGCACTTTATCAATGTAAGCTGCTTGAGATAGAGCTAAAAGTTTGTTCTTTCTATCCCTGATGATCTGGATACCTAGAACATAACTTGCTTCACCCAAATCTTTCATCTGGAATTGAGTGCTCAGCCAATTCTTCACATCTGATAATTTCTTAACATTGTTTCCAATGAGTAAGATATCATCTACATAAAGAACCAGGAATACCACTATTTGATTTGCCTTCAGTTGGTAAACACAGGGATCATCAATATTTTGTTCAAAGCCATAGGTTTTGATTATTTCATCAAACCTAAGATTCCAAGAACGAGAAGCTTGCTTAAGTCCATAGATGGACCTATTCAACTTGCAAACTTTTCCTTTTTGTCCAGCTACTTTAAATCCTTCTGGTTGATCCATATAAATGACTTCGTCAAGCTTTCCATTAAGAAAAGCTGTCTTGATGTCCATTTGCCAGATCTCATAGTCGAGAGCGTCTGCTATGGATAGGAGGATGCGAATGGATTTGAGCATGGCTACCGGACTAAAAGTTTCCTCTTAGTCCACGCCTTCTCTTTGGGTATAACCCTTTGCCACTAATCGAGCTTTATAAGTCTCGATATTTCCATCAACACCTCGTTTCTTCTTGTAGATCCACTTGCACCCAATGGCCCTAAAGTCACTAGGTGCTTCCACAAGACCCCATACGGAATTTGAGTACATGGACTCCATTTCCTGTTTCATGGCTTCGAGCCATAGCTCCTTTTCAGGGCTAGCCATTGCCTGTTTGAAAGATAATGGATCATCATCAGTAGTGTCACCAACAACCATATTGGTTTCACCATCCAAACCATAGCGAACTGGGTTCCTAGAAACCCTCCCACTACGACGAGGATCCGTGATTGTTTGCTCAAGAACAGTGGTACTTTCTTCATTTAAATCGACTTGCGTCGGTTGTACATGAAGAGTGGGAATTTCATCATCGACTTGTGTTGATGAAGATGGAACATTGGTTGGAGTTAATTCTTTAACCATCTCCTCTAAAATTACTTTGCTGCGAGGTTTAAAGTTTTGGACATAGTCATTTTCCAGAAAAGTAGCATTTATAGAAGTAAACACTTTCTTTCCTGAATGACTATAGAAAAGTCCACCCCGAGTACCTTTAGGATAACCAACAAACATGCAAACTTCAGTTCGCGGTTCTAGCTTTCCCTCATTTTTCCTCAGGACGTGAGCGGGACACCCCCAGATTCTATAAGGGCGTAAACTAGGTTCACGACCATTCCAGCGTTCTAAAGGTGTTTTGGGGATTGATTTTGACGGCACGACATTGAGAATGTCATTTGCGGTTTCAATTGCATGTCCCCAGAACGAAGTTGATAAAGTTGAGTAACTAAGCATGCATCTAACCATTTCCAATAAAGTTCTGTTTCGGCGTTCCGCTACACCATTTTGTTGCGGAGTACCTGGGGCAGTAAGTTGTGATAAAATCCCAAGTTCAGTTAAATGATCTTGGAACTGCATATCCAAATATTCTCCACCCCTATCAGATCGCAAGATCTTTAACGTTTTACCTAATTGGTTCTGAGCCATTGCTAGGAATTCCTGAAACTTTGAAAATGTTTCTGATTTCCTATGCATTAGGTAAAGACATGAGTATCTAGAGTAATCGTCAATGAAAGTGACGAAATACTCAAAACCACCCCTGGCTTGTACATTCAAAGGTCCACAAACATCTGAATGCACAAGACCAAGTGGTTCTTTTGGCCCTATCACCCTTTGCAGAGAATGGACGCTTGGTCAGTTTGCCTTCTAGACAAGATTCACAGATAGGTAATTCACCTAAGGTGAGTTCCCTCAAAGGTTCGTCCTTTGTAAGTCTTTGAATCCTATCATAGCCAATGTGACCTAGTCTCAAGTGCCATAAATACGTCATATTTTTGTTATCGGACTTTTGACGTTTATTGGTCCTAGGTTTAGCTACTTTGAATAAATCATTGTTAAGAGCGAGGGGTTCGTTAGGACGCAAAATATAAAGCCCGTTTTCCAAACATGCAATACACAATTGTGATCCATTGAAGGAAATAGATATATTAGAACTTGTGAAAGTCATAACAAATTGTTCTAATTGCAACATGGAAACTGAAATTAAATTTCTACTAAAATCCGGAATAAAAAATACATCTTTTAAAATTAAGTATTTATTTCCGAACTTCAGACGAGCTATTCCTCTAGCTTGGACCGCAACGAACCCTCCGTTCCCAACTCTAAGCTTTAAACCGCCTTCGTTCACTTCCTCCCACGATTCAAGAAGTTGTAAAGAGTTACAAACATGGTTAGTAGATCCAGAATCAATAATCCAAACGGATTTATCATTCTCTAAAATACATGTTTCTAAGATAAATGAACTATAATCATTACCTTTGTTTTTCGCTACTAGAAACTTGGGGCAATCTCATTTCCAATGTCCCTTCTCTTTGCAGTGAAAACATTTATCTTTACCTTTCTTGTTTTTCATGTTCTTCCCCTTAGGCGTCTGTGCAAGTGGTTGTGCACTCGTCTTTGCAGCCTTTGTAGGCTTGGGGTTGTTGTTTTGTCCACCTTTCCTTTTCTAGCTTTCGAAGATGAAGCTGGGTTAGCTTCAGCCTTAGCTAGATGAGCAGCAACATTAGCAGTCTTATTTTCACCTCCTTTACTAGGTCCACCCATGACAGGTTCAATAATCTGAAGCTCGTTCATGAGCTGCGTCAAACCATAGTTGAGTTGAGCATGAATGTGCAGACACGATGCCATCCGAGAATTCACGGTGCCATCACGTACGTGTGGAGACAGTGTTATCCAAGCATTTACGGTGCTATCAAGAACGTGCGGAGACGATGCTCGTTCTGGGGATTCCTCAATCATGACGAACTCGGAGTTGTCACCAATCAACTTTATGTTGATATTCTACTTCCAATTAAGGAAGTTTTTTCTAGTGAGTTTCTCCATCGAAAGTTGAGAAGGGATGGGAGTAGACACAAACACTACTTAGCTTAAAACTACAAATTATCAATAAAATAGAAATCAATCACATTTGCTCAATAAAACTTCTATTCACACAAAATTCAAGAAATAGCACAACATATACAAAAAATATGTAAGATATGAGAAAAAAATACCAAAAACAATCATATCTCTATTTCTTTAGGTTTTTAACTAATCTATGATATCCTTGTCCCGGTTGGCGAGAGTAAAAAAATATCACTAGTTAAATATAGTTGTAAACTCATTTAATAATGGACACCACTGTTAACAACCTACTATTCGATCAAAATAAGAAAACAAAATCTCTTATTTTATGAGCTAGACCCACGGTTTCGATAATCATAGATTTAATCCTAGTAGTCACCGTAGGGGTGAGTCTAGTAGAATTTGACCTATAATTATCTATCTTTCGAGATCTAACCTTGTCAAAATAACTAATGAACACCTTCCGTAGGGGGACGAATCAAAGCGCCTCGAGGCCCCATTAAGCTATTGACTATGTTAAACCAACGGTGGAGATCGAATAAAATTCTTTAAATGAGCTCATTATAAAATTAAAATAGTATTTTTATTATTTATTTTTAGAAAATTAATGACTATGGTTTTCCAAAAAAAAAAATTAAACAGATTAATTTTTTTTTAAAAACCAAAGTCCTATAATTTCTTATTAATTCTAAAGTGTCACATTGAAACAAATTCAATTAATTTAGAATTAATTTGTTGTTAATCAATATTTAGGTTTAACTAATATAATGAACCTATACAATTAAGTCAAACTCAGATAAATGGGCCTTTACAATTGAGCTTGTATGGAGGAGGGCTGGGTCCAGTATGTCGTTCCCACTACAAAGGCCCTCTATCTTCCATACAAGGTCTAAAAGACAAGAATTTAAACCTTCGTTTTATTAATTGTTATTAATTGATTAGGCTCATTATAGTCATGCAAAGCAAATGGGCCTTCACAAGTGGAATCACCCACAAGAGAGGAATTTAAACTTTACATTTTTTAATGTGCTCAAATAAAACCTATCATTTTATGAATATTTTTTTTGGCAAAATGCCATATATCCAACAAACATATGGGCCACTATATGCATCTAAGCCCAATTGCAAAAATATCACATATAGTGCAAACAAACATGCTATAATTGGATGGGCCTAATCATGTTACTATATGAGCAATTCTATGAATTTATGCAAAAATACCACAATTTATTTCATTTGCAAAAATACCACAATTAATTATCTAGAATTTATCAAAAAATTCAAATTAATTAAATTTTTACAAAAAATAAGTCAATTTAAATGAAATTTATCAACAATTAACAATAGTTAATTTAAATTTCATTTATCAACAATCAACTTGGTTTTAGGTTAATTTGAAAAGAAAAAAAAAAAAATTTAGATAGGATTTATCAACAATTAACCCAAGTTAATTTAAATCTCATTTATTAAAAAAATATTTTGTTAATTGGCTGAAAAAAATTGATATTTTTCAAAATTTAACCAATTAAAATTTTTTAAATCAATATCTTAACTATTTTCCAAAATATCTTGTGTTGTTACAACTATTATCTAATATTTTAACCATTTAAAAATAATAAAATACAAATAGTTATAACAACCCTAAAATATCTCAAATAGTTAAATAAATTCAAATATCCATAAAAATATCTAACTAACAATGTTCAAATTTCAAATAATTTAAATATTAAAAAACTATAGAATAAAAAGATATTTATATTTTCAAATAAAGATTTAATAAAAATATCAAGAATTTAAATGAAAATATCTTAAATATCTGATATCATAATTCAAATATTTTAATATATTAAAAGATTTCAAATTAGATTGTTAGTCTATTTTAAAATTTGAATTTGAATCTTTGTAGAAAATATCTAATTATTTAAATCCCAACTAACAAAAATATCTTTATTTAAAAAAAATTAAATGATGAAACAAAAAAGATATTTTTGGTTTTGATTATAAATAATTTATTTCTACAAATTTTAATTTATAAAAAAATTTTGAAAAAAAAAAAAGTTGATGAATAGTACCCGTGGTACTGCTCATCGTGCTGGCGCGCGCGCGCATGGGAGCCAGGCCAAATTTTTCCAAAAATTTTTTTAGAGCAATTTTTCAAACCAAAACCATCTTCTAATTAATTTTTAACATGTTTTACACAAAATAAAGCATATATAAAATTTAATAGCATAGAAAACACAACAAAATAACCTAAAATTGCTAAAATTCACATAAAATCAATATGTTCATAAAAACATGAAAAAATCATCCAATTATTCAAACATATCAAATAATTCAATTTTAAACATGTTCATGCATGAAAATAAATATTACCAAAGGCTCTGAGGCCAGTTGTTGGATTAGCTTATACAGGATCTTTATTTATTTTCATGTATATCTAATATTAAACAAATTAAGACGAGATAGCCTAAAACATGTTTCTAAAATTGAATTCAAAGATAAACAAAGAACATAATACTTACAGTATACGCAGCGGAATTAAAGAATCATTCCTTCAGTTTCTCTAACTCTTGTATCCTCTCTGTCGCAGAGTATTATCAAAAAACTGAACCTATCTTCTATTTTCTTCACAATCTTCCAATGTATCCTTAGAACCACTTAAACTAGGGTGGGCAATTCTCAACACATGAGATAGATATAGAGAGAAGAAGAGAAAATAACAAAGTGGCTTAGAAAATGACTTGTGTTTAGAGAGAATCTAAACTATCAGAAAATCTGACTTGTGACTTATCGAACTTATGTTTTGACTTCTCTCTAAGCACTCATTTTATAGACTCAATTAGACAATTTAATTTAATTAAAAAATCAATAAAATAATAGCCATTTTGAAGCCCTAGGTCGAAATTATCATGGGCTATAGACTCGTGAAATTTCCCATTTGATTATAAGCCCATTGGACTTAAAATCAAGGCCTGTATTAATTTATATTGATTTAATTAATTAAATAGTTACTTAAATCATTTATCAAATTAAATATTTATAATTTGAACATTGATTTAAACTTATTTATTAATTTAGATACCAATTTATCTTAATTAATAAATTTTCCATAATTTATTTTTTCTTCTCAAAATTACACAACTCTGTGAAACTATCCAAAATTGACCTGGTCAACTTTGATAATTCTAATTGATGATTAAATCAATTAATTGAGATTATCTAGATGATTTTATCCAATGTACAATGGGGACCATGGGCCTATGAAATCAAGCTCCAATAAGTTATCATAAATCTAACAAATAAATTTACTAACTTATTAATTCCTCGTGACTCCACTATAGACTTGGAATTGCATTCTTGAATTCATAGAACGCTCTATAACAAATATAGATATGCTATTAATTATCCATTGTTACAACCATAATTGTCACTCAATCCTCTATAGAAGGTCTACAATGAGATAGGACTAAAATACTGTTTTACCCCTCATTGTATTTTATCCTTCAAACACTTAGTTCCTTGTAAATGATATTTCAGTAAACTAATTTAATTACTGAAATGAGATCTCTATCATTTATCACCTTGAACCAAACTAAAAGGAAACCATCGTTTCACTTCTTCATCAGAAGCTATAGATGTTCATATCTATGATTAACACTCCCACTCAATTATACTACCGAGTTCCCAAGATGTAAGTATGGGCTAGTCCGTAGGGTAAGCTGGTAACGAACAAGACAAATAACTCAAATAATACAATCAGTTAAAATACTAACCACTCAGAATTGAGATTGAATTGACCTATGATCAACTGTATGATATGACTAGAATAGATAATAACAGTATGTTTACTTATCTTATCAACTGTCAATATCGGTCTAGTCCGATGTAACAGATACATCCGATCTTATCTACTTTGCTAATGTTCTGGAAAGAACATAACACTGTAATGTGTAAGTAGATCATATTGTAGATTGGCAAGTCAGTGTAAATCCGGTGCACTGACTAATCTTAGGACTAACTTATTTTGAACATATAATCATATTTATATTCCACTGTGATTACGTCACTATAAATAAGATTAGCTATATGCTCGGGATTTAATAGAAGTTTATATTAAACAAATAATCATGAAAATAAAACATGTGAGCAAAGTGATTGAACAAGTCAAAAAATGATTTCTATTATTTTATTGATAATAAAATGAGATTACAAAGAATTTGATTTTTAATTAGGGCATACAACCCCAGCACTTCTGATCTAGCAGGCTCTTTAGAGGAGCCTGTCTTCTTGGAGGCCGCATTGGTGCTCTTAGGCGCTATAATACTTCAGGGACCGTCTGTCTTTTTCTTCAGGCTCTCAATGAAAGCACCAAAATGTTGACTGTGTTTTTGGCCAACGACGTATGAACGTCAAAAACGATAAAACCTTCAAGAGAAAATAAACGACACAGACGATTTTATAGTGGTTCAGCCCTAATATGATGGTAATAGCCTAATCCACTTAGAGTTGTGATTATAGACTGCACTCAAGATCAGATGAACCTGAGTCAACTAAGTTTCTTTAGTGCAAATTCCAAGAATACAAGAATTCTCTCAAATACAAGTACTCTCTCTCTATAGAAAATTCAGATCAAAAGTTCAAAAATCCAAAAGTCCTCTTTATGATGCCATAAACCTTGTATTTATAGGCTTAGGATCGTACCGATGATATCCCCCATCATCGGGATATTTTATTATTCACATTTTATTTAAATTACAACAATATTCAAAATGTAACAATACACTATATTCGTGGGATAAATGAGAGATTCCCGTGTATGCCAAGACCAATTCTTGTTGAAGCCGTTTATGGGAATCTTGACGTAGTCCTGCTCCATCCAGTCGATCCATATCACATTCAGTCTGGTCGGCCAAACCTTCACTGGGCAGACACGCACTTAATTGGGCAGACATGCACTTGGCTGGATAGACAGGTCATGATTGGTCAGACATGGTCATGACTGGTCGGACATGGTCATGACTGGGTAGACAAGGTCATGCCTGGGCAGACAATCATATGACTGGTCGGACAAGGTCATGCCTGGTCGGTCATGACATTTGACTGGCCAGTCAAAAATCTTCATTGGTCTACCGGGTCACTCCTAAGCCATATCACTTTATCACAACTCTGAGGAGCCAATATATTTATTGACTATTAATGTGTCGTTTACGGACCATGCACTGCCACTTGTCACCTCTATTGTCACGTCATCGATCTCCAATTTTTGGGGATAACAGGTACCATCCGTACATTTAAATTTTTAATATTCCCACAATACCCCTCATTTTAATGATTTATTTTATTTTCAATTGTTTTATTATTTTTAAATGATTTAAATATATTTTCAGAATTTATGAAATAAAATAAATATTTAATTAGTACTTTAAATTAATTTAAATAAACAAATTTATTTTTAAAATAAATTTAATTGATTAAAAAATGGAATTAAAAAATTAAAAAAATTATTTAAAATCTTATTAATTAACTTTAAATGAATTTAAATTTTTAGACTTTGTGTTTTGTCTCATTACCTGTTTGGACCCTGTGTTTTGACAAATTATTTTTTGGACCATGTGTTTTCTAAAATAGTTCAAATATACCCCTAAACTCGATTTTGATCAATGTTTTTTGAACTAAAATCACAAATAATTCATCAAACTAATAACTTAGAACAAAAATATAGTCATTCTGCCTAAGAACTGTGTTGTTATATTCAATTTTTTATTCATCAAAATCAGGTTTAGGGGCCTATTTGAACCATTTTACAAAACACAGGGTCTAAAAAATTATTTGTCAAAACACAGGGTTTAAACATGTAATGATGTAAAACACAGGGTCTAAAAAGATATAAACCATTTAATTAACAAATCATTTCAACTTTGAAACAACAAAAATGTGGGTGAGATTGGGAGGTGGGGAATTGAGATGGTGAGGGTGAAATTTGGTGAAATATGAGTTTTTTTTCATTAATTAAATTAAAATTTAAGTTTATTTAAAGTTAATTAATAAGATTTTAATTAGTTTTTTAATATTTTAATTATAATTTTTGTTTGTTTTTAATTAATTAAATTTGTTTATTAAAATTATTTTGAAGTTTTAATTAAATATTTATTTTATTTTATGAATTCTGAAAATATATTTAAATCATTTAAAAATAATAAAACAATTAAAAATCAAATAAATCACTAAAATGAGTTGTAATATGGAAATATTTAAAATTTAAACGCATGGAGGATACCAAACTATGTAGTTTTTACAAACAGATGGTATCAATTGATAATTATGAGAAGCAGAAGGTACCAAGTTTGTATTTCGATAAAATACATCGTACTAAATGAGTATTTACCTTATATTATATTATAAATTGTGTCCTACAGTGAATTATATTTGTTTTATACTTTTGTGGTATTGGTTTTAATTTTTCTTGTTGCGAGTTGTTCAATACTTATTCTCTTCAAGAACGTGATGTCAAATTTGGAGAATAAGATGAAAAAAGTAGTAAAGAGGTTTGAAATTGCTTGAAGTATCTCTATTAGTTAGTTGTATTTGACTTGAATTTATAAAGTTGAGACTCATCGTAACAAACTATAGTAATTATCCTTACCTTCCATAGTTCATTGTCAAAAATCAGTTAAATCCTTACCACTACTAATCAGCAGTCATATCATAACAATCGCATACATTGAGATTATTGATTAACAATCTTGATGTATTATGTATCTCTCCCACAAAATCCTTACCTATGATCTCAAGTTATACAAAGAATCACAACTTCATAATTGAAAGATTTAACTTCTTTCTATCTAATTTTTTTTTTCTTTTAAAAAAGAAAAAAGAAATCAAGCTCAAACAAAAGTCTTCTAAAAATCCAACATAAAATCTAAATTTTTTGTTTACCAATCACATATAATGTCTAAAAAATATTTTTATAGAGTAAAATTGTTTTTTAAAAGAAAGTGTTTATTTATTCACACTTGACTATTCCAAACATGTTTTTTGTTTTTGTTTTGAGATTTTAGCTTAGCTGCCTTTTGAATTTATCAAGATTACTAAAATATTCCTTGTATTTTTTTGCTTAGAATTTAGTCCTGAATATATATATATAAATATATTGTAAAAATTAACTTATTGTTAAGTTTGTAACATATATTTTATTATTTTTCTCTTTGAGTTTTTTCATTTTTCGGAAAATAATCTGAACTTCTTGTCATCAATCAGCAGATTTCAATATATAATTGTCAAAATTTTATGAATTAAAGTTAATGATTAATTAAATTAAAAAAATTAATTACTATATAAAAAATAAAATAAAACAAATCAAACACCACCTGGTCAATCTGCAAAAAACATTAAGAGGCAAGGGAATTATACCAATAACCCCATAGCCAGAATTTTTATATTATTATTATTGTGTTTTAAAAAAATTTGAGGGGCTTTATTTCTATTTTCCTGAAAGTTTGACATCAAAAAAAAAAAAAAAAAAAGTAAGATCCCCAACTGTATATAATGTAGCTCCAGCAGTGAAAAATCCTTTAGTTTTTCTTGTCTCCCACCGATTGTTGAAGAAATGGGTATCTTTATTTATTTATTTATTCAACTATAAAAAGAGCCGTTCCACTTTGATCTTTATTAGGTTGTCAGAGTAGTTCTATAAATGGCACTTTCAAAGGAGTCCTAGAAAAGTGGCTGTCTTAAAAAACTTCTATTAATGCCAATTTTCTTAAATTTCACTAAAAGCAAGTTTCAAGTCCATGGGCCAAGTATGATGTCTTTGTCTTTCTCTCACATGGGCCAAGTCCATAGAAGGGAGTTAATTGTGCCGATAAGTTAGCCACCTATAGACTTATTTAATGTTCTCTCTCTGTATATACTATATATGTATATGTAGCAGAGGTAGTGACATTATTGGCTTGTAGCATTTTCTATCATTTTGTTAACAATGACGATCTTATTCTTTTGTATTCTTATCTTTTCTTAGTAATATATATACATATATTTATAAAGAATTTCCAACCATGCATGTTATTATAAATAAGTTCAAAGCCTCACAGGGCAATTACAATCAACCTCATGATTCACGTCATGCACAAGCTTACCTTAGATATACGTATGTACAATATAAGCATTCCATGGCTAGATTTTCACGTTCACCACCACATTAGGCAATTTTGAATCTTTGAAGGTTTACATTGCAATGTGGCTGATTTCATATGCACCTAATAAATTTATCCAACCAAATTGGGGCTTTTATCTTCTTCTTTTAAGGGGTAGAAAATAAAAAAAAGTACAGTGAATACTAATTGCAAAACGGGAGGTGAGATGATTGGTGAGAAGATCTTATTGGTCAGATTTGGGCTTAAATAATTCGTTTAAAAGGACAATTGAGAAATCAAATAATGTGGATTTTAGGAGTGAATGTACAAGTGAGTAGGCCAAACAAATGGAGAGATACTTCAGTAGCTGTCTGAGGAGAAGATGGCAGGCATGGATATGGAAATAGCTGTCTGTCTCTGCCTGGCTGGCGTCACATCCCTATTTCTCTCTTGCGTTATCCATGTGCTTCATGTCTCTGTACCTATTCTATTCTATTCTATTTATACATACTTAACATACATACCATTTCTTGTATTTATTTTCTTTAAAAAAATAATAAATATTTAACCAAATAGAAGAATGGGGAATCAAATCAAATCCATAACCAAAAACATCCAAAATTAAGTTGTCATAGTATCATAAAGAAAAACAAATAATGTAAACATAAAAAAACAAGATTGTTATATCTAACTATTAAATATTTAATATGATGTGTCAATTTCAATTTTTTTTTGTTTTTATAGACAATTTATATCATTTTTAAATATATATATATATTTATGCCCTCGATCTCAATGCGATCAAATAAATGAATTTATGTGGTTGCGCTATTTGTGTGGAGTGTGGACCATATGTTTGCTTTTAAACTATTTTATCTTTTAGAAAGTTTTTATTTATTTGTTTTTTCTCAATTTCATTATATGTAACTACAGTGTAAGTCTTATAAATCTCGAATCAAGAGTAATATGAAAATTACAAATGGTTGTATGTTTTTTAATACCTCCCTAAATGGGAAATGGACAACAGAGTCACTATAACAAATGAGTAAAAAAAGATGATAAACATGTATTTGGACTTTTTGCATTTTCATGTTAATATGATTTAATGCCAAATGATTCTTTATATTATAATAAGGCAATTTGAGCTTCTATGTATCAAGTGTACCCTAACATAAAAATATGTACATCAATGTTAAAAGTTTAAAAGTTATGCTAATGATTTTGAAACTACCGAAACTATCCTCCCATAATTCTATCTCACTTTTCTTTCTTTCTTTTTTCTTACTTTCCCTTTGCTCCATCAACCGAGTATTCCTTCCCCACACACACACCAAAAATAAATAAATAAATAAATCAAACACCACAAATATTATCAAAAGCTTTCTCTATCTCTTAGTTTATCCTCACTATTTATGTGCTAAAACCAAGACCTCTAATCCATATCACCATTAAAAACGAACTCAAAATTTTTAATCATTTTTAATGATTGAAAATCTAATAATTCAAAATTTATACTCAAAAAAAATATTAAATTAAGACACTAATTTATTCATTTTTGAAAACATCTATGTATGCTTTTTCTAGTTTTGTTGGCAATTTTTTTAGATCAACTTCAACACTGAAGTTTATTCTATTTGTTATAATTGTTAGTTTGTTTATTGATGACTTGGTGCTATTTGTGTCTATAAATAGTGTTTCTTTGTTTGTTTTTTAGACTAATTTTTATAGATCTCATATGCGCTCATTAAGGTATTTCTTTGAGTTTGATGAGTGCTTGGATAGAAGATTAAGAGATTACTTTTTGATGAGGTATTGGAAGACCACCATGTATTCTTGAATGGATTTTAAACACATGTTGAGGAGAACTCAAAATTTAAAGCTAATTAAAGGGAGTTCAATATTTTTCCTTGAAGGGATTCCAGCTGTGAAGATTGAGTAAGATGCTCAAGAACTACAGAGATTTTCATTGAAAGTTATTTGCACTACAAAGAGTGAAAAATAAATTTAAGGAGAGTTTTAAGTTAAATTATTAGACAAAATTCATTGCAAATTATAAATAAATCAGGGAAAAAAAAGTTCAGTTTAAAGTAACGCCATCACGCTTTTTAGACACTAGGTTACCTCCACTGCATGAGTTTAATCAAGACCATGTATGATTGATATGGTTTAGTTTTTTATTCATTTTCAACATTAAAATTCTACATTTGATCGATGAAATTCTACATACAAGAATGCAATACCACATTAGAAGGAAAAATAAAAACAAAACCACATTCAAACATATATATATATTAATATCTTGACCATTTAATTAATGATGTGCGTATATATAAAAATATATAAAAGTCGACTTAGTTGTAAGAGAGCAAACCTACCAGGCAAATTAAATTAATTGGTATTTTATAAATACAAACCATAAGTTAAGATAAGCATCAATAATCGGATTTGAATCAATAATATTGTAAGAAAATTATCCGGTACACCCCAAAAAGAGTCACATCAATGGACCTCATTGGTGTTTATGGCTTGGGAAATATTTTCGGCTATTTTTTTTTATGGCTGTTTACATTGTAATTATTTAGAGCATCATGTAAATTTTTAGAAAATTCTGAATAATTTACAATGTTAAAATCTAAGTTCAAAATATGTTGTTACACGGGTGACTAATTTTTTTTTATGCACGTAGAAGGTAACATGTTTGAACGTTATTTTCGACACTGTAAATTATTTAGAATTTTCTAAAAATATTAAAAAATACTCTAAATAACTACAATGTACACGATCATAAAAAAGAAATTCAGAAAAATATTTTTTTGAGCTAAAAATTAGTGAAGGTGCATTAGTGTCTCCTTTTCAAGGGTGGGTCATGCATTTGCCAATATTATATTAGTATATACAAATATTATTCTCTACATGATGGAAATATTTGGATGTCCATTTAATATTTTTAAATAAATAAAAATACGTAAATATCTCATTTGACAATCAAAATTCTATTGAATGACAATTTATTTATATTAAAATAACTATCACTACAAAAAATCAAAGTTTTAGTCACAATAAATTTTGTGATTAAAAACAAAAACTTTGTGACTAAAAAAAAATCATCTTCCTTATATTATCACTAAAAAATCTGTGGTTAAAAGTATTAGTCACAAAAATCACAATTTGTTGTCATTAAATATATTTTTAGTCACAACAAACTTTATCACTAAAAATAATAGATTGTGACTAAAACTATATTAGTGACAACTTGTGATTAAGTATGACTTTTTTGTCACAAATTATTTTTTGTTGTTACTAAAAGTGACATTTAGTCACACAAAATATATGTTGTGACTAAAACGTTGTCACTAAAAGTTACATTTTTTTTAGTGTATTAATAGTTGTTCTATTGGTTTAAAAACAATATATATATTATGTGCATATTGAAGAAATGATACATTGATGATTTGGACGTCAGTTTCCTTTTTGTGGCCAGTGGCCACTATAAAATTTTAATAATGATGAACCCTTTAAAGCTAGATTGACCATTGAAAACTAATTATCATCCATAGAAAATTGAAATTAAACAAAATAACCTCAATGAATTTTATTTTACTTCCTCAACAGATATCTTAAAATTTACATAATGATATCGTGAATATGTTCGCACATTTGGCATCATTATTCATTACAGTTTTATCATATATAGTAAGACTGATGAGATATATACAAAAGGTACCAATTGTGCTACAAATTTGTATGTATCCCACAAGTACAATGATCATGATAACTACCTAAACAGTTGAATTATTATTTTACCTTTATCAACTTACGTATTTTACTTTTCATTAGATCTGTGCAATTAATCGAGTCATGACTCATGAGGATTGAGGATTAAGGAATAAAACCATAATCAAATGATAACATTAACCATCAATGAAACATATATATTACATATGTATATATATTTTCAATAAACACTACAGACTGATTAAATCTCTATTATATAAATGTATAAAAGTATTGTTCAAATTACTATCAGAAAGTTTTCTTTGGCCCTTTCTAGTGGAAAAAATGTTATATTTTGGCCATCAAATATATGCAAATATTTTTATATATAAATTTTTAAAAATAAAAGATTCTTTTCCCAAACAATTTCACGTTGGTGCTGCTTCTGCAATAGCAATGTTTATTAAAGTAATCGCTCAAAAATAAATAAAATATACATAAAGCTGGTGCGATTAATGGGAACTGAAGAACTTGCCGTTGAATTGTCTCCCATTAGGAAAACCAATAGTGGATATTACAGATAATCATTGAAATCATTGGGAATTTAAACAGTGATTTTCTTATAATACATAATGTTATATGCTTTATTTATTTAAATCTAAATATTTAAACTAATAACACAGCTGTGCATATCGTGCACGGATGCGTACATTTTTAAAATATATATACATGTGTGTTTTTCTTTTCTTCTAAATATATAGAAAGAAAAATTTGAGTCTGAATTTGTGAAGAAGAAAAAAAAAATACCCAGAAGAGGTTCTATTAATTACTTGACTAATAGTAATATAGCCCCAAATGCATATATGAATGTCAACCATATTATACTTAATTTGGAACAAAAACATACTATAATTATTTTGGCACATGGTTTTGTTTTGTAGATGCTTTTTATAAACAAGTCTATCGGATAAATCTCATATGGACATTGCTAATATTATATATCAATATTTCCGATGATAACCGTACAACATTTTATTTGAATATATATATATAATTATTAATCTTGAGACATCACAAATATTTTAGTGGCTGAAAATTGCATATCGTTATCAACGAAAGAAAAAACTATATAAAGTTATACTATTAATGGAAGCCGAATGAATTGAAAATAATTGCATGAAACTCTATATTTTCTTTTTATTATTATTATTTTGAGAGAAAAGTAATGTATAAGAGTTTTAATAATTAGTTCCTTAAAAAAAATAAAGAGTTTTAATAATTAGTTTTTGACTTTCAATGATATTATTTTAGCCAACATTTCCCCCTCATTTTAGAATATTTTTTCAAGGGCTATAGGTCCATAGAAAAAAAATCATGTATATTATTAACTATTTGTGCCTCACCCAAAAACATTCGTGTATATTATTTGAGAGCATTATTATTATTATTATTTTGAAAGAAACACCTATTTTTAAAAGCCAATAAAAATGATGAGAGTACATCATGTTATGTTAGGTCATTTTTGATTGGACAAGACATTCATGAATATTATTAATGCCAAAAAAAAAACAAATCTAAATAAATAATAAAACTAATACTTATTGTAGTTAAAAAGAAATTAAACATTTTTCCAAATTAGGTAATGTGCATTATGCAAAAGGAGCATCTACTTAAACTTCAGTTTCACTCCACATATTTTATATGATTGGTTTGGTTTAAAAGTTCACTTCGTTTACTAATTATTTGGCTTATCATGAAATAATGGCTCAAAATACATTCATATATTCAATTTTAATGATTAAAAAACTGACATGGTAACTAAATTTAACAAATCATTTTCACACTAGTTTGGGTTCAATTAAATGATTGATTAGGATTCAATTTATATTATATAATATGTATAGGAATATAAAAAAAGAGAGTTGTGAACCAACATGGCAGAGTGGAGTTAGCGTTTAAATAAGATGGAAGTGAGAGTGAGTGGCAATGTGGTGTCCTGTAGGTACCGTCAGATACAAAAGCATCAGTGTTGAATAGCGTGTCCTAAAATCCACTATTTTTTTTTTCTTTCAATTATTGATAATTTAATAGACTGATTAATTTAATATTCTTTTTCAATTAAAAAAAATATATATTTATATATATATATGGTGTGAGCAGATTTTAATTAATTAATTATCTAGTTTCTTATGCCAAAGCGTGATAGAGTGTGGGGTCCACTTTAAGGAAAAAGAATACCAGCTGCAGCTGCAGACAGAAGCACTGAACCAGCTAGCCGAATAAGCAGGTTTTGGTATCTGGTTAGGTTTGGACCCGAAGCTATAGATCTCCCGAGCCTGCGTCAACACGTGTCGTTCTTTTATTAGCTCAAAACAGTTGTTCTTTCGCTTCTTTTAATAATATTAATATTTTCATTCGCATTTTCAGGACACACCAACTTCCCATTCTCGGCCAAAACGAAGATCCGACCGGGGAAACCAATAGTTGAAATGCGTCTATTTGAAATTACGGTTATACCCTCCGTCCACGTCAGTATTTTGTTTTTGTTAGACATCCGACTTGTACACCTATTATAGTTAGGTATTTTCCCACAATTACACAGAAACATTTTGTAAGCTTTATACATATATTATTTTATTCTCATAAAAGTTTTCATTTGTTTTAATATCAAGAAAAAATTGGGGATAATATTTTTTCTGGGTTTTAGAATTGGTGATTATATATTCCTTTAGAAAAAAGATGACATGTTATTGTCACTTGTTTTAACATAATTTTATGTTACTAATCTAATCTATAATGAATAAATAAAGTTGGCTTACTTGCTTAAAGAGTTGGCATGATCTACGTAAAGCTACTTAAATAGGTCGACAATCCTACAAAAGCTGCTAAGTTTTGCTGCCGACAAAAACGACAACTTGCTTGAATTACGATGTTGTTCGACCTTGTGATGAGGAACAATACTCATAATAAAATATTTTTTCTTATGAACAAAATATCATGCCTTTTTTATTATTATAGAACTTATAATTTTCCACTTGATAATAATTTTATCCAGTATTGGGTTGAATTATCTGAATTAGTTCATATACAATTTTCCTCATTTGTTTAGTAGTTTTATTTATAGTGAGAGTTATCTTTTGTTAATAAAACATACGTGTTACCTCCTCCTTGTAGTGATAAAGGTCATACTTTTACAGTCTTTCTTCATTAATGTTGTATTAATCTAAACTCATACATAAAGGTAGAAATGCTCACAAAATTTCCACATGATTATTAATTTACCAATAAATGCTCTGCCACTATTTATTTAATTTTTATTTTTCTTTGAGAAAAATGTCATGTTTTGCTATTTTATAACCAACAAAAGGATGTTTGATTTTTAATAAGTAATATTTTTTACACATTGTTTTATTAAAATATACCACATAATAGACACAAGTGCACCGTTATTCACCCAAAAGTAACAATTTTATTTTTTTTCATTAAAGTTAGCACATATAATTTTTATTTTAAGAGTGCCTTGGTTGACACGTATAATTTGATTAGCCAATTTAATAGATAAAAGTTTGACCCAAACAACAAAAAGAAAAGAAAAAAAATCCAAATCAATAAAATGTTTGTTTGGTTCGTAATGGGTTTTTCGATTTTGATATATATTTTTTTAAATAATCCTGAGAAGATAGAAAACAGAACGTAAAATGTCAATAGTTGTACATTATTGGGCATCCACAAGGTAGAAATAATAATAATAACTTACGATAAAATAAAAGAGTGAAAGGCAGAAAGAGACCCGTGAGAAAAGATAAATCCCTTTGTCCTCAAAGTCATTTTTATTTTCCTTAATAAAAAAGGCTTTACATGAAATTACTGAGAAACTATTGTGGAAAAAAGATGTTTGTCTTTGAAACCTTTACTTTACATAATAACATTCCAAGATATCCTAAAAGTGGGGTCCTTCTTAATGGCAGTCATTAAATGAGTAATCAATAGCCACGTGGACAACAAAAGACCCAATAATTAAGTCAAGCTTATGATCCGAGCCAATACACTCTAAAAAATCCTCATGTCAATCAAATTATTAAAACAAATAAATAAATATTCGGAAATAACAGGTGGATATATAGATTTTAGATTATAGAATAGACACACACAAATACACTGGGAGGGGTCCGAGCGTGACTGTCAAATCTACATATTCTCTCTCTGAAAACTCTTTTGTTTCTCTTAAAATTCTCAGAATCCAAATCCCAGAGACCGGTCTGCTCTGTTCCGGGGATTCGATTAAATCGCCGATCCTTTTCTACAGTTCCTCGGGAAAGCCTTCGCCTCTTTCTCTTTTATCAGTCCCAGAATGTAATGTTTCAGATTCTCAAGGTACGAATATATATATTTATTTATTTATCTATTTACAAAACATGGTTGCATAAAATAAATAGGAAATCTTTTGGGGTCGGTTCGTGTTTTTTGGTTTGAGCTTTTGTTTTGGTTTATGGGTTTTTTTGTGTGGAGACATTGATCTTATCATCTCCCTGTTTTTCTTTTTCCTCTTCTTTTTGGGTTGGTTTTTTTTTTTTGTTCTGGGAGGCTTGAGCTTTTTCTTGAGAAAGTTAATGCTCTTTCTGAATTATAATTTGATGTTGAATTTTGGTTCGTCGAGATCTTCTAATGCAAGTGGGTTTGGGATCTTTTTTTATATTTTATTTTTTATATGGTCATTTTTTATTATATTTTATTTATATATTTATTTTTTTAAAATTACAAGAATTTATGCTTATACTACTAGAAAACCCTTCATGTACGTTTTAGTCTCTGAATTACCCATTGATTCATTATTTTCTGCTGTTTCTGAATTTCAAAGTATAAACACTTGTTTCAATTTTTTTTGGCAGAAAATCTCATTTTTAATATTTTTGAATTCTTATTGGATTTATTATCATTTATTTTATTTTGTATTTATGCTTGGAAAGATTAATAATGCTGTCTCTGCAGCAGTACCCTAATGTTCTGATCTTCTCTGCATCATTGACTGATTTATTTTTTATTTCCCCTCTGTTTAAAATTTTGGGTCTTTGAGATTCTTCTTTGGAACTCTGAGCTTTTAGCCTTTAGGTGGGTATTTTCTGAGTACATTAAAAAAGGTTCCCTTTTATGGAAATGGGACTGCTTTTCACATCTCATCATAATCAATAATAACAATAAAAATAATAAACTCGTAATTATAATATTATTATTAATAGTAACAATAATAGCATTTATCCATTTTCTTTCGATAATAGACTAATTACAGTAATCTTCTTGTAAAAATATATTATAATAACAATAGTAGCAAAAACTAATAACAGCAAATGGAGGTCATGATTCCTACTACAGAACTTGTCTCATATGCCTCTATGCTTTAAACTATTCAAAGGGTTAGTTTGCTTCATGTTTTGTCTCAAAGCTTTTGGTTGATGTAAGCATGTGCAGATAAGGAGATATGATTATGATTTTTTTTTTTTCTTTTTCAATAAAAGAAAAAATCTTTTATATTTTAATATCAGAGAATGTATCTTCCTTTGT